>NC_082722.1:15555603-16755603 GCF_030144855.1 Hypanus sabinus | reverse complement strand
GAAAGCAATGTTAAATAGTAATGGGCTAAGAGGACAGCCTTGTCTAGTGCCCCGAAATAAACGAAAAAAGGGAGATCTTTGATTATTAGTAAACACCGAGGCTACTGGAGTGTGATAAATCAGTTTAATCCAGGAAATGAATGTCGGACTAAAATTAAACTTCTCCAACACATTAAATAAGTAAGGCCATTCAACTCTATCAAATGCTTTCTCCGCATCTAATGAAATAACACATTCTGAAGTGCTATGTGAAGGAGTATAAACAATATTCAATAATCTCCTAACATTGAAAAAAGAATAACGATTTTTAATAAAACCGGTTTGATCTTCCGAAATAATTTGGGGTAATTTTCTCCAACCTGGATGCCAGTAACTTGGAAAAGATCTTGGAGTCTACATTCAATAAAGATATTGGTCTATAGGATGCACAGTCAGTAGGGTCTTTATCTTTCTTCAGTATTAAAGAAATGGAAGCTGTATAAAAAGATTGTGGCAAATTCCCCAATCTAATTGCTTCTTCAAAAGCCCTGCATAACCAAGGAGAAAGAGTAGCGGAAAAACATTTAAAAAATTCTACTGTATACCCATCTGGACTTAGTGCTTTCCCAGAATTCATTGAGGAAATAACCCCTTTGGTTTCTGCATCCGTAATAGGAGTATCTAATATTGAAAGATCATCTGATGATAATTTTGGAAAATTCAATTTCCCAAGAAAATCACACATGGTATTACGATCCTGAGGGAATTCAGAATGATACAGGGAGGTATAAAAGTCTTGAAATGACTTATTTATCTCATCATGGTTAACTGTCAAATCCCCATTCTGCTGACAAATCTTAGTGATTTGACGTTTAACCAAAGCATTCTTCAATTGACTAGCTAACAGTTTACCTGATTTATCACTATGTATATAAAAATCAGATCTGGTTTTCATTAATTGATTTTCAATCAGAGATGTAAGTAATAAACTATGTTCCGTTTGAAGTTCAACCCTTTGTTTGTAAAGCTCCTTACTAGGAGTGATTGAATATTTCTTGTCAATCTCTTTAATTTTATCAACCAATAAGAGTTTCCTCCTTAATGCGTTTTCTCAGACCAACAGAGTAAGAGATAATCTGTCCATGTATATACGCTTTAAAAGTGTTCCGCAAGAAATATCATCCGTGGAATTAGTTGAAAAGAAGAAATCGATCTGTTCCTTCCTAAATTTAATAAAATCCGGATCTTGCAGTAAGGTAGAGTCAAATCGCCATTGTCTAACATTAGAAGCTATATCCGTAAATTTAATAGAAAGTATTAATGGAGCATGGTCAGAGGTAGCTATAATATCATAATTATAACCAATTACCGATGGAATAAAACAAGAGTCAATAAAAAAATAATCAATTCTCGAATAAGAATGATAAACATGTGAGAAAAAAGAAAACTCTTTGTCGTTAGAATGCCAAAATCTCCAAATATCAAAAAATCCATTATCAGTCAAAAAGGAGTTAATACAAGTGGCTGACTTATTGGGTAAAGTCTGAATAGATATAGATTTGTCCATCAAAGGATTTAAACAACAATTAAAGTCATCACCCATTATTAACTTATATTCATTTAGATTAGATAAAGAAGTAAATAAGGACTTAAAAAAATCAGGACAATCCACATTTGGAGCATAAACATTAACCATAGCAACCTTTTTATTACAAAGTAAACCCGTAATTAACAAAAATCTACCATTCGGATCCGAAAAGATACCGTGTTGAACAAATGCAATAGAGGAGTCAATAAAAATTGAAACTCCCTTTACTTTGGCATTCGAATTCGAATGATACTGTTGACCCTGCCAAGACCTAAAAAAGCGATATTTGTCCTCCTTCCTCACATGAGTTTCTTGTACAAAAATGATATGAGCATTAAGTCTTTGGAATACTTTGAAAATCTTCTTTCGTTTAATTGGATGGTTTAAACCATTAGTATTCCAAGACACAAAATTAATGGTCTGAGCCATAATTCTAAAATCAACCCTTTGGTATAAAAAGGGTTAACCAAATTATAAACTCATGCACCCGGAAGAGGAACAAAAATAAAGAGCGGACCCAGAAGTGACGACATTGTAGACATATTTGAAGTTCAAAAACAGCCCAAATGAAAAAACTAAAACAAACTGATAAAAGAAAAATAAAATTAGAAAACAGACCATCCCCACCCCACAAGAAAAAAAAACCCAAAATATGGCTAGAAAAAGGAAAAAATGAGACTAATTCTACCCCCATATCAGCGGAAGACCACTCCGTATATAAAGGATATATATAAAAAAACCACCCAGACTTTAAAAATTATAATCACTATACTAAAACCACACTCCTTAATATACTTGGTTGTAAAAAAACCAAAAAGAATATAATCACTAAAAGCTTATAAATCGGGTTATAACTCAAACAAATCAAGAAATATTTAAACTATGATAAGCGATGCATTGTAGGAAGAAGACAAGAGAAAAAAAAATAACGCCATCTTAAACAAAACCAAGAATATTTTTCCAAAAAACCACCATCTTAATAAAAAAGAATTCACCTTCGAAGGGTTAAAAATACACCTTCAAAGGAACAAAAATAATAGTCAAGAATATAGTATAATGGTTAAAGTGTATAAAACAGAGCGATTATTATGATGAAAAAACACTTTAACTTAAATATAAAGTATAGGATAAACCTACACCAATAACCAGAGACTAAATCTGGTTTGAGGAATCGAAAACCATCTTACACGATCAGAATCACTCATTTATTAGAGATGAGAGTCTATGGCAGTAGGGAAGTTCTCCTCCAGATAATTTCTCGCTTCAGATGTAGAAAGGAAAATCTTGCGTGGAGCATTCGGCGGAGAGATTCTAAGCTTCGCAGGGTATAAGAGCGCAGGTTTTAGATTTTTCTCATAACATTCAGACATCAGAGGTTTAAAAAGAAGCCTTTTCTTCATAACTTCAGGACTAAAATCTTCAACCAAACGGAAATAGTAATCTTGAAATTTAACTATTCTTACCCGCCGAGCCACACGAATAAGTTGTTCTTTGTCGTGTACATAATGAAACTGGACAATTACAACTGAAGGTTTAGCTGGAGCACTCGATGATTGATGCCTAATTCTATGTGCGCGATCAAGTAACGGAGGGTTATCTGGGAAAACCGACGGGAACGCATCTTTTAAAAGTTGAGCAAAATATTTCGAAGGGTCGTCTTTTTCTATGCCGTCTGGAAGACCAAGTATACGTAGGTTTTGTCTTCTGGACTGATTCTCAAAGTTGACACTCTTGACACATCAAATTTTTTATCCGAAACCTCCATAAACAGTTCATAAGTTAATTCAGTGCGTTGCGGATGAGCTTGCTTCTTTCCATTACAGTTCGGGTTGCGCCCAGGTTCTCGTCCTTTAGATCTAAGAGCCATTTCTGTTTGCATATCTTCAAAAGTTCACAATAAACTCAACGATAAGTCCAAAAAAATAGCCAGAATCTTTTGGTGTAGGTAAAAAAAAGTTGAATAAGGGTGATCAAAGGTTAAAAAAAGTAAAGGTTATGGAGCGAATCTAAAACAGTACTCACTCCATGAGTGTCTCCCGCTCATGCCTTTGCTGTTTTCGTACCAGGCCATGATGCAACCAGTTAGGAAACTCTTGGCATGCATCTATAGAAGTTCGTCAAAAAGTTTATGCTGACATGCCAAATCTGTGCAAACATTCAAGAGCGTAGAGGCGTTGTCGTGCCTTTTTTGTGCTGGTCCTAGGACCGACCCTCTGATATGTTAACGTTAAGGAATTAGAAAAGTTTTGGACAGGGAAACCTTGAAGAAATAAATGAAAATGATTCTTTGAATTGAAAGGATAGACTAGACTTTGACCATTTTTCAACAATTGTGTTAAGTCATTTCCCAATTTCTAAAGTGCGTGTTTCATAGAAGCCTTTGTCCCTCAATAGCCGGCAGACAACCTGGAACAGCGTAACTACTCATTTATCTAATGAGGATTAGTATATTAGAGATGCTTGCTTGTACACCCAGACACTTTATGCTAAATGAGCTAAGCAGTATATTTGACAGGACATTGGTAACTTCCAGCAAATCATGGGCTGTGATGGGATTCAGGGAACTTTCTGTACTTAGCAGAAGGAGGCCACTCAGTCCATTAGGTAAATGCTGCCTCTCTACACTTATTTCCCTGGATCCCTACAATTTAATTTTTTTGCCACTTACCTACATTAAGGGGTAATTTACAGTGATTAGTTAACTTGTTGTTAGGATGGGGAGAAATCAGAAGCCCAGTGCAAACCTACATTGTCACTGGGAGAGCATGTAAACTGCTCACAGGTAACCTCTAAAGCCAGTTTTGAACCCAAGACCTTGGAACTGCTAATCACAGTGCTGCATTACAGTACCACCATTTTGCACTGTCTTGGTTTATTTTGCAGCATAGTTGATTTCAATTCCAATCTCAAGGTCTTTAAAGAGCATTGAGAAAGAAAGCAGGAGCCAGCCTCGAGCCTGCTCCATTCCCTAAAAAAATTGTAACTGAAGACCATCCATGACTGTTCTCAATGAGTGATAATCCACTGTTCTCTTGATGTTGAAAATTTCAAAGATCTCCAAATCTCATCTCATTTCTGAATTGCCAACCTTTCTTCCAATATCTGAGTTTCAGAATCACCAGCTGGGAGACCAAGTCTGTTAGCACCTACATGGTTGCTTCCTCTCAAGTGTTGTGCACTCAGTGTTATCACTTGTCATTCTTCTAAACTTCAGGTATTTTTCTTAGTGTCTTGTTAGAAAAAGGTTCCATGTATTGAGGAGAATACACCTTTTTATGTAAATCCAACCAGATGACTTTGGTATTATGGGCAGGGTTGGGATTCAGGGTGCAAAGGAGATTTCCCAGTATGCTGCCTAGATTAGACATGATTTCCTCTGGTATTTTGTGTGTTGTGAAAGATTTTTGGTACTTCATTCTGTCCTTGAAAAGACAAAGTTCTGTCTGTAAAGCAAATCCATCCTCACATATCAGATATAATTGAAAAATACTGGATAAAGGACTAGACTGTTAATTCATACGGCTTTGTATTTGAGAATAAATTTGCAGCACAAACATTCTGTGAACATCCTTTGACCATATGATTTATGAATTACTTTGTTGTGTCTCCAGGTTCTGAGTCCAGATGCTGTGTGCATGACTGTCAGTGATGGAAGCCTGCTCTCCATCTTTGCTCATTTTCTGGGTGCTGCACAGGTACGAACATTATAAGATAAAACGTTATTTTATCACAGGGTTGGCAGTTGAGCACTTGGCATGAGTTGAGGTTGATTTTGCCTGGGAGATGGAAATAGCTGCTTTTCCTCTCCCTTCTCCACATGATTGTGGGTTAGTTTTGCAATTCAGGAAACAATAAGGCGAGAAAGGATGAAATACGAAGGTTAGCTAGCCGTAATATAAAAGAGGATACCAAAAGTGTATTCAGCTCTATGAAGAGTAAAAGTGAGGTGAATGTGGATATTGGACTACTGGAGAGGTAAAAAAAAATGGATGAACTTAGAACCATAGAACACTACAGCACAGTACAGGCCCTTCAGCCCTCCATGTTGTGCCGACCCATATAATCCTTAAAAAAATACTACACCCACACTACCCCATAACCCTCCATTTTTCTTTCATCCATGTGCCTGGCCAAGAGGCTCTTAAATATCCCTGATGTTTTAGCCTCCACCACCATCCCTGGCAAGTCATTCCAGGCACTCACAACCCTCTGTGTAAAAAAAATTACCCCGATGTCTCCCCTAAACTTACCTCCCTTAATTTTGTACATATGCCCTCTGGTGTTTGCTGTTGGTGCCCTGGGAAACAGGTACTGACTATCCACCCTATCTAGGCGTCTCATAATCTTGTAGACCTCTTATCAAGTCCCCTCTCATTCTTCTACGCTCCAAAGAGAAAAGTCCCAGCAATTGAGTCCCAACTTAGAGTATTTTGTCAGAAATTGGAGAGTGCTGGTGCTAGTGTAAGTGTAGTTAGTATTACTAAGGAGAAGGTACTTGGGAAGCTGGAAGGTCTGCAGGTAGATAGGTCACCTGGACCAGAAGAACTGCCTATCAAGGTTCTGAAAGGGTAGCTGAGGGGATTGTGGAGGCATTAAGACTGATCTTTCAAGAATCACTAGATTCTGGAATGGTTCTGGAGGACAGGAAATTGCAAATGTCACTCCACAACCAAAAGAAAGGAAATTATAGGCCAGTTATCCTGACTTCAATGGTTGGGAAGATGTTGGACTCCATTATTAACTCTGAGGATTTGGGATTCTTGGAAGCAAATCTGTTGGAATTCCATGAGGAAATAACAGGCAGGAGGACAGACATAGGAGAGTTAGCAAATTTTGTTTACTTGGATCTTCACAAAGTCTTTGACAAGGTGCTGTACATGAGGCTGCTTAACAAGTTAAGAACCCGTGGTATTACAAAAAAAATACTCAAGTGGATTAGAAATTGGCTGATTGCGAGGAGGCAAAGCTTGGGAATAAAGGGGGCCTTTTCTAGTTGGTTGCCAAGGACTAGTGGTGTCTTGCAGGGCTCAGTGTTGAGACTGCTTTTTATGTTATATATCAGTGATTTGGATGATGGAATTGATGGCTTTGTAGCCAAGTTTGCAGACTATATGAAGACAAGTGGAAGGGCAGGAAGTGCTGATGAAGCAAGGAGTCCTGCAGGAGGACTGAAGCAGATTGGGAGAATGGGAAAAGAAGTGGCAGATGGAATATAATGTAGGAAAGTTATGGTCATGCACTTTGGGACAACATAACAGTATGTTTACTTTATAAATAGAGAAAATTTAAATAAAATCAGAGGTGCAAGGTGACTTGGGGATCCTTGTACAGGATTCCCTAAAGGTTAATGTAGATTAAGTCGGTGATAAGGAAGCCATATGGTATGTTAGCATTCATTTTGAGAGGACTAGAGTATAAAAGCAAGAATATAATGCTGAGGCTTTATAAGGCATTGGTCAGACTGCACTTTGAGTATTGTGAGCAGTTTTGGGCTCCTTATCTAAGAAAAGCGGGCAGCGTCGAGTGGGCAGCGGAGTCCGTGGAAGCAGAGTCCTGGGCTTTGGCTAAGTGGGCTTCGGCGTAAGGGGACTTCGGTGTTGTGTGATTGCTCGCTGAGGGGAAGAAGGTAAGGTCGCTAGGTGCTTTTTAGACTTATTCTATCAATCCAGTTCAGGTATGGGGGAGACAGTCAGAGCAGTGGTGTGCTCCGTATGCAGTATGTGGGAAGTCAGGGTCAACACAGTTGTTCCTGATGACCACACCTGCAAAAGGTGCGTCCAGCTGCAGCTCCTATCAGCCCGAGTTAGGGAGTTAGAGCTGGAGCTGGATGAACTACGGATCATTCGGGAGGCGGAGGCAGAGATAGATAGGAGTTATCAGGAGGTAGTCACATCAAAAAACCAAGAAGTAGGCAGATGGGTGACGGTCCAGAGAGGCAGGGGGAGCAGGCAGAGAGAGCAGAGCACCCCTGCGGCCATTCCCATTAACAATAAGTATACCGTATTGGATACTGTTGATGGGGATGACCTACCAGGAATGAGTTGTAGTGGTCCTGCCTCTGGCACAGAGGTTGAACCCTCAACTAGAAAGGGGAGGAGGGAAGAGAAGAGAGCGATAGTTTTAGGGGACTCTATAGTTAGAGGGGCAGATAGGAGATTTTGTGGGGCAGATCGGGAGTCTCGGACGGTATGTTGCCTCCCTGGTGCCAGGGTCCGGGACATCTCAGATCGGGTGCAGGCTATTCTTGAGAACGAGGACATGAACCCAGATGTAGTGGTCCATGTAGGTAAGGTGAGTGAGGGGATCCTGCTTAGAGAGTTCAGGGAGTTAGGAGTGAAGCTGAAAGGCAGGACCTCCAGGGTGACAATCTCGGGATTGCTACCTGTGCCACGTGCGAGTGAGGCGAAGAATAGTATGATTATGCACATTAATACGAGGCTGAGAGCATGGTGCAGGAAGGAAGGGTTCAGGTTTTTGGATAATTGGTCTTTGTTCCAGGGACATTGGGATCTGTTTCGAAGGGACGGTCTACATCTGAACTGGAGGGGTACTAACATTCTTGCAGGAGTATTTGCCAGTGCTGCTCGGGGAGGTTTAAACTAGATGTGCAGGGGGCAGGGATCCAGATCCAGAGGGTTGGTCAGAAGGAGCATGGGGTTAAATGTGTAGAAGGTTTGGGTGATCTTGAGAAGGTCATCAAAATTCAGGGTGCAATTAGCCCGATGGAAGTTCAAGGAGCTGGGTTAGGTACAGTAGACAGTGTTTTAAGCAAAGAGAGGAGAATGGGCTAAGAATTCTGTACTTGAATGCGCGTAGTGTCAGAAATAAGACAGATGAGCTTGAAGCTCAGATGAAAATGGGGAACTACGATATTGTTGGGATAACGGAGACATGGCTGCAAGGGGATCAGGCCTGGGAATTGAGTGTAGCAGGGTATACCTGCTATCGTAGAGACAGAAATATGGGAAGAGGGGGTGGGGTGGCCCTGTTGGTGAGGAATGAGATTCAGTCCTTAGCAAGAGGTGACTTGGGAACAGGGGAAGTAGAGTCTGTGTGGATTGAGCTGAGGAACAGTAAGGGTAAAAAGACCCTAATGGGTGTTGTGTACAGGCCCCCAAACAGTAGCGTGGATATTGGGTACAAGTTGATCAGGGAGTTAACATTGGCATGTGCTAAAGGTAATGCAGTCGTTATGGGAGATTTCAACATGCAGGTGAACTGGGAGAATCAGGTAGGTGCTGGACCCCAGGATAGGGAGTTTGTGGAGTGTCTAAGGGATGTATTTTTGGAACAGCTTGTGCTTGAGCCAACCAGGAACGAGGCTATTTTGGACTTGGTGATGTGTAATGAACAGGAATTGATAAGTGATCTTGAAGTAAAGGAGCCATTAGGAAGTAGTGATCATAACATGTAAGTTTTTATCTACATTTTGAGAGGGATAAGGGCAGATCAGAGGTGTCAGTGTTGCAATTAAATAAAGGAGACTACAGAGCCATGAGGGAAGAGCTGGCCAAAGTTAAATGGGCGGATGCCCTGGCAGGAAAGACAGTGGATCAGCAGTGGCAGATATTCTTGGGCATAATACAAAAGATGCAAAAGCAGTTCATTCCAATGAGAAGGAAGGATTCAAAGAGGGGGAAGGGGCCACAGTGGTTGACAAAGGAAGTCAGAGATTGTATAGCATTAAAGAAAAAGAAGTATGACAGGGCTAAGATGAGTGGGAATACAGATGATTGGGAAAGTTTTAAGGAGCAGCAGATCTTAACTAAAAAAGCAATACGGAGAGAAAAAATCAGGTATGAGCTCAGTCTAGCCAGGAATATAAAAGGGGATAGCAAAAGCTTTTTTAGCTATGTGAAGAGAAAGAAGATAGTTAAGAACAATGTTGGCCCCTTGAAGAATGAATTGGGAGAAATTGTTATGGGAAACAGGGAAATGGCAACAGAATTTAATGCGTACTTTAGATCTGTCTTCACCAGGGAGGACACAAGCAATCTCCCAGATGTATGGATGGGCCAGGGTCATAAGATATCAGAGGAATTGAGACAGATTGACATTAGGAAAGAAACTGTGATGAGTAGACTGGTAGGACTGAAGGCTAATAAATCCCCGCGTCCAGATGGTCTGCATCCGAGGGTTCTAAAAGAGGTGGCTCAGGAAATTGCGGATGCATTGGTAATCATTTTCCAATGTTCCTTAGATTCAGGATCAGTTCCTGAAGATTGGAGAGTGGCTAATGTTGTCCCACTTTTCAAGAAGGGAGGGAAGGAGAAAACGGAGAACTATCGCCCTGTTAGCCTAACGTCAGTCATGGGGAAGATGCTTGAGTCCATTATTAAGGACGAAATAGTGGCACATCTAGATGGCAGAAATAGGATTAGGCCGAGCCAGCATGGATTTACCAAGGGCAAATCATGCTTGACTAATCTGTTGGAATTTTTT
Source organism: Hypanus sabinus (assembly GCF_030144855.1). Classification (NCBI taxonomy): domain Eukaryota; kingdom Metazoa; phylum Chordata; class Chondrichthyes; order Myliobatiformes; family Dasyatidae; genus Hypanus; species Hypanus sabinus. The sequence continues at coordinate 16,745,594 of NC_082722.1, read as the reverse complement.
GAGGGTGTAACAAGGATGTTAGACGAGGGTAAGCCAGTGGATGTTGTGTACCTAGATTTTCAGAAGGCATTCGATAAGGTGCCACATAGGAGATTGGTGAGTAAAATCAGAGCTCATGGCATTGGGGGCAGGGTTTCAACATGGATAGAAAACTGGTTGGCAGATAGAAAGCAAAGGGTAGCAGTGAATGGGTGTTTCTCGGACTGGCTGGAGGTGACTAGTGGGGTACCACAGGGCTCTGTATTGGGACCACAGCTCTTTACGATTTATGTCAATGATTTAGATGAGGGCATTGAAAACTATATCAGCAAGTTTGCTGACGATACTAAACTGAGTGGCAATGTGACATGCGAAGAGGACGTTAGGAGAATACAGGGAGACTTGGATAGGCTGAGTGAGTGGGCAGATACTTGGCAGATGTTATTCAATGTGAATAAATGTGAAGTTATCCACTTTGGAAGCAGGAACAAGAAGGCAGAGTATTGTCTGAACGGTGTAGAGTTAGGTAAAGGAGAAATGCAAAGAGACCTAGGAGTCCTAGTTCACTAGTCAATGAAGGTGAATGAGCAAGTGCAACAGGCAGTGAAGAGGGCAAATGGAATGTTGGCCTTTATTACAAGGGGAATTGAATACAAAAGCAAGGATGTCCTTTTGCATTTGTACAGGGCCCTGGTGAGACCACACCTGGAATATTGTGTACAGTTTTGGTCTCCAGGTTTAAGGAAGGACATTCTGGCAATTGAGTAAGTGCAGCGTAGATTCACTAGGTTGATTCCTGGGATGGCAGGGCTGTCTTATGCAGAGAGATTGGAGAGATTGGGGTTGTACATGCTGGAATTGAGGAGATTGAGAGGGGATCTGATTGAAACGTTTAAGATAATTAAAGGATTTGATAGGATTGAGGCAGGAAATATGTTCCAGATGTCGGGAGAGTCCAGTACCAGAGGGCATGGATTGAGAATAAGAGGTCAGTTATTTAAAACAGAGTTGAGGAAGAGCTTCTTCTCCCAGAGAGTTGTGCAGGTGTGGAATGCACTGCCTCGGAAGACGGTGGAGGCCAATTCTCTGGATGCTTTCAAGAAGGAGCTGGATAGATATCTGATGGATAGGGGAATCAAGGGATATGGGGACAAGGCAGAGACTGGGTATTGATAGTGAATGATCAGCCATGATCTCAGAATGGCGGTGCAGACTCGAGGGGCCGAATGGTCTACTTCTGCACCTATTGTCTATTGTCTAAAAGATTTGCTAGCATTGAAATGTGTCCAGAGGAGGTTATGAGAATGATTTTGGGAATGCAAAAATTAACATAAGAAGACTGTTTGATGGCTCTGGGCCTGTATTTGCTGAAGTTTAGAAGAATGAAGGGAGGGTGGAACTCATTGAAACCTATTGAATATTCAGAGGCCAAGATGGAGTGGATGTAGAGAGGTTGTTTCCTGTAGTGGGTGAGTTTCGAATCAGAGGTCTTAACCTCTATGTAGAGGAGCGTCCATTTAGAACGGAGATAAGGAGGAATTTGTTTAGCTAGGGGCTATTGGATCTGTGGAGTTCATTGCCACAGACAGCTGTGAAGGTCAAGTTACTGGGTATATTTAAAGGCGGAGGATGATAGGTTCTTGATTAGTCAGTGTCAAAGGTTTACATGGAGAAGGCAAGAGAATGGGGTCGAAAGGGATTATAAATCAGTCATGATGAGATGGCGGAGCAGACTCAATGAGCTGAATGGCCTGATCCTGCTCTTCTCTCTTCTGGTCTAAAATATCGGTGTGATATTGGGATGTGTAGTTTGCTGCTGAGCTCAGTTTTCGCATCATGCTGAGTGTCCTATGTACACATTTTTCACTGCCATTGTTGGTTATCCTCCAGTCAGTCAGGCAGCTGCACTGGGGACTAGTAACAAAATGTATCTGCTCGAGCATTGTTGTTAAAGTTGTACTGATCAGCAGTGGAATTTAATCCTTGATGAAACCCAATTGCTTACACGCAGTGCTGAATCATGCCCACTTCTCAAATTGCACCCTCATTAACAAGGATACCTGATTCTGAATCGTTGTGCTAAAATGTAATGGGATCGTACATTTGCTACAACTCAGAATGCACCCTTTTGATTTGTTTGATTTCTGCTGTTTTCTAGTGGATTAACCTATCCTCTCAAACCCAACCTCAATTTCCCTCAGCAGAAGTATGGGATAATACAGGTCATCAAATATGATGAAATAAATGTGTGGGGAAATTGAGAAATATAAGACCAACCCCACCTGTAGGTTCCCCATCCACACTAGTCCTTCATTACCACTGGCTATACATCTTGCATCTCCCTAGCCAACAGATTTGGGGAGTACCTTCAGAAGGACTGTAGCAGTTTCAGAAGGAAGTAGGGATGGGCAATATACGCTGGCCTTGTCAGTGATGTAAAAAATATGATTTGTTTTTAAATGTGAAGCATTAATGGAGCAATGATTATGACCAACTATGATTATTACCAACTATGCTGGTACAGGCTGGACAGTATGAAAAGAGGAATTGTAGAAGAATGTTCAGGAAACCTTAGTCATGGAGGCTTGGGCGCAGGGAATGAAGCAGACCAAATGATGCAATTGAAATACAGATTTCCCCCACTATCCCCCAGACCCAAACAATAGCCTACCAAATCATATCAAATAGCACATAAAACCTAAAATAACACTAACATGTAGTAAAAGTAGGAATGGTACAATAAATACACAGCCTATATAAAGTAGAAATAATGTATGTACAGTGTAGTTTCACTTGTCAGAATCGGGAAGATTTAGGCAAAACTGATTTGTAGAAAAATATGGGCACATACACGCATGCGCATGCATGGTGTGGTCATGGTAGTCCTTCTCGGGGTAAACCAGTTTAAAGCGGGCGCCTATCTTCATAAAAGCAAAAATCCTTGATTTCTTTTGGTTAGCGAAAACAGGTACTAAGGTAGCTCTTTTGTAAAAGCAAAGCGGCGTAAAGCTAACTTTCGTAAAGCGGAGGGGGGCAATTGTATTTACAGAACAGTGATTTTTGGATCGTAAGTTTTAAACAACAGTAATAATGGATATGGATGGTAAAGATAGCCATTTTCAAAAGGGTTAGTACAGCATACAAAGCTAATTCAGTGATGTGTGGCTTTTCAGGAGGCTGTGGCACATTCTAGGTATGTCCCCATGAGAGAAAATGGTAGGGCAATTATAACCAATGTTCATTGGATGATCAGTTCAATGGAGATTGAATTAAAGCAGAGAAAGGGACACGTTGAGGTTCGGTTGATAATACAGGCTAACTAGAAAATTCAAAGGTGAAGTTAAAAAGATAATTAGGGCAAAGATTTTGAGAAAAGACAAACAAATCTTTTACAGGCTTGTAAGCAAAAGTAGATATGAGAGGTGGAAATGATCAGACACAAAAAGGAGACAAAAGGCATGGTCGAGATTCTAAATGAATATTTTTCATTGGTCTTGAGCAGGCAAGAAGAAACTGTTGAAATCTCAGCCAAAGAACATAGAACTGAGTTATGGGAAGCATTTGAAAACTAATAAGCAGTAGATACTGGGCTAGTTTCACTTAAATCACCTAGTCTAGGTAGGGTGCCTCCTAGGATGCAATAGATGGAAATTGCACTAGTCTACGGGTAAGGGGCCTGGGGACAATAGAATTGCAAATGTTATAGCCTTGCATAAATAAGGACATACGAATAAAACAAGCGGTCAATCTTACTGCAATAATGGGGAAACAGAAATGATAATGATGAAAAGTTTAGTGGTCATTTGGACAAATGTGGATTAATTAGGATTAATTTATTTATTAATCTATAAATATATAGATTATATTTAACAAACTTGGTAAGAGTTTGTTAGGAGCTTTGGTGAGGATGAGGTAAATACAGTTAATGTGGTTTGTGTCTCTTTGAAAAATAAGTTCAAAAATCTGTGGATACTGGGACTATAATGGCAGGGATAGAAAATTGGTTGACTGACATGAAACAGGGAATAGCAGTGAACTGTTGTTTTATAGTTTGGAGGAAAGTGTGTACTGATGCTCTCCAAGGGATGGTACCACATCCTCTGTTTGTCTTAATGTTTATTAATAACTTGGACAGGTTTCCGTATTTGAAGATGACATAGTATAGTGACATTCAAGCTAGTTGAATGGACGCACATGGCAGCTGAAGCTCTGCATTGAAAAGTTTTACATTTCGGTAGGACAGTCAGTGAGGTGATATAATCTAGAGGGAATAATCTCAAAAGAGCTAAGGAATAGAGCAATCTAGGGGCATATGTGAAAGTGGCAGGGCAGGTGGAGCGGTCAGTTGGAGGCACAAGAGTCTGCAGAGGCTGGAACAAGTTCCTCCAGCAGATTGTTGCTCAAGAAAGCAGTCAATGGGTAAGGGATTCTGGGCTTTGTAAATAGAGGTATGTAGTGCTAAAGCAGATATATTTGGCCACACCTGAAGTATGTGCCCTGTTCTGGGCACATACTTCGAGAAATATATGCAAACAGCAGAAGAGGTTTACCAGGACAAGGGACTTCATGTATGTGAATAGACTGGGGAAGCTGGGGTTGTTCTCCTTGGAATAGGTTAAGCTGAAGGGAAATCAGTGGAGATACTTAAAGTCATGAACTGTCTATAAAGGCTGAACTGTTCTTATTGCTGGAAGGACTGGTGATCAGTGACCTAGAATGAAAGTATTATGAGAAAAATACTTTGAGCTGGGTAGGACTAAGATTGATGCCTTTTGAGTGAAGTAAGTGACAGCAGTTGGTGGGAGAAGTTTAGGTTAATCCTCGGAAGCCTCCTGTGCTTCTGCAGTTCTGCAGTGTGTCCATCCAGTTCCCTCCAGAATCTACTAATAAATTTTGCTTTTGGTTTCTGCCATCCTTTTGGCCAATGTTTGAAACTATAACTACTCTCTGCATAAGAAGTTTTGCCTTATATTCCCCTGATACATAAATAATTTACTAATGGGAACAGCTGTTTTAAAATTTATTTTGGGGATCGCTGTTAAGACCAGCATTTATTGCTCATCTCTAATCTCTATTGAGAAGTCCAGTCAAGTTTATTGCCGCTGAACTACATACATATATATAAGGTATATAACCATATAACGTATATAGAAACAAGGCAATGTTTCTTCAAGCCAGGGAATAAAGCACAGTACACATAATGCACAAAACACACGATAACTTGTGATAGTTAAGGATAAAATCTACAGATGAATCACACATAAATAACAATATAAAGTGCATTAATATTAGATATTGTAAGGTACGGAACAGATTAACCAATGACACCGAATATGATGCGGCCGGGAGTTCATAAGCCTGATGGTCTGGGGGAAGAAACTGTTTCTCATCCTGCCCATTCTTGTTTTTATGCATCGTGGTCTCCTGCCCGATGGTTGAAAGTCAAAGAGGATGCTGAATGAATGGGTGGGATCCTTAATAATACTAAGGGCCCTGCATGCATAACGCTCCTGATAAATCTCTATGATGGATGGTATGGAGACCCCTATGATCTTCTCAGCTGTTCTCACAGTCCTTTGTAAAGACCTCTGGTCTGATGGGGCCACCATTTTGCAGGAAGGCATTTAACCCTAAAGAATGGGACTGGAGTCACAAATCAAATCTGCTAAGGATAGCAGATTTTCTCTACTTGAATTTCAAACTGAACTCATAATCACCATGGTAGTATTTGAATTCGAGTGTTTAGATTGTTAGTCCAGAATCTGGACTATTAATCTGGTGATTTATTCACTGACCCAGTGTCAATTCCACTTCCACTGTCTTGATGAAGATTCTTGGCCTGAAATGTTGTTTACTCTTTCTCATGGGCACTGCCTGAGTTCCTTCAGCATTTTGCGTGTGTGTGTGTATTGCTTTGGATTTCCAGGATCTGCAGACTTGCTCATGTCACTGCCATTTCCCTTTAGTTACTAACTATAAATTGATTATGCTCTTGTACGCCTCAAACAAACTTTTTCTCAACTTTCTGTGATCTATAAAGGATAGTTCCTGCATTTCCAGTCCATCTAAAAGCTGAAATTGCTTGAGTCTGGAAATATCAAAATATTTTCTTCATCTTCTCTAAGATCTGAGGAAATCAGGTGATGCTGGACACACTGCTTCAGTTGCTGGTTGTGCAGTGTTTTATGCAGTCTCAATATAACTTCCTTGGTCTTCCACTCTCCATACACCCTAGGATCCTAATGCTTTTCAAAGATTAATGCATAACACATTCCAGCCCTTCTGTTCCTGAAGAATCTTTAGAATCGCAGTTTACTAGATTCTTGAATAAATTTCTTGAACGTACAACTGGACTGACTTGTTTATTTATTCCTTTATTCATAGGTGTACAGTCTGGAGATTTCTGCCATGTCCAGGCGGGTAATGCAGAAGGTGAGTTGGCATTCGTGGAGCCGAGCTAACTGGAGTCTCTTGCTGGAGCAATTTTGTTTAGTGGGTATCTTTATTTGAAGGGATGTCACATTGTGGAGGTGATTCTGTGCTGAATGATATACCGTGTGCTGCAGGAAACTAATGAGCTGATGACCCCTGGTTTAGTGCAGTCAGGTGATGGACTTGGCCCCAGGGTGGTATTGAGTTCCCTTGGATCCTGATGCTTTTGCAATCCAAGCATTCTTTGGAAGTCAAGAATAAGGCATAAAACTTGTTGCTTGCCGTCGTTTTATTAAGGGTTACAAAAGCAAAGAAGAGGATAGATGAAGGTGCTTGGCAAGGGAGTCAAAGCAAGGAGAAAGTAGTGTGGTCTTCTCATACCAGACTATTGACAACAGAAATTCCATTGATAACAGTTAACCAATAAGATAAAATATGACACTCACCACTGACTGAGAGGTCTTCAGAAAAATACAGAGGCAACCAGGAAACTCGCTGAACAATTACATGTTTATAGGTGATTATATAAAAATACAAACATGCACAAGGTTAAACTACAAGAAAAATAACAATTTTACACCCCAATCCAACAACTCCCAATCTTAAGTTGCAGTAGGGTGTACTTAAACTTCAGAATTTGTTGCAGCAGATTGCCTTCATACAGGTTTCCCCCACAATCTGAAGGTAAAACATTCCTATGAAACCGTTTGTAAACCGAAATGTCGTAAATTGAAGAAACAATTACCATTAATTTATATGGGAAAAATTTTTGAGCGTTCCCAGACCCAAAAAATAACCTACCAAATCAAAGCAAATAACACGTAAAACCTAAAATAACAATAACATACAGTAAAAGCAGGAATGATATGATAAATATACACCCTATATAAAGTAGAAATATTGTAGGTACAGTGTAGTTTCACTTATCAACTTGGGAAGACAGTGAGCCAAAATCGATTTGGAGAAAAAAAATTGGCACGTACACACATATGCGCATACACGCCTATGCACGTACACGCATACGCAAACAACTGCCTGCACAAAGCTTCACGGTCATTGTAGTCTTTCTGGGGTAAACACACGTACAGTATAAAGCGGGCATCTTTTTTTTGTAAAAGCGAAAATCCTCTTTGGTTAGCGAAAACAGGTACTAATGTTAAGTCTTTTGTAACAGCAAGTTGTCGTAAAGTGGATATTTGAAAAATGGGGACCACCTGTATCTGGTTTGGATAAATGGGGATGTGATGCATTGAACTGAAGGAATTGCAGGTTTGCAGTATTCTATAGGGAGCTGTTGGACTTGGTTTGATGCCTTATGGTAGCGGACTCCTGTTAAATGTGATAATGTGATTCTGTTTCTTGGAAGTGTTGGTTTGTTGAGCTAGCATTTACCCTGCTGCATGTGATGCTGCGTATGTTATTATTTGATAAGCACAATACACTCCTCTTTTTCCAGTGACCAATTTAAAATAAATGAACTGGCTATTTTTTATTTGACTGTTGGAATATTAATTAATGACTATTTCTGACCAGCTTCTGCCAAAACTGCTGACAGTCTAAGATGCTCTCCATCACAAAAGCCATTTTTCAGTCATTTTGATTCCTGATATTGTTGTGGTTGTTGGATGTGAATCATCCCAGCCCTCTGTTGGCCAGTGTCCTTGGCCAAACCAAGTTCAGTTGCTTGAGCAATGATCTTTGTTCCAGCATGATCTTGGAACTGGGCTGCATGTGGCTGAATGCACAATCTCCAGTTCCACTTACACCTCCTCAGCAAGTAAAGCAGTCTGTCTGAGTGAACTGAGACCTGTATAAATCTGATCAGTGGCAATCCTTGTAGAACATTATAGCACAGTACAGGCCCTTCAGCCCACAATGTTGTGCTGACCTTTTAACCTACTCTATGTTCAATCTAACCCTTCCCTCCTACATAGCCCTCCATTTTCTGTCACCTATGGTAGTCTCATTTGTTTCAAATGTCTAATGCAATGACTGTCTCCAATAATAATCTAATCAGCTATCCTGACATTGAATTGCCTTGGAGCGACAGAGGATGAGAGGTGACCTGATAGAGGTGTATGAGATGATGAGAGGCATTGATCGTGTAGATAGTCAGAGGCTTTTCCCCAGGGCTGAAAAGGGCCACAAGAGGACACAGGTTTAAGGTGCTGGGGAGTAGATACAGAGGAGATGTCAGGGGTAAGTTTTTTACTCAGAGTGGTGAGTGTGTGGAATGGGCTGCTGGCAACGGTGGATACGATAGGGTCTTTTAAGAGATTTTATATAGGTACATGGAGCTTAGAAAAATAGAGGGCTATAGGTAAGCCTAGTAATTTCTAAGGTAGGGACATGTTCGGCATAACTTTGTAGGTCAAAGGGCCTGTATTGTGCTGTAGGTTTTCTATGTTTCCAAATCCCAAGGCCTTTCTACCATTCACAGGGTGTAATTGCAGTGGTGCTTGAATGTTTGTGTACCCTTTAGAATTTTATCTAATTCTGCACAAATATGACCTAAAATGTGATCAGATCTTCACATAATACCTAAAACTAGATAAAGAGAACCCAATTAAATAAATAACACAAAAACATTATACTTATTCATTTATTTATTGAGAAAAATGATCCAATATTACATGTATTTGTTGGAAGAAGTATGTGAACCTCAAGGATTATCAGTTCATTTAAAGGGGAAATTAGAGTCAGGGGTTTCAATCATAGGTTGACAATCAGGTGAGTGTGGGAGGCCCTGCCCTATTTAATGAACATAAAGCTGGGTCTTCACTATCAAAGTTTGATCTTCCTCACACAGGGTTTTACAGGGAGATTTCTAAGGACCTCAGAAAAAAAGTTGTTGATGCTAACCAGGCTGGGAAAGTGTACAAAACCATTTCTAAGAAGTTTGGGCTCCACAGTCAAACAGATGGTTTTCCAAAGGAGGAAATTCAGTACTGTTGTTATTCTCCCCAGGAATGGTCGACCAACAAAAGTCACTCCAAGAGCAAGACATGTAATATTCCAGCACCAAGAACCCCAGGGTAACATCTAAGGAGCTACAGGCCTCTCCTGCATTGGCTGATTTCAGTGTTCATGAGTCTACCTTCAGGCAAACACTGAACAAGTGTGCATGGCAGGATTGTAAGGAGAAAGCCACTACTCTCCAAGAAGAATATTGCTGTCCGTCTAAAGTTTGCTAAAGACCATGTGGATAAGCCAGAAGGCTATTGAAAGAATATTCTGTGGACGGATGAATCCAAAATAGAACTTATTGGCCTAAGTGAGAAGTGTTATTTTTGGCAAAAAGCTAACACTACATTCCAGCAAAAGAACCTCATCCTATCTGTGAAACGCGGTGGCAGTGTCATGGTTTGGGCCTGTTGTGCTGCCTTGGGACCAGGATGGCTTACCATTATTGATGGAATTATGAATTCTGATTTGTACTAGTAAATTCTACAGGAAAAATGTCAGGGTATCTGTCCGTGAACTGAAGCTCAAGAGAAAGTGAGTCATGTAGCAAGACGACGACTCAAAACGCACAAGTCAATCTACCAAAAAATAGTTAAAGCAGAAGAAATTTGATGTTTTGGAATGGCCGAGTCAAAGTCCTGACCTTAATCCTGTAGAAATTTTGTGGAAGGACCTAAAGCAAAGAGTTCATGCAAGGAAGCCCACCAACATCCAGAGTTGAAGCAATTTCGCAAGGAGGAATGGCCTGAAATTCTTCCAAACCTATGTGCAGGACTGATCAACAGTTACCGAAACAACACACACAAAATGCCTGAGGAGCTCAGCAGGCCAGGCAGCTTCTGTGGAAAAGAGTACAGTCGATGTTTCAGGCTGAGGCCTTCAGCAGGTCTGGAGAAAAAAAGTGATGAGGAGTAGATTTAAAAGGTGGGGGAGGGGAGAGAGAAACAAACACAAAGTGATAGGCAAAAGCGGGAGGAGGAGGGGGAAGTAAAGAGCTGGGAAGTTGATTGGTGAAAGACATAACAGGGTTGGAGAAGGGAGAGTCTGATAGGAGAGAACAGAAGACCATGGAAAGAAGAAAAAGGGGGAAGTGCACCAGAGGGAGGTGATGGACAGGCATAGAGATAAGGTGAGAGAGGGAAAAGGGGATAGGGAATGGTGAAGCGGGGAATTACAGAAAGTTCAAGAAATCGATGTTTATGCCATCATTTTGAAGGCTATTCAGACGGAATATGAGGAGTTGTTCCTCCAACTTGAATGTGGCTTCATTGTGAGAGTAGAGATGGCCATGGACAGACGTATTGGATGGGAAGTGGCAGACGGAGCGTAGTTGCTCGGTGAAGTGGGCTCCCAACCTGTGTCAGGTCTCACCGATGCAGGAGGTCGCCGCAGTAGCACCACAGTATATGACCCCAACGACTCACAGGTGAAGTGCCGCCCCACCTGGAAGGACTGTTGGGGCCCAGAATGGTTGTGAGGGAGGAGGTGTAGGGGCAGGTGTTGCACTTGTTCCGCTTGCAAGGGTAAATGTCAAGAGGTCAGTGGGGAGGGGCTTGTGGACAAGGGAGTTGCGTAGGGAGCAATCCCTGCGGAAAGTAGAAAGTGGTGGTGGGAGGAGGAATTTGGGCTTGGTGGCGGGAACATGTTGGAGATGGCAACGCTGGAGATATTAGAAACACTGGGTTGAAGTTATTACTGTACGAGGGGGTCACACCAGTTACTGAAAGCAAAGGATCACATGCTTTTTCAAACAAATGCATGTAATATTGGATCTTTTTTTTAATAAATAAACGAACAACACCTTGATGAAGGGTTTCAGCCCAAAACGTCGTTACTACCTTCTCCCATAGATGCTGTCTGGCCTGCTGAGTTCTGCCAGCATTTTGTGTTTTCAATGAACAAGTTTAATGTTTTTTGTCTTTGTTTAATTAATTGGGTTCTCTATCTAGTTTTAGGAATTATGTGAAGATCTGATCACATTCTAGATCACAGTTATGCAGAAATAGAGAAAATTCTAAAGAGTTCACAAATTTCCTAGCACCACTATAGGTGTGATTCTCTTAACTAGCCTGGAAGATTGCAGCTCCAATAATAACACAATAAATTTGACACATCTGGGTTAAAAAGGCCAGGAAATTGGAATGCTGCTGTTCCATCATAAACCTCTATTCCTTCCATCTCCTGTACACAATGGCTGCACTGTGTGCGGTTTACAAAAGGCACTGCACTAGGTTAATCCAGAAGCTCCAAAATCCACCTCTTTGCTGCATCAAGAAAAACAAGGACAGCGAGCACGTGGGAACACCATGAGCTGCATGTTTCTCTCCAAGCTGCACAACATCTTGCCTTGGAAATATATTGCATCTCCTTCATTGCTGGGTTACAGCCTAGGATACCTATCCAACAATATTGTGGCCGTTAACTTCACCGGAAGGACTGTGGGTGCCAAGAAGCCGGCTCACCACCATTATATCAAAGGCAGTAAAGGATGAGCAATAAGTACAGATCTTTCCAGTATTATCTGCGTCTCAAATAATCAATAACAATACCTCTATAATATTACTTTCTTGCACATTGGTTGTCAGTTTTTGTTTATGTATAGTTTTTCATAAATTCTATTGTATTTCTTTACACTCTTGTAAATGCCTGCAGGAAAATGAATCTCAGGTTTGTGTATGGTGGCATCTACATACTTTGATAACAAATTTACTTTGACTTTGATAAATCAGTATCTGAATTTCCAAAAAAATCATCCATATGTTTTGACATTCCAAAGATCTTGGGATGTTCTGAATATCCTGGGAATATTTTAATGGTACAAGTGGAACAGGTTTTATCTATACATGAGATGTCACCAGGATCATGCCTCTAAACTTTTTATTTGTATGATTCTCAGATTCTAGCTGCTAATGGACTGACCGGGAAGGTGTTGATTTCAGAGAAGAGCCCAGAGCAGATAACACCTGAGGACCTGGATAATAACCAGGTGAGTTTGTGCTGAGGAAATGATGCGGTAAATGTGGATCGTTTGGGTAAGCCTCTTATCCTGTTTTTGTAGCCTGTCGGATAAAATTGTCCATGTTCCTAAAATACCATGGCTTTGTGCAGTTGAAACTTTATATGAGCCTTGTTTGGTGCACTCCTGTGCATTTTTCTGAGGCTAAGTTGCTCGCTGATTCTACGATTAATATTGCACTACAAATCCACCATATGCGATTAAATGAGTACAATTTATAAAGGTTACTATAACTAAGTGATTAATAACGATACAGTATATATGAAGAGAAAATTAAAGAAAAGGCACCAAACTTATCAAAGTCCAAACCACTTCGTGCACAGCCGTTGGAGCTCAATTTCTGAAGTCTTCTGGCCACCATTCGATCCCCTCCGAACTCCTCGACTCGCAGCTCAGGACCCTCCGAACTCCTCGGACTCTCCAAACAGCTCAGGACCCTCCGAGTGGTCAACCAAGCACATCTAGCTTCATCTCCCCCCCCCCCTCCTCGGAGAATCTCCCGGCCTCGGACCCCCCTTTGGGGTCCGATCCTCGCCCAGCTTAGAGCATTGCGTCCTCTCTCTCGACCCCCTCGCGCCGATCTGCCCAAAAGCCCGTCAACAAAAGCTTACAGACTCAGAAGAAAGAACATTAATCCCCATTTGGTTTACAAAGGAATACCATTCTCGTTATCAGTAAATTAGCATTCCTGCTAGTTAACAAAAAAGAAGAAACCCTCTTTACACTCTCCCTCCACCAAATAAAAGTCACGTCCTCATGACTACTAAATAACTCGCCACCTTTCCTGCCAACACACCGTAACCCAAGCACAAACAGTGACATCTCCTCCCCACACAGTAACCCTCACGCCCTGTTCCTCAGGCGCTACTTAGGTCAACTATCTGGGAGTTCCCTAACCCTTCTGAGGCCTCTGTACCCCCTCACCTAAACCCTTCAGGCTTGGACACAACTGGGGATACCTTGGGCCCACTACCAACTCCTCTCTCAACCTCTCACTCATGCCCCACACTGCACACAGCTAACCCTCCCCGCTACACCTGCCTCAATGGGAGAAGGGCCAAAGGTCTCTTCCTCAATCGAGGGAAAGGCAGCATGTACCACACATCCAGCACATCATCCATCGAATCTGTATTCTTCCTCATTCCTGTGATCGGTAGCTGCTGTTTGATCTTCTCCAAACGGAAACACGTGGCCTGCACTGCTCCCGCAGTCTCTTCAGCCTCCTGTTCAGTATTCACTGCACTTCTCTCCAGCTTTTTCTTCCTCATGACTTCTTCCAGATCAACTTTCAGGTTTTGCACTTCATTTGAACTGTCGATGGTCACCTTCAGGTTCCCTTCAAGCCTCCGCTTCTCTCTTCTGAGATTTGTCTGTAATTTCTTCACCTCTGCAAACTCCCCTCTCCAGGTTCTCAGTTTGCTATTACCCTCAGTCAGACAACTTTCTTCATTCTCTCCAACTTGTAAGTCTTCCGAATGGTTCCAGATCACTTTCTCCAGTCTCTCCGTCTTCATTTCAAACTTGGTTCCGTAGAGACAGTCTCTCACGAGCTGCGACCTTCGCCAGCCCTGGCACGTGTCCCGAAAACACTTTAACTCGGTAGTTCTCAGCTGCTCCTGCAACGACCTCACTTCATATTCTCCTGAGGCAAATCCAAACACCAAGAGATCATCCACATACACCAAAACTCCAAACGCCTCCACATCCCCTATGGTCTTCCACCTGCCCAGCAGGAAGGTTGCAAGGGCTCCAGAAATGCCCTGTGGCATCTTTTCGGACCCGAAGACTCCTAGGGAATTTATAACGGCCGTCTTCTCCTTGTCGGCCCCAATCATCGGGATCTGGCAACATCCACTCCTCAGATCCAGCATCTTAAACCATTTCGCACCACTCAGACAGGCCATCGCCTCTCCGGCCCACAGGGCCATATTCTGGTCACTGACAGTGCGCCTCTTCAACGCAATACAATCCACACACACGCTGCCTACGTCTTCCACGGCTTCAGGGGCCAGTTGCCGCAACCTCTCTCTCTCCGAGGTGTCTTCAGCAGTCAACTCCGCTCCCTCGTGGTATTTCGCAGCGTCCACTAGGAGGGTCTCACCCTCAGATACTTCCCCCAGGCTGTACCGCCAATGGCTCTTGTTTGAATTCGGTATCAGCCCAATGCTGCTACACACGTCCACACAAGCAGCTCGAAACTCTGGGTGCATCGACAATGCTCACCCGCCTCCTCCGGGCAGGCCCCCAAGCGCACCAGCAGGATATTGGTTCTCTCTAGAACAGAAACGCTGCCCGTCTCAACAGGGTCCGGACCCATCAGCATTAACGATTCCTGAACCTCAGTCTCCTCCACATTTGCCTCCAAGAACTCCATTTTCACTGACCAACAACCGTCGTCTGGATAATCACCGGCACTGGTACCCCGAATCTCCAGTGTTCTCAATGTCGTCAAGGGTAAATGCTTCCAATAACGGTTATGAAACAAACTGTACAGCAACTTAACCGGCGCCCCGGTGCCGAGGATGGCTTTAACTTGACTTCCATCCATCCGTAACAACACCTGTGCACGTGGCCCCTCTAAGCCTTCAGGAATAGAGTCTGTTCCTTTCGGGAGTTCCTTGGTACATTGCTGGGAACGTGCTCCCCCAGAGACCCCAAGCCGTTCCCCCACTGGGCCTCCTCTAAGTTTCCCGACACCTCTCGAATCAACAGAACAACTGATCCCCTTGACAGATCCCCTTGGCACCACAAGCAATTTATCTGCCCCCCTAGGCAAAAAGGGATACCCTAAAAACTTCCCACCAATCTCCTGCCACGGGTATGATAAGCCCCCCAGCTGCGGCATTTGACTTCCAGTCGAACCACACGCATTTTCCCACACTTTCCCAGAACTGGCAGCGGTCACTTCGAGGTAATTGTGCCTGACAGTTCTAACAAAATCACCAGCCCGCCTACTCAAACTTTCAACCCGTCCCTGTCGCTTTCCCTCAGCCAAGCACTGCCACTCACCCAACAACTGAGGGGTCCGCTCCGCCCACGCTTCCGCCCCTTTAGGGTTGGACATTATTCCAATAACCGGGCGGAGCTCACCACTGCTGAAACATCCCAACCTGTCACTCCTCACTCTCCAAACAGTACGGACAACCCATGGTCCCACCACCATTTCGTCAGCCAACAGCAACCACCCCACCCAACACACACGCAGCGATAACCAGCAATCGCACACCCACAAAGGCACACCAGCTCTTCGCCGCAGACACAATTTAAAGAGGGTGATCACACAGCTTCCACAGAAATCAATCCCGGACGAGCACCCCACAATGTAACCCCCTGGGTCGCCTCAGGCTCGCTCAGCTCGTTCTCGTCTAGGGGGAGCAGCCTTCGGCCCCGCCAAACTGGGTAATCAGCTGGTGTGGATGCTGTGTGATGTCCCCGCCTCACCCAAAAACAGACAGTACACCATATGCGATTAAATGAGTACAATTTATAAAGGTTACTATAACTAAGTGATTAATAACGATACAGTATATATGAAGAGAAAATTAAAGAAAAGGCGCCGAACTTATCAAAGTCCAAACCACTTCGTGCACAGCCGTTGGAGCTCAATTTCTGAAGTCTTCTGGCCACCATTCGATCCCCTCCGAACTCCTCGACTCGCAGCTCAGGACCCTCCGAACTCCTCGGACTCTCCAAACAGCTCAGGACCCTCCGAGTGGTCAACCAAGCACATCTAGCTTCATCCCCCCCCCCCCTCGGAGAATCTCCCGGCCTCGGACCCCCCTTTGGGGTCCGATCCTCGCCCAGCTTAGAGCATTGCGTCCTCTCTCTCGACCCCCTCGCGCCGATCTGCCCAAAAGCCCGTCAACAAAAGCTTACAGACTCAGAAGAAAGAACATTAATCCCCATTTGGTTTACAAAGGAATACCATTCTCGTTATCAGTAAATTAGCATTCCTGCTAGTTAACAAAAAAGAAGAAACCCTCTTTACACTAAGTTGCTCGCTGATTCTACGATTAATATTGCACTACAAATCCTAGTTAAATGGACACAGTGTGGTAAGTGCCCCATCAGTCCTGTGCTACTGAAAGTAATCAGCATTGTTGTTACTCATGCAATTTCTATTATGTTGTTATACATGATATATTCTTCTAGGGAAATAATCCTGATCTACATGTCAAATAGTGCTGTGACTTCAGTCCAAGATGTACTGCAGCACCAGGTACTTGCTGAATAAATAGATTTTTTCACATAAGCAAATTAGAGTAGTAATTCTTGCCGAAGATTTCTACTTTAACATGCCACACGAGATTAGGGCTCATGGGAGCAAGGGAAATGTATGAGTATGGCATGAAGGTTGGGCAGAGAAAGAGAATAATTAAGCAGGTGTTCTTGGATTAGCATATTGTATCTAAGAAAGGTTTAAGATCTGGGGCTATGTATTAGATCAAGAGAACAGGTGTAATGTATCCCAGTATTTTTCCTGAGCCAGTCTCCATTGAAAAGTAAACTGCAAAGGGTGTGAGAAACAAAAATAAGAACAAAAATTCAGCAAAGAATAAATAATGTAGTAAATGTTGGCTAAAAAGCTTGTGCTGTGTTTCAAGTTCCACTCTAGTGACGTGAATGCAAAAATCTAGGCCAATGCCATACTGAGAGGGACCTGCACAAGCCGAGACATTAATGCTACCTCAAATGAACAACACGGATCCAGAAAACTATTTTGTGAAAGAGCCAGGGAAGTTGGGCTTGGGTTCCAGTCTAGCACTAAAATGTATTCAATTGCATTTCCAAGAAAAAGTATTGTCTGGTCATTACATGTTGCTGTTATGGGAAGCATGTGTTTCGTACAATGCAAAATGACAGTACTTCAGAATAATTTCTTTGCCTGCAAGGTGTGAAGGAGAGTTTGAAAGGGCATTTATAAAGACTACAGCAGAGTGAGATTATATGGTTTTCTGGTTCTCAAATCCAGCCTCTCTACTTTTGAAAAGCTGTGATGTTTTCAATAATTATTACAAATCACAAATTAGCTTAAATATTGAGCTTGGGAATATCATTTGTGTCTTGGTGAGGGGTCCATCCAGGCCAATCAAGTCTGGTGAACAAGCATGTGCTGTTGGCCCACCCTGAATTCATAACCTCCTTCATGGCTTAAAACTGCAGTTTGTTTCATTCCTTTTCTGATTCCTTGAATATTGTTGGCTTTCTTTGTCCTAGAATAGGAATCTTGTTTTTGACTGTTTTAGTCTTTTGCCTCCTTAAAATCTTCTTCCCTTTCTGCCTTCCTGTCACTCATTTAGAATGGTCCTTAAGCCCCACCTCTTGTCGCAGTTCTTGGTTGACTGACTTCATGCAACTCAGATGCCAAGTTGGGTTAGGATTCAGAAATTTGGAAAGTTTTACTTCATTTTGGGTGTTTTCATTGGACATTATTAGGGATTCAGAGGTATTGCTTATAGAAATGTTGTTCATCCAGGTTTGAGTACGTGGATAGATATAGAAACTGCTCAGGAATGGACTTTACAGCTGCAAATTACTTTCTGCGTTGTATGCAATCTAAAAGTGGAGCAGATAAATAAGTTTGCAGCGAGAGGCTTTAATGAAACCCTTCTCGTGGCACTTTAGGCATTGACACAACTGATATATGCAAACACGAGGAAATCTGCAGATGCTGGAAATTCAAGCAATACACACAAAATGCTGGTGGAACGCAGCGGGCCAGGCAGCATCTATAGGAAGAATCACTGTCGACGTTACAGGCCGAGACCCTTCGTCAGGACTAACGTCAACAGTGGTTCTTCCTATAGATGCTACCTGGCCTGCTGCGTTCCACCAGCATTTTGTGTGTGTTGTTGATATATAATATGCTCTTCTGGAACAGATGATCCTCTCGTGCTTAACAAGTCTAACCTGTTTTCTGAGTAATGATGAAAGGTTTTGGCTTAAACACTGACTCTTTATTCCTTTACATAGATTGTGCTTGAGCTGCAGAGTTCAACATGCATTTTGAGTGTGTTACTTTGGATTTCCAGCATCTGCAGAATCTCTTACGTTTATAATCTGTTTTCTGTAATTGAGCCAGAATACTGGGCATGTTACCAAAAGGTCAACTTGATTGTTTTCCCAGGGAACATAGAAGTGTTCCTAAAGTAACTCACCATTGTGGGAATGTGAGAGCAAGTTTTAGCTTTGGAACACAGATGGTAACTGGACTAATGGCAACTAATAATAAGAAGGCTGAAGAATACAAATAAAATGGAGATGACACTTGGTTGAATCAAAGAGGTGTTTAGTTTTAGAGGCAGGGGTTCCACTTTGGCTTGGAGATTTGAGAAGAAAGTGGTCATCTATTACAAATGGGTGATGTATATGCACATGACAATATGATAATTGTACAATTTTCACTATGTGAGTTGTGATGTTTAAGTCACCCTGGCGCTCTGTGTGTAGGCCAAATAAAAAGACAAACAAAGGAAATTGATATTTAGCTGATTACTGTGGGGTAAGGTACGGTTTGAACTCCCTCATTATCCTCCCTTTTAGTGTATATTTGTTTTTTTTAAATTTGGGTTGTGGTTCTTTTCCTGCCAGATATCAGTTCTGATTGGAGAGCCATTCTTCACCACCAGTCTTCTACCTTGGCACAACCTTTACTTCTGGTACGCAAGGACCTATCTGGCCAAGCACCTGGCCAATGAGTTCACTGTTCTGCCACAGTCTACCACATTGATAGCAATGGCCGTCGAGTTTAAGGTGAGGAAAAGAAATTTGGTAATTTGGTTTATTATTGTCATATGTATCAGAAAGCTTTTGTTTTTCATGCCATCCATACCGATAATTTTATTACAACACAGATATCTACAATAAATATAGACAGCAGAGATATCTACAATAAATATAGGCAGCATGGAGTAAATGAGGTGTTCGAGGAATATAAAGAATGTAAGAAGAAAAGAAAGAAATTAGAAAAGCTAAAAGAAGATACGAGGTTGCTTTGGCAAGTAAGGTGAAAATAAATCGAAAGGGTTTCTGCAGTTATATTAATAACAAAAGGATAGCGAGGGGTAAAATTGGTCCCTTAGAGAATCAGAGTGGACAGCTATGTGTAGAGCCGAAAGAGATGGGGGAGATTTTGAACAATTTCTTTTCTTTGGTATTCATTAAGGAGAAGGATATTGAATTGTGTAAGGTAAGGGAAACAAGTAGGGAAGTTATGGAAACTATGACAATTAAAGAGGAGGAAGTACTGGTGCTTTTAAGGACTATAAAAGTGGATAAATCTCCGGGTCCTGACAGGATATTCCCTAGGACTTTGAGGGAAGTTAGTGTAGAAATAGCAGGGGCTCTGACAGAAATATTTCAAATGTCATTGGAAACAGGGATGGTGCCGGAGGATTGGCGTATTGCTCATGTGGTTCCATTGTTTAAAAAGGGTTCTAAGAGTAAACCTAGCAATTATAGGCCTGTCAGTTTGACGTCAGTAGTGGGTAAATTAATGGAAAGTATTCTTAGAGATGGTATATATAATTATCTGGATAGACAGGGTCTGATTAGGAACAGTCAACATGGATTTGTGCATGGAAGGTCATGTTTGACAAATCTTATTGAATTTTTTGAAGAGGTTACGAGGAAAGTTGGCGAGGGTAAAGCAGTGGATGTTGTCTATGTGGACTTCAGTAAGGCCTTTGACAAGGTTCCACACAGAAGGGTAGTTAGGAAAGTTCAATCATTAGGTATTAATATTGAAGTAGTAAAATGGATTCAACAGTGGCTGGATGGGAGATGCCAGATAGTAGTGGTGGATAACTGTTTGTCAGGTTGGAGGCCGGTGACTAGTGGTGTGCCTCAGGGATCTGTACTGGGTCCAATGTTGTTTATCATATACAATGATCTGGATGATGGGGTGGTAAATTGGATTAGTAAGTGTGCAGATGATATTAAGGTAGGTGGCATTGTGGATAATGAAGTAGGTTTTCAAAGTTTGCAGAGAGCTTTAGGCCAGTTAGAAGAATGGGCTGGGTGATGGCAGATGGAGTTTAATGCTGATAAGTGTGAGGTGCTACATTTTGGTAGGAATAATCCAAATAGGACATACATGGTAAATGGTAGGGCATTGAAGAATGCAGTAGGACAGAGTGATATAGGAATAATGCTGCATTGTTCCCTGAAGGTGGAATCTCATGAGGATAGGGTGGTGAAGAAAGCTTTTGGTATGTTGGCCTTTATAAATCAGAGCATTGAGTATAGGAATTGGGATGTAATGTTAAAATTGTACAAGGCATTAAGGCCAAATTTGAAGTATTGTGTATAGTTCTCGTCACCGAATTATAGGAAAGATTGAGAATAGAGAGAGTACAGAGAGGATTTACTAGGATGTTACCTGGGTCTCAGCACAAGTTAGGTCTTTATTCTTTGGAGCGTAGAAGGTTGAGGGTGGACTTGATAGAGGTATTTAAAATTATGAGGGAGATGGATAGAGTTGACATGGATAGGCTTTTTCTTTTGAGAGTAGGGGAAATTCAAACAAGAGGACATCAGTTGAGACTTAGGGGGCAAAAGTTTAAGGGTAACATGAGGGGGAACTTCTTTACTCAGAGTGGTAGCTGTGTGGAATGAGCTTCCAGTAGAAGTGGTAGAGGCAGGTTCGGTATTGTCATTTAAAGCAAAATTGGATAGGTATATGGACAGGAAAGGAATGGAGGGTTATGGGCTGAGTGTGGGTCAGTGAGATTAGGTGAGAGTAAGCGTTCGGCACGGACTAGAAGGGCCGAGATGGCCTGTTTCCATGATGTAATTGTTATATGGTTATATAACAGTGCACTGAGGCAATACAAGGGAAAACAATGACAGAATGAAGTGCTACAGCCACAGAGAAAGTGCATTGCAGTTAGCTAATAAGGTGCAAGGCCAGGGTGAGGTGAATTCTGAGGTCAAGAATCTATCTTCTATTAGGTAACCATTGAATAGTCGTACAACAGTGTGATAGAAGCTACCCCTGAGGTTGGTGGTATCTGCTTTCAGACTTTTGCATCCTAAGCCCAGTGGAAGAAGAAGAAGAGAGAATGCTTGGGGTAAAAGAGCTCTTTCATTTTGTTAGCTGCTTTTCTGAGGCAGCAAGAAGGCTCTCAGTAGACAGCGTCCATGGAGGTTGATTTCCATTATGTACTGTCCAGAATCATCTTCAGTTTCTTCCAGTCTTGGGGTGAGCCGTTGCCATCCACAAAGGATCGGTAGAAATTGGTGAGGGTCAGAGGGAACATGCCAGCTTTCTTTAGCCTTCCGAGGAAGTAGAGACACTGGTATACTTACTTGGCTGTGGCTTCTACATGGTTGGACAGGGCAGGTGCTCACTACTGGGAACTTTAAAGTTTTAACCCTCTCAACCTTAGCACCATTGATGATAACAGGAGCATGTGAACCTCCCCACTTCCTCTTCCATTTTGCTGACACTGATGGCAAGATTATTGTCATGACATCATGTCACTAGGCTCTCTGTCTCCTTTCTGTCCTCTAAATAATTGGTATTTGAATCTGGGGTATAGGAATTATTTTGCAAAAGGATTCATTTATAGGGGCTTTCTGGGTTCCGAATGACCAGATTTACAGACTTCATACAAATTCTCCAATATTCTATTGAAGCGTTTTTCAGGCTAGGAGTAATATTAAAATGTTTCATAAATTAGGTATTAATTGATGCCTAATATTGATAGTACTTCAGTGGTGTTAAAGAATTACAGCAAGTGTACATAGAACAATATAATGGGTTGCTAAAGAAAATGGATGGTTCTAAAATTTGGAGAAATTGTCTTCATTTCTCAAGAATGGAAAGCTTACTCAACTTAGAGACTGATTTCTGGGAGTTACAGGTTAGTGCGATGGATGTTATTCACTAATCATAGCTCTTAGTTTCTTCCATTTTGTCTACAACAATCCCTGACTTGAGAAACACAGTGGTAAAAACTTTCACAATCTGTTGTCTAAAGCACTCTTTGTCTCACTCAAGCTGAAAGTTTCCTAAACTTTACCTCAGAATGATAAAGAGCATAGAAAACCCACAGCATATTACAGGCCCTTTGGCCCACAGTGCTGTGCCAAACTTGTACTTACTTTAGAAGTTACCTCAGGTTACTCATAGCTCTATTTTTCTAAGCTCCGTGTACCTGTCCAGGAGCTTCTTAAAATGCCTTATTGTATCAGCTTCCATCACCGTTACCGACAACCCATTCTACACACTCACCTCTATGCATAAAAAAATTACACCTGACATCTCCTCTGTACCTACTTCCATGCACCTCTCGTGTTAGCCTTTTCAGCCATGGGAAAAAGCCTCTGACTATCCACACGGTCAATGTCTCTCATCATCTTATACACCTCTATAAGGTCACCTCCCATCCTATGTTGCTCCAAGTAGAAAAGGCCGAGTTCACTCAACCTATTCTCATAAGCCATGCTCCCCAATCCTTGTAAGTCTCCTCTGCACCCTTTCTATAGTTTCCACATCCTTCCTGTAGTGAGGTGACCAGAATTGAGCACACTGTTCCAAGTGGGGTCTGACCAGGGTCCTATATAGCTGTAACATTATCTCTCAGCTCGTGAACTCAATCCCATGGTTGATGAAAGCCAATGCACTGTTATGCCTTTTTAACCACACAGTCAACCTGCACAGCAGATTTGAGTGTCCTATGGTCTCGGACCCCAAGATCCCTCTGATCCTCCACACTGCTGAGTTTTACCATTAATACTATATTCTGCCATCATATTTGATCTACCAAAATGAACCACCTCACACTTATCTGGGTTGAACTCTATCTGCCACTCCTCAGCCCAGTTTTGCATCCTGTTGACGTCCCGCTGTAACCTGATAGCCCTCCACACGATCCACAACACCCCAACTTTAGCAAATTTACTAGCCCATCCCTCCACTTCCTCATCCAGGTCACTTAAAAAAATCACAAAGAGTAGGGGGTCCCAGAACAGATCCCTGAGGCACTCCACTGAACACTGACCTCTATGCAGAATATGACCCGTCTACAACCACTCTTTACATTCTGTGTGCAAGCCATTTCTAGATCCACAAAGCAAGTTCCCCTTGGATCCCATGCCTCTTTACTTTCTCAATAAGCCTTGCATGGGGTATCATATCAAATGCATTGCTGAAATCCGTATACACTGCTTCTACTGCTCTACCTTCATCAATATGTTTAGTTACATCTTCAGAAAATTCAATCAGCCTCATAAGGCACGACCTGCCCTTGACAAAGCCATGCTGACTACTAATCACATTATACCTCTCCAAATGCTCATAAATCCTGCCTCTCCGTCAATTTACCAACCACTGAAACAAGACTGAAAGTACACTGCAGATGCTGTGGTCAAATCAACACGTGCCAGAGGCTCGTTTGCAGCCTGACCTGCTGAGTTCATCCAGCTTGTTTGTACTGAAGTAAGAATCACTGGTCTATAATTTCCTGAGCTATCTCTACCCCCTTTCTTGAACAAAGGAACAGCATCTACAACCCCCCAATCCTCCGGAACCTCTCCTGTTCCCATTGGTGATGAAAAGATCATTGCCAGAGGCTCAGCATTCCCCTCCCTCACCTCCCACAGTAGCCGGAGGTATATCTCATCTGATCCCAGTGACTTATCGAACTTGATGCTTTCTAAAAGCTCCAGCACATCCTCTTTCTTAATGTCTATATGCTCAAGCTTTTCAGTGAGCTGTAAGTCATCCCTACAATCGCCAAGGTCCTTTTCCGTAGTGAATACTGAAGCAAAGTATTCATTAAGTACCTCTGCTACCTGCTTCGGTTCCATGTACACTTTTCCACTGTCACACTTGATTGGTCCTATTCCCACGCATCTTATCCCCTTGCTCTTCACATATTTGTAGAATGCCTTCAGGTTTCATTAATCCTGCCTGCCAAGGCCTTCTCATGGCCCCTTCTGGCTCTCCTAATTTCATTCTTAAGCTCCTTCCTGTTAGCCTCATAATTTTCTAGTTCTCTATCATTACCTAGTTTTTTGAACCTTTTGTAAGCTTTTCTTCTTGACTAGATTTACAATGGCCTTTGTACACCACGCTTCCTGTACCCTACCATCTTTTCCCTGTCTCATTGGAACATAGCTGTGCAGAACGCCATGCAACATTTGCCACATTTCTGCCATACATTTCCCTGAGAACATCTGTTCCCAATTTATGCTTCCAAGTTCCTGCCTGACAGCTTCATAATTCTCCTTACTCCAATGAAACGCTTTCCTAACTTGTCTGTTCTATGCTCCAATGCTATGGTAAAGGAGATGGAATTATGATCACTTTCTCCAAAATGCTCTCCCACTGAGAGATCTGACATCTGACCAGGTTCATTTCTCAATACCAGATCAAGGACAGCCTCTCCTCTTGTAGGCTTAACTACATATTGTATCAAGAAAGTTTCCTGAACACACCTAACAAACTCCACCCCATCTACACCCCTTGCTCTATAGACAATAGACAATAGGTGCAGAAGTAGACCATTTGGCCCTTCAAGCCTGCACCACCATTCTGAGATCATGGCTGATCATCTACTATCAATACCCGGTTACTGCCTGGTCCCCATATGCCTTGATTCCCCTATCCATAAGATACCTATCTAGCTCCTTCTTGAAAGCATCCAGAGAATTGGCCTAGGGTGATACCAATCAATATTGGGGAAATTAAAACACTCTATCACGACAACTGTTCCAGAGTCTGTCTCCCTATCTGCTTCTCAATGTCCCTGTTACTATTGTGTAGTCTATAAAAAACACCCAATAGTTATTGACCCCTTCCTGTTTCAAACTCAGTAGACAATTCCTCCATGACGTCCTCCTGTTCTGCAGCCATGACACTATCTCTGATCAGCAGTACCATGCACCCCATCCTTTTGCCTCCCTCCCTGTCCTTTCTGAAATCTCTAAAACCTGGCACTCTTAAGTAGCCATTCCTGCCCCTGAGCCAACAAAGTCTCTGTAATGTCCACAGCATCATAGGATGCTGCTCAAGCACTGATCCATACTCTGTTCATCTGCTTTGTACATGATGCTTCTTGCATTAAAATAGACACATCTCAAACTATCAGTCTGAGCACATGCCTTCACTATCATCTGCCTATAATTCCCTCTCGCACTGTCTCCAAGCTTTCTCTATTTGTGAGCTAACCACCCCTTCCCCTGTCTCTTCAGTTCAGTTCCCACACCCCTCCACAGCAGTTCTAGTTTAACCTCTGCCCAGTAGCCTTAGCAAACCTCCCTACCAGGACATTGATCCCCTTCAGATTCAAATGCAACCTGTCCTTTTTGTACAGGTCACACCTGCCCCAAAAGAGGTCCCAATGATCCAGAAATCTGAATCCCTGCTCCCCCCTGCTCCAATCCCTCAGCCACACATTATCTTCCACCTCACTCTATTCCTCTACTCACTGTCGCATGGCACAGGCAGTAATCTGGAGATTACTACCTTTGAGGTCCTGCTTCTCAGCTTCTTTCCTAACTCCCTGTAGTCTGTTTTCATGACCACCTCCCTTTTCCTACCTATGTTGTTGGTACCAATATGCACCACGACCTCTGGCTGTTCACCTTCCCACTTCAGGATATTGTGGACGCAATATATTGTGGATCAGAAATATTCCGGACCCTGGCGCCTGGGAGGCAAACTCCCATCTGTGTTTCTTTCCTGCGTCTACAGAATCGCCTGTCTGCCCCCCAACTATAGTGTCCCCTTATCACTGCTGCCATCCTCTTCCTTCCCCTACCCTTCTGAGCCACAGGGCCAGACTCTGAACCAGAGGCGCAACCATTGTTGCTTCCCCCAACAGTACTCAAACAGGATTGCTTACTGTTAAGGGAGACAACCACTTGGGTACTCTCTAGTATCTGACTCTTGCCTTTCCCTCTCCTGACTGTTACCCACTTACCTGTCTCCCGAGGCCCCAGTGTGACTACTTGCCTGCAGCTCCTCTCTATCACCTCCTCACTCTCCCTGACCAGATGAAGGTCATCGAGCTGCATCTTCAGTTCCCCAGGGAGCCACGCCTCGACCGGTTATCACTAAAGTCCCGTTGAGCCAAAGCCCTCCTATTCTGACTCCCTCTACCCTGTGGCCTGCTCTGTACAGTTGTCTTCTTTATTAATCTTTCCCGCTGGTCTAACTCGCCAGTGTCCACGCACTTGTGCAGTTGTGCCTCGATCAAACCGCTGAAGCAGAGACTCTTCTCCTTTTGAATCCTTCTTGCCGGTCTAACTCGCTGATGTCCATGTGCTTGCACAGTCGTACCTCGATACTTTCTGGAGAAATTAATTCGCTTTTGAATGTATTGGAAAATTCTGACTTAATTGAAAGAAGCTGAGAATTATTTCATACTTTCTTCCTTTGTGTGTTTATGGTGGTGTTATGGTTTGAAGCAGCAATTATTACTTCCATCTATTTAAACTTGTCTGTTTGTCTTGTGCTTCTCCAGGATCTCTGGCGTATTCGCGCACCCTGTAGGGAATGTGAGGGCTTTGATGTCAACCTCATGGATGAGATGATACAGGTAAGGACGTAGAGGAGGGAATTTTGGAATGCCAGTGTCCTGATTAGGTGGCTGCTGTGGGGACTGGATCGTTGCAGTATGATTTTGCTTTTGTGTCAGGATGAGGATGATTGGGCTGTTGGAAACAATTTGGGAAAATTGAGGAGACAAGATGGCAACAGTAATAATTAATATTTACCAGGAAACTGGGAAGCAAGCCCTAGTATTTTTCAGAATGTGCCAGAGAATATTTGTCTGAAGGAATTGATGGAGCCTCCCCTTAGCATCTTGCCACGCATATTCCTTACACTGAAATATCAGCCTGAGTTGTGTGTTAAATCTATGAAGTTGAGAATCCTGCTAATGAGTCACAGTGTGTATTTGTGTTTGGTTTCATGGTGTATTTAATAGGTTCAGTCACATTATATTGTATCATTCATTTCCCTCTCTTTATTGTTCTCTCAATTTTCTTGCAAAACATTTGTCAGAATTCCTTGAATTTCCGGGAGTATCAGGAGGCTGAACCCCACCCTCTTTGGGAGTATCCGTGCAGAGCACTCAGTGAGCCATGCCAGATCCTCACCTTTGATTTTCGCCATGAGGTACCAGAGCATTCATTCTGCTCTTCTGGATCGATGCACCTCTTGAGGTATGGAGAGTAGCGGGTGGTCTTTGCACTGGATGTTAAAGGAAGGGAAGCATTTTTCAGGGATAGCACTTGAAGGATGTGAGTGACAGGTACTCAGGAGCCTTGCAGCAGTAAAATTCTGCAAATCCTGAATTACTTTTCTCAGCCTACGTGCATCGAGAGAAAGCTTTGGGTTTATCTGAATTGTGTCTAAGTGAAAACGTCAGTTTTAATCACTGACGCTGCCGATCAGTTCAGGAAAGGATGTTATAAATCATTGCATAGGATCACTGAACCTATGCCTGTGTTGGGTGTTCGTAACTATGCGGCGGTTCTGCTATTTTAATCTATACTGAAGCATTTGGAAGTTGCAGCTTGTTAAGAAGAACACACAAAGGAGTGGGTAAAGGACGTTTGCCTCTTTGAGCTTGCATTAGCATTCTGTAAGTTTAGTGTGGACTTGCTGCTGTAACGCTCGCCTGCTGTATCCCCACATGTCTTAATTCATTCAGTACCTCTGTCTTGAATCTGCTTAATGCCTGAAACTCAGCCTTTGGGGAGGGAGGGGGAGGGAATTGGAATACTAATAACTCTGTTTAAAGGAATCACTCCTCATCACAGTCTTAAATGAGTGAATTTTGATCTGTGTGTTGTTCCTCTGTGTCTGTTAGTATACTTTTGTCAGTGCCCACTGTCTGTACCCACTCTTGTCCTCTTCATCCCATCCTCCCCCCATACCACCATGCTCTCCCCTCCAGGCCCAGAGGGCAATCAGTAAGCTGATGCACCAAAGATTGTTGCAGAAAATGAAAGCAGCATGATATGAAAAATATTGGGTTTGTATTTCCAGTGAGAATGAATAATTTGTGTTTTCTTAGATCATACACCATTAGCCACTTTATACTCACTATTTAAACCTCTCTTTTATCCTTTCCTTTATTTCCCTCACTACTTTTCCACTAAGCATTGTATTTTTGGGAAATTTGGATGCATTATAGTCTACTCTTATTTAAGTCATTAACATACACTGTTGTTGTGGTACCCAAACCGAAAAACCTTGCCAATCTAAAACAGTCTTGTTCTTTCCTTTTGTTTGCTCTCCTCTGTCCATGGTGATATATTACTCCAAACCCAATGAGATCATATCTTGAGTAACAGCATGCTGTGAGATGCTTTTTAAAATATAAATAGATGAATCCAGAGTTTCCCACATGTCACTCCTTTAGACAAGGTCCTCAGAAAGTCTTTTAAAAGTAATTTCCTTTTCATTAAGGCAGGTTGACTCTGATTACTTGTAGTTTGATTTTCTAAATGTCCTACTACGATGACACTAATGGGCTTCATTACTCCGTTTGTATGAGTCCTGGTACAAGGTCTTGACCTGAAACATTGACCTATACCTTTAGCCTTCACGGCTGTTGCTTGTCCAGTCTAGTTCTTCCAGCATCCTGCTTGGTTTCCAATCTGATTTGTCTGGTTTCTATGAAAAGTTCTCATGAATATTGTGTTACTTTTATTGCAAACATTGCTTATTTTTAAGTACCTTGGAAGTATATAGTTTTCATGCTTGGTCACCATGTAATCATATTTCTGTAATACCTATTTAATCAAATCCATTTACCATGGTATACCTCCTATTGTGGTACAGGCATTGTATGTACATCATAGGGTGACATATCATTTCTCTTGCGTTTAGCTGCCAAACTAGTATTCATTTGTGCTTTGAAATTATTCATGGGGTTTATCCCATTGCTCACAGGTGTGTTTTCTGTATAGTCACCACTGTCAGAAAAGTAGTAACATCTATACTCCCATTCCATCACATTTTGCTCAGCCCAAGCTCTCTCTCTCTCCATGCTCTGTCGTCTATAATTTATTAAGCTTCTGTTCATCTTATCCTTCAAAATTCCAGTAGAAGTGTTTAAAAGGAAACTATTTGTGTTTTTCTTCCAGGCCTGGCACTTGCCATGGAGTAGTGCTTTGGATGGACTACTGCTTAGCAAATGACATCACAGTCACCACAGGATTAACCAGGCTTTGTTCTCATACGGTAACGATTCATCATTGAATTTCACAAAAAGTTCAAGTCCAGTGGGAACTCAGTATAGAATTTGGTTAAAGCAACACACTAAACTAATAGATTCTCCCATGAATGTTATTCTAATCAATACCCTCAACACATTCCTATTCAGATATCATATATTGGTTTAATGATTTTTACAGTGAACTTAGTAAGTTTAAAGAGGAGTTTAAGAAGGAGAATCTGTTTCAAAGTAGAGTTTAAAAGTAGTGCAGGAACCATTGACCTGGTGTGGTAAAGGGAGGGTAAGAACCAGCACGTGGAGAGGTCAAGCCCATTGCGAATTCTGAACTTTTAGATAACATAAGTCTTACTAACCTGATAACTGACCAGGAAATAACTGTTCTGTGTAACTTTGGGAATGGTTTGAACCAGGATGTGGGCTTCAGTAATAGAGTAATTTTGGGTTACATAATTGACTGAGATTTCGAGAATGGTGCTGAGGATGGAGTTAGTTATAGGAAAAGAGTGATGCTGGAAATAAGGCATTGATGCAGTGGGTCTGGAGGAAGTCATCTGATGTGATGGGGACTGGAGGAGATGTACAATGTGACAGGCTTGAGAGCCAGCTGACAGTAAGGGGGTTGTGGGACTTGTTGGGATACCTGCTGTCCTGAGCAACCAATTCCACAGCTGGTTTGTGAATTTCTTCCTTCTCTGTTGACAGGGTGACTGTGAGTGGAACCCACACAACAAGCAGGGTGTCTACTTCTTTCACTCGGAGACCAATCAAGAGACTTTGAACAAGCAGCCACCTATTGTCTATAATGTCACTTTCCATCCAAAGACAGGAGAACTGGCCTTGGATTTCCAGCAGTCCCTGTAATCGGCTGGAATGGACTGAAGGACGAAGATCCTTGTGTGATTTGCAACTGGAAGCGTGGCTCAGGTATTATTCTTGTGAATCTTCAGATCCACTCCAGACAGGGACATGAAGAATTCAGTTTACCTCTTTGAATTTGAAGGAAGATTAAGCAAAAATGGTTTGTTAAACATTATGGTTGGACTTCAGTGCTTTTTATATAGAGACTCACTGGGGAAAGAACACAGCCTGCCTGTCTGTCTCTGAGTCTGAAAGGTGTGGGTTCAAACAGCACCTTTGTGTGCACTGGAGCACACAATTCAGGGTGATGTTGGAGGTTGTAGCAGGGCAGTGATGTCCCTTCATCTGGAGGATGAAATGTTAAAATGGGACACTGCCTACTGTGGATGTATGATCCTTGGTGACATTGAAAGGATGAGGAAGGGGACTTCAACCTTTCTCCTAGACCACATTAATCTCTCAACAAATACCATCAAAATAATCATTACATTGTTCAGTTAATCACTGTTTGTGGTAATTTGTTACATGTGAGTAGGCTGCTATCTCAATAAATTTTTTATTTCTTTGTTGGGAGAACT
Organism: Hypanus sabinus; assembly: GCF_030144855.1. Lineage (NCBI taxonomy): Eukaryota > Metazoa > Chordata > Chondrichthyes > Myliobatiformes > Dasyatidae > Hypanus > Hypanus sabinus. The sequence continues at coordinate 16,714,566 of NC_082722.1, read as the reverse complement.
GAGTGTAACATCGTCTCTCAGTTGGTTTACTTTAAGCACTGGACTTAGTCTTCATTACGTAAAGTCAGTGAACGTCATAATCCAAGCTGGCATTGAGGTTCCAAAAGATGCGAGATTTATTTTATTTTGGAAGGAGGCTTATTAAAGTATTTTTCAAGCTTCTCTGTTTTAATCATTTTGGAAATCTCCATCTCAATGTTTGCTAGTGTGAGCTGGATATGAATTGTCTTGTCCTGCATTGCACTTGCACAGGGCTGCAGAACCTTCCCTGTTATTCACAGATGTAACTCAGTTGTCCTTTGGTATTTCACTCCTCTCTTTAAATGTCAGCCTAGCTCAGCACTTGTGGGATTCATTCTGATTTAGGTTAGTGGGTTAAAACCCCAATCTCGATCCACTCAGCTCCACAATGAATGAGTGTCGTACTGGAGGTTCCATTAAATTAATGCATATCAGCAAATCTCCATGAAATGTTTCTGAGAGATTGTTTGAGTGCAGGGTTTCATTCCCTCACTCCTCCATATACTGGAGATGTAAAGAAATTTTGCTCCAGGCATTGAACTTTACTTTGCTGGGGTAAGTTTTACTCAGATGTGGGGTTATGCTGTTCATCACAGAGGATAATATGTGCAAGGGCATGCTTGATATCACCATTGGTCTTTATATTGGCATAATTCACCATGTAGTGTAGCAGTCTGTCAAGGACTGACTCTCAGCAGGGATTGCCAAATATAGTGTCTGCTTTACTGATGAGTATGTCTCCGCATGAACAAAAGCAGCCATAGCATTTGCATGCCCAGTGTCAAACTGCTGAAATAGACACAGTATTCTGAGCTGTACTACTAGAGAAGATTATCGGTGGACAGAGGTAAAAGTGCTGAAAGCTTCCTTGAAGAAAAGCAACATCACTAACCGATTCCGGTAGATCTCTGGCTCATGACCACTCAAAGTGGAGGAGCACTTGAGATGGTACTAAACCTGAAGGTAATTATTGGGAGCAGACAGAAACACTGTGTAAAGGGTAGGAGAAACATAACCACTTCATAAACTACGCACATGCCTGTCGCAACCTTGGAAGAGTTGGTTTACACATTGACCTTAGAACCTACAAAACCAGAGTAGAAGCAAGTCAGCCTCAAAAAGACCTCCCACTGAAAGTGCTGCGTAAATGGTCAGCATAAACCTACACCGCCTTCATGAGATTCATCCTTCATTTGCAGTCTTGCTGCAATGTCAGAGGATATATGGATTATACCTTGTCCAATTTCACCTTCCCTGAAGATATGAAGACGTTGTCAGCATAAATGAGTTATGAACCCACTGTGATGATGGAGTGCAGAGGATGTCGCACTCACTGACTCTGCTCAAACTGCCTGCAAGGCACATGTGAATGAAGTTTATCACAGATCAAAACAAATAAAGTCCAGTTGGTGGTTGATGCAGTTTTATTCTCCTGAATTATGCTGGTCTCTCATTTATCTGCAGTGGGATTGGCTCTGATTATTGTTCCAACATTTCGGAATTAAGTTGGTCTTGCACACTAAGTCAACAAAGTAATTTCAGTCTACTACATTGTCTGGGTTAGCAAAGGAGAAAATTAGTTGCCCTTCCCCTCCCGATAGAGTACCAAGGATAGGGAACGGTTGTTCAGGTGAATGACATCCACTGTAGTTACCACGTCTAGGGTGGGGATGAGTTAAGTGCAGGCAACAGATTTAGGATGGAAGAATAAATCCAATGTCTACCTGTTGTACGTGGACTTTCAGTCACTGTTGGCACTAGCCTTACACCATGGATCTCACTAACCTTGGGATGAGACGGGGCTTCCTACCCAGTATAGGAGAGTGGAATGTTGGACCTCACCTTTTAGCCACTGCTTTTGCAGCATTTAAGTGAGGTGCTTGACGTGCTCTTGCTGCTGAAGTCAGCAGCCAGAAATCTTAGCCCGTGTTTGGATTCTGTTCATTCCACTGGTGTGAGGTTTTTATTTTCACCCTGCAGGAGGACTTTCCAGTACAGAACTTGAACAGCCACATACTATCCCGTTGTTGCTCTTTTTGATGAACCTGAGGTAACTCTCACACTGACCCCAGGCCCTGCTGTAATGGCTTCCACTCAGAAGCTACCACAGCCCGGGGTAGATGGAGGCCAGCTTGTAATTCCATGGGAGAGGCTGGAACAGCCACTTCTTCAGCAATGGGACCCGATCATTATCACAACCTCCATTTTGACTTCTTTCTCATTAGCCCCTTTCCTTGCTCGGAGATGTGAAAACCAATCTTCACCCAAGGTCCTTGTCACAGTTCTTTGACTGAGGAAATAGTTGAGTTACCCGTGAAAGAGGTTCTTACTCCTTTTGCCCAGGTTCCTTCCCAGTTTGGGGAGTGACTCAGAACTGAAGCCTGTATGTCAAACTGTCTCTCCAGAGGATATCTTCTGTGCTTTCTCCTTCACACAGTACCCTTTCCCACACCTTCTCAAGCTCACCCTGCCTCTACACTATTTATTTATTTGACAATACTGCTCAGAGTAGGCCCCTCTGTCCTTCAGCAGCCCCCAACCCCGTTTACTTTTTAAAAATTGGATAGAGCACGGAATAGGCCCTTCTGGCCCTTTGAGCCATACCACCCAGTACTCCCCCGATTTAATACAAGCCTAATCATGGGACAATTTACAGTGACCAATTAACCTAACAACCAGTATGCCTTTGGGCTGTGGGAGGAAACCCACACGGTCACAGGAGAGCATGCAAACTCCTTACAGGCAGTGACAGGAATTAAACCCAGCTTGCCTGTGCTATAAAGCGTGTTAATCACTGTGCTACCGTGCCACCCTACGTGCGCCCCCATTCTTCAGGTCCATTCTGCCAGTTCATTTCCATTACTGGACACCAAAGGAGCTGCGGGAAAAAAAGGATTCTGGATATTGAGAGTCATGGCTAATGTGCTTCTCTTTACTGATAAAACAGGTAAGATATATTTGGGGAGAAGTATCAATAGTGGATCACACAGAAGTTCAAACCACTTATCAGGTTCTTTCGAAACAGAGGTGAGGAAAGGTGCAAAAAGGGCAGTCTGAACGACGAGTAGAAAAGAGCATGTAAGTCGAGTCATACTCTCACTGGAGACAGATCGGGCTGTCAGTGTTGAACATTGAACGCAGCCTGAATGCTTGTCCAGTTTTTATATGGAAATTGCATTGACCTGTGTAAGAGCCAGGCTTTTAGTGTCAATATCTGGTCAGTTGAATGTAAAGAGACATCTCTCAATTCTTTCTCTCGCCTTGCTTCTACTTTCACTGCGACACTGGCTCAGGAACGACCCGTCAACGTTTCTTTCTCACCAGAAGCTGCTTCACCATCTTGTTTCCATCGCTTTTTGTAATAAATTTTAAGTTTCTTTGTTGCTGTTTTTGACATAAGTGTGGATTTGTTTATTGTAGAACCAACAGGGAGCCTAAGATGTGTCACTCGAGATAGCCTTTGCTGCTGTCTTTAACCCCGGGAATCGCTGTTCCTTGAATTCCATAGCTGTAGAGTGAGTGAAGCTCTGAATCATGAAGGAATATACTGGCTCAAGGTGTTGAATAGCTGAGTCCTGTTACTCTTCAGATTGGGTAAAATGATGATTGGGGATCTTCTTCAGAGGGCCCCTCATCTGCAAGTCCTGCCACAGGAGCTGTGGTCTTCCAAACCCATCCTTTGGAACAAGTCCAGCAGGCATTCAGTATTAACCAAGTATATGTAAGTACCTGAACTTCAGCTGAGTGATAAACAATAATCCTCTCAGCTGCATGTGGCGGACTGGTCTGCCAGTGACATTATTCCACCCACACACACATGCACACACTCTGATCAGCTGGTTGATGGTTGGTACCAAGTGTTCAATTAATGATGCTGTATTAAAGTTTAAAAAATGACTTAGTGTACATGGATACGATCTCCTGCAACAGATTCCCTCACTGTATGAACCTTCTCACCTCTCAGTTCCAAATTCTGAGCAAAACGTGTCCTGTGTTTGTGGACACTGGACCAGACTGAATTTTAGAAGTGAAACAACATGTTAGCTTCTTTATGAAAAAAAACATGGAGAAAAAGTATCTGTGAACTTAGGCCTTCAACTCATAGACTGGGGAGATGGAATCTCCTGTCTTTATCAGTATGTGGGAACAACATATCTCTGAGGGCCAGGAAATCTCTTGGGATCGCCTTCATTCACCTCACTAGGTCAGGGGCACAAGATCACGTGAAATCTCCTGCTTTCATGTCACTGGATCACAAACTCTCAGGAGTGTGCCATACTGTCATGCTGTACGTGTGTGTGTTTGTTCAGGGGGAGGTAGGTTGGGATTCTCATGCTGCATGTTGTCTTGCCCTTAATTTCCATTATAAACTCTGTCCCCCAAATAAATCCACCCCCCCCACTAATTATTTGAAACCAAACCATGCTTTTTGATGTCATAATCATTCTTGTGTTTGAGGTCTTGCATTCATATCTTCACTAAAACCACCTTAGACCATCTCTAACATCACTAGTGTTACCCTTACTCAGATCATTGGCTGCTTAAACCTTCAGCCATGCCTTTGTTACTGCTGCTTCACCAGTTTAGTACACTCATGACTGGTGCCCTTCTGCTCTTTAAATGATCCCGCAACCCCGAGATTATTCAAACCTCTGCTGCAGTTATTCACCAAATCTCATATACACATCAACCCTATGCTTGACAATACACACCAACTAGTTATCTAAAACTTCTGCCTACGTACATCTATAGTTTGCTCCATGGTGGCTGGTCACATGCCTGGCAATGCCCTAAGCTCTGAAATTCCTTCCTTCCAGCTTTTCCCCGTTTTACAATGCTTCTTAAAGCATAGTTTTCGATAACATGTTATATGCTGGGATATGTCTTTATTAAGCTAAATGTTAGGTTTTCTTGTTTAATCATACTGCTAAACTGCAATAAACTGCTTTTGCAGCATCAAAGGTGCATTATAAATGGAATTTGTTGTTTACATTTGTCTCATAGTGTGGAGACATATCACTTATGTTGTCATCTTGCTTGCATCTCACCATATCACTTGCCTTCTAATTGCATCTGAAGCATAAGGTCTTAAAACATTTTCTCAGTGTGAGGGGATATCCTCTAACTCCTTGAATAGTTAATATTCTCTCATCTTGCACCTGCTTTCATGCAGAGGAACTCAGAAATGCAAGCTAAGTTGGAGTAGTAAGTCGGCTTGGTGTGTAACTGGGAGCTTCACTCGTTGGTGAGGAGGGCTTGTCTGCTTTAAGGTTGTTGGTTGGTTAGCTCACAGTTGAGGTCTAGATTGGTCATGTTGGGATTGGATTGAGAATGAGATGGGATGAGGAACCCATTAAAACTACCCCATTAATTCCTAGTGGATTCATGAACCACTGTGCCAAATGGCAAAAGATGTTGGAGTTGTACTATGTTCACAACCAGTTGCCACATCCAAGCTACAGAAGTATGCATCAGAAATAAGTTGGGCTTTGAGTCCTGATGAATGTAAGTTGAATCAGACCCTGGGCAGAGGATTAAGCAGTGACTGGGATGAAAATGAAAGAAATGAGGGCCTTTCAGATGGGACTTCTCCATTGATCTTTTTGGCTTGGTGTAAAAGATCCTGAAGAGAAGAACAGGGGAATTCTTCCTGTTGCTTTGGCCAATACTGTACTTAATACACAGTCAGCATTACTAATGTGTGGCTTGGATACTAAGCCCATTGGAGCTGTTTATACTGGCTTAGCTACCCTTTATACGGAAGGGTCAAAGGCATGTTAAAACCAGTTGCTTTGGGCAGATGGGGCTTGTTAGCCATGGTTGGCATCTCATCTAAGAGCAGAAAAAGCTATTTCAAACCTCTGCTGCATTGCGGCTATACCCACTCATGGGGAATCTTTTGGGAGTAAACCCTGAGTGAAAAATCCAGAGCTGGAGTCAATTGAGTTCAATGCTGACTGACAACTCCTGTGACACTGCTGGTACCAAACTGTATGTCTATGGCGTGCCTTTGGATTCATCGGATGCATGGAGAGGGGGAGCTTGCTACATGCCCAACAGCTTGCCCTCCATATCGTGCTGCCCAGGCGTGCGTATCTAGACGGCTAGTGTGCAATATCCAAGGTCGACCCTGACTGAATACTGATGTGTTTATTGGTTTGCTGCATGTGGAACCTTGTTGACTGCAACAACAGCTGGAAGGGAAATGCTTTGGTAGCTGAATACTTCCTATACACAAGTCAGGGGATGCTAGATGGTTAGTACCTTCCCAGGTAGACTCCTGGAAAAGTCCACTGAGGAGACAAGTCCAATGAGGCTGCCCGGGGAAGTATTCAAACCGTGGCTCAAAGGGAATTGTGGTTTGTAGTTCAAGGGGTTCCAGCACAAGGTTGTTCTTTAACCTAGCCTGATAATGAAGCTGAGTGGGTCATCAACCAGTCAAGTTGTTGGTATACCATTTACAGCGAATGGGTGTAAAGGTTCAGGAGCAAACTATGGACTTGTACAGAAGAGTATCAGCATTTTCCAGAGGCCACTATGTGGCAGGTGGGTAGATTAATGGCAGTGAAACCAGCATTGTTGAATTCCATTGATCCTCCACCTGCAGGTGTACGAGGGATTCACAGCTCAGTAGGAAGTTCCTGAACCACAGTCTGCTCCTGCCCACTTATGGAAGGACTGAGACCAGGGCTGTGTCCTGCAGTGTTGTATCATGTGATTGACTTTACAACATAAACCAGTACACCACAGTACAGGCACTTCAGCACATGATGTCATTGTTGTTCCTTTCCACATTGCGTAGCAACCTTGCCACTTCTTTACGCAAACACGAGGAAACCGGCAGATGCTGGAAATTCAAGCAACACACACAAAATGCTGGTGGAATGCAAAAGGCCAGGCAAATTCTATAGGAAGAAGCATGGTCGACATTTCGGGCCAAGACCCTTCGTCAGGACTAACTGAAAGAAAAGATAATAAGAGATATGAGAGGGGTGGGATAAAGCTAAGAGCTGGAAAGGTGATTGACGAAAGCGATACGCAGCTGGAGAAGGGAAAGGATCATGGGATGGGAGGCCTAAGGAGAAGGAAAGGTTCACAACCAGTTGCCACATCCAAGCTACAGCTACAGAAGCTACAGAAGAAGAAAGGGGGAGGGGAGCACCAGAGGGAGATGGAGAACAGGCAGAGAGAGAGAGAGAAAGGGGGGGGGGAAATAAATAAGGGATGGGGTAAGCAGAGGAGGAGAGGTATTAACAGAAGTTAGAGAAACTAATGTTCATGCCATCATGTTGGAGGCTACCCAGACAGGGCTGACTGGGTAGCCTCCAACCTGATGATATGAACACTGATTTCTCTAACTTCCATTAGTCCTGATGAAGGGTCTCGGCCCAAAACATCGACTGCTTCCTATAGCTGCTGCCTGTCCTGCTGTGTTCCACTAGCATTTTGTGTGTGTTGCCATTTCTTTAACAATTTTGTCTGCTTTTTACAAGCCCGAATTGCTAGCTCAATGCTCAACCCAGAAAGGATCACCTTTTAACCTACTCCACGATCAATCAAACCCTTCCCTTCCACACAGCGTGCCATTTTTCATTCATCCATGGGCCTATCGAAGAGATTCTTAAACATCCCTAATGTACCGCCTCTACCACCACCAATGGCAGTGCATTCTGTGCACTCACTTCTTTTCTCTGACATCCCCTCAAAGAATTCTTCAATCACCTTATAAATATTGTATTAGCAATTGCCACCCTGGGTAAAATGTCTCTGTCTGTCCACTCTATCTTTGTCTCCTATCCTCATATACACCTCTATCAAGTCCTTTGCTCGAAAGAGAAAAGCACTAGCTTGCTCAAGATATGTTCTCTAACCTGGGTTTAGTTACAGTAAATATAAACACAGAAGATGCTCGGTATACTCAAGCAAATCAGGTTTGCAGTTTAATTCAGTTTATCCCTCCACATATGCTGCCTGACTTACTGAGTGTTCCCAGCATTTCTGTTATTTGCCAGCTTGCAGATTTTTGATTTTCAGTTACTCCTTTAGGGAGCTGAAGGTAAAGGAACCCTTTGGAGGCATTGATCATAATATGATAGAATTCACCCTGAGAGGGAGAAGCTAAAGTCTCATACATCAGTATACGGTGGAGTAAAGGGAACAACAGAGGCATGAGAGAAGCTGGCTAAAGCTGATTGGAAAGGAACACTAGCAGAGCAGTAATGGCTGGAGTTTCTGGAACAATTCGGAAGGTGCAGGATGGATACATCCTAAAGAAGAATAAATATTCTAAAGAGTGAATGACACAACTGTAGCTGACAAGCCATAAGGAGAGGAAAGATGAAATATGAAGGTAAGCTAGCAAATAATATAAAAGAGGATATAAAATATTTTTCTGTTCTTTAAAGAATAAAAGAGAAATGAGAGTGAATATAGGGCCACCGGAAAATGATGCTGGAGAAGTAGCAGTGGGGAACAAAGAAATAGTGGATGAACTTAATAAATATTTTGAGAAATTTGAGAGTGCCAGGGGTAAGAAGTGAGATACTATTACTACGGAGAAGGTGCTTGGGGAGCTGAAAGGTCAGAAGGTAGGTAAGATTGTGGAGGCATTAGCAGTGATCTTTCAAGGATTACTTAATTCTGGAATGATTCCAGAGGACTAGAAACTTACAAATGTCACTCTACTCTTTAAGAAGGGATGAGGCAAAAGAAAAGAAATTATAAGCTATTTTGCTTGACTTCAGTAGTCAGAGAAGATGTTGGAGCCTATCATTAGGAATCAGGTTTCAGGGTACTTGGAGGCACATGATAATGTAGGCTGAAGTCAGCACGGTTTCCTTAAGAGGAAATCTTGCTTGACAAATCTGTTGGAATTCTTTGAGGAAATGATAGACAAAGGAGATTTAGTGCATGTTGTCTACTTGGGTTTTCAGAAGGCTTTTGTTAAGCCCATGAGGCTGCTTAATAAGATAACAGCCTATTTATTACAGGAAAGATACTAGCATGGACATAAGATTGGCTGATTGACGGGAGGCAGAATGGGAATAAAGGGGGCTTTTTCTGGTTGGCTGCTGGTAACTAGTGATATTCTGCAATGGCCAGTGTTGGAACTGTCTCTTTTTATGGTGTATGCCATTGATTTGGATAACAGAATTGATAGTGTTGTGTCCGAGTATGCAAACGATACAAAGGTAGGTAGAAGGGCACGTGCTGAGGAAGCAGAGGGCCTGCAGAAAGACTTGGACAGATTGGGAGAATGGGCATAGAAGTGGCAGACAGAATATAGTGTAGGGAAGTGTATGATTGTGCATTTTGATTGAAGGAATAAGGGGATAGATTATCTGCTAAAGGGGGAGAAAAATGAAAATTCAGAGGTGCAAATGGACACAGTAGTCCTTGAAAAGGATTCTACAAAGGTTAACTTGCTGGTTGAGTTGGTTGGTGAAGAAGGCAAATGATGAGTCAGCATTCATTTTGAGAGGAGTAGAATATAAAAGTGAGGATGTAATGCTGAGGCCTTATAAGACATTGGCCAGACTGCACTTGGAGCAGGTTTGGGAAAGAGGTGCTGGCATTGCAGAACTCGCCTGGTCAGGGAGAGTGAAGAGGTGATAGAGAGGAGTTACAGACAGGTGGTCACACTGGGGCCACGGGAGACAGACAAGTGGGTCACAGTCAGGAGAGGGAAGGGGAAGAGTCAGGTACGAGGGAGTACCCCTGTGGCTGTACCGCTTGACGATAAGTACTCCTGTTTGAGTACTGTTGGGGGGGACAGCCTACTTGGGGGAAGCACCAGTGGCCATGCCTCTGGCACTGAGTCTGGCCCTGTGGCTCAGAAGGATATGGAAAGGAAGAGGAAGGTAGTAGTGATAGGGGACTCTCTAGTTAAGGGGTCAGACAGGTGATTCTGTGGACGCAGGAAGAAACTCGGATGGTAGTTTGCCTCTTAGATGTTTCAGATCACGTTCAAGATATCCTGCAGTGGGAGGGAGGACAGTCAGAGGTCTTGGTAAATATTGGTACCAACAACATAGGTAAGAAAAGGGAAAAGGTCCTGAAAAAAGACTACAGAGAGTTAGGAAGGAAGTTGAGAAGCAGGACCACAAAAGTAGTAATCTCGGGATTACTGTCTGTGTCATGCGACAGTGAGAATAGGAATAGAATGAGGTGGAGGATAAATGCGTGGCTGAGGGATTGGAGCAGGGGACAGGGATTCAGATTTCTGGATCATTGGGCAGGTGTGACCTGTACAAAAAGGACGGGTTGCACTTGAATCCCAGGGTGACCAATATCCTGGCAGGAGGTTTACTAAGGCTACTGGGGAGAGTTTAAACTAGAATTGTTGGGGGGTGGGAACCAAACTGTAGAGACTGGGGAAGAGGCAGTTGGCTCACAAATAGAGAAAGCTTGGAGACAGTGTGTGAGGGAGGATAGGCAGGTGATAGAGAAGGGACGCGCTCAGACCGAAGGTTTGAAATGTATCTATTTTAACACAAGAAGTGTTGTGAACAAAGCAGTGAGCTTAGAGCATGGATCAATACTTGGAGATATGATGTGGTGGCCATTACAAAGACTTGGATGGCTCAGGGACAGGAATGGTTACTTCAGGTACTGGGTCTTAGATGTTTCAGAAAGGACAGGGAGGGAGGCAATAGAAGTGGGGGCGTGGCACTGTTGATCAGAAATAGTGTTATGGCTGCTGAAAAGGTGGACACCATGGAGGGATTGTCTACAGAGTCTCTGTGGGTGGAGGTTAGGAACAGGAAGAGGTCAATAACTTGACTGGGTGTTTTTTGTAGGCCACCCAATAGTAACAAGGATATCAAGGAGCAGATAGAGAAACAGATCCTGCAAAGATATAGTAATAACAGATTTGTTGTGATGGGAGATTTTAATTTCCCAAATATCAACTGGTATCTCCCTAGAGCAAGGGGTTTAGATGGGGTGGAATTTGTTAGGTGTGTTCAGGAAGGTTTCTTGACACAATATGTAGATAAGCCTACAAGAGGGGAGACTGTACTTGATCTGGTATTGGGAAATGAACCTGGTCAGGTGTCAGATCTCTCAGTGGGAGAGCATTTTGGAGATAGTGATCATAATTCTATTTCCTTCATTGGAGAGAGATAGGAACAGACAAGTTAGAAAAATGTTTAATTGGAGTAAGGGGAATTATGAGGCTATCAGGCAGGAAATTGGAAGCTTAAATTGAAATAAGATGTGCTCAGGGAAAAGTACGGAAGAAATGTGGCAAATGTTCAGGGAATATTTGTGTGGAGTTCTGCATAGGTATGTTCCAATGAGACAGGGAAGTTATAGTAGGGTACAGGAACCATGGTATACGAAGGCTGTAATGAATCTGGTCAAAAAGAAAAGCAAAGCTTACAAAAGGTTCACAGAGCTAGGTAATGTTAGAGATCTGGAAGATTATAAGGCTAACAGGAAGGAGCTGAAGAAGGAAGCTAGGAGAGCCAGAAGGGGCCATGAGAAGGCCTTGGTGGGCAGGATTAAGGAAAACCCCATGTTGTGACAGTGGGAAAGAGTGAGTGGAACTGGAGGAAATAGCAGTGGTACTTAATGAATACTTTGCTTCATTGTGCACTATAGGAAAGGATCTTGGTGATGTAGTAATGACTCGCAGCAGACTGAAAAACTTGAGCATGTAGATATTAAGAAAGAGGATGTGCTGGAGCTTTTGGAAAGCATCAAGTTGGATAAGTCACCAGGACCAGATGAGTTGTACCCCAGGCTACTGTGGAAGGCGAGGGAGGAGATTGCTGAGCCTCTGGCAATGATCTTTGCATCTTCAATGGGGATGGGAGAGATTCCAGAGGATTGGAAGGTTGCAAATGCTGTTAGAGATAGCCCAGGAAATTACAGACCAGTGAGTCTTACCTCAGTGGTTGGTAAGCTGATGGAGAAGATCCTGAGAGGCAGGATTTATGAACATTTGCAGAGGTATAATATGATTAGGAATAGTCAGCATGGCTTTGTCAAAGGCAGGTCATGCCTTACGAACCTGATTGAATTTTTTGAGGATGTGACTAAACACATTATAACCATATAACAATTACAGCACAAAAACAGGCCATCTTGGCCCTTCTAGTCCGTGCCAAACACTTACTCTCACCTAGTCCCACTGGCCCGCACTCAGCCCATAACCCTCAATTCCTTTCCTGTCCATATATCTATCCAATTTTACTTTAAATGACAACACTGAACCTGCCTCTACCACTTCTACTGGAAAATCATTCCACACAGCTACCACTCTCTGAGTAAAGAAATTTCCCCCTCGTGTTACCTTTAAACTTCTGCCCCCTAACTCTCAACTCATGACCTCTTGTTTGAATCTTCCCTACTCTCAATGGAAAAAGCCTATCCACGTCAACTCTATCTATCCCCCTCATAATTTTAAATACCTCTATCAAGTCCCCCCTCAACCTTCTACGCTCCAAAGAATAAAGACCTAACTTGTTCAACCTTTCCCTGTAACTTAGGTACTGAAACCTAGGTAACATTCTAGTAAATCTTCTCTGTACTCTCTCTATTTTGTTGCCATCTTTCCTATAATTTGGTGACCAGAACTGTACACAATACTCCAAACTTGGCCTTACCATTGCCTTGTACAATTTTAACATTATATCCCAACTCATATACTCAATGCTCTGATTTATACAGGCCAGCATACCAAAAGCTTTCTTCACCAGCCTATCCACATGAGATTCCACCTTCAGGGAAATATGCACCATTATTCCTAGATCACTCTGTTCTGCAGCATTCTTCAATGGCCTACCATTTACCATGTATGTCCTATTTGGATCATTCCTACCAAAATGTAACACCTCACAGTTATCAGCATTAAACTCCATCTGCCATCTTTCAGCCCACTCTTCTAACTGGCCTAAATCTCTCTGCAAACTTTGAAAACCTACTTCATTATCCACAACGCCACCTACCATCAATCTGCAAATTGTTGAAGGTAGAGCAGTAGATGTAGTGTATATGGATTTCAGCAAGGCATTTGATAAGGTGCCCATGCAAGGCTTATTGAGAAAGTAAGGAGGCATGGGATCCAAGGGGACATTACTCTGTGGATCCAGAACTGGCTTGCTCACAGAAGGCAAAGAGTGATTGTAGACAGGTCGTATTCTGCATGGAGGTCAGTCACCAGTGGGGTGCCTCAGGGATCTGTTCTGGGACCTTTACTCTTTGTGACATTTATAAATGACCTGGATGAGGAAGTGGAGGGATGGGTTACTAAGTTTGCTGATGACACAAAGGTTGGCGGTGTTGTGGATAGTGTGGAGGGTTCTCAGAGGTTACAGCGGGATATTGATAGGATGCAAAACTGGGTTGAGAAGTGGCAGATGGAGTTCAACCCAGATAAGTGTGAAGTGGTTCATTTTAGCAGGTCAAATATGATGGCAGAATATAGTATTGATGGTAAAACTCTTGGCAGTGTGGAGGATCAGAGGGATCTTGGGGTCCGAGTCCATAGGACACTCAAAGCAGCTGTGCTGGTTGACTCAGTGGTTAAGAAGGTGTACAGTGTATTGGCCTTCATCAATCATGGAATTGAATTTGGGAGCCGAGAAGTAATGTTGCAGCTATATAGGACCCTGGTCAGACCCCACTTGGAGTACTGTGCTCAGTTCTAGTCACCTCACTACAGAAAGGATGTGGAATCCATAGAAAGGGTGCAGAGGAGATTTACAAGGATGTTGTCTGGATTGGGGAGCATGCTTTATGAGAATAGGTTGAGTGAACTCGGCCTTTTTTCCTTGGAGTGATGGAGGATGAGAGGTGACCTGATAGAGGTGTATAAGATGATGAGAGGTATTGATCGTGTGGATAGTCAGAGGCTTTTTCCCAGGGCTGAAATGGTTGCCACAAGAGGACACAGGTTTAAGGTGCTGGGGAGAAGGTACAGAGGAGATGTCAGGGGTAAGTTTTTTACTCAGAGAGCGGTGACTTCATGGAATGGGCTGCCAGCAACAGTGGTGGAGGCAGATAAGCTTAGAAAAATAGAGGGCTATGGGTAAGCCTAGTAATTTCTAAGTTAGGGACATGTTCAGCACAACTTTGTGGGTCGAAGGGCCTGTATTGTGCTGTAGGTTTTCTATGTTTCATGTCCAGGGGAGGTTCATGAAAATGACTTTGGGAATAAAGGAGTTACTGAAACTTACAAAATACTGAAAGGCCTAGATAGAGTGAATGTGGAGAGGATGTTTACTACAGTGGGGAAAGTCTGGGACCCAAGGGGACAGCCTAAAAATCGAATGTCGTCCATTTAGAATAAAGATGAGAAGGATTTTTTTTTAGGCAGACGGTGGTGAATCTGTGGAATTCATTGCAGCAGATGGCTGTGGAGTCCAAGTCACTGGGCATATTTAAAGCAGAGGTTGATAGGTTCTGGATTAGTCAGGGCATCAAAGGCAATGGAGAGAATGCAGGAGAATGGGGTTGAGGGGGATAATAAATCAACCATGATGGAATGGCAGAGCAGACTTAATGGGCTGAATGGCCTCATCCTGCTCTTGTGTCTTATGGACTTGTGGTCTTCAGTTAAACTTATGTTTTCTCCTCCTCTCTCCCCGAAACAATCTTGCAATAGTGCAAATCCCATCAGTGTTTGTGCCAGTAGTCACAATTCCATCTCTTCCCTTCCTCTCGTTGGTTATCTGGTTTGTGTCTGACCTGTTAAACAATGTAAGTCCACAAAACCTTCCTCTTGGCCACAGGAAAAGGTCACAATACATGGGTTAACTAAGCTTTCCCCAGACAGGGTCCACAGTGCTTTCCCTCTCTCCTACAATTTGTGTGGTTGAACTAATCATCTAGCAGCAGCAGTGAGCTACTAGGTCCCTCAAGCCTGCCCTCCCATTCAATATGACCATAGCTGATCCATGCTGGCCTCAGCTAGTTCCCCATCCTCCTCAGTTTCTTGATCTTCCAAATACTTATCTGTCCCACCTTCATCAAATAATCTGGCTTCCACCTCCCCTGGTGCAGAGAATTCCAGGGATTCACCGCCCTCTGAAAGAAGTTATGCACCTTAGTTTTAAATGATAAGCCTCTGATTTCACAGCTCTACCCCTTGCCCGTGACTCTCCGGCTTGGGAAAGCCACTCACATTCCTCTGACAGGCTCTCCAGTGTGATATTCACCATCAGATGTGGCCACACAAGTCGAGTGGGGTGGGTGACGGGTGATCAGTGTCATTCGAAGATCCCTCAACAAATGCCTGCAAATAAAAGGCTGCCACAGATTTATTCCTGTCAGAACTGACGAGCTGGTTGGGTCCTTTCCTCTGAGCTGTGACCCAGAAGTGATGCTGGTGTTCACAAAGCAACATTCTACACCAGATCCAGAGGGATAGTAGTTCTCCTTCAGCTTCAGTCAGCAACTTAGCCTTCCACAAAGCGTGCAGAAACACAATGTGCAGGTGGAAATGATGGGGCATGTTAACCTTCCCTTTGCTGGGCCCACATTGGCTTGTCAACAAGGCTGTGGTGGGAGCAGCAGGAAGTGCCCAGGGCTGTAGCTCAGCAGCTAACTGCATATCCCTGTCTGCTGTTGGTCTCTCTCTCTCTCTCGCTCTCTCACACACACTCTCTCTCTCTCACACACACACACACCCCTCTTCAACGATGGGACATGCACTAACACAATGTTGGGAACAGGACACACACTAACGCCGAAGATGTCACTGCCAAACTCATTGAAAGGCAACAGAAATCATCAGATTCATTAAAAGTTGTAACAAAGGGTTCTGCAGAAAAAAACCACATCAACGACTCATGAATGGACTTGTCAAAATCTAAAGTTGTGCTAGGCAGTTCATAAAAAAGAGAGGGGACACCTCCAGAGTGGCACCAGTCCAAGGCAGTGTGAAATATCCACGTCAGCTTCAGTTTCCACTCCTCTGGGAGTCCACACAAAGGCCTCTGCTTTCTGCCGTAGAGCATGGAAATAACCAACATTGATTGTTACTCTCTAGGCCACCTTCTAAATCATTTCTATAGACAAATCAAGTAGGATGCCTCAGGCCTAGTCAGCTTGGATGTCTTCTTTATCTGTGAGCCAGAAAATGAGGGCCCTCATTCCCGCACAGATACCACCTTCTCCAATGGTTTCTTCTTCCTCTGGAAGTCAAGGGTCCTCATCTCTGATGGACACTGAGAGACGCATGGCCACAGCCAGGTGATCAGTCAGGCCAGCCAGCTGGGTGACAAAGCTGAACTCCTCCACCTCCTGCACGAAAGCAGACAACAGACATTGGTGAGGAATTCATCATCAGTGGTTCACAGAGCACTTCTCTTCCTGATGCCTGCTGTATCTACTAGGTGTCCAGTTAACAATGTTGACTCTCGTCCTTACATAGTGCAGTACTCTCATTCCCCTCCCTCTCCTCTTCTACCACCCCCCTACCCCTAGATTCATGGAGTTTGTTCCAAACGTCTGATGGTCAATGAGTTGCTGACATCAAATAGAAAATAGTTTTCATACTGGCCGGAAGTGGAGCGTCACAACATCAGAACTTGTTTTAAACTTTTAAGCAAGAAGTAAATTACTGAACAACAGTTGGACTAGCAAATATGCAGCAACAGTAAGCTAAGGAGATTTGATTTTATGTAGCCACTTATGATCAGGTATGTACTACTTGACAAGATTAGGGGATAAATGATGTGATCATAGTTTTCAAAATAGAATGGGATAAATACTTGAAATGAAAGCAGAGATGGGGATTAATTTACCAATAACTCAAAAACAAAACGTTGGGCCAATAATGCAGGTCTGTATAATAACATAGTATTTATCACAGATTGCCTAAGCATCCTTAAAGCAAAGAGGAGGCATCAATTATTTTGTGCAATTGTTCAATATTCTCATTGAATATCTTTGCTGAATTTTGAATCTGCCAGTGACCGGCTACAGATTGTGCCGACGAATGTGGCTCACTCTCTGTTTTGGCTTCCTTTAGGATCTTGTTTCTCCTTCCATTGGCTCTCCCATCTTTAAGCCGTTTGCTTTGTTGGATCAGTTCCCACCCATTGTTGCTCTCCCTGTACATCTAGTAGCCTTTCCAGCCCTCTCACAGAGACAGAGTACAGATCCACTGTACTGGGGCCAGCTCTAAGGTGAGCTCTGTTTCACCTCTGCCTTTCCTGTCAGGCAATACGTGCAGCGTCTTCAGTTGAAGGGTGACCCTTACCACTTTCCAGTCAGGGTTCAGGCCTTCCTCGGAGTACAGAGCATAGTCGATCCTCCGCCCGCAGCCCTTCAGTGGCCCTTTCCTCCCCCTCTGAGAGGACAGCTGGTTCTTGCAGTGGGAGAACACCAGGTACTCCCTGCGACCTTCCTCACTCTCCAGCACCCTGTGAAGAGATGAAAGGTGATGGTGCCATCAATGTCTCAGCTCCTAAAGCAATGCTGCATGGAACTCATTATAGACTGACAGGGGGCTGGGGGTAATTGGGCCATCATATCCAGTATTCACAGCTAATGCCATCTGCTTCAATCCCCACTGAAAGCCCCTGGAGTCCTATCCGACAACCATCCAACGTAGTTGTTATGGCAGTCAGTTACTAGTACGATAATTGTGTGTGGAATGATAGGGAGTCCTGTCGGTGAAGTCAGCACAGGACATTATCAAAGTGGCCAACAGTGGTATCAGGGCAGGAGTGAGGGAATTAGCAAACTGACATATTTTTGTCTATTTGTAATGAGAGAGTGCCTCATTTAACTAATCTTGTGACATTGTTAAAAAGTTAAATTAGGGTGTCGGGATGTTACTCCAGCATTGTTCTAGTTAGTATGTATGCAGGGACCAGATGTCAACATTAACATTGGAGGGTTTCTTACAACATTTAAGGGAAATCATGGAATCAGGTTTGTTTTACATTAAGGATTTACCTAGTTATGGATTGCAGTTGACCAGGTCCAACCTGTTTCTATGTTTCTGCTTCTGGAATAGATGAGGATAGCATAGGGGCAACAGAATAACGGTGCAAGTATATGTCAGGTAGGTGAGGTTCTCTGGTTCCTTTCAGAACTACTAACATTACTGTGATCAACACAGAGATCAGGACAGTGGCCACTCAAAGTACAGGAACCTTTCTGGCAAAGGTGTACTTGGTAAGTGGGAGGCCTTCAAGAGTGAAATTTTGAGAGCACAGAGCTCATATGTTTCTGTCAAAATTAAAGGTAAAGATAACAAGTGTAGAGAACCTTGGTTTTTAAGCAATATTGAGGCCTTGGTTAAGAAAAAAAAGGGGGTGCATCGCAGGTACAGGCAGGTAGGAACAAATGAGGTGCTTATGGAGTATAAGAAGTGCAAGAGAACACTTAAGAAAGAAATCAGGAGGGCTGGAATAAACCATGAGGTTTGCTCAAGCAGACAAGGTGAGGAGAATCCTGAGGGATTCTACAGATATGTTAAGAGCAAAAGGATTGCAAGGGGCAAAATCAGTCCTATGATAAATCAGAATGGTAATTCATGTGAGGATGATGGGGGAGATCTTAAATTTTTTTTTGCATCTGTATTTACTCAGGAGGTGAACACAGAGTCTACAGAGGCGAGGCAAAGCATCAACTGCGGATTTTGATATGAACGTAGATTGGGAAAACCAGGTTGGTGCTAGAGTTCAAGAAGGGGAATTTGTAGAATGCTTACGAGATGACTATTTAGCACAGCTCATGGTGGAGCCCATTAGGGGATCAGCTATTCCAGATTGGCAGATTGGGTGTTGTGCAATGAACTGGAACTGATTAGACAACTTCAGATCAAGGAATCCTTGTTGGCAAGTGATCATAATGTGATAGAATTCACCCTGCAGTTTGCGAAGGAGAAGCTAAGCTCAGATGTATCAGTATTACAATGGAGTAAAGGGAATTACAGAGGTATGATAGAGAAGCTGGACAAAGCTGATTGGAAGGGGACACTAACAGGGACAACAGCAGAGTGGTAATGGCTGGAGATTCTGGGAGCAGAGGAAAGATACAGTTATCCCAAAGTATTCTAAAGGCAGGATGATGCAAATATGGCTGACAAAACAACTCAAAGCCAGAATAAAAGTCAAAGGGAGGGCCTGCACAGCAACAGACCAAAAATAGTGGGGAATTAGAGGGTCGGGAAGCTTTTGAAAACCAAAAGAAGGCAACTAAAAAAGTCATAAAGGAAAAGATGGAATACAAAGGTAAGCTAGCCAATAATATTGAAGAAGATACCAAAATTTTCTTCAGATACATAAAGAATAAAAGAGAGGCGAGAGCAGATATGGAATCCTGGAAAAAGATGCAAAGTCAGAATTCAGGGTTAATGGCAGGATTCTTAGCGGTGTGGAAGAACAAGATGGATCTTGGAGTCCACATCTATAGATTGCTCAAAGTTGCCATGCATGTTAAGAAGGCATAGAGTGTGTTGGCCTTTACTTTGTGGCTCTTGAACTCAATCCTCTGACTCATAACGTTGCAGCTCTATAAAATCCTGGTTGGACCACACTTGGAATATTGTGTTCATTTCTGGTCGCCTCATTATAGATAGGATGTGAAAGCTTTAGAAAGGGTGCAGAGATTTACTAAGATGCTCCCTGGATTACAGAACATGTCTTATGTGGAAATTGCAGTTTAAGTGAGCTCGGCTTTTCTCTTTGGAGCAAAGAAGGATGAGAGGTGACTACATAGAGGTGTACAAGATGAGAGATTAATCAAGTCGGTAGAATAGAAAGAAATCCTTTAGACTTTTTCTCAGGGCAGAAATGATTAATATGAGGGGGCATAATTTTAAGATGAATGGATTAAAGTATGGGGGGGAGGGATATCATAGTTAAGTGTTTTCTTTTACACAGAGAGTAGTGGGTGCATGGAACTCACTGCCAGGGGTGCTGAATGCAGATACACTAGGGTCATTAAAAAAAATCAGATAGGCACATAGATAATATAAAAATGTAAGTCCTCAGTGAGAAGGAAGGGTTAGATTTATTTTAGAGTAGGTTAAAAGATCAGCACAACAGTGTGGGCTGAAGGATCTGTACTGAACTGTTATATTCATAGTGGCCATTGGAGCTAATATATTGGTAATGGTTACAATACAAACTGATACAGTGCCATCCAACTACAGTGGTCTCAGCTGGGAACAAGAAATGGTCCCACTAGCCATTTGGTTTTGTTCACAGGTGCAGCAGGCTTTCAAGAAGGCAAATGGAATGTTGGCCTTCATCAAGAGTGGGGAGGTTATACTGCATAACCTACATGGTACTGGTGAGGCTGCACCTGGAGTACTGCATGCAGATCTGGTCCCCTTACTTGAGGAAGGAGATACTGGCTTTGGAGGCGGTGCAGAGGAGGCTCACCAGGTCGTTTCCAGAGATGAGGGGGTTAGACTATGAGGAGAGATTGAATCGCCTGGGACTGTACTTGCTGGAATTCAGAAGAATGAGAGGAGATCTTATAGAAACATATAAAATTATGAAAGGGATAGATAAGGGCAGGAAAGTTGTTTCCACTGAAAGGTGAGACTAGAACTAGGGGACACAGCCTCAAGATGTGGGAAAGTAGATTTAGGACGGAGATGAGGAGGAACAGCTTTTCCTAGATGGTGGTGAATTTGTGGAATTCTCTGCCCAATGAAGCAGTAGAGGCTACCTCAGTAAATATATTTAAGACAATGTTGGAGAGATTTTTGTATAGTAGGGGAATTAAGAGGTATGAGGAAAAGACAGGTAGGTGGAGATGAGAAAATGGCCAGATCAGCTATGATCTTGACCTACTCCTCCTCCTATTTCTTACGTTCTTATGGCCAGTACAGGAACTGATATAGGATCTGTAGTCAGTGAATAATACAATTGCTGACACTTTTGCTCTGCTGCTCTTGTTGTTTCAGGCATTTCCTCTCTAGTCACACTTGCATTTTTCAACCAGCCCCATTTTCCACACATACAATAATTCTCAAAGTCATAACAATATCTTAGGGAAACCTGCCAGACTTTAATTGACCCATTGATTAGTTTTAGGGAAGATGAACTTCTTTGAAGATTACAGATTATCTTTAATTGTCACTTTATATTGAAACATTCAGTGAAATGTGTCATTTGTGTCAACCCCGGACACGGTATGAAGATTGCACTGGAGGCAGCCCACAAGTGTCCCCACCCTTCAGGCACCACATAGCACACCCACAACTAACACTAACTGGATATCCTTGGAATATGGGAAAAAAAACAGAGTACCCAGAGGAAACCCATGTGGTCATGGGAATAACTTACAAAATCCTCACAGCCTGCAGGGTGAATTGAACCCTAATCAGTAATCACTGCTGCTGTAAAACATTGCACCAACTGCTATGTTACAGTGCCGCTTTGGAGTGGAGGGGGTTGATGGGAGACTTGATATAAGCACACAAAATGATGAAGGGCACAGAAAGGATGTATAATAGGAAACTTTTCTCCATACCAGATTAGATTTAGGGTGACCAGTAAAAAGCTTGTGAGAATTTTTTTCTACCTGGAGAATATTGGAACTGGAACACACTACCAGATGGTAGGGACAAACTCTAAGAACATGTAACTATGCCAGCACTGAACTCACCAAGGGATAGAAGACTATCTACCAAGTGCTGGTAAATGGGATTGATATGGCTGAAGGGCCAGTATTATATAACTGTTTGAGTCAGGGATTGAATTGTTAGAATCAAATGACAGGTTCAGTGATCTGGTTATGATTGATACTAGTGGCCATCTGGAATAATCATTCTGACTTTGCCTAATTCCTGAACCTCTCTCTTCAGATAAGCCCCCAGCCTGGCTTTACCATCTTTTATACCTTGCATCTTCTCATGCAGCGGTCTGGTACCTTTGATCACTTCTTGGTGATGTGGCCTTTCCCAGTCCCCCCTCCCTTCTATTTCCTTCTGGTACATCTGCACTTTCAAGTGATTGGCTGACTAACTTCCCATTTGCCAGAACAACGCTGGCCCAACCCATCAGCTCAACCAAACCCATGACTTCACTGTAGTTCCTGTTAGATTCATGCTCTTCCACAGGACTGCCGTCCCAACAGCAAAGCATGCAGCCTGCATGGAATGAATATGGCAGGTGACAAGTTTACTTCCTTACCTGCAGATGTGGCAGAACCATTTGGAAAACTGTGTCATATAGATTGGTAGAGTTATAGATTAATTACATAGTCAGTTTGCACAGATAGAATGACAATAAAATCATTACATAGTCATTGAGCAATAAAGTCAGAGGGCTGCCATAATGTGATCGAGTGACAGAGTTGTAGTCATCAAACAGTTGAAGTCAGAATAATGGAGTCATAGAGTTGTCATGGAGTCACCAAGTCAGAATTAAACCTCAGAATTATTAAGTTGGTGAGGAGTTGTACAGAATGAAAAATCATCATTCAACTCAATAAGTCTTTACCAACTGACAACTAACTATTAACACTAATTCTTTACTAATCCCTTTTAATTCTCCATCAAGTTCCCCTGTTTTTCCTAGTCACCTACACATTCAGTACATTCACAATTAACCTGCCAGCCCTCACCCATGGGCCTTGCACAGATCTGCAAAAACTGCTTGCCATCCCAGCACAACATCACTGTGCAATCTTCTCCACCCTTAACGCAACACACACGAGAAGCTCATGGATTATTCACACTGCTGTTGTCTGCCTGGTGTTTCCCTCTGTGCACCCAAGACAAAACTTATCCAAGAAAGGATGTGCTGACATTGGGGAGGGTCTAGAGGGGGTATATGAGGATTATCCTGGGAATAAAAGAGTTAATGCTTGAGAAGCGTTTGATGGCTCTGGGCCTCTACTCACTGGAATTTAGAAGAATGAGGGTTGGTGGGGGTGAATCTCACTGAAACCTATCAAATATTGAAAGGCCTAGATAAAGTGGACAAGAAGAGCTTGTTTCCTATAG
Organism: Hypanus sabinus; assembly: GCF_030144855.1. Classification (NCBI taxonomy): domain Eukaryota; kingdom Metazoa; phylum Chordata; class Chondrichthyes; order Myliobatiformes; family Dasyatidae; genus Hypanus; species Hypanus sabinus. The sequence continues at coordinate 16,691,618 of NC_082722.1, read as the reverse complement.
TGGGCGACCCTACGATCAGAGGGTACAGCATCTGATTAGAAGAGCATCCTTTAGAACAGAGATGAGGACGAATTTCTTTAGCCAGAGAGTGGTGGATCTGTGGAATTAATTGCAACAAGCAGCTGTGGAGGTCAAGCTATCGGGTATATCAAAGCAGTGGTTGATAGGCTCTAGATTAGTGAGGATGTCAAAGATTAAAGGGAAAAAGCAGGAGAATGGGATTGAGAGGAATAATAAATTAGCCATGATGGAATGGTGGAGCATACTTGATTGGTCAAATGGCCTAATTCTACTCCCATGTCCTGTGGTCATACGATGTTCCTTCCAGCTCAGGTCAGAACCAACATCTTTCCCAAGTTCATTATGTATCTCACTCCAGGCTAACCAAAGCCAAACAGAAATTGGACTGTACTTCCTAACTCCTAAACTCCACTTCTTGAGTTGGTAACCCCTTTCCAGTTATGTAGTTCTCCTTACCTTATTCACTTCTCCCTTTTTTATATGGCTTGATGTCAGGTTCCTGTAACACACCTACGGGCCTTTGCATTCTTGGATGTGATATGAAATCCAGTTGTAGCCATCAATGTTCAGTTCAATACTGTAACCTGCAGTGGCCAGTACAGCAGCTGACCACTGTTGGACCAATGGACCAAATTGGACCAAATTGCAAGCTCATGTATCGGAGTACAACCAATACATGAGCTGATCACTACGTTTGCAATCCTGGAGCCAATCCAGATGTCACTCCAGGTGGCCAGTACAGGAACTAAAACAGTGCTCACTCAGTGTGGCCATTGGAGGGGGATGAAGAAGAGTCACAGTGTAAAGGCCGATTTACTGAACAATTAGTGGCTTTTATACAGGCCCACTACAGTGGCTCTCTATAGCTAATGCAATGGTTTCTGTGCCCAGTACAGGAGTGGAATACATTGGACACTCTTCAGTACAGCAGATCACTGATGAAGGGTCTTGGCCCGAAACATTGACTGCTCTTTTCCATGGATGCTGCCCGAACTGCTGAGTTCCTCCAGTGTGTTGTACGTGTTGCTTTGACCCCAGCACCTGCAGTGTACTTTTGTGTGTAGTAGATCACTGTATGTCCACTATGGATATTGTAATTACTGAATGTGACTATCTGTGGTCTCTATTAACTAACCGGTGCAGCATTACTAACTACCGAATGACTTTGCAGCTGTGTCGAACAAACATTCAGGGTGAAGGGGAAGAATTCTGTGAAACACAGCCACCCCCTCCCAAGTCAGGAGTGTACAAACATCTGAGAGAGGACTCTTACTTCTGCAGATTATCCGGTGTGATGGTGTCTTCATCGTAGAGTCCTTCTGGGTCCATCAGTGTACCTGCCATACAAAAGCATGTCAACCCTTCAGGATAAACCCAAACAGCCTCTCTGAAATCCCTGACCCAAGTGAGGGAACAGAAGGATTTTCAAATATGGGGCAAGATTTAATACTGGGATCCATCCCATGGTGATGTTGGGCAACATCTAGGTACACAGACACAGCCTCATCTTTAGCCTGATGGACTGTGAATTCTTACCTACTTTTCCCCAATTACCTCACCCTTCTTCATCCCTACACAGAAGCCAAGCCTGTTGATCATTTGTGAATTCGAAGCCCTCTTCCTGCTCATTTCCTGTGTTCACACACAGACTGAATGTGCCTGAGCCGAGGGAATCCAGTCAGGTTGGGATGGTCTGGAACGACCCACCCCAGTACACACCCCTCAGGGTCGGTGCTGATAGCAATCAACCAATTCAGAGTGTATTCTAAATGACCACAGTAACCTTGCCCACCCTACCCGTCCTCTTGTCATCCTGTCCACTGTCACCAACCTCCACCTCCAGGTAACACTGGGGGTGGGGGTGGGGAATGCGGCCCTACTGCTGAGAATTGTCAGCTGCGCTTTCCGCACAGTCTCAATGTACTCGGGACCTTGTTGCCCCACATCCTCACTGTAAGAATGGTGCCCTTCTCTCCAGTCCCACTGACAAAGGAGCAGAATTAGGCCATTCAGCCCATCGAGTCCACTCTGCCATTTCACCTTGGCTGATCCTAGATTCCACTCAACCCCAACCACCTGCCCTCTCACCATATCCCATGATGCCCCGACCAAACAGGAATCTATCAACTTCCGACTTAAGTGTACCCACGGACCTGGCCTTCACCGCAGTCTGTGGCAGAGCATTCCACAGATGCACCACTCTTTGGCTAAAACAAATTCCTCCTTCCTTCTGTTCTAAAAGGTCACCCCTCAGTTTTGAGGCTGTGCCCTCATGTTCCTCTCATCCTGCTGTAACCTTCGGCTTCATCCTGCCCCACAGCCCACAGCATGGGCAGCCCTTGTCCCTTCCTCCCCCCCCCCCCGAGTTGTTTGCACCTCACCCTACCCTACATGGGAGCAGTAACCATAGTTAGGTGGATTGGGGTGGACTCACCAATAGCCCAAGGCTGTTCCTCTCCAGGGCTCAGGCGGCAGGGATCCTTGTACTGGGTGAAGAGAGAATGCTGCTGTTCCAGCTTGTCCTCTGAAAAGTGAGACAACACAGGTCAGTGCTGAACGCTGCCACGCTCACTATCGACACCAGACACGGCCAGTGACTGACACATTATAGTTCCTTATTTATTATCAAACTACGTAAATGCCACCATATCCTACCTACCCTGAGACTTGCAGGCATTCACAGGACTACAGAATACAATAGAAACAGTGAACTACTACACACAAAGACTGACAAACAACCAATGCAAAAGACAAACTGCAATTAAAAAAAATGTAAATAAATAATACAGAGAACATGAATGTCCTCAAAAGTGAGTCTGTAGGTTGTGGGACCAGTTTGGTGTCGAGGTGAGTGAAGTTATCCACACTGGTTTAGGAGTCTGATGGTTGAAGGGTAATTCCATTGACCACTAATTAGGGAAAACGGTGACAAGGAAAGCCAGGAACTAGTTACCTGCAGGCACAATTGCATTCTAGGACTGGAAGCAGCCGAGGAAGGGGGTGGGGGTGGGGGTTGTGGTTAGAACAACAGCACGACAGAAGGGTCTCGGCCCGAAACGTTGACTGCTCATTTCAACGGATGCTGCCTGACCTGCTGAGTTCCTCCAGCTTGTTTGTACTTGTTGATTTGACCACAGCATCTGCAGTGTACTTTGTGTTTATGACAGGAACCTGGAGTCTGAGATTCAGCTGGAAACTCTGGACTTGGACTACAGATGGTGAGTGGAAAGAGCACATAGAACAGGCCATTCAGACCACAGTGATGTGCCGAACCAGCAAACAGGCAAATCAAAAACACCCAACACTAATCCCTCCTACCTACACCATGTCCATCTTCCTTACGTCCACGTGCCTATCCAAACATCTCTTAAAAGCCTCAAATGTATTTGCCTCTACCACTGTACCTGGCAGCGCATTCCAAGCATCCAGGACACTCTGAGTAAAAAAAACTTACCCCTCACATCCCCCTTGAACCTACTGCTCTCACCTTCCTTTGGGTATTAGACATTTCAACCCTGGGAAACAGATGCTCTCTGTCCACTCTATCAATGCCTCATAATCTTGTAAACCTCTATCAGATCTGCCCCCAACCTCTGGCACTCCTGAAAAACTACCCAAGCTAATTCAGACCCTTGTAATAGCACAAGCCCTCTAAACCAGGCAGCATCCTGGTAAACCTCTTCTGCTCCCTCTCCAAAGCCTCAACATCCTTCCTATAGTGGAGTGCCCAGAACCATACACAATACTCCAGATGTGGCCCAACTAGAGCTTTATAAAGCTCCAACATAACCCTGAAGTTGGAACTGAATGCCGCGACTAATAAAAGCAAGCATTCCATAAGCCTTCTTGTCCACCTTATCGACCTGTGTAGCCACTTTCAAGGAGCTATGAACTTGGACCCCAAGATCTCTCTGCTCAGCAACACTGTTATGGATTGATTGATTTCTCTAACTTCCGTTGGTGCCCCTCCTCCCCTTCTTACCCCATCCCTGATTTATTTATTTCCCCCCCTCCTTTTTTTTGTCTCTCTGCCCATCACTCTTTGCCTGTTCTGCATCTCCCTCTAGTGCTTCCTCCCCCTTTCTTTCTCCCTAGGCCTCTCGTCCCATGATCCTTTCTCTTTTCCAGCTCTGTATCCCTTTTGCCAATCAACTTTCCTGCTCTTAGCTTCACCCCACCCCCTCTGGTCTTCTCCTATCATTTTGCATTTCCCCCTCCCCCTCCTACTTTCAAATCTCTTACTATCTTTCCTTTCAGTTAGTCCTGACGAAGGGTCTCAGCCCGAAGCATTGACAGTGCTTCTTACTGTAGATGCCTCCTGGCCTGCTGTGTTCCACCAGCATTTTGTGTGTGTTGCTGTTATGGATCTTGCCCTTAAAAATGTACTGTCTCCTTTCATTTGCCCTATCAAGGTGCAACACCTCACATTTATCTGGGTTAAGTTCCAACTCCCACTTCTCAGCACATATCTGCAACTGATCTATAAAGCACTGCATTCTTTGCCAATTTTCTACACTGTCCACAACTCCACCAATCTCGGTATCATCTATAAATTTACTAACTCACTCATCGGCATTTTCACCCCGCTCATTTATATACATCAGAAACAGCAGAGGTCCCAGCACAGATCCTTGTGGAACTCCACTAATTACAAATCTCCAGCTTGAGTAAGTCCCTTCAACCACTATCCTCTGTCTTTTATGAGCAAGCCAATTCTGAATCCAAACAGCTAGTTCACCATACACCCCATGAGGAACTTTGTCAAACAATTCACGTAGACAACATCCATTGCCCAGCCCTCATCAATCTGTCTTGTCACCTTGTCAAAAAATTCAATCAAGTTGGTAAGGCACAACTTGCCACACACAAAGCCATGCTGTCTCTCCCTAATTTGGCCATGGGTTTCCAAATGCTCATATATCCTGCCCCTAAGATTTTTGCCAGTAATTTCTCTACAAATGATGCGAGACTCACTGGTCTATAGTTCCCAGGATTTTCTCTTGTTCCCTTCTTAAATAGAGGTACAACATGTGCCACTCTCCAGTCCACCGGGACCTCGCCTGTGGCTAGAAGGGACGCGATGATACTGGTCAAGGGGCCAGCAATCTCGTCTCTTGCCTCTGTCAATGACCCGGGGTAAATCCCATCAGGCACTGGGGACTAATCCACCTTAATACTCATTAGCAGCCCAACACTTCCTTCTCCTTGACCTCCAAATGCCCTAACATATTTATACACCTAGCACTGATCTGATCCTCCATATCCTTTTAATGGTAAATACTGAAGCAAATTACTCACAATCTCCACATCCAAACAAATCTTCCCTCCTTTATCCTTGAGTGGTCCTACCCTCTCCCTGAGGAGGGACCTGAGGAGGGCTAAGGCACCGGTGACCCCTGTTTCCATCCAAGGGGTTAGCGTGGACATTGTGGAGGGTTACAGATACCTGGGGATACGAATGGACAATAAACTGGACTGGTCAAAGAACACTGAGGCTGTCTACAAGGAGGGTCCGAGCCGACTCTACTTCCTGGGGAGACTAAGGTCCTTTAACATCTGCTGGACGATGCTGAGGATGTTCTACGAGGCTGTGGTGGCCACTGCTATTATGTTTGCTGTTGTGTGCTGGGGCAGCAGGCTGAGGGTAGCAGACACCAACAGAATCAGCAAACTCATTCGTAAGGCCAGTGATGTGGGGGTGGAGCTGGACTCTCTGACGGTGGTGTCTGAAAAGAGGACGCTGTCCAAGTTGCATGCCATCTTGGACAATGACTCCCATCCACTCCATAATGTACTGGTTAGGCACAGGAGTTCATTCAGCCAGAGACTCATTCCACCGAGATGTAACACTGAGCGTCATAGGAAGTCATTCCTACCTGTGGCCATCAAACTTTACAACTCCTCCCTCGGAGAGTCAGACACCCTGAGCCAATAGGCTGGTCCTGGACATTTCCACTTGTCATGATTAACTTATTATTATTTAATTATTTAAGGTTTTATATTGCTCTATTTCTTCACTATTCTTGGTTGGTGCAGCTGTAACAAAACCCAATTTCCCTCAGGATCAATTAAGTATGTGTGTCTGTCTCTCTGTCCCTGGTCATCCTCTTGCTCTTGAAGTATGTATAGAATGCCTTGGGATTCACCCTAATCCAACTGGCCAGGGACCTTTTATGGCCCCTCCTGACTTTCCTAATTACCTCGAGTTATTTTCTGGCTTCTTTAAACTCATGTATGTCATTTGATTCTAACTTCTGAAACTTTACATATTTTCCCTTCTTGATGAAATTAATCACCTCTCTGGACATCCAATGTTCTCTTATCTCTCCATCCCTGTCCTTCCTTCTAATAGGAGTATATATTTCCTACTCTCTGTTTGATGTGGACTTGCCAAAAAAACGTGTTCCCAATTAACTCTCCATGCTCTCGTAATTTGCTCTGCTCCAATTTAAATCTCTCCCACAAAGACCATGCCCGTCCTTATCTACAGCTATCCTAAAAGTTAAGGGCTCCCCACTGAAAGGTCAGTCACCTGGCCAGGCTGACTACCCAACATCAGGTCCAGTACGGCCCCTCCTCTTGTTGGACCATTCAGATATTGTTTTAAGAAACCTTCCAGGATACACTTAACAAATTCTGCCCCATCCATACCCCTTGCACTAAGGAGGTCCCAGTTTATACGAGGGAAGTTGAATTTCCTCATGACAACAACCTTATTTTTCTTACACATTTCTTGAATCTGACTGATCACCACAACCTACACAGGCACCATGGGGTAGCTCAGGCAATAGAGTTGCTGCCTCTCAGTTCCAGAGTTCCACAGTCAAACCATCATTGGTTCATGAAAAAGGATCTAGTGCTTTCCCAGTGTATTTAATGAATAAACTCTTCTCGGGCTTCTAGTCAGGTACAGGTATCAATTATAACCGATGTTTCGATGACAAACTCTGCTATCTTCAGAGATGATGCCTAGGCGTGTCTAGTCCAGTGGCATTTATAACCCCGTAGTCCGTACCTCCTGATTAGTTAGTTCTCAATCAATCAGCTTTCTGCTCTCCCACCTTGTTTACAATCGAACTCCAGTTCTTACTTAGAGCGAGACCTTCACCTTTGTTAAAATTCTTCTCCTTGAGTATTAGTGGCTTCTTTTACCAGGTGGTCCTAAAAGCCATCAGCATGGTCAAAGTCAATCCTATGGCTATTGTGAATGCAATGTTCTGCTACCGCCAATTTCACCAGGTAACCCAAACAGATACACCCCCTGTTCTCCATGATGTGGGTTTCACCGAGCGTCCCATCTGGCCGATCGATATATGTGGCTCTGCACTCACAGGGAATCCTGTAAACGCCAGCTGCCCTGAGTCCCAGGTCATCTTTGACCAGCACAGGCTGCAATTTGAGCTTCCTTCCAGGCTTGTGGATGGTATTAATCCTGTACTTTCTCAGGATCCTGGCAATCCTTCTGGAAACTGTGGAAATATTGGGAAGATAGGCGGTAGTGATGGGTTCCTCCTGGTTGTTAGGTTGTCTGGTTTTTCGGTCAGCCCTTTCAAGGTCTCGATACATTTTCTTCACATTGTAGCCATTCAGTAGGAATGGGTTCTGTCCATCACAGGCAAAGCCCTTGCCCTCCAATTTACTGTATGTTCTAAGAATAATTTATTACTGTTTTGCATGACTTGTCTTTTGCACACTGGTTGTCAGTCTTTGTTATTTATAGTTTTTCCATAAATTCATTATTTTTCTCTAAATGACTGCAAACAAATAAATATCAGGGTAGCATGAGGTATGTGCTTTGATAATACATTTACTTTGACTTGACCTCTTGTGTCATCTATTTGAAGTCTGCGCGTTCTCCTTGTGACTTCATGGATTTCCTCCCACATCCCAATGATGTGCAGGCACGCTGGGAAAATTTGGAGGGAGGAGAGCTGATGGGAAGGTGAGGAACATAAAAATACAGGATCACTGTTGGGTAGGATGGAGCGAGTTGGAGTTGCTGAGAGGCTCCTCTAGAGGGCAGCAAAGAGCCACCCAGCAATTCAGACAGTTCAGCTGCTGCCAGTAAGCACATTTAACCACAGCCCCTGACCCAGCTGCCACTCCGGGATCCCCAGTTGCCCCAGCACACCACCGCTGTTGTGCCCACCTGGGCGGGAGTACAGTCTGTAGCAGGCACGGGGAGAACAGTGCAGGTTGGGAAGATGTGCCCTCTAGTTTTGGATGTCTCATTCTCCTGCACTCTGAGGAATAAGATTCAGCATGGATAACCTCTGCCTTCACTTACAACTCAGACCCTCCTGCCCAGGCAGTATCCTTTTAAATCTCTCCTCTCGACAGTGCCTTTCTTATAACAGAGAAGAAAACTGTACTCAATACTCCAAGTGTGTCCTTACCAATCACTGCAACATAATGGACCTATTCCTAAACTTGATGCTCTGACTGATGAAGACCAGCATGTCAAACACCACCTTCACCGCTGTGTCTACTTGCACAGCTTTCAACAAGTTGTACACTTGTATTGCCCAGGACCCTCCGTTCCACAATGCTTGTCAGTGTCCTTGTGGTGAACTGTCTGGACACGCCCCCTGCTGACTGCTCCTGTGGCTCCTCCCACAGACCCCGGTATAAAGGCAATTGAGGCCTGAGCCCGGCCTCTCTGTCTCCAGGATGTAATATGGTGGTCACTCACTGCTTGTTCCTTCTTCCAGTCAATAAAAGCCGATATCTCGCCTTCACGTCTCAGAGTGAGTTATTGATGGTGCATCAGTCCTGATGGTCCAAAACACATTACCTCACACTTATCGAAGTTGAAATCCACTTGCTGTTCCTCAGCTCATTTCTCTTCAATCTCTTGGTAATTCATTGTAACCTGTTTCAATCAACAAGGCTCCTAATTCATATCATTAGCAAACTTGCTAATTATGCTGTGTACATTCACATCCCAATTATCTACATAATTAGTGAATAGCAGAGGTCCCAAACTGATCCCTAATAGAGACCTCCAGTCAGAGAATCAACCATCACCCATTGACTCCGATCATTCAGTCAATTTTGAATCCACCTAACCTTAGATCAGCCTGCCATGTGGCATCATGGCAAAGGCCTTGCTAAAGTCCATATACTGTGTACAACATCCACTTTTTACCTTCATCTATCCTCTTACCTCTTTGAAAGGCTTTAAAAGATTTGTCAGATATAAGTTACAATACACAAAACTTGCGCTGGCTATTCCTAATCAGACCTTGACTATCCACATGATGGTCAATCTTGTCCTCAGAATTCCCTTCAGTAACTTGCCTCAGTCCCCTCATCTGTCCTTGTTAACCTCCTTGAAGAATAAAGCTACATTAGCTGCATTTCAGTCAGGTGGTACTTTGCCAGGGGCTAACAACAAAGCAAATATCTTCAAGGCTGCAAAAGCCTTCTTCCTTGTAATGTATATGTGATCCAAAACCTCACCACATATTACTCTCATTCTTTTGGAAAATATGATATTCCCCTTAGTAAACACTGAGGAGAAATAGACATTAGGTTCTCACCCATCTCCTGGGGCTTGACACGTAGGTGGCCTGATTGTTTTTAAGAGGACCTGGTCATCCTTTCAGTTAACATAACAAAGAGCCTTTTGGGATTATCTTTAACATTGCTTGCTAAGTCCACCTCAACTCCTCTGGGTTGTTCCTTTGGATTTAAGTGGAGTCACCAGTTAACCCAGGCAAGATTGTGCCTAATGCCCTCAAACTAGGTCCTGCGCCAGTTCACGGCTTTAACATGTGGACTTACTCTATATTTTTTTCCACAACTATTTTAAAACTAAACAACTGTGGTCACTGGACCCAAAGTGCTCCCAAATTGCCACTTCAGATCCAACCTACCTCATTCCATAAGAGGATGCTCCTTCCCAAGTAGGTTATTGTCCAAGGAAACTGGATTGGAATCACACATCTCATCCAGGTCCTTTACACACTGGGTGGGCCAGTCAACACCAGGAATATTGAGATCTCCCACTGGCTCTACCCTACTATTCTCACAACTACATGCAATTTCTCAACCCATCTGCTCCTCAAGCTCCAGCTGACAATTGGGTGTCCATAATATACCCTACCAAGTGATCAACCTCTTGAACTTTATTTCTAAGTTCTACCTAAATGTTAGATAATCCCCTGAGGATATCCTCTGCTGTTATGCTCTTCCTTATCAAAAGGCAGCACCCCTCCACTATTCCTCTGATCGGTACTCTGGAACATTGCACATCAAGCCATATTTCTGGCATGGCTGCAATGTCCCAGTCCTTAGAGACAATCAGCACCATCAGGTCATCCAATTTGCACCTATTAAGCTACATGCATTGAAATAGGTGCAAATTGAAAGCAGTGGTCTACCTGCCCTTCGACTGTATACGTGGTATCCTGATCGCAAGGCTGACACAGGTTGGTCTGCTGCCTGTATCCCAGTCTTCTCACTGATCTAGCTCCTTAGAGCTCCCCACCATCGCCCCCCACCGGCTAATCTAGTTTAAACTACCCAGGAGGAAAAAGCAAATTATCCCAGTAGATTATTGATCCTCTTCTGGTTCAAGTGCAACCTGACCCTCTTGTCCAGGAACCTGAATCCGTGCCCCCAGACCAGCTCTTTAGCCAGACATTCATCTGGCCTACCTTTCTATTCCCGGACTCACTAGCACGTGGCACCAGAAGTAATCCAGAGATCACTACCCCTGAGGTCCTGCATTTAAATTTCTTCCCTAAATCCCTATAGTCATCCTTCAGGACTTCTTCCTTGTTCTATCTCTGTCATTTGTACTAACATGACCAATGACCTCTGGCTGTTGGCCCTCGCCCCACAGAATTTTCTGCAGCTACCCAGAGGCATCCTTGACCCTGGCACCTAGCAGATTAACACACCATCCTGGTGTTTCTTGTGGTCACAGGATCTCCTTTCTGTCCCCCACACCATAGATTCTCCTATCACTGTCTGACTGTGGGTGTAAGTAAAGGATGTAAGTAATAAAGTCAATAAGACATCCAGCATCGCACTCTCACAAGTCGGGACCTCTCTATATTGATGAAGGAAACTTTTATGAGCACATTGGACAAGCTCTGTCTGGATCTATCCAACCCAGTGCTTGCATGGTATGTGAGGACACAGTCGATGTGGAAAGTTAGAGTCACTGACTATCACAACCTTATATTTCTTGCCACTGCCTGCTATCTCTCTACCAATATACTCCTCGAAATTCCACTGATGGTTGGGCGGCCAATAATATAACCCATGAACTTGGTCGCCCCTTCTTTATTCCTCACTTCCACCCACTATCCCTCCCTTCTCTGTGCCAGAGGCATGACCACTGCTGCTGACCCCTGAAAGAACAGTATCTAGAGGGGTATAACCTGTTGTGAGGGAAATGGCCGCAGGGGAATCCTGCACTGACTACTCACTCCCCTTATTTCTCCTGCTGTTCACCTACCTATTGGGTGTGACCACCTCAGTAAAACTCTCATCTACGTCCAGATGATCCTTAGTGCCTCAGCATCCAGCTCCAGTCTCTTGATCTAACCTGCCAGGAGGTGCATCTGGGTGCATTTCCCATAGATGTAGCCGTCCGGGAGATCATGAGGCTCCCTCACTTCCCACATCTTGCAGGAGCAGTACTCCACTGCCCTAACTACCTTTGCCAATTCAAGGGCTCAGGATGAACAACAAAATAAAACCTTACCTGTGCCTTCTCAGTGAAGCCTTTTTAAAGACTCCTCGTACCTGGGTCACTTACTCCTCTTCCCACCAAAGCTGCAGACACCCACTCTGCTTGACCCTAACTTATTTTTACTGGCTGCTGGTCAGCCATTAACTAACAATTTGCAAATGTGAGGAAATCTGCAGATGCTGGAAATTCAAACAACACACACAAAATGCTGGTGGAATACAGCAGGCCAGGCAGCATCTATAGGGAGAAGCACTGTCGACATTTTGGGCCGAGACCACCGAGACTGGCCTGCTGTTTTCCACCAGCATTTTGCGTGTGTAATTTGCAAATGTTCCTCTTTTAGAGTCCTGTAAGTGAAACTCACCAGCAAGTCCTGAGACCCACCTTTTTTAAATTACGTAACCAACTACATGGTCATTGGTTAGTGTTTCGTTGGTGGGATCAACAGTCAGCGATGTGTGAATTGTGGGGGTGGTGTTACCGGACAGCGAATGCAAAGTGAGATGAGGTCCAGGTGAGTAAAGCTGTTTCTACACACAACTGTAAAGTGAGACCACTCATCGCACAGGATTAATTGGTCAGCATCAATGGCACTTTGAGAAGTACATCACAGTCAATGAAGAGTGAAACATCTCAACTCTCACCGCTCGTTTCTAACCTGTCCAGTAAATAGATGTGGGCTCTTGGAGAAAGAATTAGATCAACAAATAAAGAGAGAGAGCACTAAATGCCATCAAATATTACACTATAGACTGAACTGCTGTTCTCCCAATTCTGGATAAATAATCAGATACATACTACAGCCTTCACTTCAACACAAAGTCATAGCACATAGAAACAGGCCCTTTGGCCCATCGAATCCATGCCATCATTAACCACCCATTTTACACCAATCCTACCTAAATCTTATTTTTTATTCTCCCCACTCTCTCTTCAACTCTCTCCAGTTTCAGCAAGTCATGTCCATGGATAAATTACAGTGGCCAGGTGACACACCAACCTGCACATCATTGGCAGAAGAGATTCTGCAGATGCTGGAAATCTTGAACAACAGATGCAAAATGCTAAAGAAACTCAGCAAGTCTGAAACAATTGACTGTTTTACTTCCTTCCGTAGATGCTGCCTGACTCACTGAGTTCCTCCAGCATTATGTCTTTGTTGCTGCATAGTTTTGGGATAGAAATCAAGAGCATCTGGGGAAAACCCCTGGGGTCACAGGGAGAATGTGTCAAGTTCACATAGTTCACCTGGGGTCAGCATTGAATCTGTGTCTCTAACACTATGAGACAGCTCTGTCAGCGGCACCACACTTGCTTGCTACCACAGACTTGGATTTAGATCCACGGCAGTTTTAAATCTGCCTTGATTATGTCAGAGGCAGGAGTAAAACACTCAGCTGTCCACCCAGTCTGGGGAACCAAGAGCCTCAGCTGGTACCCTGTGTGAGTAATCCTGCCTCGTCTCAGTGGGCTGCAGGTTCAAAGTCAAATTTATTAAAAAAGTATGAAAATATCACCAGAGGAGATTCGTTTTCTTGCAGGCATTTTCAAGAAAGTAAAGAAGTGCAATAGAATTGATAAAAAACTATACACAAAGACCGACAAATAACCAATGTGCAGAAGAAGATGAACTGTGCAAAATAAAGAAATAAATAATACTGAGGAAAAGAGTTGTTGAGTCCTTGAAAGTGAGTCTGTAGGTTGTGGAATCAGTTCAGATTGAGGTGAGTGAAGTTATCCACACTGGTTCAGGAACCCAGTGGTTGTAGGGAAATAACTTTCCTGAACCTTGTGGTGGGACTTAAGGTTCCTATATCCATTGAGACGAGAGCATGGCGTGGATGGTGGGGAGTCCTTGATAATGGATGCTGCTTTCTTGTAGCTGTGCTCCTGGCAGATGTGCTCATTGGTGGGGAGGGCTTTGCCAGGGATGGACTGGATTGTATCCACCATTTTCTGTGGACTTTCAATTCCTGGGCATTGGTGTTTCTATACTCAGATGTGATGCAATCAGTTAGAATACTTTCCTCTGTGCCGCTATAGAAGTTTGTCGAAGTTTTTGATGACATGCTGGATTTATGCAAACTTCTAACAGAGTACAGGCACTCTCACCTTCTTTGTGAGTCCACTTATTTGCTGAGCTCAGGTCTGAACCTCTGATATAACGCCAAGGAACGTATAAGTTACTGACCCTCTTAACCTATGATCCCCTCATGCAGACTGGCTTATGGACTTCTGATTTCTTCCTCCTGGAGTCAATTATCAACTTTCTGGTTCTGCTGACATTGAGTGAGAAATTGTTGCTGTGGCACCATTCAACCAGATTTTAAATCTCCTTCCAACATACCAATTCATCAGCACCTTTGATTTGACTAGTTGTCAGCAAACTTCAAACTTCAGCTGGATTAATTCCCAGCTGCAGCATTCTGTTACCCAGGAAAGTGGCCATCTCTCAGGTGAGTCAATAACTTAGGAACCCTCTATGCTCTTGGTGCAGGCAGACCCTTGTCTATTGGCATAACAGGTGCATTCACCAATATTTATTTCTCATATAACACTAAAACAGATGATTTATTTCACTGCTCTTTGTGGGTTCTGCCTGTGAACAAGATGGCACTCACTCGGAAAAAGGCCATTTAGTTTGCTGGAAAATGCTGCCTACACATCCCGAGACTGTGAAAAGCACTGCGTGAATCGAGAAACAGTCAAGGTTCTGGTCTGTGACCTTTTGTTGGATTTCTTTGGACAGGATGGTGGTCGTCAGCCTGAATTGTGGACCCTTTCTTCCATCTCCAGAAATTCCAATCTTCCCTCCAGCCTCATACCCTCTGTATCTGATGAAGGGTTGCAGACTCAAAAACATTGACTGTTTCTTCTTCCACAGATGCTTCCTGACCTGCTGAGTGTTTCCAGTACTTCCTGATTTTGTTTCAGATTTGCAACATCTGAAGTTATTTTAAAATTTAATTCACAGAGCAAATCAAGCTCGCTCTCTCTTTTCTGCATAATAGCGAGGCTTGTGGATATTTGGAAGATAAATCACTGCTAGCATGTTACTGTCACATGTACAAAGATATAGTGTCTTGCATACTGCTTGTACAGATCAGATCATTACATAGTGCATCGTGGTGGAACAAGGTAAGCCAATAACAGAATATAATAGTTACAAAGAGAGAGCAGTGCAAGATCAAAATGAGATAGATTGTGAGGTCAGATGTCCAACTTACCATACCAGGGAATTATTCAATAGTTTTACAACAGTGGGATAGAAGCTGCCCTTAAGTCTAGTTTTGCATGCTTTTGGGCTTTCATATCTTCTGCCAGGTGGAAGAGGGGAGGAAGAGAGAATGCCTGGGATGGGTGGGTCTTTGATTATGCTGGTTGCTTTACTGAGGCAGTGAGAAGTGTAGACAATAATTGATCAGAAAGAGTTAGTAATATTCAGGGCTGTAGAGGGCAGGGCAGTGATACTGCCAAGTCATTTTCATAGTTAGAGAGAAATGAGGCACAGAGAAAGGCCCTTTGGCCCATCAGGTCTGTACTGACTGTTGAGTGCTGATTTGCACCATCCTACATTAATCCCGTTTACTTTTATTCATCCCACATTCCCTTCAACTCCCTCCAGACACCACTACCCACCTCCATGCTCAGGCCAAGGTATGTTGGGAATGTGCGAGGTAACCCACGTGACTCTGCACAGGCAGGACCAGAGGCCAGGGTTGCCTGTGAGGCACTGTGAGGCAGCAGCTGTGTGCCTCTGTGCTGCCCCAAAGACACAGATCACCACCGTCAGTGAGAAGAAAACATCAGTTTTAAATTGCAGGTTGTGTCTTTCCTGAGTGTTGGCATGGCATTTGCAGAGTGTTTTAAGATTGATTCCCCAGAGGTAGTTTGGGGAGATGAGTAGCAGGGAAGATGGCAGGGGATAGTTGCCCTGAACGGAAATGGAAATTTAATGGGGACAATCAAAGGAATGCCTGGATACTGCAAATCGATGACTGAGGTTCAGGTGACGTTATGTCTGAGTGACGGGAAGAGATTCCACATTCTGACTTCTCGGAACCTCACTCTCACGATCAGTGGAAAGGGATGGGTGGCATGGAGAGCTTCCAACTCCATGCATCAGGAGCACACAGAAATCCTGTGTATAAGGATCATCTCCCAAACCCACTTTTCCTGTAAAAGAGTCATCTGTGGAAGAGACTGAAGTTCCCTCATCACCTACCTCAGAAATTAACAAAATTAATGTCGGTGGGAAGAAACGGTGAAGGAAACCTGGAGATCTTACTTACCAACAATGCCAGCCTGAGCCCTCATTAGTTACACCGCCAGCAAGCCCCAGCTGTTAGATTAATGCCACAAGCCAGTGAGATGCCTCGAGGAGGGGACTCACCCAAGGAGCAGTTATCAAAGTTGAGATCCCCACACAGGACATCGAACGCCAGCAGCTCTTCCGTGCTGGGTGAAGAGGTAGATTTTCGGAACTCGGCCAGCCAGTTCAGCAGGTGGTCCATCTGTTCACAGCGAATGGTAGCATCTCCTGGGTGAGAGGCAGATGTGAACAGCACTTAATTAAATATACTGTCTGAGGTCTGGGAAGCAAACAGCTGCACATCATCTGAGACGTGCACTGCCTTTCTTTAGTGAACTGATATAACTGGGCACATACGGCCGAATTTTAACACTCATCTTCCAATGCTAGTGTTTTGGTCTTGCCACATTTAAATATTTACTGACCCACAGTCAGTGCGTTTTTGAATTTCCTTTGGTAGGGAGAGGAGAGAATTGTGATGGAGAACTGGCATCACAGGAAAATAGAAGCAGGATTCAGTTTGCCCTACTATTCAATACAGATCTGTCCCATACCTCAGCTCCTCTTCTCTCAATTTCAAAAATTTGTCCACCCTGTCCTTAAATACCCCAATGATCTAGCCTCTAAAACTCTCCAGGAATGGAATGCCAGAGATTTACCACCTTCTGATATAGAAAAAACTTTAGTTTTATGTTGCATGGAGGGAAGGAGGAAAGAATGGACAGGACGAAGGCAGTGTCTCTGATAAGATGCTATTGGGAAGAGTTGTTACTGGGAAAGGATAAGCATTACAGAGCAGAGTAATGTGTTGTAGAAGGTGTGCTGATGGAATGGAAGAAATAAAAACTGAGTCAATTTCACAGATGGATGACTTATGACCGATCTAGATATAGACAGAGAAAAAGTATTGCTGTCAAGTGTCATCTCCTGGTTTAACACACTGTTTCTGGTTGTTGCTGCGGAGGGCTCACTATGATCTCTAATGGTTCTTGGCCTTTGCTTCATCTGCAGCTTCTCTCTGTTCCATTGAGCCATGTTCCTCCATGCCATGCCTGACCTAATTTGTCACCAATTCTTGCATCTTCGAGTCACATGCAAAAATCAAATGACCTCCATGATCCTTCCTGAATTTCCATCGACCTAAGTAATTCTTCACTCTGTGGACCTCTGACTTTTCCCAGATCTCATCTAGATGTCTGTGAGTGGTCAGCAGTGGGCAGGGTGAGCAGTTTCAAGTTCATGGGTGTCAACATTTCTGAAGATATATCCTGGGCCCAACATATTGGTGCAATTACAGAAA
Organism: Hypanus sabinus; assembly: GCF_030144855.1. Classification (NCBI taxonomy): domain Eukaryota; kingdom Metazoa; phylum Chordata; class Chondrichthyes; order Myliobatiformes; family Dasyatidae; genus Hypanus; species Hypanus sabinus. The sequence continues at coordinate 16,674,278 of NC_082722.1, read as the reverse complement.
ATGCATGCCAGTGGCTATATTTCATTAGGTGTTTGAGGGGACACAGTACGTCATCGAAGGTACTAGCAAGTTTCTATAGATGCACTGCAGAGAGCATTCTGACTGGCTGCATCACGGACTGGTACGGAGAGGCCACTGCACGGGCTCAGAAAAAGTTGAAGAGGGTTGTAAACCTTACCAGCTCCATCATGGGCACTGGCCACTCCACCAAGGACATCTTCAAAAGCCGATGCCTCAAATTGTCCATTATCTTATGGTAGTTCTTTTGCAACTCATCTGTTCATCAATGGAGGGGCAAGATGTTATTGGTCATACTTCCCACACTTGGACTGGCTCTCTGCCAATGAGGGTTGCATCTAGTTCCACTTTGGAATGGTCAGATTGGACTCTGGATCAGCCTTCCAGGCCAGTCCCCTTTCCCAATTTGGTTGTTGGTTGGGACTGACAGTCTGAGTACATTAAACGTGCTGATTGCATCAAAACCCGGTAAACAAACCCTGCTCCCACTGACAAAGCTACGTGCTCAGCACAGAGCTTGCTTCTGAAGTGCTCCAGGAAGAGCCGCACTTAGCACACCCTTGATTTGTGAGCAGCCGAGATCTTCTGCAGGAGAAAAGACTGGGTGACCTGGATGCTAGTTGTCCAACACAGGCATGGCGTGATAAAGGACTAGCCTTGGAGGGAAGATAGACAAAATGCTGGAGGAACTCAGCAGGCCAAGCAGCACCTATGGAAAAGAGTAAGCGGTTGATCAGGACTGGAAAAAAAAGATGAGAGATCAGGGTAAGAAGGTGGGGGAGGGGAGGAAGAAATACATGGTGACAGGTGAGACCAGGAAGGGTGCAGAGGTGAGGTAAAGAGTTGGAAAAAGATAATGGGCTGGATAAAGGGGAATCTGATAGGAGAGGTCATGAAGAAAGGGAAGGGGGAGGAGCACCAGAGGGAGGTGATGGGCAGGTAAGGAGACAAAGTTAGAGAGGGAAATGGGAATGGGGAACGGTGAAGGAGGTCACTACTGGAAGTTTGAGAAATTGATGATATTCTCGTTTGTGATTAGCCTTGTAGGGGTTTCTTTGAGTAGTTTCTACAATTCTTTCAGCTGCGACTCTGGGACCTGCAGCATAAAAAAAATTATTACCTACACTCTCTCTTTGTATGGGAGCTTTGAGAGAGCATCATCATTACTGGTGCTGGAAGAATTTTACAAACAGCATTACGGAGAACAGTCAGCCTCCTGGTATCGTACTTAATGAGATCACAAGCTGAAGTCAACAAAGACCCATTGAACAACCAACACAGTTTGTGCAAGGTGTAGGGTGTGAGCTGCAGCAGTATGTGTAGATGAGGGCTGAATCAGTGAAAGCTTACCTGTCAGAGCTTGCAGGTGCGTGCAGGAAACATATCCCACAATTCTTTGGTCCTGAGCAGTGTTTCCAACATGCACCTTGATGGGAGCAAGTGAAAAGGGGGTTAGAAACATTTCCATCATACTCACGGCCACCACAACACCTAATTTAGTCAACAGAGGAGGGAGTGCTGGTGGCTGCAGAAGTCACAATGACAAATAACAGGGCAACCCTTTCCAATCTTCCCACCCTCTTGCAGAAAGTTTGTTGAGGCAGGCAAGGCCGAGAATGACAGTACTTCAGCAGGGAGTAAGACTGCTGGGTGAAAGGGAGAACTAGAAAATCTCATCTCCCAAAACTGAGCGGAACAGGCCCTTTGGCCTGGAAAGTGATGGTGTAATGTTAATTACAGAGGAACCAAAAACTTTCCCGGGGGAGTGGGTAACTCTGGAATGTACTGTGCAGGAGCTGGCACCTCCATCATTTCAAAAGTAGTCACTAATGGAGCGAGGAGAGTGTGTTTAGAATCAAGACGGGCAAATATTTCACCCGGAGCTACAAAGCTAATGGGTTGCTATCATAATTAGACTATTCAGATACAAAAAGCAAAAATGTTGCATCTTCTAAATTTTCAGATTAAAGAAAATAGAGTAATGCTTAGCTTACTGGCAGCCAGTGATACATTTCCTCAGTAATGTGCTGGTGGTTTGATGAAAGTTCAGATTCTAATCACCAGAAACCGGCACTCAACAACTGATATCATTCTGACTTTATCACAACTTCTGCAGTACACAAGACCTCATATTGCTCAGTTGAAATGATGCACGTCAACCTCGTTAATCAAATAAAGCAGAACTTGTTATATATTGATGATTCATTACTATGTAACTGTATAGTGTTCCCATTACTCAACAAGGCAAGGTTTAATAGTGTTTACAATGTACCCAATGGTTTGTTTGACAGGGTTAGGATTAATCACTTTGAAACTTGTATTCTGCAAGGTATCCTGCAAGACTTTAGCCTGTACTTTTTTTGGGGTAGTATCCATGTTACAGGCACTGCACAGACACCCTGTAACATTCAGTACAGCTGGTGTAAAACTCAAGTCATCATGACACTTGCCAAATTGGATCAGGGTCATCTGGCTGCTTTTGAAACCATTTCACGGAATCAGAATCAGGTTTAATATCACTGGCGTACGTCATGAAACACGTTGTTTTGTGGCAACAGTATATAATTTTAAGAACTATAAATTGCAATAAGAATTATATACTGTATATATGATTAAATTAAATAAGTAGTGGAAAAAGAGAGCAAAAGAAGAAAAAAAGTGAGGTACTGTACATGGTTGGTTCATTATCCATTCAGAAACCTGATGGCGGAGGGGAAGAAGCTGTTCCTGAAAATTGAGTGTGTGTTTTCAGGCTCTGCTACCTCCTCCTTGATGGTAGCAGAGGTGTTGAACGCTGAGGTACAATCAAAAACAGAAGCCTGATGTAGGTATTCCTATTGTCCAGGTGATCCAGCCAGTGAGGTTGCATCCATTGTAACCCTATTCAAATGCCCCATTTGAAACATCTAAATCCAGAGCATCCAGCAGTCATTCCTGCCTTGTGACTGGCAAGTCTCTGAAATGGTCACAGCGCTGTAGTACTGACTTGTGCTCTAGCATGAGAAGTATGGCTTAATTATGACTTTAATAAGGTCAATTTCGGTGCTCAGCAAAGGCGAAGACTTTAATTGGAGGGATTCAAACTCAAAACTGTGGTAAAAAAACAGGCAAGGATTTGGGAACTTAAGGAGTTTGGAGATAGATGAAAACAATAAAATGAGCAATGCATGTGGCAAAGTGGGTGGTATATGAAAGGAGGGATGCAGTGAGGTTCTTGTCTAACGTGGTGGAAGCTCAATGATGGACAGTTGAGGGCCTGAGAGGACCAGGGACATGGACAGTATCTGCAAACTCAAGAACAGGGCAAAGAACATCAGTAGAAATCATCTTTTGCTGAAAGGCACATCAATCTAAACCTTACTGCCTGAAGGTATGGTGGAAGCAGTTGAAAATGAAAGGATACACATCTGAGAAGAAAATTACAGGGCTATAAGGGGAACTGGGTGGATTGGATTTTAGGTAGAGAACCAGATTTAATTAGAGAGCTTATGGTAGAGGAACCCTTAGGAGGCAGTGATCATAATACAATAGAATTCACACTACAGTTTGAGAGGGAGAAGCTAAAATCAAATGAATTCATTATTTCAGTTGAGTAAAGACAACTACAGAGGCATGAGGGAAAAGATGGCTGAAGTTGATTGGAAGGGGACTCTAGCAGGGATGACGGTAGAACAGCAATGGCTGGAGATTCTTGGAGTAATTTGAAAGATGCAGAATTGGTTCATCCCAAAGAAGAAACAGCATTCTAAAGTAAGGACAAGGCAAGCATAGCTATTAAGCAAAGACAAAAACAGCATAAAAGCAAAAGAGAAGGTAAAAGTGGGAAGCTTTTAAAAGCCAACAAGGCAACTAAACAAGCAATAAGGAGAGAAAAGATGAAATATAAAGTTCAGTTAGTCAATACTATAAAAGCGGATACCAAAAGTTATTTCAGATATATAAAATGTAAAAGGTGATGAAATGCTTTGATAGGTTGGTCATAGCTAGAATGAACTCCTGCCTCAGCAAGGACCTGGACCCAATGCAATTTATCTATCACCACAATAGGTCTACAGCAGATGCATTCTCACAAGGCCTTAGATCATCTGGACAATACAAGCACCTATGTCAGGATGCTGCTCAGCATTTAACACTTATCAGTCCCACAATCCTGATCGATAAGTTACAAAACCTGGGCCTCTGTACCTCCCTCTGCAATTGGATCCTCAACTTCCTAACCAGAAGACCACAATCTGTGCAGATTGGTGATAATATCTCCCCCTCGCTGATGATCAACACTGGCGCACCTCAGGGGTGTGTGCTTAGCCCATTCTCTATTCTCTTTGTACCTCACAACTGTGGGAGTGGAATGAGAGGGCATACAGGAGCAAGATACACCAGCTAGTTGAGTGGTGTCGCAGTAACAGCCTGGCACTCAATGTCAGTAAGGAAAAAGAGCTGATTGTGGACTTCAGGAAGGGTAAGATGAGGGAACACGAACGAATCCTCATAGACGGATCAGAAATGCAGGGAGTGAGAAATTTCAGATTCTTGGATATCAAGGTCTCTAAGGATCAAACCTGGTCCCAACATAACAATGCAGCTATAAAGAAGGCCAGACAGCAGGTATATTTTATGAGAAGTTTGAAGAGATTTGGTTTGTTTGTCAACTAAAACACTTAAAAAACGGACATAGATGTACCATGGAGAGTATTCTGACAGGCTGCATCACTGTCTGGTATGGTGGTAGAGGGGTTACTGCACAGGACCGAAAGAAGCTGCAGAAGTCTAAAATTAGTCAGCTCTATCTTGGATACTAGCCTCCATAGTATCCAAGATGTTTTCAAGGAGCAGTGCCTTAGAAAGGTGACATCATCATTAAGGACCCCTATCACCCAGGGCATGCCCTCTTCTCATTGTTACTGTCAGGAAAGAGGTACAGAAGCCGGAAGGCACATACACAGTGATTCAAGAACAGCTTCTTCCCCTCAGCCATCCAATTACTAAGTGACATTGAACCCATGAACACTACCTCACTTTAAAAAATATACATATTATTTCTGGTTTTTACACTATTTATAAGGCATTCATACATATACAGTATATAGTTACTATAATTTATTTACTTTTCTTTCTATATTATGTATTGCATTGAACTGCTGCCGCCAAGTTAACAAATTTCATGACACGTGCTGATGATAATAAACCTGATTCTGAAGAGAGGCAAGAGTGAACAGTGGACCACTGAGAGGTAGTAACTGCATACAAAGAAATGACAGATGAACTGAATAAGTAGTTTGCATCAGTCTTCATTGTAGGAGACAGCAGCATATTCTGACAATTCAACAGCGTCGGGGGCAGCAGTGAATGTAGCTGCTATTACTTAGGAGAAGGTGCTTGGGAAGTTGAAAGGTCTGAAGTCACCAGGACCAGATGGTCTACAACCCAGGGTTCTGAAAGAGGTGGCTGCAGAGACTGCGGAGGCATCAGCAATGATCTTTCAAGAACCACTAGATTCTGGAATGGTTCCAGAGGATTGAAAAATTACAAATGTCACTTCACTTTAAGAAAGGAGGGAGGCAAAAGACAGGAAATTATTGGCTAGTTAGTCTGACTTCAGTGGTTCGAAAGAGTCTATTATTAAGGATGAGGCTACAGGCTACTTGGGGGCACAAAATAAAATAGGCTGAAGTCAGAAATTTAGAAATCAGAGGTGCAACAGGACTTGGGAGTCCTAGCGCAATATTTCCTAAAAGTTAACTTGCAGGTTGAGTTGGTTTGGAAGGAAGGTAAATACAATGTTCACATTCATCTTGAGAGGACAAGGACATAAAAGCAATGATGTAATGCTGAGGATTTATAACTAAATTTGGAGAACTGTGAGTAGTTTGGGCTCCTAATCTAAGGAAGGATGTACTGTGAGTAGTTTGGGCTCCTAATCTAAGGAAGGATGTACTGGCCTTGGTGAGGGTCCAGAGGAGGTTCACAAGAAAGAAATGGCTAATATCTGAGGACCATTCGATTGCTTTGGACCTATACTCACTGGAGCTTAGAGTGAATCCCATCAAATATTGAAAGGCCTGGATGGAGTGGATGTAGAGATAATGTTTCCAATAGCAGGAGAACCTAGGGCCAGAGGGGATAGCCTCAGAATTGAAGAACATCCTTTTAGAACAGAGCTGAGGAGGAATTTCTTTAGTCAGAGGGTGGTGAATCTATGGAATTCATTGCCACAGACCAAGTGAGGAGGCCAAGTCTTAGGGTATATATAAAGCAGAGGTTCTTGATTAGTAAGAGAATCAAAGTTTATAGAGAAAAGGCAGGAGAACTGAGTTGAAGGGGGAAATAAATCAGCCATGATGGAATTGCAGAGCAGATTTTATAGCCTAATTCTGCTCCTAGCCCCAGAGGTGTGAGACTAAGGCATCTCTCTGAAGCTTACCTGAGCTAAATTTTCTCCTTCACTGTGGCGTTTTTATCAACAGAAATCCTAGGACGCCTGTATTGCATTCTCAGTGATCTCCTTTACCGTTCAATAGTAATTTGCATTTATTGTTTGGGAACAAATGCTGGTTTAAGGTTGCAATTAACCCTTAAGTAACAGAACAATGTATTTCTGTTCCACGGGAAGGATCACGCCTGTCACATGACCACCATTCATTGCTGCTGGAGGATACACTGCCGATGCAGAACCAACCCTCAGCTGTTTGTTGCATCTCTTCCAATAAGTTAATTTACTGGATGTGAGCACAGTCAGCTTAATTACATCTGAGGTGATTAGCTCCTGATTTACTTTTCAACAAGAAACCGCTGAAAACCCCAATTTATATTCAGTCTTCGTTAAACCGTATGATGCCCTCTTGCTGGCTTTCTCAGTTAATCTGTTTTAGAAGCCACATAAACAAGTGGCAAGGGTGCCCTGCTCAATGTCTGGGCACATTAACTACTCTGGGAGCAGGGGAACAGTCTCAGCGCAAGATTTCCCTACAAACCACTTACAACCGTATAACAATTACAGCACTGAAACAGGCCATCTTGACCCTTCTAGTCCGTGCCGAATGCTTACTCTCACCTAGTCCCACCTACCTGCTCTCAGCCCATAACCCTCCATTCCTCTCTTGTCCATATACCTATCCAATTTTACTTTAAATGACAATACCGAGCCTACTTGTTCCTTAACCTTCGGGGGTGGGAGGTACAAATCCCAAAGCTCCACATCCAACAGTGCTATGAGAGTCTCTTTGCCTCGGCAACTGAAGCAGCTCAAAAAGGTGTCTCATTGTCACCTTCTCAAGGGCGGGGGATGAGCAAGAAGTCCTGGCCACACATTGTGAACACAAAAATAAAAGTATAAAGCCAGGCTGATGAGCGTGGTTCACACCAAGACAACACTGCACTGCTGGAAGTGACATCTTTTAGGCTCGGATTCAAGTTCAGATCTTGTTATAATACATACATCGAAAGATACTGTGAAACGTATAAACGCAAGAGATTCTGCAGCTGCTGGAAATCTAGAGCGAAACAAACAAAAATGCTGGAGGAACTCAGCAGGTCAGGCAGCACCAATGGAAAGGAATAAAGTTTCGGCCCAAAATATCAACTCTTTATTCCCTTCCACAGATGCAGCCTGACCTGCTGAGTTCCTCAGCATTTAGTGTGCAATAAAGTGGAACGTGTCATTTGTGTTAACCACTGACACATCCGAGGATGTGCTGAGGACAAGTGCCAGCACACATTCTGCCATCAACATAGCATGCTCACTCACACTGCTCAGCAAAGCAACACTGAACACAAAACAAAACATCCCAAACAACAAAGCAACAAGCCCCATCCTCCCTCTTCATGCCACCCACCCACGCATATACACAGTCATCTCACCCCAGGACAGACTGTTTTCTATTGCCCTCCGATTTTAATCATCTCTCCTGAGGGGCTAAGTTTCTACATATTTACATACACATATATACCTTGTGAGTGGTGTTACAGGTAGGTAAGGCCAGAAAGAGAGCTTTTGCACATTGGCCTTCATAAATCAAAGTATAAAGTACAGGAGTTGGGATGTTCAACCTACAGGGAAAAATATCAATAAGATTGAAAGAGTACAAAGAAAATTTACAAGGATGTTGCTGGGACTCGAGGATGTAAGTTATAGGGTAAGGTTGTATTGGTTAGGACTTTATTCCCTGAAGCGTAAGAAAATGAGGGGAAATTTGATAGAGAGATAAAAAAAAAGATCACTGGTATCCACAGGGTAAATGCAATTGGGTGAAATTAGAACTAGAGGGTGAAAGGTGAAATATTTGAGGAGAACCTGAGGGGAACTTCACTCAGAGAGTGGTAAGAGTAGGATTGAGCTGCCAGACGAAGTGGTGGATGCAGGTTTGATTTCAGCATTTAAGAGCAGTTTGGATAAGTACATGAACATGAGGGGTATGGAGGGCTATGATCCAGGTATGGGTCAATGGGACTAAGCGGATTAATAGTTCAAGTTTAAGATTATTGGCATTTCACCCGTACACGTGTATACCACCAAATGAAACAACTTTCCTCCAGACCAAGTTGTACAACACAAAATGTTTAAGACCATAAGACAATAAGACAAAGGAGCAGAAGTCGGCCATTCGGCTCATCGAGTCTGCTCCGCCATTTCATCATGAGCTAATCCAATCTCCCCTTTAGTCCCATTCCCCCGCTTTCTCACCATTATCTTTGATGCCCTGACTACTCAGATACCTATCAATCTCTGCCTTAAATACACCCAATGACTTGGCCTCCACTGCCACCCGTGGCAACAAATTCCACAGATTCACCACCCTCTGGCTAAAAAAAAACTTTTGTATCTCTTCTGAATGGGCGCCCTGCAATCCTCAAGTCATGTCCTCTCGTACTAGACTCCCCCAACATGGGAAACAACTTTGCCACATCCACTCTGTCCATGCCTTTCAACATTCGAAATGTTTCTATGAGGTCCCCCCTCATTCTTCTAAACTCCAAGGAGTACAGTCCAAACAACACACACAACACCATAAATTAATATTACCACAAATAAATTAACAAATAGTAAGGTGCATTCAAACACAAGCTAAAGAGAAAACAGTATAAAGCTACTGGAGCTTCATACATGGTGAGACCTGGGAGTTGAGTAATCTCATGGCCTGGGGAAAGAACTTTTTTCCCATCCCAATAGTTCCTGTCCTAATGCTATGGTACCTCCTGCCCGATGGCAGGGCGTCAAAGTGATTGTTGGACGGATGGGAGGGATCATTGACAATGTTAAAAGGCCCTGCCTATGCAGCACTCCGGATAAATATGTCTGATGGGTGGAAGAGAGACCCCAATGATCCTCTCAGCTGTCCTTGCAGTCCTTTGTGGGGACGTGCGCTCAGATGCCTTGCAATTCCTGTACCTGACAGAGATGCAGCTGGTCAAATACATAGTACTCCTGTAAACACTGGTTAGGCTGGTTAGCGGGTGGGGGTCCTCACTTGCCCCAGCCTCCTCAGGGAGATGTTACAGTGCTTGAGGTAGTGTTGAGGAACCAGGTGACATCATCTGTTACTGCACTCCTGGAAACTTGGTGGTTCTAACTCTCTCCACAGGCAGCCGTTTACTTGCAGACAGGAGTCTACACCTTCCTAAATTCCACAATCTTTAGTCTTTAGTCTTGTCCACATTGAGACTCAAGTTGTTGGACTTGCACCGTTCTACCAGATGTTCCACCTCCTTGCTGTACACCATCTCGCCATTGTTGTTGATGAACTGCTGTGAACTGGATGATGTGGTGGAACTGGATCTAGCAGCAGTTCAGCATGGACTAGATGGGCTGAAGGGCCTGCTTGTGTGCCGTGGTTCTCTATGGCTCAATGACAAGTAGCATGCAGGCACACAGTCACAACTGCATGAAAAGCCAAGCAGTTACATGGCTGAAGATCAAATCTCTGAGCGATGTTCCCTGTCACCGGTTTTAGAGTTCTCTTCAGAGGCTCTGTACTGACTGACACAGCATACAGTAGTGGAATAACAGGGAGATTCCAGGGTGACACTACAACCCCCACTTGCACCTTCACACTGGACCAAATTTAATCTCTGATCATCAGCATCTTCCGAAGAGAAAAAGAAAAGGTTACAGCACAGCCTCATCTGGTAAGAATCAATCTGACATTTGGTTTGTGTTTGCGAGCAGCTCATTACACTCAGTGATGGAGATGACGCATTCAGTTGCTCCTTCATGAGAATATGGAATTAGTTGCTAGGGACTGAAACCCTGAGCCGGTGTACTGTGTTTTTCAAATCTGATAAGTTGCCACTCAGGTAAAGTAAAATTATAATTTTAACATTTAACACTGACTATCAAAGCCTTTGCAGTGTTTCACTACTCGACAATATTTAGTGGGAATGCAAAATTAGCTGCTCTTTTAAAAAATAAACCAATACCAAAATGATAGCCATTGCCTACCCTGCTGAATAAACAGCTAAACACAATTTGCATTTATATAGCATCTTAGCACATCCAAAAGCTCTTCACAGAATGGACTGCAGTGATTTTGCACACAGCTCACATGCAGAGCAATGAAACGGCTACTTGAAAATATATATGCAAATACTGGGAAACCTCAGCAGGCTGGGCAGAATCAGTTGAGAGAAAAGCAATTTTGTGTTTCAGGCATAATGGCACACAGCAGGCAGGGCTGTTGCCTCACAGCACCAGAAACCTGGGGTTGATTCTCATAAAACTGGTGAACTGGTTTATGATTGTCACATCCCAAAGTACTTTACTGTGCACACTGTTCAGACAGATCAACAGTGCAGTGAGGTTGTACAGGGTTATGCCGTAACAGGGGTGTCAGGGTAGTGCAGCACTGGGCGCAGAGTTCAGTGTTCAATTCTGGCACCGTCTGTGAGGAGTTAGTATGTTCTCACCTTGAGCATGAGGGTTTTCTCCCACAGTCCAAAGACATACCGGTTAGTAAGTTAATTGGTCATTGTAAATTGTCTTGTGATTAGTCTAGGGTTAAAAGGTGGGTTGCTGGGCCAGAGGGGCCTGTTCTGCACTATATTGCTGAAAGAAAGAGAGAGAGAGAAGAGGAGAATGACAGAGAGAGGGAGGGAGGGAGAGAGAGAGAGGAGGAGCAGGAGGGAGAGAAGGAGAAAGAGAGGGAGAGGGAGAGAGAGAGAAAGAGAGGGAGAGAGAGAGGGAGAGAAGGAGAGAGTATTACAGGGAACGTTCAGTGTAGGTAGTTGTGGTGAACTATGTGCCTGTCGGGACACGCCCCTGCTGACTGCTCCTGTGGCTCCTCCCACAGGCCCCTGTATAAAGGAGACCTGCGGCCTGAAGATCGGCCTCAGTCTCCAGGACCTTGTATGATAGACACTCACTCCTGGTTCCTTCTTCCAGTCAATAAAAGCCGATATCTCGCCTACGTCTCAGTGTGAGTTATTGATGGTGCATCAGTAGTCAATAAGGTGCAAGGTCATATTAAGGAGATTGTGAGGTCAAGTCCATTCTTATCACAATAGGGAACAGTTCAATCATCTTTTAATAGGCAGATAGAAGCTGGTGGCACATGATTTCAGGCTTTCTCTGTCTGATGGGAGAAGGAAGAAGAGCAAATGTCCAGGAAGGGTGGGGACTTTGATTTTGCTGCCTGGTTTAATGAGGCAGCAGGAAGTGTAGACAGAGTCCATGGAGGGGAGGCAGTGAGCTGTGTCCACAACTCAGCACTTTGAGTGACCTCGAATGCAGTTTATGTGGTGTTTACTTATTCTCCCTGTGACCTTGTGGGTTTCCCCTCACTGGCCAAAGGCATGGGAGCAAACTGGCCATTGTAAGTATGCGCTTGAGAGGAGAATCAGGGAAGTCAAGTCAGGTCACTTTTTATTGTCATTTCGACCATAATTGCTGGTACAGTACACAGTAAAAATGAGACAATGTTTTTCAAGGCCATGATGCTACCTGAAACAGTACAAAAACTACACGGAACTACGTAAAAACAACACAGAAAAAAGCTACAGACCTACCCAGGACTGCATAAAGTGTACAAAACAGTGCAGGCATTACAATAAATAATAAACAAGACAATAGGCACAGTAGAGGGCAGTAAGTTGGTGTCAGTCCAGGTTCTGGGTATTGAGGAGTCTGATAGCTTGGGGGAAGAAACTGTTACATAGTCTGGTCATGAGAGACCGAATGCTTCAATGCCTTTTCCCAAATGGAAGGAGGGAAAAGAGTTTATATGAGGGGTGCGTGGGGTCCTTCATAATGCTGTTTGCTTTGCGGATTCAGCATGTAGTATAAATGTCCGTAATGGTGGGAAGATCTTCTCAGCTGACCTCACTATCTGCTGCAGGGTCTTGCGATCCGAGATGGTGCAATTTCCGAACCAGGCAGTGATGCAGCTACTCAGGACGCTCTCAATACAACCCCTGTAGAATGTGATGAGGATGGGGGGTGGGGGATGGACTTTCCTCAGAATTCGCAGTAAGTAGAGACGCTGCTGGACTTACTTTGCTATGGAGCTGGTGTTGAGGGACCAGGTGAGATTCTCCTCCAGGTGAACACCAAGAAATCTGGTGCTCTTAATGATCTCTACCAAGGAGCCGTCAATGTTCAGCGGAGAGTCGCTGCTCCGTGCCCTCCTGAAGTCAACTACCATCTCTTCTGTTTTGTTCACATTCAGAGACGGGTTAGAGAGGATAACTTACAGGGAGTTAAGTGGGAGGATGCTCTGAGAGCTGACAAAGGTACAAAAGGACAAATGGATTCCTTCTAAGTCACATGAAATTATGAACGTACACATTAATTGTGGAAGAACGCTGGACAGAATATTTATGTCCAATCCGTCAGACAGAATGAGCTCTGAATATTGCAGCCTGTATTCTCTGCTGATAGATTGAGTGGGATGTGAACCTACAGCCATGGAAAGGCAACGCCAGTGTCAGGGCCATAAGACAGAAGCAGAATTAAGCAATTCAGTCCTTTGAGCCTGCTCTGCCACAGACACTGTCTACTCATCCAGAACTCATCTTGACCTCTGCTGCCAATAGACTAACTCACACCAAATGCTGTTTGCCCACCCGCCCTGTTCTCCACATGGGCCCCAGGTCCAAGAGCACCTTTACTCAGATCCCTCCATTCCCTATGGGTGTTACAACACCTTGAGACCTCTGTACTATTCCAACTCTGCCTGCTTGCACATGCCTGACATTAATCACTTCGACATTAGCTCCTGTGCCTCCTCCTGACTAGGCCAGTAACACCCTCCTCACATCGTAAGCTTCAATGCCACTGCTTCCTCTGTCGACCTATCTGCAAGCTGTTCCTGTTGGTGCTTTAGTCAAGGACATTGAATCAATTACAAATGGATTATTTACTTCAACAAAACCCCCTCAAATCCCACATGGTTTCAAGCATATCTTTTAAATCCACCCTCCACCTTCACTGCAATCGGCAGAACAATCCCAGATTCTGTCGTCTATCTGTAAAGTTCTCTGACTTTTATCAGTACTGAAATTACTTTTGCTGAGTACAGCCATTTACTGCCATCGTTTAAGTTACCTGCCAGGTTGACAAAAGGGAACCAAAAGAGGAAGCATACTTGGATTTCCAGAAGCTTTATACAATATGTTACATAAAGGGAAGACCATATGACCTTAAGACATAGGAGCAGAATTAGGCCATTCAGCCCATTTAGTCTGCTTTGCCACTCCATCATGTCTAATCCCGGATCCTACTCAACCCCACACACCTGCCTTCTTGCCATATGCTTTGAAGCCCTGACCGATCAGGAACCTATCAACTTCTGCCTTAAATGTACTTACGGACTTGGCCTCCATCGCTGACTGTGGCAGAGCATTCCACAGATTCACTATTCTCTGGCTAAAACAAATTCCTTCTTACCTCTATTCTAAATGGTCCTCCCTCAATTTTGAGGCTGTGTCCTCTAGTTCTGGACACTCCCACGACAGGAATCACCCTCTTTACATTCATCTTATCTAGTCATTTCAATGTTTAGTAGGTTTCAATGAGATCCCCACACAGTCTTCTAAATTCCAGTGAGTACAGGCCCAAAGCTGTCAAATGCTCCTCATATGTTAACCCCTGCGTTCCCAGAATCATCCTCGTGAACCTCCTCTGGTCTTTCTCTAATGACAACACATCCTTTCTGAGATATGGGGCCCAAAACTGTTGACAATACTCCAAGTGTGGCCTGACCAGTATCTTATAAAGCCTCAGCACAATCTCCTTGCTTTTATATTCTATTCCCTTGAAATAAATGCCAACATTTTATTTGCCTTCTTTACCACAGACTCAATTTGTAAATGAACCTTCTAGGAGTCTTGCTCAAGGACTCCTAAGTCCCTCTGCCCCTCTGATGTTTGAACCTTCTTCCCATTTAGATAATAGTCTGCACTATGTTCCTTTTACCAAAATACATGATCATACATTTCCCAACACTGTCTTCCATCTGCCACTTTTTTTGCCCGTTCTTCCAAATTGTCTAAGCCCTGCTGCAATCACATTGCTTCCTCAGCACCACCTACCCCTCCACCTATCTTTGTATCATCTGCAAATTTTACCACAAAGCCATTGATTTCATTATCCAAATCATTGACAAGCAATGTGAAAAGTAGCGGTCCCAATACTGACCCCTGAGGAACACCACTAATCACTGGCAGCCAACCAGAAAAGGCCCCTTTATTCCCAACTCACTGTCTCCTGCCTGTCAGCCATTCCTCTATCCATACCATAGGATTTTAAAATCTTGTTAAGCAGGCTCATGTGTGGCACCTTTTAAATGCCTTCCGAAAATCCAAGTAAATGAAATCTACTGCCTCTCCTTTGTCCACCCTGCTTGTTACTTTCCCAACCACTGAGATGAGTTTTGGGGATAATACTTTGGTGTGGATGCATATGTGGCTAATACAGAGTTGGAATAAATAGTTCCTTTTCAGATTTGCTATCTGTAGCTAAGAAATAGTGCTGGGGCCTCAGCTATCTATAATCTGTTCTACTGACTTGGATGAAGGGCCTACTGACAAGTTGTGAGGAGAATACAAAGGTGGAAAGGGCCAGTAAAGGGCTAGATTAGTTGAGTAGGTAAGGAGTTAGCAAAAGGAAGATAATGAGGGATAATATGACAGTATCCACTATGGAAGGAAGAATGAAAAAACAAATTTTCATTCAAAAGGATTGAAATCACAGAAGGTAGGGGTCCCGAGATGTGAAATATGAAGGGGCATGGGATGCAGCGAGTAATTAAGAAACCTAATTTACTGCAAGAGGTAAGGAAGTAAGGACATTTTGATGTACGGTATTTTACGAGGTGAGGCTGAATCTGGGGGACTGTGTGCAGCTTTAGTGTTCAAAGGTCATGCTTGGACTAGAAACAGTGTAGAGAAAGTTCACTAGATTGATCCTCAGATGATTCTCAATTGAAGATTGAAGACAGGTTGAGCAAGTTGGGACTGAACTCACTGGAGTTTAGGAGAATGAAGATGACCTTAAGATTCTGAGGAGTAATAACATGAGGACTGATGAAAGGATATTTTCCCTTGTGTAATTGAATAGAATTAGAGACACAATTTCTGAATGAGGGGTTATATTGTATTTCTTAATGACATATTGGAAAACAAAGGTTAGTTAGCCAATAATATCTCCTCTGTTTCCAAAACCCCAACCTAATTATTGTTCTCCATGAATCCCAGGAGCAACCCAACTAATCAAACGCCACATTCACTCCCCTAAAAAGCTATTTATTTCTCGACCACAGTAATACTATGAGCTGGTACCCAACCACAACCCCTATATTAAAAAAAAACAGCAGCAGAAGCTCACAACTCCATCCCATTCCCCAATAAAACCTTATGTATCTCTGCTCCCTGCACACAAACCTTCCTGTCACACTGGTCTCTGCACTGGTCTCTGCACAAGAAAGACGGCAGATGCTGGAAATCCAAAACAACACACACATAATGCTGGAGGAACTCAGCAGGCCAGGGAGCATCTACAGAAATGAAACTGAGTGACATTAACTGGTAAAAATCCTAGACCACCAAATGTAACAGCAGAGCAGGACTAGAGAGTCATTGAATAAAGACAATGGGAAAATGGGCTCTTCAGCCCACACTTCCCACACCAACTACCATCTACACATTTATACTGTACTAATCTCATTTTATTATCCCACATTTCCTTCAACACCAGCTAGATACCACACTAATCTACACGGAAGTGTCAATCTCCTACCAATCTATCAATCTGCACACTCTGGATGTGTATGCGGGAGCACCCTGAGGAAAGCCAGTGGTCTCAGGTAACACACTGGGGTCAGGACTGAAAGCAGGACACTGGAACTGTGAGGCAGCATCTCTACTGTCTGGGCCACTATGCCATTGGTATCAGTCACCAGGCATTAGTGGCTCCAATGTCAGGAGGGAAATCTCTCACAAAAAAAAAACAATCTTTGCCACAACTCATTCTGACCAACTGCACAGGAATGGAAATAGGCAATAGAGGGAACACCGGGAGCAGGCCAGGCAGTATGTATGGATGGAGAAGTAGTTAATGTTTCAGTTCTCACATGCTTGCTTTGGAACAGTAGAAGGCAGAAAATAAGTTGCTTTCAGGAATGGAGAAGGTGAGGGTAGGGAGAATTAAGGGAATACCTCTGACAGGGTGAGACTAAGTGATTTCATGAAGCAGCACAGGAGGGGATCATAAACACAATGGAGCGTGCAGACACCAGAAATCCAGAGTGATAAACACAAAATGCTAGATAAACTCAGCAGGTCAAGTAGCATTTATGGAAATAAATTGCAAGCTTTGTCCACCATCCTTTCCAGTCCTGATGAAATGTCTCCACTCAAAACCTTGACTGCTTGTTCCTCTCCATTGCGGAGACCAACAATCATGTCTGTGTAAAGAGTTGCTAATAGCAAGGCTGTGGGGCATACCCAGCAGGGCACATTGTAAAAACAGCAGAGGAAAAACTGACCCAAAACCTCAGGCCGAGGTGGCCAATTCTGATACAGACAGAAAAATGAGTGAATTTCTCAAGGTTGGAGAATTTAATATTGAAGCCAGGTGCCAAGACGGGGGATAAGTTGTTCCTCTAGCCTACGTTGGCCATTGTTGTGACAGTGCAGGAGGACATGGACCAATACGTCGGAGGGTGAGTGGGATGATGAGTTCAGGTGGCAGGAAGTTGGAAACACATGGTCACTCCTGCAGACTGAACTGCAGTGCTCTGCAAAGAAATCTCCAATTCCACGTTAGGTTTCTCCACTGTAAAGGAGACCATGGTGTGAACACCAGATGTAGTACTTGAGAAAAGTGCAAGAAATTTGCTGCTTCACCTGGAAAGACTGGTCCCTGGATGATGGGGAGGAAGCAGTGAAAGGCACATTACTTGCTGCAGAAAGGAAAGTGCCATAAAAAGGGGAGACGTATGTGGGGACAGAAGAGCAGATCAGGGAGTCTGGAAGGGGAGAGGGGAATGCATAGAGGAATCTTGTTGTAGTTGCAAAGGATGAAACACTGAGTGAGGAGACTGGTGGGATGGAAGACAAGGAGAAGGTTAACTCTGTCCTTGTTTAGTCCAGGAGGAAAGGGCTAAGAGAATAGTGGGAAATAGACAAAAGAGCTTCGTCCTCTGTGAAAAGAATCCAGGATCTGAAATGCTAATTGTTTCTCTTTCCACAGATGCTGCCTAACCTCCTGAGAGTTTCCACTGGCATCAGAACTGTCTTCAAGTAACCATGCTGACTCCTCAGCGGTAAGGTAGATGGATTATACTTCGTAGGAGAGTTGGCTTGCCTGATCTGAGCAGAATGCTGGCTCTTCTGCTCCTTCTTCGGGTTGGACCATTTCATGCCTCCATCAACCCTTATCAACGCACCAGGAAAATTATCCTGTCCAGGATGTGCTTGGTAGAAGGAAACTGGCCCTGGCTTCACCTGGCTTTACCTATCACCTGCCATTTTGTACTCTTATCCCAGCCACCTCCCCACCTCTTTATTCTTGATTCTTCCCCTTTCCTTTCCAGTCCTGATGAAAGGTCTCAGCCCAAAACAATACACCGGTTATTCCTCTCTTTAGATGTTGCCTGACCTCCAAATTTCCTCTGGCATTTTAGACCATAAAACCATAAGGAGCAGAATTAGGCCATCTGGCTTATCAAGTCTGCTCCGCCATTTCATCATGGCTGATGCATCTCCTCTTCAGTCTCTGTCTCCTGCTTGCTGCCCAAATCCCTTCATGTCCTGACTAATCAAGACTCTATCAACCTCCTAAATACGCCCAATGACCTGACCTCCATAGCCGCCTGTGGCAATGAATTCCACAGATTCACCACTCACTGCCCAAAAAAATTGCTCCTCATCTCCATTCTGAAAGGATGCCCCTCTATTCTGAGGTGGTGTTCACGGGTTCAGTGTCCATTTAAGAATCTGATGGCAGAGGGGAAGAAGCAGTTCTTGAATCACTGAGTGTGTGCCTTCAGGCTTCTATATCTCCTACCTCACAGTAATAGTGAGAAAACTAACTACGATTCAAATCACCAAGGAAATGGTACTTGATAAGTTAATGGGACTGAAGGTGGATAAATCCCCTGGACTGGATTGCTTGCATCCTAGGGTCTTAAGGGACGTGGCAGTCGGGATTGTGGATGCATTAATGATAATTTTTCAAAACTCGCTGGACTCGGCAATGGTCCCGGCAGATTGGAAAAATGCTAATGTAACTCCTTTGTTTAAAAAGGGCAATAGACAGAAGGCTGGGAATTATAGGCCAGTTAGCCTAACATCTGTGGTTGGCAAAATGTTGGAATCGATAATTAAGGAAACAGTAACAGGGCATTTGGATAAACATAGCTTAATAGGACAAAGTCAGCATGGCTTTACAAAAGGGAAGTCATGTTTGACAAATTTGTTGGAGTTCTTTGAGGACATAACATATAGGGTAGATAAAGGGGAACCAGTGGATGTGGTGTATTTGGACTTCCAAAAGGCATTTGACAAGGTGCCACACCAAAGATTATTACTTAAAGTAAAAAATCATGGGATTGGGGATAATATTCTGGCATGGGTGGAGGATTGGCTTTCTAACAGAAAACAGAGAGTTGGGATAAATGGTTTATTCTCAGACTGGCAGTTGGTGACTAGTGGTGTTCCACAGGGGTCGCTGTTGGGACCCCAACTCTTTACAATCTATACTAATGATTTGGAGAAAGGGACTAAGTGCAATGTATTGAAGTTTGCTGATGACACAAAGATGGGAGGGAGTGTAATGAGTGCGGAGGACATTGAAACCCTGCAGGGGGACACAGATAGGCTGAGTGATTGGGCAGACATTTGGCAGATGAAATATAATACTGACAAGTGTGAGGTCTTGCACTTTGGCAGGAAAAATAATAGAGCAAGTTATTATCTAAATGGAGAGAAACTGGAAAGTGCTTCTGTGCAAAGGGATCTGGGGGTCCTGGTGCAGGAAACACAAAAAGTTAGTATGCAAGTGCAGCAGGTGGTCAAGAAGGCCAATGGAATGCTGGCTTTTATTGCTAGGGGGATGGAGTATAAGAACAGGGAGGTCTTACTGCAGTTGTACCGGGTATTGGTGAGACCACACCTGGAGTACTGCGTGCAGTTCTGTTGTCCATATTTAAGAAAGGACATACTGGCTCTCGAGGCAGTGCAGAGAAGGTTCACTAGGTTAATTCCGGGGATGGGTGGGTTGATGTATGATGAGAGGTTGAGTAGATTGGGACTCTACTCATTGGAGTTCTGAAGAATGAGAGGCGATCTTATTGAAACATATAAGATTGTGAAGGGGCTTGATCGGGTGGATGCGGGGAGAATGTTCCCAATAATGGGTGAAACTAGGACTAGGGGGCGTAATCTTAAAATAAGGGGATGCCGTTCCAGGACTGAGATGAGGAGAAATTTCTTCACTCAGAGGGCAGTGGGGCTGTGGAATTTGCTGCCCCAGAGAGCTGTGGAAGCTACTACACTCAATAAATTCAAAACGGAAATAGACATTTTCCTGGATAAAAATGGCATTAGGGGATACGGTGAGCGAGCAAGTAAGTGGACATGAGGCTAGGTTTAGATCAGCCATGTGATCTCCTGGACCAGTTTTCGATAGCCTAGATGGGTCGGAGAGGAATTTTCCTGATTTTTTCTCCTCAATTGGCAAATCAGTTTTTTTTCCCCCAGGTGATCACATGGGTTTGGGTGGGATGAATAATAAAATAAAATAGGCAGCATGGTGCCCTGTTGGTTGGCGCTGATGCCTTGTGGGATTCGGTGATAACTAGAGTTAAGATTGGATCAGCCATGATCTTGTTGAATGGTGGAGCAGCCTTGAGTGGCTGATTGGCCTACTCGGGCTCCTATCTCTTATGTTCTTATAAAAGGGCATGACCTGAGTGCTGGAGGTCCTTAATAATGGACAACTTGCTTCAAAAAGGCAACAAACATATCAGTGCCTAAGAAGGATAAAGTGATCTGTCTTAATGACTATCACATTTACAGTGATGAAATGCTTTGAGAGGTTGGTCATGATTAGACTCAATTCCTGGAACTGGAACCCATTGCAATTTGCTTGTCGCCACAATAGGTCAACGGCAGATACAATCTCAATAGCTCTTCACACGGCTTTAGACCACATAGACAATACAAACGTCAATGTCAGGATGCTGTTCATTGACTACAGCTCAGCATTTAACACCATCATTCCCACAATCCTGATTGAGAAGTTATATAACCTGGGCCTCTGTACCTCCCTCTGCAATTGGATCCTTGACTTCTTAACCGGTAGATGACAATCTGTACAGATTGGTGATAACATCTCCTCCTCACTGATGATCAACCCTGGTGCACCTCAGGGGTGTGTGCTTATCCCACTGCTCTACTCTCTCTATACCCATGACTAGGCATAGCGCAAATACCAACTATAAATTTGCTGATGATACAACCATTGTTGGCAGAATCTCAGGTGGTGACGAGAGGGCGTACTGGAGTGAGATATGCCAACTAGTGGAGTGGTGTCGCAGCAACAACCTGGCATCAACATCAGTAAGACAAAAGAGCTGATCGTGGACTTCAGGAAGGGTAAGATGAAGGAACACATACCAATCCTCATAGCGGGTTACCAGGTACTCCATTGGGACCTTCCACCTTGCAAGAGTTCACCCTCTTTAAAGACAGCTCAACATCGGCCTCTGAGACAGAGAACACAGGGTCACTGAGTGCAGCAGGGATCTTCGCAGCTGTAGATATATTCTCCCTTTCAAAGTGGGTATAGAAGGTGTTGAGTTCATCTGGTAGTGAAGCATTGCTGCCATTCATGCAATTGGGTTTCGCTTTGTAGGAAGTAATGTCTTGCAAACCCTGCCAGTGTACATCTGATGTTGCCTCCAACCACGTTCAAAATTGTCTCCTCGCCCTTGAAATAGCCCTCTGCAAATCATACCTGGTTTTCTGGTACAGGCCTGGGTCACCAGAGTTGAATGCTACTGATCTAGCCTTCCGCAGACAAGATTCCTCCTGGTTCATTTATAGCTTTGAGTTTGGGAATGTACAGTAAGTCTTCGTAGGCACACACTCATCCACACAGGTTTTAATGAAGTCAGTAACAACTGCAGCATACTCATCCCTGAAATGAAACCCGGAATACAGTCCAGTCCACCGATTCAAAGCAGTCCTGTAAGTGCTCCTGTGCTTCCCTTGTCCATATCTTCTTGGTCCTCACTGCTGATGCTGTGGTCTTCAGTCTCTGCTTATACTCAGGAGCAGAAGAGCAGCCAGGTGATCAGACTTCCCGAAGTGAGGGTGTGGAATAGCATGGTAGGCATTCTTGATGGTGGTGTAACAGTGGTCCAGAGTGTTGTTTCCTCTGGTATTGCAAGTGATCTTTTGATGGTAATTGCTTAGTGATTTTTTCAAACTGGTCTGGTTAAAATCTCCCAAAGCAATGGTGAAGGCATTAGGGTGCACTGTTTTGTGCAAGTTGATCCCATTGCTGACATTGGCCTGAGGTGGAATGTAAAACGCTGCCAAAATGATCGCAGAAATCTCCTCTGGCATGTAAAATGGACAGCACTTAACTGCCAGATGTTCCAGGTCTAGATATTCTAGATATTCTCTTCCCCACCCCCCCCACTCCCACACTTTCTATCTGGCAGAAAATACAAAAGCCT
The DNA here is from genome assembly GCF_030144855.1 of Hypanus sabinus. Lineage (NCBI taxonomy): Eukaryota > Metazoa > Chordata > Chondrichthyes > Myliobatiformes > Dasyatidae > Hypanus > Hypanus sabinus. The sequence continues at coordinate 16,652,085 of NC_082722.1, read as the reverse complement.
GAAAGCAAATACCACCAGGTTCAAGGACAGCTTCTGCCCCAATGGTATAGGTCTATCGAATGGTACCCTCATACGATAAGATGGACTCATGACTTTAATGTACCAGGGAACCATTCAATAAGATCTTATTGTTTACCTGCATTGCACTTTGTCTGTAGCTGCTACACTTTATTCAGCATTGTTACTGGTTTCCCTCGTTCTGCCTCATTGCACTGTGTAATTACCTGAACTGTAAGAACAGTATGCAAGACGAGCTTTTAACTGTACGCAATAATAAACCAATTCCAATTTTCAGATGGCCTTGTAACACATTGATACGCTACTGCTGGAGCTTCTCCTGAATCAGCCCATGATCAGCCGATGGTTGGTTCGACTCTAACTTTGAAGGATCCTTTTGAGGACTGCAGCTTTGTGACTTGCCCTGTCCTTGTCTCCTCTGGGGCCTGATGGTGCTTGTACAATGTGTCATAGTTAGCTGTTAAACAAAGGAGCAGAGAGCAAGCAAAGGCTCTGCTTCAATTCAGACGTGAAAGAATAGGACCAATCAAGTGTGACAGTGGGAAAGTGTGTATGGAACCGGAGGAAATAGCAGAGGAACTTAACGAATACTTTACTTTAGTATTCACTATGGAAGAGGATGTGCTGGAGCTTTTAAAGCATCAAGTTGGATAAGTCCCCGGGACTGGATGGGATGTACCCCAGGCTACTGTGGGAGGTGAGGGAGGAGATCGCTGAGCCTCTGGCGATGATCTTTGCATCATCAATGGGGACAGGAGAGGTTCCGGAGGATTGGAGGATTGCGAATGTTGTTCCTTTATTCAAGAAAGGGAGTAGAGATAACCCAGGAAATTACAGACCAGTGAGTCTTACCTCAGTGGTTGGTAAGTTGATGGAGAAGATCCTGAGAGGCAGGATTCATGAACATTTGGAAAGGTATAATATCATTAGGAATAGTCAACATGGCTTTTTCAAGGGCAGGTCATGCCTTACGAGCCTGATTGAATTTTTTGAGGATGTGACTAAACACATTGATGAAGGAAGAGCAGTAGATGTAGTGTATATGTATTTCAGCAAGGCATTTGATAAGGTACCCCATGTCAGGCTTATTGAGAAAGTAAGGAGGCATGGGATCCAAGGGGACTTTGCTTTGTGGATCCAGAACTGGCTTGCCCACAGAATGCAAAGAGTGGTTGTAGACAGGTCATATTCTGCATGGAGGTCAGTCACCAGTGGTGTGCCTCAGGGAACTGTTCTGGGACCCTTACTCTTTGTGATTTTTATAAATGACCTGGATGAGGAAGTGGAGGGATGGGTTAGTAAGTTTGCTGATGATACAAAGGTTGGAGGTGTTGTGGATAGTGTGGAGGGTTGTTAGAGGTTACAGCAGGACATTGATAGGATGCAAAACTGAGCTGAGAAGTGGCAGATGGAGTTCAATCCAGATAAGTGTGAAGTGATTCATTTTGGTGGTCAAATATGATGGCAGAATATAGTATTAATGGTAAGACTCTTGGCAGTGTGGAGGATCAGAGGGACCTTAGTGTCCAAGTCCATAGGACTCTCAAACCATCTGCGTAGGTTGACTCTGTGGTTAAGAAGGCGTATGGTGTATTGGCCATCATCAATCGTGGAATTGAATTTAGGAGTTGAGAGGTAATGTTGCAGCTCTATAGGACCCTGGTCAGACCCCACTTGGAGTACTGTACTCAGTTCTGTTCACCTCACTACAGGAAGGATGTGGAAGCCATAGAAAGGATGCAGAGGAGATTTACAAGGATGTTGCCTGGATTGGGGAGCATGCTTTATGAGAATAGGTTGAGTGAACTTGGCCTTTTTTCCTTGGAGCGACGGAGGATGAGAGGTGACCTGATAGAGATGTATAAGATGATGAGAGGCATTGATCGTGTGGATAGTCAGAGGCTTTTACCCATGTCTGAAATGGTTGCCACAAGAGGACACAGGTTTAAGGTGCTGGGTGTAGGTACAGAGGAGATGTCAGGGGTAAGTTTTTTACTCAGAGGGTGGTGAGTGTGTGGAATGGGCTGCCGGCAACAGTGGTGGAGGCAGATACGATAGGGTCTTTTAAGAAACTTTTAAATAGGTACATGGAGCTTAGTAAAATAGGTAAGCCTAGTAATTTCTAAGGTAGGGACATGTTCGGCACAACTTTGTGGGCCGAAAGACCTGTATTTGTGCTGTGGGTTTTCTATGTTTCTAATTAGTTCAAGACTCATTATTCAGTGGTCCTGTGCTCTTTCCCCACATTCGAACAGCGTGCAATGAATTGCTGGTGCCAGGCAGGTATATTTTTTGGGGCTCATGAGGCTGAGAGGTTGCAGCGTTTGAAATGAGACAATCATTCTGTTAGCTCCACTACAGTTCCAAGGTGACTAAGGGAAGGCAACTTATTTGACAATGGCGGTGAGATTCTTCAAATTGTATGGGAAGATAGCTAAGTAATGAAGATAGATTCTACAATTTAGACTAGGACTAGATAGGTAACCGATGGGAAAATCTGTTTCCTCTACCTCTGCTCCCTCAGCAGTTCCTAAAGGCGAGTGGCAGGAGCACACTCATTGAAGCAGACACTAACAACCGTTAGTCTTGTCTGAAAGAGTCACTCATTCTGAAAGTATGCCATCTCTTACTTAGTACACTGTGAATTGTGCTGAAATGGATCAATTTATCACTCAGATGGCAATTATATGCTGAAAATTCACAAAACCCAAACACCTCCCTGAGCCCACAGCCAAGTCTGACATTTTCAGATTCTGAATCACCACTGTGTTTAACATTCATTCACACCCCCGTTTATGTGCTTTCTTGTTTTTTGCTTATTTTCTCATATCTCCTCATTTGATAACCTTTCATCATTTTATAGAACATAGAACATTAAAAAGTACAGCACCGAATCATGCCCTTTGATCCACACTGTTGTGCCAAACCAGCTAAAAAGCAAATTAAAAACCCCAAATACTAATCCCTCCTATCTACACAACATCCATATTTCTCCACCTTCCTCACATTCATATGCCTATCCAAAACACCTCTTAAAAGCCTCTAACGTCCTACCAGGAAGCACATTCCAGGCATACATGACTCTCTGAGTAAAAAAACTTGCCCCTCACATCCCCCTTTGAACCCACTCACTCTCACCTTCAATGCCTGCCCTCTGGTATTAGACATTTCAACCCTGGGAAATAGATACACCCTATCTACTCCATCTATGCCTCTTATAAGCTTACAAATTTCAACCAAATCTCCCCACAGCCTCTGCCACAACAGAGAAAACAACCCAAGTTTATCCAGCCTCTTGTGATAGCACATGCCCTCTAAACCAGGCAGCGTCCTGATAAACCTCTTCTGCTCCCTCACCAAAGCCTCAACATCCTTTCTATAGCAGGGTGACCAGAACTGTATGCAATACTCCAGATGTGGCCTCACCAGAGTTTTATAACCTCCTGACTTTTGAATCAGTGCCTTGACTGGTAAAAGTAAGCCTTCTTAACCACCCTATTGACTGTGTAGCTACTTTCAAGGAGCTATGAACTTGGAGTCCAAGATCTCTCTGCTGAGTAACACTGTTGAGGACTTGGCCCTTAACAGTGTACTGTCTCCTTGCATTTGTCCTACTGAGGTGCAACACCTCACATTTATCTTGGTTAAACTCGACCTGCCATTTCTTTGCTCATTTCTGCAACTGATGTATATTATGCTGTATTCTTTGCCAGTCTTCTACACTATCCACAACTCCACCAATCTTGGTATCATGCACAAACTTACTAACCCACTCATCTACATTTTCATCCAGGTCATTTATATACATCGGAAACAGCAGAGGTCCCAGCACAGATCCCTGTGGAACTCCATTAATTACAGACATCCAGCTTGAATAAGTCCCTTCAACCACGATCTCTGTCTTCTATGAGCAAGACAGATCTGAATCCAAACAGCCAATTTGCCACGAACCCCATGCATCTTAATCTTCTGGATTAGCCTTCCATGAGGGACTTTGTCAAACACCTTACTAAAATCCATGTTGACAACATCCACTGCCCTACCCTCATCAATCTCTCTCATCACCTTGTCAAAAAGTCTCAGTCAATTTAGTAAGACATGACCTGCCATGCACAAAGCGATGCTGGCTCTCCCTAATTTAGGTCATGGGTTTCCATATACACATATATTGTATTCCTAAGAATTTTCTCCAGTAATTTCTCCACAACTGATGCGAGACTCACCGATCTATAGTTCCCAGGATTTTCCCTTGTTCCCTTCTTAAATAGAGGTACAACGTTAGCCACATGCCAGTCCTCCAGGACCTTGTTTGTGGCTAGAGACAAGATGAAGATACCGGTCAACGTCCCAGCAATCTTGTCTCTTGCCTCCTTCAATAACCTGGGGTAAGTAAATCCCGTCAGACCCTGGGAACTTATCTGCCTTAATACTCATTAGGAGGCCCAACACTTACTTCTCCTTGACTTCTAAATGTCCTAACATATTTATACACTCAGCACTGATCTCCTGGTCCTCTGTATCTTTTCCTTGGTAAATACTGAAGCAAACTATTCATTTAGAACCTCACACATATTCTCTGCATCCAAACAAATCTTCCCCCTTTTATCCTTGAGTGGTCCTACCCTCTCCCTGGTTAGCCTCTTGCTTTTGATGTACGTGTAGTATGCCTTGGGATTCACCTTAATCCTACTTGCCACGGACTTTTCATGGCTCCTCCTGGCTTTCCTAATCCCCTTCTTTAGCTCTTTATACTGCTCATGTGCTTCCTTTGATTCTAACTCTGAAGCTTTTCATTTTAATTAATCTGCGTGTTTTTAGGACGTGGGAGGAAACTGGGTCGTCCAAAGAAAAGACACAGGGTGCAGGCTCCATACCGAGAGCAGGAAAAGTCAAAATCAAACCCAGGATGTTGGAGTTGTGGGACAGGGCTCTACTGTCTGCACTGTGCTAAGTTCCACGTTCTAACCATCTTCTGGGTATATAATGTATGGTATAAATGTGGATGACATTTTGAATAAACCTGTCACAAACAAGAGAAAATCTGCAGATGTGGAAATCCGAGCAACACACACACACACACACACACACACACACACACACACACACACACACACACACACACACACACACACACACACACACGCGCGCGCGCGATGCTGGAGGAACTCAGTAGGCCAGGCAGCATCTATGGTAAAAGGACAGTCGATGTTTCGGGCCGAGAGCCTTTCCTCAGGACTGGAGGGAGAAAAGGGAAGGACTGAGAGTAAGAAGGTGGGGGGAGGGGACAGAGAAACACAAGGTGATAGGTGAAATCAGGAGGGGGAGGGGTGAAGTAAAGAGCTGGGAAGTTGAGTAGTGGAAGAGATACAGGGCTGGAGAAGAGGGAATCTAACAGGCGAGGATACACCTCCTCCCTCACTACCATTCAGGGCCCCAAACAGTCCTTCCAGGTGAGATGACACTTCACCTGTGAGTCTGTGGGGTCATCTACTGCATCTAGGGCTCCCCGTGTGGCCTCCTCAGTGACACCCGACGTAGATTGGGAGACCACTTCGCTAAGCATATATGCTTTGCCTTCCAGGAAAGTAGGATCTCCCAGTGGCTACCCCTCCTTTCTCCATTCCCCATCCCCTTTTCCCTCTGTCACTATACCACCTTGCCTGCACTCTTTGTGCTCCTCCCCCTTTTCTTCTGACTTCTTCTCAGATTCCCTCTTCACCAGCTCTGTATCTCTTTCACCAATCAACTTCCCAGCTCTTTACCGCTTCCCCCCCCCCCTTCGGGCTTCACCTATCACCTTGTGCTTCTTCCTCTTCTCCCTCCCCCCACCCGCCACCTAACTCTGACTCCTCATCTTTTTTCTCCAGTCCTGAGGGAGGGTCTTGGCCCGAAACGCTGGCTGTACTTTTTTCCACAGATGCTGCCTGGCCTGCTGAGTTCCTCCAGCACTTTGTGTGTGTTGCTTGGTGTGGTGAACTACATATACCTGTCTAGACACGTTCCCTCCCCCCCCCCAGCTGACTGCTCCTGTGGCTCCTCCCACAGACCCCGGTTTAAAGGAGATTGGAGGCACAACCCCGGTCTCAGTCTCCAGGATGTTGTGTGGTGGTCAATTGCTGCTTGTTCTTTCTTCCAGCCAATAAAAGCCTATATCTTGCCTCATGTCTCCGAGAGTTATTGATGGTGCATCACTTGGATAAACCTGTTGTGTGTTGTAGTAGCAGCTCTCAGTGTGCTGGTGTGTTTCTTTACAAACACTGCTTTGCTCAGGATTGAAGGTAGCAGACAAAGGGAAAAGCCAGATCAAGGGCAGGTGGAAGATCATTAGCATAAGAACAGTTAGTCTTTGAAGCACTGGTGATGTCCACCCACATGCTTGCAGTCCATTACATAAAGGTCAGTCCAGAGAAAATGCTGAATTGTCAGAAACAGGGCAATTGAATAAAAAGCAGTGACAATGAGAACGTGCACAACAGTGCTCAATCAAAAGAGCAGGAACGGGAGGAAATGGGCCCTTAGGCCCAAGCTGATTGCATACGAGCTTCAGTGTTCCCATTTGGTGGGTATAAGAATTAACTCCACTGGGCCCTGATATTGACCATTGCTACAATGGCAGAAGAAGCTACTTGAAGAATATTTGGGGATGGGCAATGAACGCTGATCACTGACATTCTGTAAAATGACCATTTAACACAGCTACAGCATGACAATTTTAACTCAACCTTCTCAACAGAAGATGCCCAGGCACAAGGTACAAAACTGACACTCTTCCTTTCTCACCAGTTGAGTTAGATTACAGTCAGGCCAAGCAAAAGTCTTGCTTTAGCAACAAACAATCATCACAGAAACCTTCTATAGATAGCAAACTTCTACAGCTGCACAGCGGAGTGAATCCCAACTGCTTGCATCACGGCCTGGTATGGAAACACCAGAACCAAGAACAGAAAAGTCCCTAAAAAGTGGTGGATACAGCCCAGTCCATCACAGGCAAAACTCTCCCTGCCGTTGAGCACATTTACATGGAGTGCTGCCACAAGAAAGCCGCTCCATCATCAATGACCCCCACCAACCAAGCCATGCTCTCTTCGTGTTAGTACGTGAACCACAGCACCAGGTTCACAAACAAACAACCATCGAGCTCCTGTAACAGCATGGATAACTTCATTCACCTCAACGCTGAACTGATTCCACAGCCTATAGACTCACTTTCAAGAACTCCACAACTCACCTTATTGGTATTATTTACTTCAAAAAATTTATTATTTGACAATTTATCCTGTTTTGCATATCAGCTGTTTGTCAGTTTTTCATTAAAAATACAGAACGTTTTCTTGAATTCTATTGAATTTCTTTGTTCTTGTAAATGCTTGCCAGAAAGTGAAACTCAAGATAGTATATGGAGATATATGATATATACGGGGTATATTGGTAATAAATTTACATAGAACTCCGAACCTCCTCTGGTTTTCAGAAGGCAGAGCATGGGTTTGGTAGCCAGAAAGAACTGTGCAAACCAAAACTATAGAGGCTGCACCCGACACTGCTCTGAGAAAGTGATTTAATCCATGGAAGACAAACCATCACCACAAGGAATTATTGGGAATTACAGATCAATGTGAAACAGTTGGAAAAACAATAGCTTTACACATTGCTGTCCTGTGTCCTGATATTTATCCATCATATCATGCATGCAAAGGCCAGGAGGGAAAGGGCTTTCTCTTGCACTATATATAGCAGTCAACAAAGCTGCTTAGAGTACTTGTGTAGATATGATTATTCAGTAAATCATTCATCTGCGCACAAGCCAGGTTACCAGTGGTCATAATCTTAAAGCTGTCGCACATGGTAACAGAGACCCTGCAGAACACAACAGTCTCTTCTTGGACGTTATTTATCCACTTTGTAATACATAATATGAACTTAACCATATCAGTGTGAGTTTGCCAGTCACTTGTGGAGCAGTCATTTTAAAGTGACATACTCAGTAAATGAATCAATGTCCTGAAGATGGGCCTGGCCCAATACATCAATTTTCATTCCCCTCCGTAGATAGATAGATACTTTATTGATCCCAAAGGAAATTACATTGTCACAGTATCATCACAAATTCACAGATAAACAAATATGAGAATAAAAATTAAGTTACCTCAAACAGTCTAACAGGAGGTGTCATCACTTCCCTGACTATCGGTTGACTCAGTATGGAGCCTAATGGCCAAGGGTAAGAATTACCTCATATAGCGCTCTTTGGACTAGCACAGTTGTCTTAGTCTATTACTAGAAGTGCTCTTCTGTTCAGCCAAGGTGGCATGCAGAGGGTGAGAAACATTGTCCAGAATTGCCAGGATTTTCTGTAGGGTCCTTTGTTCTACCACAGTCTCCAGTGTGTCCAGTTTGACTCCTGTAACAGAGCCAGCCTTTCTAATCAGTTTATTGAGGCCATGTTGATGCCATTGCCCCAGCACACCACCGAATAGAAGATTGTACTGGCGACAACAGACTGGTCAACATATGAAGGAGAGGCCTGCATACTCCAAAGGACCTCAGTCTCCTCAGGAAGTAGAGGTGACTCTGGCCCTTCTTGTACACAGCCTCTGTGTTGGTGCTCCACTCAAGTCTGTCATTCAGACAGACAGACAGACATACTTTATTGATCCCGAAGGAAATTGGGTAATCCCTGTTCTGCAATCTGACTGCAATTCAGGTGCATCCCCAGGTACCTGGAGGATCTACTGATTTCCTCTAGCATTTTGTGTGTGTTACTTTGGATGTCCAGCATCCGCACTTACATTTTAAAGTGAGGTGTGTAGGCGCCTCTTCTTGCAGAGGGTGGTGAACTTCTAGGGCTCTTTGCCCTGGAGAGTTGTGGAGACTGGAGTACCTCAATCTTCAGCATTTCAGGCATATTGGATTGACGAGGGGGCCTGGTTCAGATCAATCATGATCAAAACAAGTGGTTGGGGATGAGTGGCCTTCTGCTCTTATCTTCTTATAGTGCTAGAAAAAGGCATCTTTTTCACCCCAGACAAGTCCAGACTCAAAAGTTAACAAATCTAGTCAAGGGTGTGGCGTGCAATTCTCCAGGATCACAGTTGTCAGTGGCAACTATTCAGAAGAGCTGGAAGAATGGGATGAAGGTGATTGTCTTTAACTTCACTGGCTCCCAGGCAATAAAAGAAATTCACAGAAGTTTAGCCTGGTGGAAATCTGCTAGGAGATGCAAAGAAAAAACTCAATGAAGGTTGGTGGAACACTGACCTCCATGTCAGGAAATTGTGGGATCAACCTTCTCTGTTTCAGGTGATCATACATAAGCCCACACACAAACAAACACACATCCAATATAAACACGCCACCCATACACATATACAATCATAGACACACATGCAAGCACTGATATACAGACACCGTACACACATTGCACGTACATACGCAAACATAGCCCCAGCCTTGGGCAACTATATTATCCATTCCCCTGTATTTGCCAGCGAGGGGACACTGTCCTGAAGCATGCTGGCTCAGTCAGATTGCAAGCACTGACAGTATTTTGCTATTGAGGTTGCAGAACTTTTGCCAGGGCTGCAGATGGGACCCGGCCGGCCCAAATGCACACTGTCTGTGGAGCACAAGAGCAGCAATCCCTTAATTGCTCAGCCTGCTCACTCCTTACCTACACCGTTGTTCTCCGGTAATTTCTAGCCATGTTATCAGCTGCTGAATCAGAAACAACAGACACACAGGCCACAGATATGGCATGAAATCTCCAGTGAGTCAGAAAGGAAGCCGTGAGTCATATTGAGTTCCTCAGAATAAACTTAATAACGCACCTGCTGTGAGTTTACAGAACCTCCATTGTCGAGAGCACAGCCGGGGGAGGGGGGCTTGCAAAAGCTGCACCTGGTTAGTACTAAACAGGCTTTGATGCAAAGGAAGATTTGTAAACACAGCAGAATATCCCACTTGCCCTGTGAAACTGGTGCAACCAGCCATCACTCCATGTCTGGCAAGTGCTTGTTTATAAATGAGACCTTCCAGTGAAAGTCTGGGGACTAAGAGCAGGAAATGTTTCCAGATTTGATCTCTTGAAAGATCTGTGCATGCATGCAAACACACACATACTTACTCACATACTCGCACTCACTCACACACACACACACTCGCACTCACCTACTCACACTCACTCACACACTCTCTCTCTCACACACACACACACACTCTCATAAACACATGCACACACACTCACACACACACTCACTCACACACACCTACTCTCACATACTCAAACTCACTCACACACTCTCATAAACAAACGCACACACATTCACACACCTACTCTCACATACTCACACTCACACACACACTCTCATACACACACACACTCACACACACCTACGCTCACATACTCACATTCACTCGCACACTCTCATAAACACATGCACATACACTCACTCACACACACACTCACTCACACACACACACATGCTCACTCACACACACCTACTCTCACATACTCACACTCACTCACACACTCTCATACACACACGCACGCACGCACGCACACACACACACACATACACTCACTCACACACACACACATGCTCACTCACACACACCTACTCTCACATACTCAAACTCACTCACACACTCTCATAAACAAACGCACACACATTCACACACCTACTCTCACATACTCACACTCAATCACATACTCTCATACACATGCGCACACGCTCACACACACACTCACCCACTCTCATACACACACGCGCACACACTCACAAGCACACACTCACACACAAACATGCTCACACACACTCACTCTCATACATGCACACACATTCACACACACACATACTCACACACAAACACATTCACGCACACACTCACACACACTCACTCTCATACACACATACACATACAGTCAAAAGTAGGTCTACACACAAACAAAAATATAGAAACAGAGAAAACCTACAGCACAATACAGGCCCTTCAGCCCACAAAGCTGTGCCGAACATGTCCTGACCTTAGAACTACCCAGGCTTACCCATAGCCCTCTGTTTTTCTAAGCTCCATGTATCCATCCACAAGTATGCATACATGCAAAGCACTCACATGCATCTACACATAAAAGCATCCACAAACATGTCTCTTACATACATACAGAACACACAACCAATGGAACACGTGTGTGCTTGTGTGCGCACACACACACACAGACCCCCACGCACCAACACATAAATATGGCACATTCACAGGCACAAATTCCATGCTTATGCTAACACTCTCAGCTTGGCTTGTCTCACATAGTTAACTGGCAGAAGAGCACTAATGTATGAATTACCGGTAGTTGTCTACATACTGATGAAATAAGGTGGAAACTCATTAATATGCAGCAAACTTTATAAATAAAAAAAAACCTTGGGTCTGGGTACGTCACTAGAGAAACGATAACTGCTGTTTTGTGAAGCTCCGGGAAAGATGGTGAGTGGTGAGGTCTGAAGGGGACAGTTTTTTTGGATTCACCCCCTAAAACAGGAGGCTGAAAGATATTGATAAAGCAAAGTGGATATGTGGTCAATTCAGCAGAAAAATCAGACCTGGTTTCTTCCCATTACAGAAATAGAAAATACTGGAAAAACTCATCAGGTTAGGTCACATCCATAAAGAGAGAAAGAAAGTTCACATTTCAGGATGATGATCTTTCATCAGAAAAAGGAAAAGTTGGAAATTAAATTTGTTTTAAGTAGCAGAGAAGGGAAAGGGGCAGAGAATGTCAGTGATAGGATGGAGACCAAAGGAGACTGAATGACACAGTCTGAAAGAGGGTGGGGAAGGGTTGTTAAATATAGGTCACCTGTCTGGAGAGTGCATAAACATGAGATGAATAAAACACAATACTGCAACTGTGAGGAACCTTGCTCTCAAGCCATTTCTGAATGAGTCTCTGATGATTAGAGTTCGGCCACTGAGTGAGGGCATCTCAACTGCTGAGACAGGAGTGATTTTGACTCAGGTGTGGAGGCGACAGAGGCTGAGTAATTTCTCTCCGGTCCAGCATATTGATTTTTTGGAGGTGGCACCTAGTACGCAATTGAGAAAGACTTAGGAAACACCAGACAAACAGCCTTTGTCTACACTGGGACTGGGCCTGGGGCGGATTTAGGGGTTAGGGTCCCACCTCACTAACACGCTCAGCTGGATCAGTATAGGAACTGTCCGTAGCAAGGACATTGAGAATGCAGCTGCTGCAAGGTTCAGTACATCACCTGACACCATGATACAAGGTGATGCAAGTAAATAGCCACGAACGAGCAGGAACTCCTGCAAAGTCCTGCTGAGTCAAAATCAGACCCATCCGCTCAACGCGTTCATGTACTCTGTTAAGTACAAGTATTCACGAGGAGCTCAGACTTCAGAAGGATTGTTTACTGATGTAGGGTAGTGTTGGTATCAAAGTCGACAGGAAGAAAATACTCGAGCACTTCCACATGTTATTTCTGGGACAGAACCAATGAAGAGAACTTTCAAATAACTCTACTGGCTAGGAATAAATAGAGTGAAAGACTTCACAGGGAAATGTGTATAGCTCTTTGAGAGCAAAAGGAGCCCACCCTGGAGTCAAGGGAGCTGGTGATCAGGTCAGAAACTACCGGGTGACTACCAATTATTTTCCATTTCCCTAGAAATAGACTCTCCGATTCAACTGCTTTCTCAGCTGTCAATCCCATGCTGAAGGCTCATCTCCTCTGTCCTCTTAATCTATCTAACAGCTTCTAATGTAACAGAGATTGGAAAGCATACGGTTGGCTATAAAACACTTTGGGAAATTCTGATGATGCCATGTATCGACTCTCTCTTCTCATGGCTACTGCCAGGAGCTCGAAGACACACACTCAACACTTTAGAAGTATCTTCTTACCCTCTGCCAACAAATTTCTGAATGGACAATGAATTCATGAACATGACCACACTATATTTGCTCTACTTTTTTTCTTTGTATATTTCTTATTGTAATTTACAGTTTATTTGATGTATTGCCCTGTAATGCTGCATGATGTCAGTGATAATAAACCTGATTCTGAATACCTCACCTCAGACATGCAAACAGAGTAAGGAACCTCTCCTGTTCTATTTCCTAAATTTTATGCATTTAAGTTACAGTATGTCTTTGTCCCTTCTTCTACACACCTCAACCACTGCAAAGGAGTTCTTTCTGTCCACTGTCCCCTCTTTTCATAATCAGGAAGGCTTCTTTCTCAGTCATTAAATCTGATGTGCAGATGCCAAGCACACACTATTCTAGTTTATTTTCTCCGGATTGTTATCGACTCTTCCCAGTTTGTAGTATTCAGTTTTAAAATTAGGTGCAGTTTTCGGAGTTAGCTGTTTTTCTGAAGCAACAGAAGACTAGAAATGTATTGTCATTCTGGAGTTTACTTCACATATATTTTCTGCAAGGGGCAGGCTCCTCAGCCCACCAAATCCATGCCAGCCATCAAACAATCCCACTTTACTGTGCCCACATTCCCATCTGCCTAGCACAGTGGCCAAGCCACGTCTCTGCGAGGTGACAGACAGAAAACCGGAGTGCGTGGTGGAGATCCAAGTACTCGCAGGGACAAACTGTAAGTGGCATTCATGGACTTATGGTCTGGGCTATTTTTTTAACGTGGCTGTATTTTACTGCTATCTTACATGTGCTCTGTGTGTTTTGTGCTGTGTACTTGGCCCCAGAGTAACACTGTCTTGATTATCGGTATTCATGTAAGGTTGAATGACAATTAAACTTGAATTGAACTGAACGGAAACACATGCAGCGTCCCAGGTCAGGACTGAACACTGGGACTGTGAGGCTGCATCACTGTTGCTATTGCTGTGGTTTCATCTTCACCCATTACTCAATCTCCACTTAGTGTTCCAGCCAGCTGGAATACAGGACAGCAAGGCCCATTTTGTTGATTCCCAGCTGGAGTGAAGATGGCCTGAGTCATTTCCTGCTCTGTACATGTAGATGCCCTGGTCACTCCCTGTTAGATAGAGGCTTGAGATAACCTGCCAGAGACCCTGTATGTTTCGAAAGTAAGCCACGTGCAGAGTGGAACTGGGCAATTACACCGTACTTAGACCATTACAATTTAGTGGTCCAAATGAACAAGGGGAATTTAAAAGAAAAACTATTCTATTGGGATACAGTGCAGAATAGGTGCTCCAGGCCCTTTGAGCCACACTACCCAGCAGTCCCCTTATTTAATCCTAGCCTAATCATGGGACAATCTACAGTAACCAATTAGCCTACTAACCGGTATGTTTTGGACTGTGGGAGGAAACTGGAGCACTCTGAGGAAACCCACACAATGTCATGGATAGAATGCACAAACTCCCTTACAGGCAGCGTTGGGAATTGAACCTGGGTCACCTGCAAATGGGAGGACCACTGGTTAGACTTTGTGGGTCTAACCAGTGGTCCTCAAAGGGGATGGATTATGGCCCAAATAAATGTGCTCCAGTCAACTCAACTACATATCTCTTAACCAATGCTAGTCTCCTCAGAATCCTCTGATCTCACTGGAAGGACAACCAATGTCCTCTCCCAGGCCAATATCCTCTGTGTACACTCAGTCAATTACAGTAGGCCCACACCAGGCTCCTGAAGAAGAAGCTCTGTAATAGTAAGAGATTACTGGGAAGACAGCACACTTGAGTCAAGGCATCCTTCATGCCTTACCTCAGTACAATGTGAACTTCATAAAGTACATTACGTAGACATGGACAGAGCCAGTAACAGGTGGGAGGGAGACAGGTGTTTGGGGAGAAAAGTCCAGGGACCTGGGGTAAGGATATTGGGTCTTATAATAGCTAGAAGTGAAGACTGGATGTTGGGGATAGTAGGGATTAAGGTAGTAGGTGGTTCCTCAGGGTTGTTATAGCCGGGGGGGGGGGGGGTGATAGTGGGGACAAGCTCCCACTACCTACTAAATGTTCCCAATAGGTCTTAAATAGCCTCTGACAACCAAGTCCATCTCCTGACCTTCGTGTGTGTCTTACTGCTAAATCCAACGTAACTGTTTCTACAGACAGGAGAAGTGGCAAAGGTGGTTTACTGGTGCCTCATGGGGAATGTTTTGGGAGTAAACTGCAAGGGAAATCCAGAGCTGGAGTCCTTAAGGCAGCCCTACACTGAGTTCAACACTGACTGGCAGCTCCAGTGATGGCACTGGTGCCAAACTCTGCTATTCCTTTGGATTCATCAGGTGCCTGAACAGGAGAAGCCTGCTAGATGGGCAACAGCTTGCTCTCCAAATCATACTGCCACGGTGCGTACTCCCTCTCACCTCCCCAACAACAGTGGGCCTCATAGTGGTTAGGCTTAGTAGTCAGGGGATGTGATTAGGGTTAGGTGACATCTGATCAGTGGTTGGCTGAAGGTGGGAGGGAGGATTAATGGCCGGCACAAAAGGAGTGAGGGTCACTGGTTGCAGGAGGCAACATTGCTCGAGGAGGTGAGAGTGATTAGGGGAGGGTCAGTGGTCGGTTGTGGGTGACTCACTACCGGGGGTGGTTTTGGGCTGGGTAAGTGCTGCCAGAAGCTGGCTGATGACATGAATCATGTATGGGTGATTTAAAGTAGTGTGAGTGCTACACACCCTTAGGAGTCAGTGTGCACATCCAGGGTCCCCTGTCAACTGGAAACAGGAGACCTAGGCTTTAAGCAACTCTCAGAAGCAGCCTGCCCTCTCTTATGAAAGATCTCAATTCAGGTTATCCAGTAACATCCTCCTTTCCAAAATCCAAATTTGGCTAATCCAACTTATTTTCTTTATCTGAGTAGTTTCACCTTCAAATAAGTATTCCAAGCAAAACCTTAAGCCATCCATTAAACCAAGCTGTCTCTAATCACTTGAGTTAGCTACATTCAGAAGTGGATATTACATTGGCTGCTTGCCAGCAAAAAGCATTCTCCACAGATTCCTGCAGTCTCGTTTCTATAGCCTCCTATTATTTATTCACACATCCCTCAGGATATCTGGATATATCCCATCAGTTTCCGCACATCTGTCTTTCTGTTTAACTCAATAATTGGTCTACCAATTTAGCATCTACTTTACTGCTTAGCAATGGAGTGTTCCTGCTTACCTTCCTGCCACGTTCTGCTAGCAATAGAAATTGTGGATGTTTTGCAACCCCACATATAACACCACTATTCACAGACAAAGCTGGAGGCCAGGCACAGGAATGTGATTGGATGTCCCTGAGTGGGCAACTTGATAGAAGTGTACAAAATTACAAGAAGCATTTCTCAGGATGGAAATGTCAAATATTAGGGATCATAGGCTTAAGATGGACAGGGGTAACCTTAAAGGAGATATACAAAAGCAAATTTCTGCCCAAAGAGTGGTAGGTGCTTCGAACATGCTGCCAGAGGAAATGGTGGAAGCAGATATAACAGCAAAGCTATATTGGCACCTTAGTTGGCATAGACACTGTGAGCCAAAGGGCCTGTTTGTGCACTGTACTGTTCTATGTTCTGTACAATGCTGTTTCTATCGCCTGTATTCATGTGTGGTTGAATGAAATTTAATCTTGAATTTTGAACTAAGATCCTCAAGGGTCTTAATAGGATGGATAAGAAAAGAATATTTCCTTTAGGGAGCACTTGTAGAACCAGGATCACTGTTTAAAATTAAAGGGTCTTCCACTTCTGACACAGATGAAGTGAAATATTTGGAACTCTCTTCCTCAAAGAGCAGTATTTGAAATATTCTTAATGGTCAGGCAGACAGCATGTGGAGGGGAGTAGACTCCAAAGAAATTAATTGGAAAATGGATTAATGGATTGCTCTGGGAGCTGGCATAGTTTTAACAGTCTGAAATGCCTTCTTCCAAATGAAAGAAAAATGGAATAAAAACAAGAGGATGAAAGAGGTGATGTCACAACAGATTAGTTACTATCTTATGAAATGGACAAGCAGGCTTGAGGGGCTGCCGTTCCTGATCTTAGTATCAGTATGGAAAATTCAGCAGGTTCTTTCTCTGGGGATCCCACCCAGTATTTAGGAATATTCCTTTCACAAAGTAAAATACTTTACTGTTCTTTCCAGTATTTCGAGGCACCTGCTTCTGTTGCTCCCCAGCTCCTCCTCAGTCAAAGTACCTGAACTGGAATAGGTAACAAAGTGACCACATACCATTTTGAAGGGCCATTACTGGACGTGCTGCCAAGCACCAAGGATGAGAAATGTGTCAAAAGCAAACCGGTCAAGTACGCTGACATTGTTCCAGCTGGTCGGTGTGCACAGTCCACCAGTGGTGCCTCAGGCCTTCGGTAGCAAAACGGGAAGTGGCAGGTGACACCTAGCCCCACTGCACTCACTGAGAAGCCCTGGGCTTTCATTCAATTCTTACAGTAGCTTGTGCAGCTCATTCATATGCTGTATGTCAGTGGGAACATCCAGCAAATACTGAGCCAACACTGCGCAGCCTCACTCTGTTCCTCCTTCCTGAAGTGTGAACTACTACACACTCCAGAATGTAGTCTCACTCTTTCTCTCCTGAAAGCACGAATCTTGAAGCGAGTTGCATTCAGTCTCTGTTCATGCATATAGTGTTGTAAAGTCCATCTCTCCTGAGCACTCACACACTCAGTTTCTTGCTCTGGGTACGGCCTCACTCACTTACACTCAGTGGCCACATTATTAGGTACCTCCTGTACCTAATAAATTGGCAATTGAGTTATGTAAATGGTCTTCTGATGCAGTAGCCCACCCACTTCAAGGTTGGACATGTGTGATCAGAGATGCTCTTCTGCACACCACTGTAGTAACATATGGTTATTTGAGTTACTGACGCCTTCCTGTCTGTTTAAACCAGTCTGCCCATTCTCCTCTGATGTCCCTCATTAACAAGGCCTTTTCACCCACAGAACAGCCACTCACTGGATGTTTTCTGTTTTCACATCCATCATCCTCTGTAAACTCTAGACAATGCTATGTGTGAAAATCCCAGGAGAGCAGCATTTTCTGAGATACTCAAACCACCCCATCTGGCACCAACAAGCATTCTATAGTCAGTCACTTAGATCACATTTTTCTCCATTCTGATGTTTGGTCTGAACAACAACAGAACCTCTTGACCATGTCTGCATGCTTTTATGCATTGAGTTGCTGCCACATGATTGGCTGATTAGATATTTGCATTGACGAGCAGGTGTACAAGTGTGTCTAATGAAGTGGACACTGAGTGTATTCCCTCTTGAGTATTCTATCAATTGGTCTCTTCCACTCTGAATACTGTCCATCACTTTTCTGAGTGCAGTCAGCCCTTCCTGAGTGAAGTCTCCCTCAATCCATCCCTCTAAAGGGTAGTGTCACTCAGTCACTCCTTCCCAACTGTGCTGTCACTGAGTGTGCTGTCAACGTAGTTTCCCCCTCCCAGCACAGACTCAGCCTCTCCTCCTGAGGGTTCTGTTATTCAATTAGTCTCTCCCAAGCCTGTTCATCAGTCATTCTGCCTCCCGAATGTCACATCAGTCAATATTTCCCTTCCAAGTGTGATCACACTCTCTCCTTCTGGAGTTCATCCCTCCCTCCCGAGTGTAATGTCAGTCCCACCCTCACGGTCAGTTCCCTGAGTGCAATCTCTGTTCATTGTGCCTATTTCGGTCCTCCAGTGTAACAGAAGATATTTCCAGTGCAGGACGCCTACCTTCACAAACAGGGCTCCCTTGGCTGCCATTGAGTCACATCCTTTCCCATTGGGATAGCACTGAAATTCAACATCCAAAATCGGGTAACGGCTTGCAAAAAAGAGACCGCTGTTTAAAAACTTGAAGCTGCAGCAGCTTTGCCAGGCATAGCTCCCCACGTCGTACAACATGTACTGGAAGTAGGGGTTCAGCTGAGCTTTCAACCTCTCCGCCGCTCGCTTATCGAAGACCTCCTGCAGGCAGAGAAAGTCCAGGTTGGCGGGGAAGAAAGCTGAGAGCTCGTGGTCAAACGTCTCACCCTGATGCCTCTTCTTCTTCAGAGAGGACTTCTTCATGACGGAGGGCTTGTGGACAAACTTGTTGTTGGGGGTGGCTCCGCTCTCCGTGCTCCCGTCAGTGATCCTGAATTTGATCAGGGATTCCCTGGAAGTAGTATTGCTGTCCAGGCTATTCCTGTCCCCTTCTCTCTGCTGGTGGTTCGGTGTCTGGTCATTTTGGTTCTCCAGTTCAGCCTCCCCCTGCTGCTCCACGGGTTCAGTTACAGTCACCTGTACAGTGCAGACATCCACCTCCGTGCTGGGCGAGGGAGCTGCCTCCTCGCTGCAGATGCGGACAATGCAGGACTTACTGTCTCCATCGGTCTGCTCCCAGCCCAGCTTGTAGTCCTTGCCATCCTCGCTGCAGTTTCCAATGAAGTTGTCCCCTTTGTAATCCATGGAGGAAGTCCGCTTGATGCTGGCGCTATTGGGCCGGCTGTTCTCGCTGGCGTGAGTGCAGGCCAGGCTGCTCCAGCTCGCAGCGCTGATGGACGTGTTGGTCGGGGAGTCAATGTAGATCTTAATCTGGGGCCGACTGGCACCGTTGCGGATTCTCTTGCCCACCTCACAAGACCTGAGCTGGGTGTTGGAGAGGTTGTTGAAGCGGGCCAGGGAATCAGGCAGGAGGCAGACATTGGCCGTTGCGAAGCAGAAGCTTCTGCTGCCCAAAGCCTTCCAGCTGCCCGGCCCCATGCCCCCACCGGTCTCGGAGCTGTCCTCAAATCTAGAGTAGACGTAGGGCCTGCGGGCAGACTGCAGAGGGACCCAGATGACAAAGCCGACCAGAGCAAATGGCAGGGAGGCGAGCAGCAAGGCCAGGCAGATGGGGGTGACAATGGTGAGGCAGAGTGCCCTCAGGTAGCATGGGTCATCTCCCCTTTGATGCTTCTCGTAGCTGGTCGGCAAAAAGGACACCAACAGTCGGTCGGTGAACCAGTAGCAGGGAAATATGAGACCCCAGGACAGGGAGTGAAGGGTCTGTAGGAAGGAATTTGGAAAAGGAGATGTGTATAAAACCATGGCAAATGAGTGATGGCTGTAGGCTACCAGCTCCTACATCACGCCAGAGCCATCACTGTCTTCAGGAGGTCTATGGGTGTCTTAGATGACCACGGGGTTAATCATCTAGGAGACGTCTTCACCATCCTCATTTCAAAGGCAAATGATGAAGGAAAAGTGGCAGTGCTGCATCTCAGAAAGTGGCGCATAAGGGTTCCATCTGGGTCTTTCCCTGCTGATCCATCCAATGTCCATGGGAAATACTTCAGCACAGAACCTTGTTCTTCAGAACGGCAGCAGGAAAGCACCTGTAGGAAGAGGACAACAGAGAGAGATCACCGAGAGCACAAACATGGCCACCCAATGTCCCAGGGTGCATATGATAGGCCCAGTTCCTGTTCTCACTCTGTCACAGTACTGACAATGACCCTGGGCTGCTTCGCGACATTTGACCTGCTGGTTTCCATGGCTGCTGGCCCAAAATTAAAGCAAAGTGAGCTGCAAGCATCTGAGATAAGACCAGTTGACTATCAGTGACCCTCTGAGGCTCGAGCTTCACCATCAATAATCCTCTCAGGCAGTAGAGGTTCCCTATCAGCAACCCTCCGAGACACAAGGTTCACCAGATGTCTACAATCAATAACTGTCTAACACACAAACATCAACAACTGCCTCAGGATGACAGATTCATCATCAACCACTGGACAAGACACAAGTGGTTCAAAAAGAGGTTCTCTATCAACATTTCTGTGGCAGAAGGGGTTCATTGTTAACAAACCCCCTCAGACTCAGGCAACAATCTTCTTGTACATGAGGAGTTTACTATCAGCAACTCAGAGACACACAAAGTGCTAATGCTGTCATAAGATACTTCCCATCAACAATGCATATCCATGAGTATTGAAGCAGTTATTAATATTGGGCATCAGCCTCATATATAGTCTATGTTCCATATGTATGAAGCTGATGCCCAGAATTAATAAACAACAGACACAAGTGATGTGTGACCAGCAAACATCCAAAACATGACATGTGCAGTGATGACTCAGACAGAAGAGGTTCACAATCAATCATTATCTGAGAATTAAGAGGTTTGCTGCACACAGACACCTGAGGTAATCACAGTCAACAACTCCTGAGACACAACAGCATACATTAACAGCTGGCTGCAACATGAGAGGTCCTGTATCAACAGCTGTCAGAAACAGGAATCTCACACGTACCAATAACCATCGTAGAGCAGAGAATATTATCTACTGGGGCTTCTCAATTCTTCTCCCTTACTGCATCCCCCTCCCCCACTCACCTACCTTCCCCCTCACCTCACTTCACCTCTCACCTGCCAGCCTGTCCTCCTCCCCCTCTCCCCACCTTCTTCTTCTGACTTCTTCTTCCTTCCTTTCCAGTCCTGGTGAAGGGTCCCGGCCCAAAACTTTTGATGGTTTATTCCCATCCACGGACACTGCCTGGTTTGCTGAGTTCCTCCAGCATTTTGTGGGTGGTGGTGTAGACCTACACCTGCTTTCCTTGTCTTGCCAAGTGATCAAAGATCTGGCATACCCTACCAGAGAAAGTTTGGTGAGAGCCACAGGGTGTTCTGCAAATGATTCGGTGGGGGGAGCGACTGATTCGGGGTGTGGACGAGGGCTGAATGGCCTTTCAGTATGTGGGAGTTGTGAGGAATATTCCATCTCTACATTTGAAGTGAACTGAATGTATTGGGTGCCAGGATGTGACGTATTTATTGCAAAACACCCAGCTTAATTGCCTGCTCCTATTGGCAGAGTATTTGCATGCCTGATTCGTTAAGTTTAGAGAGTTATAGCAGAGGAGCAAGTCTTATTGCCCACCAGGTTCGTGGCGGACATCAACCGATGAATCCCATTTTATTCTTTTCACATTCCGGCAAACATCCCCCCGTTTATTTTCAAATAGGTTACAGAAATAAATAAAAATTATCAACCCTTCCCCCCTCCCCTTAACCCCTCCCCCTAACACATCCCTATAGGAAAAAAAAGAGAAGAAAGAAAGAAAGAAAGAAAGAAAGAAAGAAAGAAAGAAAGAAAGAAAGAAAGAAAGAAAGAAAGAAAGAAAGAAAGAAAGAAAGAAAGAAAGAAAGAAAGAAAGAAAGAAAGAAGAAAGAAAGAAAGAAAGAAAGATAGAAAGAAAGAAAGAAAAAAGAAAGAAAGAAAGAATGCCTGGATATCGGAAGATCCCCACATGCTCCATGGAGTTCATAATAGCTTTAATATGTATATTTGTTTCTTTCCCCAGATAACCAATAATTTTATCTTCAGAGCACCTATATATTTAACCCTATTTTTTTGTAAATAAGGGTGCCAAATTTTCAGAAATATTTCATATTTATCTCTTAAATTATAAGTAATTTTTTCAAGTGGAATGCAGCTAAAAATTTCATTCTTCCAACGATCTATACTTAAGTATGAATCCAATTTCCAAGTAACTGCAATAGCCTTTTTGGTTACTGCCAATGCAATTTTTATGAATTCTTTCTGATATTTATTCAATTTGGATTTTGATTTTATCCCTTCAATATTGCCTAGTAAAAATAATGTTAGATTATGTGGAAGTCGTATTCCAATAACTTGTTCCAGTAAAACTCTTAAATTTGTCCAAAAAGATTGAATTTTAAAACAAGACCAAGCAGAGTGTAAAAAAGTACCAATTTCTTGATTACATCGAAAACATTGATCAGATAAATTTGAGTTTAATCTATTTATTTTTTGTGGTGTAATATATACTTGATGTAAAAAAGTTATATTGTACTAATCTTCTACCACTCTCTATTTGCAATTTAGAGTGATCAATTACCATACTAGCCCGCACAGTCTTCGGGGTATGGAAGGAATGGAGCACCCGGGGAAGCCCACGTCAACATAGCAAGGAACTCATTCTATATAGACCACGGATTGAGCCTGGGTATCTGCAGCTGCCCAAACTAATTGTGCTGCATTCCTTGCATATTGTAATACACCATTTCTCTGCTGCCTTGCTATTATATCAAAATTGCATTTTAGGCTTGATATCAGTACTTTAAGCATAATACAGCTCTATCATTTCTCTGGTATCCACTGTTATGAAACATCACTTTTTCATTATTAGTTTTCTGGGCTACATCTTGTCACTACTTCTCTTCATTGTTGCCAAGGGCTGTCTTATCAAAGAAACCATAGTAACACATCCATACCATTATAATATGTACCTTTGGCATATTGCACCATAACCCAGCATTACTGTATCAATATTGTACTTCAATGCAATCTAGTATCACAAGATCTTTGCTGTATCCTATTGCAATATGCCAGCATTGTGTCATTGTAACAGACTATCATTATATCATTAGTTGTGTGGTGAAACAGCACTACTATATAATGCATTGCACAGTACGACAATATTATACATTGTTATCGAACTGACAGACATCATTACTACATAGGGTGCTTACTTTTGCCATTAGATTAATCATAGATGTGTTGCAAGCCTCTATCAACTTGCTCCTTACAATGATTGTTAGGCTCTCAACATACAATTTCACTGTCTGGCTCCTCATTGCTTTATGCCCTTCGGCCAGTACTCAAACACTGTCCTGTTGTGAAGTGGCTGACTAATGCTGTGTAAGGGTGGAGCTGTTTCCAGTCTTATGCCCAGAGATCAGCTCGGCATCCCAAATTCCATCAAGCTGCATGCAAAATCTCATTCTTTTCAAAAGGCAGAGTTGGGAGGAGTTCTTGAAGGATGGGAGAAGGGTGTACAAAATATTGACAAGTTTGGATTTCTTTTTCAGGATGGCATCTATTCCGAGAACTGTCTCTGCTGTTTGGAAAATAATAGATATTCAATTAGCCGAGGCAATTCAAGCTTACAGAGCACGTGTGTGGAACAAGGAGGCACTTACTAATCACTCCTCATGTTATCTTTTGCACATGCACAAGAAAAAAAATCTCAGTCCAAACCACCTACACACAATTTCCTTCTTATAACTTAGAAATGGGGAGACATTGGGCAGGCTGAAGGGGTAACCTGATAAAACTTTAAGAAGCATAGGGAGAGTCAAAATTGTTTTTTTTTTGTAAGAGGATCACAAACAAAAGAACATAGGCTTTAGGTGAGGGGAAGGAATACTAGAGAGCATTTCAGGGCACTGATTTTTTTATACAGAGAGTTATAATATCTGGAAATAGCGGCCACAGAGGTGTCTTGTTTAACGGGAAGCAATCCTTATATTTAAAAGCATTTAGGCAGTTACTTGATTAAGCAAAGCATAGAAGGATACAGTATGGGTGAATGGGGTTATTGTAGATGGGCTCAAATGTGATGGGATTAACAACTCTATGACTCTAAATAAATTCTTCCTTCTGTAATATCCCTGGTTTAAGACCATACTTTATTTTATTAATGCAGTAATGCTGTTGGTTTTTTTATTTTCTCAAAATGCAATGTGTTTCTTTAATTACATCATACAATCGAGTAATTCAGTTAATTGATAAATAAGGCTTGTTGACTCAGCCAACAGGATATGTCCTTTTAACATTCAGCCAATAAGATGCCCCAGAACATCCCAGAGGGATTGGGGGTAGCCATTTTCTGGAGAAAGCTGGAAGGAGAGAGATGGAAAAATGGGGACTGATGA
Organism: Hypanus sabinus; assembly: GCF_030144855.1. NCBI lineage: Eukaryota > Metazoa > Chordata > Chondrichthyes > Myliobatiformes > Dasyatidae > Hypanus > Hypanus sabinus. The sequence continues at coordinate 16,627,397 of NC_082722.1, read as the reverse complement.
CAAACATGAGTGGAGAACATGGTAAAATGCTTACAGAATCCATTTGGAAGGACAGATACGGCTGTTGGAAAATCCTCATGCAGATAATGATCTCACAGAGAATATACAGATGACTTTTAATTAGCTAGTTATCACATGATCTTGGAGAAAGTTCAATGCCTTGTCCTTGGATGTTACACGGATATTTATTTGTGTTTCGCTTGGACTGTGTTTTCAGACAGAATTGTTTGGTACCGTAAGTAAAGAAAGTGAAGCAAACCAGATTGATTACGCAACAATGAGCTCCAATGATTATGTGCAAATATATGAGTAATGGGTCCTTTCCTTTCTTTCCTCTATTCTAGTTTAACATATTTTATTAATACAATTTCAATGGAAGCTTATACTGGTGTGAGTTAAACTATTGCTTCCTGCTGAACGGTAAATTTGCATGGGTGTGTCAGTGTTCAAACGAGTGACAGCCTCATTTTCCCTTAAAGGGAGACTCAAACTTTTCTAAAAACACAAAATGCTGGCAGAACTCAGCAGGCCAGACAGCATTTTGTGTTTTTATTTATTTCCAGCATCTGCAGATTCACTCGTGTTGCCCAATAACTTTTCTGTTTGTATTTACCCTAGATGTATTTTTTTTTTCAGAAATGGCCTTTTCATCATTATTCCCATGCATCGTAGAATTATGTTACTGTTGGTACTAGTTAACTGATTAGGAACCTATGGTGAGAGGGTTACATTTCATTAATATTGATCCCAGGTTCCTCTGATGTTGGTTTACTTGATTTCTGGGATTAAAGACCTTCCCATTCTGGTAATCAAATGTGTCTCGTTAGTTCATAGGGAGCATGAAGATTATTGGGGGAGGGTGGTCTGGATAAAATAATTAGCAAGGCTCTGAGCAGCAAAGGCTGAAGGAAAATGGCAGGTGGCAGACTTAAAACATTAGATGGGAGACAAAGAAACATTTACTTACCCTGAAGGTGGCAGAGGTCTAGGACTCTCTACCTTAAAGACTGATGGATGCAGGAACTCTCAACATATTTCCTTGTATATTTAAGGGCCCACAACCTGCAAGGCTACGGACCTAATGCTCGAAGTGCAATAAGATTGAGAAGCTCTCTTCAACTAGCAAAGAAGCAGTGGGCCAAATGGCCTTCACCTGTCCAGCAAATTTTCTTTGGTTCCTGAAATGAAGATAGGTCCTTCTCTTTACTCAATCTAATTAATCTACTCTCCCTCTCCCTGTTGAGACGTTAAATCACACAGGAGGCCGACTCTTCAGTTAATCCATCATTAAATGCAACACAGTGGTGAAGCATTAAGTCTCTCAGCACTCCAGCTGATGTTGTCAGTCAAACCCTACCCCCTACACAGGCAGGGGGTGCCAGGTAGGGCAGGATTGGAGGTGGGGATGAGGATTGGGTGGGAAACAGATGAAGCTTTAGGCCGCTTGTTGAGTGCTTGCTCAGATTGCCAGAATAAAGTGTCTCTTTGTCGGTAAAAATTCTCTTCCTACAGCAGCTTTAATATACAGACTTCCCTCCATTAATACCTGAGCTGACTGGGACGGGTTGCAGAAGTACCAAGTGAAGAATGAGCCCCTGTTGAGGAGCAGGCTCTCATTCCGCCTGAAGAAGGCTGTGCTTTGTCAGTCACACAGTCAGGAACTGTTTCATTAATAGTTTTCCAGCCAGCTTCATTGCTGCAACATTTATATTTCCCACACTAATGTTTAGGCTTTCTTCAGTCATATTTATTTCCACTGGGTTTTGAGGTATCAATGTTGCTCTGTGGCTGCTCGCTCTGACTTTAGACAACCACAGAAGTGCTCACAGGGTCTGGCTGCAAGTAACAATCTGTCTAGGCACCTTTAAAGCTAATCAAATTTAGCTAATTAAAGGTAAAAAATCAAGCTTTTCATGAATCAAATTTAAATTATTATCATAATGTGGACCAATATGGTAGGAAGACCAGAGAGACATAATATTTGAGTATTATGTAAATGATGAAAAATTCAGAGATGCTAACGTACAAAGGAATCTGGGTGTCCCTGTAAACCAATCACTGAGAGCAAACATGCAAGTGTAGCAGGGTATGACGAGCTGGCCTTCATTGCAAGGCGTTTCGACTACAGGAGCAAGAATGGCTTAGTCCAGTTTTGCAGGCCTTTGGTGAGATCCTACAATACCTAAGGAAGGATATATTTACCAGAGTGAGGATGGAACAAAATTGCAACAGTCTGGTGCTTAGGGTGGTGGGATTGCCATATAAGAAGAGATTGGATCTACTAGACTGTGTTCAAAAGAATGTGCAGAGATCTCATTGAAATGTATACCATTCTGGTAAGAAAGATATTTCTCCATGCCAAAGAGTTTGAGAATCAACGGCTGGAGCCTCAGGATATGTGGTAAGGCATTTACGATGGGCATGAGAACATTTTTCTTCACTCGGAAGGTGTTGGACTTGTAGTGTATTTAATATTTCAGTAATATTTGAATAAGATTGTAAAGCATTAATTAAGCATGTTTGTTTGCTTACATAATGCATTATGGGTTATACATAATGTAGGATTTGCAAGTCACTTTACGTGCTTAGCAAAAGCTCGTCCAAAAACAGTAGCCTTACACTGACGTCATTACGTCAGACGCCGTCTCTTAAAGTGACTATAACAACTCAATGATGGCGTTTCTGAATTATGTAGACCAGTTTATATTATGAACAATATGTGTCATTTGTCACCCATTACATTTCTCTTCACAGTCTTGCCCAGAATTCACAAAGAATCAGCATTGTGAGTCTGTCTGCAACCAGTGGCTCGGGTCCCATGTTGGATACAGCTCGTACCTCTGGCTCGTCCAGGGGTGGTCATGTCGTGAAGCAGGGGGAATGGTCGGTGGGCCGGTTTAAGGCGATCTGCAGAAATACATTAAAGGTTTACCCCTTCTATCGGCAATAAAATTCTTCACGCCCCGTTCCAAAATGTGGAACGAGCCATCGTAAGGGGGTGTTGATGTGGACAAAAACGAAAGAGGGTCAACTGGAACCAAAGAGTGTTGTACACCATGATAGGAGTAGGAATAGGTGTAAAATAATTGAGTTCACTGGGAGGGCGGAACGCTGCTGAGACGCGACCAGCATCCCGAATAAAATCAGCAGGCAGCCGTAGTGGCTGCCCGTTCACCAACTCAGCTGCGGGGCCATTCTGAGCCCCAGCAAGACCCACGGGAGACGATCGTCCGTCAGGGAGGCCCCCAGAGCGGCCTTTGAGGAACACACAGGCCATTGGACTGCGGGTGATACACCACGGTGTAATGCTCTCACCTTCCAGAGGTCTGACGTGAACTGGGGATTGCAGTCTATCAGATGGGGTGCTGGACCAAGCGACCCAGGTGTTGATCAACATCCGAGCCATGCCTGCAGCTGCCGCTGATGCTCTGGCCACCTGGTGGTCCGGTCCACCGTGGTAAGGAGATGCGTGAAACCACAGGGAATAGGGACCAACCAAGTCCACATTGACGTGGTTAAATCGTGGCTCAGGGACCTCGAAAGGTGCCGATGGTGCCCGAACGAGAAGGTTAATTTTCTCCCGCAGACACACAACGCAGGCAGCCGTCCAGTCTTGTGCGTCCTTCCTAGGGCAGTGCCACACGAACTTCACAGCGATGCGTTTCTGCCCGGGTGTGAGGGGCTGTGAATGAAGTTAGCAGCAGGCACTGTGGGGCGAGACATCGCGCGGGTGAGAAACTCCTCTGTCCCCGAACTGGACGTCAGCCAACCACAGAGCCGTGACTGCCGTCCTGCCAGCCTGGACCTCTTGGTCAGCTACCCCGATGTCTATGACACCAGCTCCAGCTTTCCTGAGCCGTGCTGTATGCCAGTCGTGAATTCCGAAATGTAGGCCAGGTGGCGTTGCTGCCGTCCAGACCAAGGGTCTGACATTTAGTCTCGAGAGATTGCCGACCCCCCAGTGGAAACCGAAGGGCGGGGGTGGGCTGAAAACGGCGAACAGCTGCTACACACCTCCAGCCAACGTTCATGCACAGCATAGTCCGAGATGTCAGTAGCGATGGCCAGTGGGGTCGCGTTCGGAAGAGCTCTTTTGATGTGAAAAACTCTGGGCAGGTCGACTGACCGTGCAAGCTATTAGGGGCGCTGCTTTAAGCGCCCTGTACAACAGTTCAGCAGCTCGTGGAATGAAATGGTGATAGATATTCACCATACCTAAAAAGTCTTCCAGTGCTTTGGTAGTGAGGGGCAGTGGAAAGTTCATAATAGCGGCGACTTTTGACGACCGTGGTGTCGCAGCATGCGGTGGCCGAGAGAGTTAATAATAGACAACCTGAACTGGCATTTAGTGGGATTAATAATCAGCCCACGTTGGCTCACGCGCGTGAAAAGTGTGTGGAGATGTGATAAATGTCGAGTTTTGAATGTGCTGGGTCCAGGTAAACACAATTTTTTTTTAACACAAGAGTCCATTAATTGTTGGAAAGTTTGTGCTGCATTTTTCAGTCCAAATGACTTGTGCAGAAACTCAAACAGGCCAAACAGGATTGTAACAGGAGTTTTGGGAACATCCTCAGCGTACACAGGCACTTGATGGTAAATCCTGATTAAGTCCACTTTAGAAAAAAATGATCTTTCTGGCTAAACGTGCTGAAAAGTTGTGAATCTGTGGATCGGGGCTGGTGGCGGTACATTGTCAGCACCACCATTAGGCGTGGGGACCATGTGCAGAGTGAAGCCCAAGTGCTATTTGACCTGCTCACAACGTTGGCAAACTCAGCCTGGGTGCTGGCCAGCTTTCTGAGTTCTTTATGGAAATGAGGTGCTTGATCCAAGGCTGTGTGACTGTAATGGAAAATGTGGGCTTGGTGAATTTGGGAATTCACCCAGAAGGTGCATGAATTCACAAGAGGCAGTGCATGTACTAGACAGGGTCCTCATGGTGAACTCACTGGGGGTGTAAGATAATGGCCCACGATCCTTTGCTCCCACATGCCTGCAGTTCTTAAGATCTACTGACAGTCCTTCGGTACCCTCTAAGTTGAGAGCTCAAGTGTTGGAGGATCTACATGCCAGTCAAATGAAAGCATTTGTCTAAGGGCCTAGAATAGCTCAGGTCAAGCAGCTTGTTATGCACTGTTCAGGATGCCAACACGCCCAGAAGAAAGGTGCCCAGAGCTGTCAGAGCACTCACTGCAGTCCCAGACTCAACTCCTACAACCACACAGAGGAGGGCCCCAAACCCGAGATCATTTCACAATCACAAGTCTTGCCTGAGTGAAAGATGTTCCCCACAAGAGCAAGAAATCCTCTACAGTAAGAAATCTTCAGGGCTGAATGGGACAATTTAAAATTTACTGTGCTGTGGATGTCTATATTATAGTTTATTATATTATATACTGTGTGTGTACACCATATAATGACTAGAGAGCAGTATGTTACATATTTCAATTGAGATGTATTCTATATTGAGTTGAAGTTTATTGCTAAGCAGGGAGGAGTGTTATGTATTTAAAATTTCAGTAATATTGGATTAATGTAAATAATTAATAACAGCATTATGTGTCACGTAGTATAATGTAGATGATCATGGGTCTACAACCATGGTTGTTCTTGGCAATTCTACGAAAGTGGAAATTGCCTTCTTCTGGGCAATGTCTTTACAAGATGGGCGAGCTCAGCCATTATCAATACTCTTCAGAGATTGTCTGCCTGGGATCAGAGGCTGCATAACCAAGACTTGTGCTATGTACCAGCTGCTTGTATAACCATCAACCACCTGCTCCCATGGCTTCACGTGACCCTGATTGGGGGTGGGGGGTTGGCTAGGCAGGTGTTACACCTTGCCCGAGGGTGACCTGTAAATATATCATTTGATGAAACATTCTTTGTTCACATAATGCATTATGGATTATATTAAGAAGTACGTGAATGGCATACACCACTGTGCCAAGTCATATATGCATGGCTCGCTGAAGTAAAACTAAATGTACACAAGTTATCCTGACTCCTGTGTTTTTATTTCAATTAGTTTTATGTCTTGGAGTGACAAAACATAACAGAACATGTAGAATTCTCTACTGCAGAAGGAGGGAGACCAAGTTACTCAATATATAAACTCTGCTAAGATTTGTGTGATAAGTTATAAATGCTGTCCAAATAAATGTTGTTTGTGTTGCCTGGAAACAGTTCTCTTATGTTCTCTCTCTCTTCTATTCCTTGGAATGTAGACAGCTGACACCAAACTATGGTCTTCAAAGAACTACGATGTAAATACAATGAGTCTATAAACTTGCGCAATTTGTCAGTGCCCTATCAACTGTGGGGAAATGCACATTCCCACACTACTTGTATGCTAAAGGTAACACATGTAAGATTGGGAGTGCACAGTTTTCTGATATGTTTACCTTATGGGTGCTGGGAATAGGCAATAATCCCCCCCAAGTGGCCATAATCTCCTCCATCACCTCCATTCAGGGCCCTACACAGTCCATCCAGGTGAAGCAATAACGTCGCCTGTGAATCTGCTGGGGTTGTCTATTGTGTCTGGTGCTCCCGATGCAGTCTCCTTCACACTGGTGAGACCTGTCATAAATTGGGGACCACTTTGTTGAGCGCCTCTGCTCCATCTGCCAAGAGCTGAACTTCCCAGTGGTCAAGCATTTTAATTCTGATTCCCGTTCCAACATATCATTCATGGTTTCTTCTTGTGCCACGATGACTCCTCAGGGTTGTGGTCCACTTTCCTGTCCTATCAGATTTCTTCTTCTCCAGCCCTTTGCCTTTCCTACTCAGCTGTCCTCTCTCCCTTCCCTCCTCCCCACCTTTCTATTCTGGTGTCTTCCACTTCCTTTTTAGTCCTGAAGAAGGGTCTCAGCCTGAAATGTTGACTGTTTACTCTTTCCCATAGATGCTGCCTGACCCATTAAGTTCCTCCAACATTTTGTGTGTGTTGCTTTGGATTTCCAGCAACTGCAGAATTTCTTGTGTTAATAATACATAATGCATGCCTTGTTGTTATTCCAAACAAACCATTGACACTGGCATCTTGCCAATCATATCATCCCATTCATTACTTTTTACTGCAACTGCTGGCCAAGGATGACTAGCCTCCACATATAAAAAGTGGAAAGATCAATGCATAAATGACACAGGGAGCAGTTAGAATTACCACACAAAAATGGGGTTTCCATCTTCAGCAAATCCAATAAGGTCAATGCAGCAACTATATGTGTATCCAGTTTATTTAATGGTTGTTGGGTTTGTCAGGGGGGAAAAGGGTGAGCCACTGGTTAGGTTGAATGGTTGTATCTATCTTTACTTACATCTATGGATGAGTTATTCTTAGAACCAAATATTGTAGGATCAAAGGTTCTTAAAGAATATCGTAATGAGATGTATTCAAATAAATCTAATCGAGATCTCATAACGTTTTCACAACACAAAATATTCAAACATAACACTGCACAGGAGAAGGGAAGTCCGGCTGTCATGGGTCATATGAGTGCCACATCTGTGCAGCAGGTCAGTATTTCATTATAAAGCCATGGTATGAAGCCTGGAACCTCGCCAGTTTCATAGCAGCAAGCTGTCATTCTGAATCAATAGAGCAGTCTAAAGACTTACATAAGAAATAAGAGCAGGAGTAGGCCATCCAGCCCATTGAGCCTGCCCTGCCATACTATAAGATCACGGCCAATCTGTCCGTAAACTCAGCTCCATCTACCTGCCTTTTCCCCATAACCCTTAATACCCTTATTATCTAAAAACCTATCTAACTGTATCTTAAATATATTTAGTGAGGAAGCTTCAAGCACTTCCCTGGGCAGAGAATTCCACAGATTCACCACTCTGGGAAAAACAGTTTCTCCAAATCTTCTCCCCTGAATCTTGAGGCAATGCCCCCTAGTTCTAGTCTCACCTACCAATGGAAGCAACTTTCCTACTTCTATCTTATCTATCACTTTCAAAATTTTGTATGTTTCTATAAGATTCACTTTCATTCTTCTAAACTCAAGCGAGTATAGTCCTAGGCAACTCATTCGCTCCTCATAGGTTAACCCCTGCATCCCTGGAATCAACCTGCTGAACCTCCTCTGCACTGCCACCAAAGCCGTCTGTTCTGCCTCAAGTAAGGAGACCAGAACTGCACACATTACTCCAGGTGCGGCCTCACCAGTACCCTGTATAGTTGCAGCATGACCTCCCTGCTCTTGAATTCAATCCCTCTGGCAATGAAGGCCAACATTCCATTTGCCTCCTTAATAACCTGTTGTACCTGCAAGCCAACGTTTTGTGATTCTTGCACAAGCACTCCCAAGTCCCTCTGCACAACAGCATGCCGCAATCTTTCACCATTTAAATAATAATCTGCTCTTCTATCAGTCCTTCCAAAGTGGATGATCTCACATTTACCAACGTTGTATTCCATCTGTCAGACCTTGGCCCACTCATTTAACTTATCTATATCCCTCTGCAGACTCTCCACATCCTCTGTACAATTTGCTTTTCCACTCAGTTTAGTATCATCAGCAAATTTTGCTGCACTACACTCAGTCCCCTCTTCCAAGTCATCAATGTAAATGGTGAACAGCTGCGGGCCCAGCACTGACCCCTGCGGCACCCCACTCACCACTGACTGCCAACCGGAGAAACACCCATTTATACCAACTCTCTGCCTTCTGTTGGTTAATCAATTCACTATCCATGCCAATACACTTTCTCCGACTCCAAGCATCTTTACCTTATTTATAAGTCTATTTTGCAGCACCTTATCGAACACCTTCTGGAAATCCAAGTGTACGTCATCCACCTGTTCCCCTCTATCAAAGAACTCCAGTAAGTTTGTCAAACAGGACCTGCCCTTTCTGAATCCACATTGCGTCTGTCTAATGGAACCACTCCTTTCCAAATGTTTCACTATTTGTTCCTTGACAGCTTCAAGCATTTTCCCGACTACAGATGTTAAGCTAACTGGTCTATAGTTACCCGTCTTTTGCCTACATCCTTTCTCAAAAAGTGGCGTGACATTTGCTGTTTTCCATCTGCCGGGACCTGCCCAGAACCATAGAACCATAGAACATTACAGCACAGAAACAGGCCTTCTTAAGCAGAGTTTAGAGAGTTTTGATAAATGATTACCAATGTGTTTACTATAACCTCCGCCAATTCCTTCAGCACCCTGGGATGCATCCGATCAGGACCAGGGGACTTATCTACCTTCAGGCCCTCTAGTTTGCTCATCACTATCTCTTTAGCGACAGTGATTTTATCAAGGTCCTCACCTCCCATTTCGTCCATTACATCCTTTGGCATATTAGACATGTCCTCCACCATGAAAACCGATACAAAATAGTTGTTCAATGCCTCAGCCATTTCCTTATCCCCCAATATCAATTTCCCCTTCTCGTCTTCCAAGGGACCTACGTTGACTTTAGCCACCCTCTTCCACTTTATATGTTTATGAAAACTTTTGCTGTTTTTATATTTTGTGCTAATTTACTTTCATACTCTATCTTCCCTTTCCTTATTTCTTGTTTAGTTGTACTTCGTTGCTTTTTAAAGTTTTCCCAATCCTCTAGTCCCCCACTACTCTTTGCAACTTTGTGCACATGAGCTTTTAATTTGACACTATATTTTATTTCCTTAGTTTTCCAAGGCTGGCTCTCCCCACACTTACTGTCCTTACTTTTGACTGGAATATACTTTTGTTGAGCACTGTGAAAAATCTCTTTGAAAGTATTCCACTTCCTCAACTGACCTACCAATTAGCCTGTGCTCCCAATCCACATCAGCCAACTCCTCCCTCTTCCCGTTGTAGTCTCCCTTGTTCAAGCATAATACACTAGTTTTAGATATAACTATTTCATCCTGCATCTGTGTGCAAAATTCAATTATACTATGATCACTCTTTCCAAGAGGATCTCTGACTACAAGATCGTTAATCTTATCTGTCTCATTGCACTGGACTAGATCTAAGATAGTATTTTTCCTTGTAGGTTCACTAACATCTGCTCAAGAAAGCCATCATGGATGCATCCTATGAAGTTCTCCTCAAGACTTTCTTGACCAACCTGATTCACCCAATTTAAGTGGAAGTTAAAATCCCCCATGACAACTGCGTTCCATTCTTACAACCCTCAGTTATTTCTTGGTTAATCACCTCTGCCACTGCAATATGTTTATTAGGTGGACTATAGACAACTCTCACCAATGATTTTTTCCCTTTACTATTCTTAATCTCTACCCAGATGGACTCAACATTCTGCTTCATAGATCTTATATCATCTCTCACAATCGCCCTGATCTCATCCCCTAATCAAGAGCGCCACCTCACCTCCTCTGCCGTTCTGCCTATCTTTCCATATTACCTGATACCCTTGGATATTTAATTCCCAGTCATCTCCACTTTGCAACCAGGTTTCTGTAATGGCCACTAAATCATATGCCTTGGTACTGAACTGTGCCACAAGTTCACAAACCTACAGATAAAGTGCCTTTATACTCATTGTCCTTTTAGAATCTGGTGACCTATGCGATTTTTGCTTTTTACGTTTATGCACTCTACTCTTACTTTTTTCTTCACTGACTCTAGCTTTGGTTTCTGCATCACTTCCCTCTTCTTTTCTGTGTGGGTTCCCATCCCCCTGCCATATTAGTTTAAAGCCTCCCCAACAGCACTAGCAAACAATCTCTCTAGGACATTGATCCCGGCCCTTCTATCATTCTAGGTTGAATTCACAGTAGCTTTTCTGCAATAGAGGCTGTCGTAAAGAGATGCAGCGCAGAAACCCTTTGGTCCAGAGAGGTTATGCCGACTAACAGTCACACTCATTTATGTTAATCTCATTGTATTCTCCACATACACTTACCAACTCCCTTTAGGTTCTGCTGCTCTCAGCCACACAGTAGGGGCAATTTAGAGTGGCAGGTTCAATGTTTGGGAAGTGGGAGGAAACTGGAGCACACAAATAAATAAAAAAAATAAATCTACCTAGACAATCTTCGAGCTGTGTCAAGCTGTCCAGCAATCCTTTGAATTTAATCCTAGCCTAATCATGGGACAATTTGCAATGACCAATTAACCTACCAACCGGTACATCTTTGGACTGTGGGAGGAAATTGGAGCACACGGAGGAATTGCATGCGGTCACGGGGCCAGCAGTAGGAATTGAACCTGGGTGGCTTGTATTGTAAAGCGTTGTGCGAACCACTACACTGCCGTGTCACAGGGGAGATCCTTCAAGCTCCACCCTGGTCTCTGGCACTTTTTATGCAGCTGTGGGTCTCAAGGCTTTACATGGTTAACTGGATGTTAACACATTTCACTGTTAATGTAATCACTGGGAAAATGCTGCCAAATCTACTTCATTTAAATTAATTGCTCAATACTTGGGGATTATGTTTGGTTATTTTGGAAGGAATATGTCATATGTTTTAGTTGCTAATTGGTAGAGTGATTTTTCTGATGGGTTTAAAGAAACACATTTAGACATTTGGTTCTTCAGCTTTTGAGTGTTGGCAGCCTTTATGTTTTCTGAAAGGATTCTCCGTCACACAACACATCACAGTGAGATGTCAGCATGTGCAGCTCAACAGATAATATCTCTGATGCCCAGATTATCCCCTAAATCATAATCTCACAGCTGGGCTTGCAGCATCACTGAAACCAGACACTCTTCAGGAACAGTCAGGCAATGATTTCTTTTAAATACAAGGAAAGGATTCAATAGTGTTAATCCTTAAAAGATTAAATTGCAATCGATGCTCTGGGGGCTTGGATTGTCACGAGTTGTGGTCACAAAGCGTGGCAATTTGAGCTGCATTGATGCAGATGGATGTTAGTCTCGACTGTGTATATACATATATAGAGCAGGGATTAAATTGGCCCATGCCAAGCTATATGAGAAAATATGGGCTTCCAGTATCATACAGTGGAATGGTTGGCAGACACAACTTGAACTTAAACGGTACTTTTGCTATACTAAAATGTCAATTCACAGAAGTTTCATCAGATAAACTCTGACGCCACAGATTGAGGGTCTCTGATCAGAAGCATTGTTTCATACTCCACAGTTGTGACGTGACCTGCTGAGTGTTTGCAGCATTTTCTATTTTTACTTCAGATTTCCAGCATCTGTTTTTTTTTAAATTATGATGCTCATCCATTTAAAGGAATTCAGGGCATGTGTTCAATAGCATGGTCAAAGAGGTGGGTTTGAAGGAAGGTAGTGAAAGAGGAGAGAGAAAGAGAAGCAGAGAGGTTTGGAACTTAACTGGAGATCTGGGATCTGAGAGGATTCGGGTACAGCTGCACATAGTGGGGTAGTGTCCTACAACACTGAAGGGTAGGTCAGTATTGGAGCTGTTGCAGAGAACTCAGAGACTGATAGAGACACAGCAAGTCACAGAGCGACAGAAGTTGTACCTTTGAGCACCTTTGCACCATTCGCAACAGGGAGGAATTCCCTGTGAAATACCATTTTAATTGCATTCCTCATTCCAACATGTCACTTATGGCTTCTTCTACGACCATGATGAGATAATTCTCAGATTGGAGGAACAACACCTCATATTCTGTTTAGGTAGACTCCAACCTGATGTCATGAACATCGATTTCTCCAACTTCTGGTAATTTCTCCCCCCTCCCCCTTCTTTCCTTTTCCATTCCCCATTCTGGCTCACCCTTACTCCTTCTCTTCTTCTCACCTGCTTATTACTTCCCTCTGGTGCCCCTCCTCCTTCCCTTAGTTCACTCCTTGCCTATCAGATTCTTTCTTCTTCAGCCCTTCACCTTCTCCACCTATCACCCCCGTGCTTCTTCAGCCCTTCACCTTCTCCACCTATCACCCCCGTGCTTCTTCAGCCCTTCACCTTCTCCACCTATCACCCCCGTGCTTCTTCAGCCCTTCACCTTCTCCACCTATCACCCCCGTGCTTCTTCAGCTCTTCACCTTCTCCACCTATCACCCCCGTGCTTCTTCAGCTCTTCACCTTCTCCACCTATCACCCCCGTGCTTCTTCAGCCCTTCACCTTCTCCACCTATCACCCCCGTGCTTCTTCAGCCCTTCACCTTCTCCACCTATCACCCCCGTGCTTCTTCAGCCCTTCACCTTCTCCACCTATCACCCCCGTGCTTCTTCAGCCCTTCACCTTCTCCACCTATCACCCCTGTGCTTCTTCAGCTCTTCACCTTCTCCACCTATCACCCCCGTGCTTCTTCAGCTCTTCACCTTCTCCACCTATCACCCCCGTGCTTCTTCAGCCCTTCACCTTCTCCACCTATCACCCCCGTGCTTCTTCAGCTCTTCACCTTCCCCACCTATCACCCCCGTGCTTCTTCAGCTCTTCACCTTCTCCACCTATCACCCCCGTGCTTCTTCAGCTCTTCACCTTCCCCATCTATCACCCCCGTGCTTCTTCAGCTCTTCACCTTCTCCACCTATCACCCCTGTGCTTCTTCAGCTCTTCACCTTCTCCACCTATCACCCCCGTGCTTCTTCAGCTCTTCACCTTCTCCACCTATCACCCCCGTGCTTCTTCAGCCCTTCACCTTCTCCACCTATCACCCCCGTGCTTCTTCAGCTCTTCACCTTCCCCACCTATCACCCCCGTGCTTCTTCAGCTCTTCACCTTCTCCACCTATCACCCCCGTGCTTCTTCAGCTCTTCACCTTCCCTACCTATCACCCCCGTGCTTCTTCAGCCCTTCACCTTCTCCACCTATCACCCCCGTGCTTCTTCAGCTCTTCACCTTCTCCACCTATCACCCCTGTGCTTCTTCAGCTCTTCACCTTCTCCACCTATCACCCCTATGCTTCTGACTTCATCCATACCCTACCTACCTTCCCCTCACCTGGTTTCACCTATCTCCTTCCAGCTTGTACTCCCTCCCCTCCCCCACCTTCTTATTCTGGCTTCTTCCTCATTCATTTCCAGTCCTGATGGAGGATCTCAGCTCGAAATATTGACTCTTTATTCCTCTCCATGGATGCTGCCTCACCTGCTGAGTTCCTCCAGCATTTTGTGTGTGTTACTCTGGATTTCTAGATCGGCAGAAGCTCATGTGTTAATGTTTGAAGTAGGGTGCAACCAGTTCAATGAAGTTTGAGAATACTGAAATGCTATACTATTTGGTTTGACTACCTGGGACTCTTTTTCAACCCAGCTGAAGTTAGTTGAAATGCTTAGACAAACACATGTCTTTCCACCACATGCTCACATTGGCAAGGAGAAAGGGGATTTTAAAGACAGGCTGGTTGCAGTCCACATTTTCCAGATGACCTCAGACCCAGATAAACAAAATATCCCATACAGTGAGACCACATCACCAGAGGGTAAACTGGTAACTTAAGGCATTAGAAGTTGTATTTCACCAGCCTTCTCAACTCCGCCTCATTGCCAGATATGGGTTAGTAGGTGACTGTGCACAGTTACATTTAATACAAATGTATGTCCTACCCTGGTTTGGCCTCCCTCAGGAGCCAGGTGCCACAAGCAAAGCACAGAAGATACGAGGAGGGAAGTTTATGATCTGGGAATGAGGATAAGGTTGGACACAGGTGAAAAGGAGCTACACAAAAATATGACCATGCCTCCTGGAACAATAACCAGATGAAGCACCTAGCTGAGTCGCAAAAGCTGTATCTGAGGGAGATCCAGTTTGTAAATTCTGTCGCCAGTGATTGACTAAAGCCACTCAATGAACACACGTAAAGCACTCCTTTAATGGTAAAACAGGTGTTTGCTGCATGTGGCTCCATGCACTTTTCCCATCTGTGCACAGACTCCAACTTGTGTGCTGGCCAGCACTGACTCTTCCCTTGTCTCTGTCTGATCATTCAATCCCTTTCCCCTGTGTTTTTTGTTCATTCTCAGTTTTTCATTCAAAATTAGCTATTTGTAGTAACACAAATCACAATTTCACAGTCATTATCTGCACATTTGTCTGGCATTAGTGATATTTTAGTGCAACTGTTACATTAAAACCCGCTATGATCTTCTCTTGTTTTGGCCTGATATACACTGGGATGTCCAGTTTTGGTGTCTTGGTTACTGTGTAGACCCAGTTCAGGATTTAGTGATGCTCTCACACTATGAATAGTTGTTGCAGAGGTCAGGGCTTCAGATTTGAAGATCATCGGGATTTCTTCTGGAAAACGTATAGCCAATACAAAAGGGATGGTTGCACTTGAGGCCAATATTCTTGTGGACAGGTTTGCTAGAGCTATTATAGAGTAACATATGAAAGAAACATGTCCGTTGGCCCATCTAGTCCACGCCGAAGTTATTCTGCCTCGTCTCATCGACCTGCACCTGGATCATGGCCTTCCATACCCCTCCCATTCAAACTTCTCTTAAATGTTGCAATTGAACCCACATCCACCACTTCTGTGGGCAGCTCGTTCCACACTTGAACCACCTGAGTGAAGAAGTGCCCCCTCAGATTCTCCTTAAGTACGTCACCTTTCACCCTTATCCTCTGGTTCTAGTCTCACTCAGCCTGAGTGGAACAAGCCTTCTTGTATTTACCCTACCTAGACTGCTCAACTTTGTGTTCCTCTATCAGATCTCCCCTCATTCTCCTGTGCTCCAGGAAATAAAGTCCTAATCTATTCACTCTTTCCCTATAACTCAGGTTCTCAACTCACAGCAACATCTTTTGTCGATTTTCTCTGCACTCTTTCAATCTTATTGATATCTTTCCTGTAGGTAGGTGATCAGAACTGCTTACAATTTTCCAAATTTGACCTCACCAACATTTTATACAATTTCAACACAACATCCAAGCTCCTGTACTCAATACTTTGAGGGTCACTGTGCCAAAAGCTCCCTTTACAACCTGTGACACCATTTCAAGAAGTTATGGACCTGTGTTTCCAGATCCCTTTGTTCTACCACTCTCCTCAGTGTCCTACCTATAGATCAGTGCCCTGATCTATTGACCCACTACATTCATTTAAATGTATGTCCTACCCTGGTTTGGTCTCCTGAAGTGCAACACCTCACATGTGTCTGCATTAAATTCTATTGTCATTTTCAGCCATTTTTTCCATCTGGTTCAGATCATGCTGCAAGCTTTGATTGTCTTCCTTGCTGTTCACTATGCCCCCGGTCTTGGTGTCATCTGCAAATTTGCTGATCCAGTTTATCACAATAACATCAAAATCATTAATACAGATGACAAACACCAACAGACTCAGGACTGATCCCAGTGTGACACCACTAGTCACAGGCCTCTAGTCAGAGAGGCAACTGTCTACTTCCACTCTGGCTTCTCCCATTAAGCCAGTGTTGAATCCAATTTACTGTTCAACTTCATCCTGAATGTCAAGCAACTGAATCTTCTTGACCAGCTTCCCATGTGGGACTTGTCAACGGCCTTGCTAAAGTCCATGTAGACACCATGCACTGCCTTTCCTTCACCTACTTTTCTGGTAACTCACTCGAAAAACTCTGTAAAATTGGTTAGAAATGACCTACCATGCACAAATCCATGTTGACTATCCATAATCAGGTCCAGTCTATCCAAATACTTAGATATCCTACTCCTTAGTAAACCTTCCAATAATTTACCCAATGCTGATGTCAGATTCACTGGCCTTCAATTTCCAGTCTCATTCTTAGTGCCTCTTTTGAACAATGGAACAACATTCTTCAGTCTTCTGGCACCTTACTGGTAGTTAAGATGTTTTAAATACCTCTGCCAGGGCACCTGTATTTTCTGCACTGGGACAAGCCCTGAGGGGGACACTTTATCAGGCCCTGGGGATTTATCCACCCTAATTTGCCTTAAGACAGAAAGCACCTCCTCCTCTGAAATCCATATATGGTCCATGACCTCATTGCAATGCGGCCTCATTCTATAGACTGTGTCTATTTCCTGAGTAAATACAGGATCAAAAAGTTCATTTAAGATCTCCCCATCTCTTTCAGCTCCATGCTTAGATGACCATGCTGATGTTCAAACAGATCGATTTTGTCCCTTGCTATCCTTTTGCTCTATAATATCTGTGACAACCCTTCACCTAGACCGCTAGAGTAACCTCATGTCTTCATTTAGCCCTCTTGATTTCCCTCTTAACTGCATTTCTTATACTCCTAAAGCACCTCATTATTCTTTGCTGCCTATATTTGTTATGCACTTCCTTCTTCTTCTTAACCTGGGCCTCAATATCCCTCGAGAAACATGTTTCCAAAACCTGTTCATCTTGTAGGACTAACAGAACCATACAAACTCTCAATATTTTACTTTTGAAGGCCTCCCATTTACCAAGCATTCCTTTGCCAGAAAAAAAAAATCTATCCCAATCCAGATCCTTTCAGATGCCATCAAAATTGGCCTTTTTCCAATTTAAAATCTCAACCTGAGAACCAGCCTTACCTTTCTCCTTATTTATCCTGAAACTAATAGACTTACGATCACTAGATCCAAAGTGTTTCCCTATACTCTATTCTGCCACTTGCTCTGTCTCATTCCATTATAGGAGATCCAGTATCGGACCTCTGTGCATAGTTGGGGAGAGTTTAACCTAGGCTTCCAAAGGGATGGGAACCAGAGTTTTAGGTCAGAGGGCAGAGCAGCTGGTGTAAAGGTAGATGTAATGTGCAGACAGACAGAGGGGAAGGATAGCCAGTGGTTACGGCATAAATGCAGTCAGTTGGATGGGCATAAACATGTTTACTGAAATATGATAAGTGTTAAGAACAGGGATGAAGAACATGGATCAGTACATGGAATTATGACATTGTGGCCATAAAGAGACTTGGTTGTCACAAGGGCTGCTTGATATTCCGGCATTTCAATAGTACCTCCCTATCCCTTATAGGGAGGGAGGTAAAAGAGATGAGGGTAGGGGAGTGGCATTGCTAATCAGGGGATAGTATTATAGTTACAGAAAGGAAGGATGGCCCATAACCGTACAGTGCTGTACTTACTCTTCTACTTTCAATACCCAATGGCTTGAAACAAGGGGTAGAGTTCAGGAGGATGTGTCACTGTGACAGTGAGAAGTGCAGGACTGATGCTGATGGAAAGCAGGGCATAGAGCTCAGAGAATGAGCAACTGTTTGAGCAGTTAATTTCACTATATTCCCACAATATACCAATTAGTAGGACAAGGGCAGGTGATGGAAACACTACCAACTGGAAGATATCCTCCATGTCACCCACCACCCCCAGTTGGAAATATACTGCTGTTCCTTCACCATCACTGGGTCAAATCCTGGAACTCTCCCTTACAGCATTGAAGGCATTCCGAGCCCTCAAGGAATGCAGGAGTTTAACAAGGCAGTTCACCATCACCTAGGGATGGAGAATTAAATGCTAGTTCAACCTGCAAAGATCACAGCCCTTGAATGAATATTGTGACTGCTTTAGAGAATGACGAGGCTTGTATCATGTGGTCAAAGGGATATGCAGTGTGTGATTACTTGTAAAGCAGAGAAATTATGGGGAAGAAATTAAAAGAGAATTAGACCAATAATGTACTGTATGACAAACAATACTGGAAATCCAGAGGAACATACACGTAATGCCGGAGGAACTCACCAGGTCAAGCAGCATCTATGGAGATATTCTGGGCTGAAAACCTTCGTCAGAACTGGGAAGTGGAATGGGGGGGGGGGGGGAGAGAAGAATTCAGAATTAGAAGGTGGAGGGAGGGGAAGTAGAACAAGTTGGCAAGTAAAACCAGACGAGGAGGGTGAAATGAGAAGCTGGGAGGTGATTGGTGGAAGAGGGAAAGGGCTGTTGGAGAAATCTGATATGGAAGAAGAACAGACCACAGAACAAAGGGAAGGAGGAGGGGCACCGGAGGGCAGTGATATGCAGATGAGAAGAGAAGGTGGAAGAAGGGAGCCAGAATGGGGAATAGAAAAGGAGAGAAGGCAGGGGCGAAATTGTCATAAGTTAGAGAAATCGATGTTCATGCCATCAGGTTAGGAAATGAAATATCTACAACCAGTTCTCATTTGTTTACTGACATTCTGTAAATTTCTCAGGCACAGACAGCTTGGACACTACTGCGGCTGCCACTTTGGAAAGGCGTAGGATATCAATATTTTCTGTCAATGCTCTTTGTGAACAACACAAAAACTGGGTGAAGTAGAGGCTGAGAATGCTGGAGAAACTTTGGCCCTCATTTGCAGGAATAATCCTGGTGTTGCTATAATAATGTTTGTATGGCCCACTGTACCTCAACAGTAACACGAGCTATCTGCTGCAGGTCACATTTGCAGGAATCCATGTACAAATTTCTCCAGCAATCTCAGTCGAGATGGAGATTGCCATTAGTTTGACCTACCCAGTACACCATAAATGTTTTTCACTAATAACAAGTTCTTCTCTCACGTTTGATACGTTAGCTGGTTATTTGTGGTTCTTCTGATGGCTGTTCAGATATCGTTCTCTATCAGGCCAGATCTTGATACAGAGATACAGAGGTCAAAATAAATACCTTGCATTTGAAAAGCACCCTTCACAACAAGCCCTCATTACCAATGAAATATCGTCATCAGTACGCCATTCACCCCGATTACAAATGTTCTGTAAACCGATGAAACTCTAGGTGAGGGACACTGTACCTCACAGCGACAAAGCTCAAAAGGTTGACACGAAGATTGGATAAGCCAGAACTTTTAGATTCTCTGCTCAGAGAATACTGAATTATATTAAGGCTGAAATGAATAGAGGAAGTAAGGGTAATAGGAAGTGGCTTGAAAGTCTAGTTGAGCCCAAAGATAAACCATTTCATTGGGAGATGGAACAGCCTCTGTGGCCAAATCCAGCTCCTGCTTCTTCTGAACGTGGATTAAAAGACGTCTATCCTGATCAAGCTGAGGAGCTTTTGGAGGAGGAGAATCTTGAGGGAGGTAAATCTCTTGGAAAGTATGTAACACTGGAGATGCTGTAATGTTGTTTGACTGAAGAATCACACACACACACACACTGAAACTCAGAGACCTCTGCATTAGAACATGAAGTGAGACGTTCTCACTCTGTAGAACTCATGCTGAGGCATTCCCATGGAACACTGACGCTTATTCAAGCAGGGAACTTCACAGCATGGTTTCTTGCATTCATCTTGAAGGGCAGCCCTGTAACTGTAGAAGTATAACACCGGTCTCTGAACATTGAAAATGCTGATGGGACCTGATATGAGTGCGTAGAGTAAACCAATTCGGAACTTACCTAATCTTATAAGAACACAGGCTGAAATGGCTTTCTTCTGTCAGGTCAATGTTGGTACCCAGGGGAGCAATCCCACAATCAAAATCAGGTTTATTATCACTGACGCATGACATGAAATTTATCGTTTAGTGATAGCAGTACAGTGCAATACAAGATATACTATAAATTACAAAAAGAAAAACATAGGAATAAATAAATAGTGTAAAAAGAGAGCAAAAATTTTGAGGTGCTGTTTATGAGTTCATTGACTGTTCAGAAATCTCAAGGTGGAGAGGAAGAAGCTGTTTCCAAAGTGTGTGTCTGTCCCATAAAAGGGTGTTCCCCAATCCATATTTCTGTGCTCACCCAAATCCTCTTTGCCATTTACCTACAAAAAGTGATAGTTCATATATTTTGAAGAGGGGTCTATGGGTTTCCGATGCCTTATTGAACCCTAGGATGCTAGCATTAATGTTAGAGAGAGACGACAATCCACTGGGAACAAATAGAGAGTAAAAGAAAAGTTTGAGTGTTGCAAATCGAGGAGGATTTGGGACCAAGCTTTGAAAGTCACATAGTAAAGCAAACAAGGATCGAAGAGGGCAGCAGTTGGGGCTTTTAACAGTCATTCAAAGTTAAATAAAATGGGAGTACTAAATAAGTTAAGCAAAAAGGCCAAAGATATTTAAAAGCATTCAACGAATAGATCAATAAGGAAATGGAACTGGTAAATATCAATTGGGACCTTGAGATAGGAGGATGAATGAGTTAGTACAGGATAATTAGAAATTGATAGGGTACTTAACAAGCACTTTGGTTCAGTGATTACAAAAACAAACCTAATTAGAAAGGAAATAAATTCCCAAAAGGTCAAAAACAAAATGAGAAATAAATAGAAGTTTGCATCTCATCACCACTACTCCCAGCCAGTGCAGATGTCATTGGGTATTAACCTTGTCGATCAGAATCGATGCCTGTTCTATGTAGCTGATTGATTGGATGCTCCTGTGCCTCCAGATTTAATCACATCGTGTTTGTCTTCTGAGGGCCATGCAGAGAAAGCCTGATTTGATTTGGACTGAATTATGTTTCTCAGGCAGACAACTTCAATCCAGATCAATGGTTGCACTCCTGATCAGCAGCCAAACTTGCAATCTGGGTGTAATTCATTTACAAGACGGTGTACAATCCTTGCCAACCCCCAGCCACCCTTCTCTTCTTCAGCACTGCCTCCTATCGCCAGCCCACCCCAGCAGATACACAATCCTCCTCAACTTACAGCCTCCTGCCCAATGTGGCTGACACATACCCCCTCTCCATATTCCCATACTGCTGATGGTGTTTCTGATTCCCAGTGAAGGCATAAGGTTCAGATAGGTTGGGGTACATTTGGAAATTGCATTCAAAGGGATGAATGACAGATAGGCAATGGTTAATAATTGAAGAAGCAGTTGATAATTTTATGGAAATATGCCTTCCTTTGAGGCATAGAGTGTTCCATCCATGGATTCCAGAGAAACTAAAGGTAGTTTCAAACCTAATGAAAAGTATTTCATAAATAATAGTAAGCCTAAGAGTTGTTTTCAAAATTGAAAAAACTTGAGGGAGAACCCAAAATGGGAATAAAGATTTAAACAAATAGAATGTTTACAGAAGACAGAACATAACTTCCCAGGAATACTGGACAACCAAGAGTCCAGTGCAAATGAGGAAATAAAAGAAATCATTATTAACAATAAGATACAATTAGAGAAGTTAATTAATTTATCAGAAAACTGATAAATCCAATCATTACTCATACTCCCTGATCATTTATATCCCATAGTTTTGAAAAAAGTGGTTTTAGAAGTGGTGAATACTCCATTTTGATGATGGTTCCAGAATATGGGGACTCATGAGCTGCTCCCTACAGATCTACAGCATTTATGATTTCAAGTATAAGAGCAAAGGAGTATTACTGCAATTATATAGGGTCTTTTAAGACCACACCAGGAATACTGTGCACAATTTTGCTCTCTTATCTACTATAATCATTCTACATTTTTTAAATCTAAATTTTCTGTCTCTAAGAATTACTAATAGTATTCTTATAAATCTTCTTACAGGTCTGACAATCTTCCATTTGCTAGAAGCTGATGTACCGACCCAACTCACGGATCCTAATGGAACTGACCAGCAGGCTTGACCATGTGGAAGCCAGCATTAACCCCAGCAAACCTCCACCATCCAGCATCATCTAAAACCCTTGCCACAGCAAACATTCTCTCCTCTCCCTGAAAGAACATACCACCAGGTTCTAGGATAGATTCTATCCCATTGCTATCAGACTCTTGACAGGACCTCTAGTATGACAAGATGATCTCTTGGCCTCACAATCTACCTCATTATGAGCCGAACCCTATTGTCTATCTTATTCTTTAAGATGTATTTTATTCTACATTGTCATTGTTTTACCTTATTCTGGTTCAATGCACTGTGTAATGATTTGATCTGTATAAAAAATGGTAAGTGTTTCACAGTACATGTGACAATAATAAACCAATACCAATCGTCTTCCAAATTCCATAGATTCTGGAATGGGTAACAAATGCGACCCCACAATTTAACATTGGTGTAGAATGAGAGAAGGGAGCTACTAAATGGTTAACCTAATTGAGGTACCGATAATAAAGAATGTGACATCATATCACTTAGAAAATAATAACATTATTGAAGGAAATCACTGGATTTATGAAAGGGAAATGATGTTTAACTAACCTACTGGAGTGCTTTGAGAATATTTTCAGTAGGGTATAAGATTGTGAGGAGGGAATACAAAGGATAGAGTATAATTGGATTTTCAGCTGCCGTTCAGTAAGTAAATTGGTAGTAACACATACAAAATGCTGGAGGAACTCAACAGGTAGACAAAGTTAGAACATATGAAATTTGGGATACAGTAGAGACCAAGAAGCTGCAGATGCTAGAATCTGGAGGGAAGTAACAAACTGCAGGAGAAACTCAGCAGGTTGAGCAGTTTCTGACCACACGCAGGTCAAAATACCAACTCTCCCTTTATCTCCACAGATACTGCCCTACTGGCTGAAATTCCCCAGCAGTTTGCTTCATTTTGGAACTGGGTGTGGAACTAGCATGGATTAAGAATTGATTCATGGATAGAAGACAAAGAATCGGAATAAACAGGCCCTTCTCTGGCTGGAAAGATGTGAGAAATTCAGTACCACAAAGATCGGTACTTGGGCTCCAACTATTCCCAAATTGGCTGATGGTCCAAGTGCAACTACACCAAGCTTACAGGTGACACCACATCAAGTAGAATGACGATAGCGACAGACGCAAAGAGGCTTCAGGGACAGAGACAAGCTAAGATGGAGTACAATGTGGAAACCACTTTAATTACAAAAATCATGAATACATAGTATTTCTTAAAAAGTGAGATATTGGTAAATGCTGATATTTGTAGAAACCTGAATATAACCATATAACAATTATGGAACGGAAACAGGCCATCACAGCCCTCCTAGTCCATGCCTAACGCTTACTCTCACCTAGTCCCACCGACCTGCACTCAGCCCATAACTCTCCATTCCTTTCCTGTCCATATACCTATATAATTTTTTTTTAAATGACAAAATCGAACCTGCCTCTACCACTTCTACTGGAAGCTTGTTCCACACAGCTACCACTCTCTGAGTAAAGAAGTGCCCCCTTGTGTTACCTTTAAACTTCTGCCTCCTAACTCTCAACTCATGACCTCTTGTTTGAATCTCCCCTACTCTCAATGGAAAAGGCCAATCCAAGTCAACTCTATCTATCCCCCTCATAATTCTAAATGCCTCTATCAAGTTCCCCCTCCACCTTCTATGCTCCAAAGAATAAAGACATAACTTGTTCAACCTTTCTCTGTAACTTGGGTGCTGAAACCCAGGTAACATTCTAGTAAATCTCCTCTGTACTCTCTCTATTTTGTTGACATCTTTCCTATTATTCGGTGACCAGAACTGTACACAATACTCCAAATTTGGCCTCACCAATGCCTTGTACAATTTTAACATTACATCCCAACTCCTATACTCAATGCTCTGATTTATAAAGGCCAGCATACCAAAAGCTTTCTTCACAGCCCTATCCACATGAGATTCCACCTTCAGGGAACTATGCACCATTATTCCTAGATCACTCTGTTCTACTGCATTCCTCAATGCCCTACCATTTACCATGTATGTCCTGTTTTGATTAGTCCTACACTAATCAGCATTAAACTCCATCTGCCATCTTTCAGCCCACTCTTCTAACTGGCCTAAATCTCTCTGCAAGCTTTGAAAACCTACTTCACTATCCACAACACCACTCATCTTAGTATCATCTGCATACATACTAATCCAATTTACTACCCCATCATCCAGATCATTAATGTATATGACAAACGACAATGGACCCAGTACAGATCCCTGAGGCACACCACTAGTCACTGGCCTCTAACCTGACAAACAGTTATCCACCACTACTCTCTGGCATCTCCCATCCAGCCACTGTTGAATCCATTTTAATACTTCAATATTAATACCTAATGATTGAACTTTCCTAACTAACCTTCCACTTGGAACCTTGTCAAAGGCCTTACTGAAGTCCATATAGACAACATCCACTGCTTTACCCTCATCATCTTCCCTAGTAACCTCTTCAAAAAATTCAATAAGATTTGTCAAACATGACCTTCCACGTACAAATCCATGTTGACTGTTCCTAATCAGACCCTGTCTTTCCAGATAATTATATATACAGTACCATCTCTAAGAATACTTTCCATTAATTTACCCACCACTGACATCAAACTTACTAATTGCTAGGTTTACTCTTAGAACTTTTTTTAAACAATAGAACCACATGTGCAATATGCCAATCCTCTGGCACCACCCCGTCTCTAATGACATTTGAATTATTTCTGTCAGAACCCCTGCTATTTCTACACTAACTTCCCTCAAGGTCCTAGGGAATATCCTGTCAGGAACCGGAGATTTATCCACTTTTATATTCTTTAAAAGCACCAGTACTTTCTCCTTTTTAATCATCATAGTTTCCATAACTACCCTACTTGTTTCCCTCACCTTACACAATTCAATATCTTTCCTTAGTGAATACTGAAGAAAAGAAATTGTTCAAAATCTCCCCCATCTCTTTTGGCTCCACACATAGCTGTCCACTCTAATTCTCTAAGGGACCAATTTTATCCCTCACTATCCTTTTGCTATAAATATAACTGTAGAAACCCTTTGGATTTATTTTCACCTTACTTGCCAAAGCAACCTCATATCTTCTTTTAGTTTTTCTAATTCCTTTCTTAAGATTCTTTTTACATTCTTTATATTCCTTGAGCACCTCATTTACTCCATGCTGCCTATATTTATTGTAGATCTCCCTTTTTTACCAAACCAAGTTTCCAATATCCCTTGAAAACCATGGCTCCCTCAAACTTTTAACCTTTCCTTTCAACTCAACAGGAACATAAAGATTCTGTACCCTCAAAATACAAGAGCAAAGACATCCAGCATTTTAAGATCACACCAGGAATAGTGTGCACCATTTTGATCTCTGTATCATAAACTTCCTAAAGAGTGAGTAGAGTGAAAATTCGCCAGACTGGTCCCAGTAATGGTAGGTCTGCTGTATGAGGAGAGATTGAGTAGGTTAGATCTCTTCTTTAAAGATTGCTAGAATGAGAGGCAAAGACATTGAAAGCAACTGCATTTGGAAAAGGCTTTGCAGCAGTGTGGTGAGGTTGATGTAGGAGAGAGGGCTGGGTAAAAATAAGGGCTTGTTCATTGAGGACTGAAATGAGGAGGATCACCTTCTGTCAGGAAGTGATGAGTCTTTGTAACCCTCTACGCTCGAGAGCCAGTCACTTTGAAAACCAAGATTGATGGATATCAAAGGAATCAAAGGCTATAGGGACAGAACAGGAAAAAGGTGCCGATAGTAGACAATCAGCCGTGATTCAACCATAATGCTGGTTGTCCCAAAGCCTTTCCACCAATCTGTATAGCCACCTACCCCCAGATCTCTGATCACCTGCCTCAATCTTGCCTATCCATCACTCCTCTTCACACCACATATGAAATGCTGGAGGAACTCAGCAAGGTAGGCAGCAGCTATGAAAAAAAGTGCAGGTCAACGTTCTGAGCCGAAATCCTTTGGCAGGTGCTGTAATTTTTTCCATAGATGCTGCCCGGCCTGCTGAGTTCCTCCACCATTTTGTGTGTGTTGCTTGGATTTCCAGTATCTGCAGGTTTTCTCTTGTTTGTGATCTGACTCCTCTTCACAGCGTCCTTGGCTTCCTCTCTGGTCCTCCCATCTCCTTACAACCTCCTCCATACTCTTCCCTGAAACTCCAGTCTCCAGGCTCCCTCCACAACCCTCTGATCCCCAATGCCAGTCTGAATGTTAGTTACCTTTCACACGCTCCTGACCCCCTCATCCCTTCCCTGCCCTGGATACTGTCCAAAAGCCATCTTTCTCCATCTGTTCTGGGCTGTCTTCTGTGAGGTAGTGGGGAGAGTTTGACAGCAGGATTAGGATTAATGTCAGGTTTGAAAATGGTGGGTATGTGTGGCTGAAGACTTCAATCTGTATGGATTAGGGTGCTAATGGTAAAGAAAAAAATATGTATTTCTCTAGTTTATGATTGTATCCTATGAAGGTCTTAAAACTACTTCACATGAATCTCTCTTTTCATTTTGCACTCCACCGATTTTCAGCTTTATTTCAGACCTCCAGAAATGGACCATAGACATTTCATATTTCCCTTATGACAAAGAAGGAGCCCAGTCAGTGCACCGATTGCTAGCTATGCTGGCTCCAAAAGCAATCCCATGCCTCCACGTGTTTTCCTGTCACCCATTCTCTCTCACATGCTCATTAACCACCCTCCCACCTCCAATTCTGACACTAACATACACTACAATAATAAAGCGTATAATGTAGAAAGGGGCTCTTGGCTCACCACAGTCACAGCACACGCATCTACACTAGTTCCATTGGCCCACATTAGAAACATTTCCTTCTATGCCTTGCCTATTTAAGTGTCTGTCCAAATGCCTTTTAAACATTGCAAATCTACTTGATTCCATCACCCCCGCTGTATCACATGGTTTGTAACAAAAAGATAGTTTTATTATCTGTATAACGATGTGCCTGAAAGACGTGATTATTAAATTGAGTGGCGTTTAAAAATTGTTCCCTGTACTTTAAAAATCCAAAGGGGAAGAATTTTCTTCAGGCGCTCAGTGGGTTGATTAAGTCTGTTGATTAAATGCTACAGAGTGCTTCCATAGTAGATAAAGCCTGGAAATGAAGCCTTAATGCCTGATTATTGGACAGTATATTCATTGCTATGAAAATCCCCATTGACTGTTTGAATCAAGAATTGTTAAAGGCACCTTGGTTAGATTCTCTTTGTCCCACCCATCCTTCCACCTTCTCTGCTACTGAGACTAATTTGTTTCCTCTTTTCCAGATCTGATGAACGATGCCAGACTTCAAATATTAATTGTTTACACTCCCTAGATGTACATGCTTGCCCTGCTGAGTTTTTCTGTCCTGCATTTTCGGTTTTTGTTTCAGATTTCCAGTATTTGCAGATAATTTGACTTTTTTAAATGTTAGGTATGCTCCTGCTAATCACCTGGTGTATTTTAGGTTAGTAAATGACCCAGACATTTCATACAAAAAGAAGGGCTTGCATTTATGTTGCAATATATACAGCTCAGGGACATTCCAAAGCAACCCTTGGAGTCAAAGAGCCTTACAGAACAGAGACAGGCTCTTCAGACGACCCCCCCCCCCCCCCCCCCCCCCCCCCCCCCCCCCCCCCCCGCCTGAACTTAGACAAATTCTTTTGAAATGTGATCTCTGTTAAAATGTAAGAAACACATATTCATTATATACAAACAATATGGTCCTAAGCAATACACATAAAATGCTGGAGGAACTCAGCAGGCCAGGCAGTGTCTATGGAAATGAATAAACAGTCAAATTTTTGGTCAAGGCCCTACTTCAGGACTGAAAAGTTAGGGGGAAGATACTAGATAAAACAGTGAGAGGAAGGGAAGGAGGGCCAGCTGGAAAGTGGTGAATTCAGGTGGGTTGGAAAGATAAAGGGTTGGAGAAGAAGGAATCTGATAGGAGAAGAGAGTGGAACGTAGGAGAAAGGGAAGGAGGAAGGGACTCAGGAAGAGGTAAAAAGAGGTACGAGACCAAAGTGGGGAACAGAAGAGGGTGGGGGAGAAAAATTGTTTTATAGGAAGGAGAAATCAATACTCATGCTGTCAGCTTGGAGGCTACCCAGATGGAGGCCTTGTCTTGGCACAAGAGGCCATGGACTAACAATAGAAGGGGGGGAGGGGGAGGGATTTTTTACTGATAGGAGAAATAACTGAAGAGGAATGATCCTAACCAGTAATGCTGATTGAGAAATAAACGTTGCCTGGGGTTCCAGGATAATCTCCCTGATTTTCTTTTGAATTAAAATTATGGGATCTTTCATGTCTATGTAAGCAGACATGGGTTCATTTGATGCAACACTCTCAGTTCTTAGAAATATCAATTAGAGATAGAATTAGCAGAAATTATAATTGGGGCCAGAATTTTTCATTCACTTGGACAAGTATGGATTGGTTAGCAAAAGCCAGCATTGATTTGTTAAAGGAAAATTGTGTTTAACTAAGTTGGTAGAGATTTTTGATAATGTAATGGAAAGAATTCATAAAGGAAGTGTGATACATGTATTCTAAGTGGGCTTGGAAAAGTAATTGATGAAAAACCTGTAATCAAAATTGAAGCACAGTAGCAACAGTGATATAAAATTGGGTAAGTGACGGGTAATGGAGCGTGGGAGTGACTGACGATCTCTTTAATTGGTGGAAGTATAGAGATGGTGGTTGGACCAGTACTTTTCTTAACTCTATTAATAACTTGCTTCTGAGTACAGAGGTCGCAAACCATATTGGGAGAATGTGTAAATGCCACACAGACAGGAGCAAAGCTTAGGACTGAGCCTGGTTCCCTGGAACTATGAGGTAGCGATCCTACCAGCTGTGGCACAGTGATGCTGTTTTCTTCAGGTTGGTAAGGTCAAAGGCAAATATAATTGTACCAAGTGATGGCTTTATTTGAAGACAAAGTACTAAAAATTGATTTTCCCAGTTTAAAAAATGTATTTACTTGTCTCCCTAACACTATTTTAATAAGGTCAAAAATGGCTATGATATTCAACCGAGCCCATTACGGAACAGTTTTGTTGGGCTCTCCCGTCTAACCCCATTCTGTTCCAGAAACAGTGGACATCACTGCAAAGCTCCCAATGAATTTTATACAGCTGTACTTGGTTAACACACACTCACATAAACGCAAACACACTAGTAACAGCACCATAGGGGGACGGAGTGATGGAGATCCTCCAGGCCACAGTATGGTGCTCCTGCCAAATATCTTGGAGAGGATCCATAACTGCCCCGATCTGGGGAAGCCTGCAGTGGCAGCAAATCCCAAATAGCAACCGTCCATTTCTGTGGGTCAGAACAGGAATGATGAAGTCCAGTGTTGTGGAGCAGGGAGCGAGAATGAGATAGTGAGCAGCAATCTGTGACATGGTGTTGACAAGTAGCTGTGTCTTACACTGATCCGAAGGGTAGGAAGCACAGAAGCAGGGTGGCCTTGACTGTGAGACACAAATTCAAGCTTCTGTGAGGTCACAGGTCATAGAGTGAAGCTTTCTCTGAGAAGTCTAGATTAGAGCTCAGTGGGGTAAAATTACAGAATGCAGTCCAGATAGAGGGTGGGGCATTGAAGGCTAGTGAGGAGTAAATGGAAAGAAAGAGAGGGCTAAGAGCTAGGTGGGTGAGGTGAGGGAGGGAGTGAGGTGAGGGTGGCACAAGGCTGGGTTGAGGTGAGGATGGGGTGAGGTGAGGATGGGGGAGAGATGAGGATGGGGTGAGGTGAGGGTGGGTTGAGGTGAGGATGGGGTGAGGTGAGGATGGGGAGAGGTGAGGATGGGGAGAGGTGAGGGTGGTTGAGGTGAGGGTGGGTTGAGGTGAGGGTGGGGAGAGGTGAGGATGGGTTGAGGTGAGGATGGGGGTGAGGTGAGGATGGGGGAAAAAAGAGGATGGGGTGAGGTGAGGGTGGGGAGAGGTGAGGGTGGTTGAGGTGAGGGTGGGGAGAGGTGAGATTGGGGAGAGGTGAGGGTGGTTGAGGTGAGGGTGGGGAGAGGTGAGGATGGGTTGAGGTGAGGATGGGGGTGAGGTGAGGATGGGGGAAAAAGAGGATGGGGTGAGGGTGGGTTGAGGTGAGGGTGGGGAGAGGTGAGGATGGGGAGGTGAGGGTGGTTGAGGTGAGGGTGGGGGTGAGGTGAGGATGGGTTGAGGTGAGGATGGGGGAGAGATGAGGATGGGGTGAGGTGAGGGTGGGTTGAGGTGAGGGTGGGGAGAGGTGAGGATGGGGAGAGGTGAGGGTGGTTGAGGTGAGGGTGGGGAGAGGTGAGGATGGGGAGAGGTGAGGGTGGGTTGAGGTGAGGGTGGGGAGAGGTGAGGATGGGGAGAGGTGAGGGTGGTTGAGGTGAGGGTGGGGAGAGGTGAGGGTGGGGAGAGGTGAGGATGGGGAGAGGTGAGGGTGGTTGAGGTGAGGGTGGGGAGAGGTGAGGATGGAGTGAGGTGAGGATGGGGAGAGATGAGGATGGGGAGAGGTGAATGTAGGTTGAGGTGAGGATGTGGGAGAGGTGAGGATGGGGAGAGGTGAGGGTGGTTGAGGTGAGGGTAGGGAGGTGATGGGGAGAGGTGAGGGTGGTTGAGGTGAGGGTGGGGAGAGGTGAGGATGTAGTGAGGTGAGGATGGGGAGAGGTGAATGTAGGTTGAGGTGAGGATGTGGGAGAGGTGAGGATGGAGTGAGGTGAGGATGGGGGAGAGATGAGGATGGGGTGAGGTGAGGGTGGGTTGAGGTGAGGGTGGGGAGGTGAGGATGGGGAGAGGTGAGGGTGGTTGAGGTGAGGGTGGGGAGAGGTGAGGATGGGGAGAGGTGAGGGTGGGTTGAGGTGAGGGTGGGGAGAGGTGAGGATGGGGAGAGGTGAGGGTGGTTGAGGTGAGGGTGGGGAGAGGTGAGGGTGGGGAGAGGTGAGGATGGGGAGAGATGAGGATGGGAGAGGTGAGGGTGGGGAGAGGTGAGGATGGAGTGAGGTGAGGATGGGGAGAGATGAGGATGGGGAGAGGTGAATGTAGGTTGAGGTGAGGATGTGGGAGAGGTGAGGATGGGGAGAGGTGAGGGTGGTTGAGGTGAGGGTAGGGAGGTGATGGGGAGAGGTGAGGGTGGTTGAGGTGAGGGTGGGGAGAGGTGAGGATGGAGTGAGGTGAGGATGGGGAGAGATGAGGATGGGGAGAGGTGAATGTAGGTTGAGGTGTGGATGGGGAGAGGTGAGGATGGATTGAGGTGTGGATGGGGAGAGGTGAGGATGGGGAGAGGTGAATGTAGGTTGAGGTGAGGATGTGGGAGTAGTGAGGATGAGGGAGAGATGAGGATGGGGGAGAGGTGAATGTAGGTTGAGGTGAGGATGTGGGAGAGGTGAGGATGGATTGAGGTGTGGATGGGGAGAGGTGAGGATGGGGAGAGGTGAGGATGGAGTGAGGTGAGGATGGGGAGAGGTGAGGATGGGGAGAGGTGAATGTAGGTTGAGGTGAGAATGTGGGAGAGGTGAGGATGGATTGAGGTGTGGATGGGGAGAGGTGAGGATGGGGAGAGGTGAGGATGGATTGAGGTGTGGATGGGGAGAGGTGAGGATGGGAAGAGGTGAGGATGGATTGAGGTGTGGATGGGGAGAGGTGAGGATGGGGAGAGGTGAATGTAGGTTGAGGTGAGGATGTGGGAGAGGTGAGGATGGATTGAGGTGTGGATGGGGAGAGGTGAGGATGGGGAGAGGTGAATGTAGGTTGAGGTGAGGATGTGGGAGTAGTGAGGATGAGGGAGAGATGAGGATGGGGAGAGGTGAATGTAGGTTGAGGTGAGGATGTGGGAGAGGTGAGGATGGGAAGAGGTGAGGATGGATTGAGGTGTGGATGGGGAGAGGTGTGGATGGAGTGAGGTGAGGATGGGGAGAGGTGAGGATGGGGAGAGGTGAATGTAGGTTGAGGTGAGGATGTGGGAGTAGTGAGGATGAGGGAGAGATGAGGATGGGGAGAGGTGAATGTAGGTTGAGGTGAGGATGTGGGAGAGGTGAGGATGGATTGAGGTGTGGATGGGGAGAGGTGAGGATGGGGAGAGGTGAGGATGGAGTGAGGTGAGGATGGGGAGAGGTGAGGATGGGGAGAGGTGAATGTAGGTTGAGGTGAGAATGTGGGAGAGGTGAGGATGGATTGAGGTGTGGATGGGGAGAGGTGAGGATGGGGAGAGGTGAGGATGGATTGAGGTGTGGATGGGGAGAGGTGAGGATGGGAAGAGGTGAGGATGGATTGAGGTGTGGATGGGGAGAGGTGAGGATGGGGAGAGGTGAATGTAGGTTGAGGTGAGGATGTGGGAGAGGTGAGGATGGATTGAGGTGTGGATGGGGAGAGGTGAGGATGGGGAGAGGTGAATGTAGGTTGAGGTGAGGATGTGGGAGTAGTGAGGATGAGGGAGAGATGAGGATGGGGAGAGGTGAATGTAGGTTGAGGTGAGGATGTGGGAGAGGTGAGGATGGGAAGAGGTGAGGATGGATTGAGGTGTGGATGGGGAGAGGTGTGGATGGAGTGAGGTGAGGATGGGGAGAGGTGAGGATGGGGAGAGGTGAATGTAGGTTGAGGTGAGAATGTGGGAGAGGTGAGGATGGATTGAGGTGTGGATGGGGAGAGGTGTGGATGGAGTGAGGTGAGGATGTGGAGAGGTGAGGATGGGGAGAGGTGAATGTAGGTTGAGGTGAGAATGTGGGAGAGGTGAGGATGGGGAGAGGTGAATGTAGGTTGAGGTGAGAATGTGGGAGAGGTGAGGATGGATTGAGGTGTGGATGGGGAGAGGTGAGGATGGGGAGAGGTGAGGATGGATTGAGGTGTGGATGGGGAGAGGTGAGGATGGGGAGAGGTGAGGATGGATTGAGGTGTGGATGGGGAGAGGTGAGGATGGGGAGAGGTGAATGTAGGTTGAGGTGAGGATGTGGGAGTAGTGAGGATGAGGGAGAGATGAGGATGATCGAGGTAAGGTTGCTGAGCCCTCTTCTGCTTCCTGTGATGTGGGCCTTGTGGGGTGTTTGTTGTGGGTCCATGCCATCTTTGAAGAACTGTGATAGGTTTGCAAGTCCTTTGTGGTTAATATAAGACTTTAGAAGATGTGAGGAAGGCTTCGTGTTCAGTGCCAGGCTGCAGAGTGCTGTGTAGCAGCGTGCATGTGGACACTGACCCAATGAATAGGACTTCTGAGGCTTCAGCAAGTTCCTCCGTGAGTGAAGAGTGAGTGCCATTTTCTCAACAATGAAGGGTTATTGTGACATTTTCAAATGCTGCACGACTACAGGTTAAGTGTATTGCCAAAGAAACAGTGGTGGTGAAGATGAAAACTTCAAGTGAAACAACCCAAAAACCAGCATCAAATCTACTTCCCTCTGCTTTAATGCTAGTTTTAAATGCTAGGTTTTTCTCCCCTCCCTCTTACACACAGTAGATCCACACTGGTACCATTCTGCCAAGATCCAGTGATCTATCACAATCACAACTGATCCCTTTTGACCAACAGGACTGGTGCCTGATCCTGCAGAATAGCCAAGTGTGATTCTATTGATATCTACATCACTGGTGGAGGCAAACCAACACCCTCAAGCACTGACTCTGCAACCACAAGCATACATCTGCTCCATTATCAAAAGAATTCTCAATAACTATTACCTTCTTAACTTTTCACCTCCCTCTTTCTATAGTTGGTACTGTGGGTGCACACCTCAGGGGAAGTCTCTTTACCTCCATCAGCACAGTTAACTTTGTACTTGTTTCACAGCTTTAGCTTGAGAGGGGATGAGAGGATGGGTTTATCCCCTGAACTATCCAGTGACCTCTTGATTTGTCCCTTTCTCCCTACACTCTCTTGAATTGTGGCATCACCACCTGTGATAGCTATTCTGGAAAATGCAGCCTCACAATTGAACTGTGGCAAAATCAACGGGTGCGTTTAAAGTGGAGGTTGATAGCAACTTCATTAGTAAGGATGTAGAAGGTTATGGGGAGAAAGTGGGAGAGAAAATAAGTCAGCCATGATGGAGTGATACTGCAGACTGAATGGCCTTATTCTGCTGCTACGTGTTATGGTCTAATGGAGATACGGAAAGTGAAAGATAAATGGGATGAGGATGGGGTTCTGTACAGATCCAGGTCAGTCTGTTCTGATTGGGTTGGCCTTTCTTTCCTTCACTTATTTACCTTTCGATAGAATGGGTCCAAGTCACAGATCTTGCCGGGCTTATCTACTCTTCCCAGAGCAAAGATAATCAGCTTTGGTGGCTGTATGTGGCTGTGCACCAAGCTTGTTTAATTCATCAATGCCTACAAACCTGAAGGAAGATTATCAATTCAACACCATGACCTGGAAATTCGATGATGCTGTGTGAGCTACTTTGAATGGCAACGGATTGAGCCGAGATATAAACTTTGCTGTGAAACACTGTTGGGATTTCCTAACATGTATAGCAGAACATGCAGCCTTGAATGACATGCCTTAGTGTGTGTGGTCTGCCTACATGCCAAGTACATCAGGCATGCGTACACATTTGCATCACTATTGCAGCACTGCAGGGGAGAAATGCACTGACAAACAGGCTTGGACTAGGGGCCTGGGGTCTGGTGAAGTGCTCCCTGAAAAGTTCGATATGTGTGGGACGGGGTATCCCACCACTCTGAATGCCTCCCCAGGTGCCTCTGTTGCGATGGGAACCAGTGCCAGAGTAGGACAGTGTCTGTTCCCATGTCAGCTGGCACACACCCCTGCTGAAGAGTCCCAGCCATGGCAGGATGTCGTCTAGGTAAGCCTGTGCTTCCAGCTAACTCCTGACCATAAAACAAGGTTAATGTGTGTAATCCTACAGAGCAGCAGCAGATTGCAGTTGTTTAAATGTAACACTCCTTGCACGTTTTGAACTCAAGCATACAGGGTATATGGCATGGGTACTGGACAGAGCTCA
The DNA here is from genome assembly GCF_030144855.1 of Hypanus sabinus. Lineage (NCBI taxonomy): Eukaryota > Metazoa > Chordata > Chondrichthyes > Myliobatiformes > Dasyatidae > Hypanus > Hypanus sabinus. Next base: position 16,592,052 of record NC_082722.1, on the reverse strand, counting down.
TGTTCAATAAGGTCGAATTATTGTACCCTTAGAAAATCAACAGAATGATCATCCAGTCTACTACAAGTTCTGTAAGTTTCTCGTGACCAATAGGATGGAGCTCAGTTCCAAGGAACACCGACTAGTATCACTGTGGTATCTTAATATCTGTTGTGAGTGTTATTACAAACACATTTCAGAAAACTTATTAATTAGCTAATTAGTAAAATGCATCCAGTATTAACACTGGGATTGATTCCAGTAACAGGAATTTCACACTGTCAGATACACTGGGAGTGATTCCAGTAACAGGAACTCCACACGGTCAGATACACTGGGAGTGATTCCAGTAACAGGAACTCCACACGGTCAGATACACTGGGAGAGATTCCAGTAACAGGAACTCCACACTGTCAGACACACTGGGAACGATTCCAGTAACAGGAACTCCACACTATCAGATACACTGGGAGCGATTCCAGTAACAGGAACTCCACACGGTCAGACACACTGGGAGCGATTCCAGTAAGAGGAACTCCACACTATCAGATACACTGGGAGCGATTCCAGTAACAGGACCTCCACACTGTCAGATGCACTGGGAACGATTCATGTAGCAGGAACTCCACACTGTCAGACACACTGGGAGCGATTCCAGTAACAGGAACTCCACACAGTCAGACACACTGGGAACGATTCCAGTAAGAGGAACTCCACACTATCAGATACACTGGGAGCGATTCCAGTAACAGGACCTCCACACTGTCAGATGCACTGGGAACGATTCCAGTAAGAGGAACTCCACACTATCAGATACACTATGTACGATTCCAGTAACAGGAACTCCACACTGTCAGACACACTGGGAACGATTCATGTAGCAGGAACTCCACACTGTCAGATACACTGGGAGCGATTCCAGTAACAGGAACTCCACACTGTCAGATACATTGGGAACGATTCCAGTAACAGGAACTCCACACGGTCAGACACACTGGGAATGATTCCAGTAACAGGAACTCCACACTGTCAGATACACTGGGAGCGATTCCAGTAACAGGAACTCCACACTGTCAGATGCACTGGGAACAATTCCAGTAACAGGAACTCCACACTGTCAGATGCACTGGGAACGATTCCAGTAACAGGAACTCCACACTGTCAGACACACTGGGAATGATTCCAGTAACAGGCTCTCCACACTGTCAGATGCACTGGGAACGATTCCAGTAACAGGAACTCCACACTGTCAGATACACTGGGAACGATTCCAGTAACAGGAACTCCACACTGTCAGACACACTGGGATCGATTCCAGTAAGAGGAACTCCACACTATCAGATACACTGGGAGTGATTCCAGTAAGAGGAACTCCACACTATCAGATACACTGGGAGTGATTCCAGTAAGAGGAACTACACACTATCAGATACACTGGGAGTGATTCCAGTAAGAGGAACTCCAGACTATCAGATACACTGGGAGTGATTCCAGTAAGAGGAACTACACACTATCAGATACACTGGGAGTGATTCCAGTCGCAGGAACTCCACACGGTCAGATGCACTGGGAGCGAATCTAGTGATAGAGTTTTCACTCAGTATAGCAGCAGTACTGGGATTTACAGTGTGTTTGGCAGTGATGTGCCTCTGTTATTGGGCTCTATTCTCAGTAGACCGTCCATGTTACTGTGATTTGTTTCTAGAGTATGCATTTAGTTTGGTAACTGGACCTCACTCCCAGTACAAACTAGAAATACACTACTAAATACATTTAGACTAATCCCACTAATTGACCTCTCGTCTACCAGACACATTGCCAGTGATCTCAGTATTGATGCCTCCACACTCTACATTCTCACTGTGATCTCGTGGCCTTCTTCTAGGTGCTCTCATGTCTTTATATATCCTCAAACTTTGCAGATAGGTGACTTCAACTTAATCTTGGCTACTTTAAATAGCATCTAGACTGTTGGTGAATGGTAAAACCTGGGGGGAAGTGATGGAAAAAATAGGATTAGTGTAAAAATGAGTGCTTGTTGGCTGGCTGTGGACTCAGTGAGCTGAAGGTCCAGTTTCTATACTATGTCGCCACAAATCAATGATGTCCAGCATCAATGTTTACTTTTACACCCAAAGGCAAATGAGACCCTCCTTCACTGGAAGATATGTGACTCTCAGTCACTTTTCTCATTCTCCGTCTCGTTATAGTTAATAAATAAGCATTCAATCAAGATAAAAATACTCTCTTCAAAAGTTCGTATTATTTATCACTCTTGTGTTCCCTATAATTTAACCTTTAATTTGTAGACTCTCCCAGGACAATCCTGCAGGGTTTGTAACCTGAATTGCCTGTGCAAGTGCTTGCACACAGGTACAATCTGCAGGCATGTTCCTTACTCCCATCCCTGCAGGAATTCTTAGAATTAATTCTGTCAGTGTGTTCTCCTTGTGCCATGTGCAAGATCCAAAGAGTTGTTCATAATAGCTGAAGGCAACAGATGCAAACAGATGGCAAGAGGGACTTGCGCAGTTGTCCCTGTGCCTGGTCACGATGCCAGCAACATCATCTGCCTCAGTTACTCCAGGAAACAGCTCAGTGAGGAATAAGCTCCTTTCTAATTCAGTAGGTTATTTTTGATAAATTAATCATGTCCACCGATGGGCATGATACTTAGGGAAAGAGATTCTGCCTGCAGCCCACCTTCTGGACAGCCAGAAATAACTGAATGATTCATCACAGTGGCTTCACATTCCATGTTGTCTGGTCAGGAACAAAGTAGCTTTGGCGAGGACACAAATAAAACCTAGCAGCTGAGACACTCAGTAGTGCTGTAATGTTAATGATTGCAGAACCTAATTGAGTCATACACAGGATGTCACATATCCCAGAATAAACAGTGCACTAACACACAGATTCATTACTGTCACTACACACAGCTCAGGCTGATGTAGGGACTACTCGGTAAAAAAAGAAAAAATGGAACAGGTTCAAGAGTATGTCATTTGGCCCTCAAGTCTCGATAATAACCCACGTAATTCAATATCACCTGATTCTGCTATCCTTAATATCCACACTCAACAAAATCTGTAACCACAGTTTCAATGGCTGCATGGTTTTTGAATTCAATTAATTTACACATTTCTATTTCAATGAATGCACCTGTCAGACAGACATGCTGAAAAATGTCTGGTTGATTCACTGGGAGTTTCTGACCAAGTAGAGAATTACAGACTGGGAGTGTGTGGTTCTGAATATTTAGTGAATACATGGGGAGTATTACAGGCAGATGCTGAGCAACAGAGTCAATCTTGTTTCTAAAGAGCCCTGTAAATATTCCATGCCAAGTTACTTCTTGTTAAAAGCCACATTTCAAGTCAAAGTAGGCAACTCCTCAACAGACCAGTCTAGACCAAGTTTTTAATTCATTATCAATATTACTAGAAGTGACTCTGGTTATTATCAAGATGCAATTAGCAACTGCTTGCTGTGTATAAACTGAGTGCCACACTTTTAATCTTCAGCAGTTCTGCACTTGAAAATTATTTCATATAGGTGCTCAAGACATTCAGAGGTAGTGAAAGGTACTATATCGGTGGCATGGCTGTTGCACTTACTTCTGTGCTGTATAATTCTAAGGCTATAAATGCAAGGAGGAGAAATTTAAATTTGGTTACCAATGCTAAACAGTTAGCTGTCTTCTGCCTCCTATAGATTTGATACTATTATAGAACAGTAGCAAATAAAGACAACCTTATCCAAAAGCTTGACACAAACTGCCAACCGCCTCTTTCTTATCCAGTGGTCTTTCCTTTAGTGTTGGTGCTGCAGAGTAGCTGTTATCAAGGCTTTGCATCAAATTAGACCGTCTTTAAACTACTTACTTCTCTGTGCCCTCATGATGGTCAGACACTTAACACAATATACGGGGGCACACTTTGCACAGGTTCTCCTGACATAGCACACTTTACATGCCACAGACAGGCCACATTTCAGCACATTGTAAATATGGATGCGTGCAGCTAATACTTTAGAGCAGGGGTTCCCAACCTTTCCTATACCATTAAGCAAAGCGTTGGGGATGCTTTCATACTTTAGACTGCCAGAAACAGCTGCTCTATTCTACAGATTGCAATGATGCTGATTGTGCAGTCACTAATGAAGGCACTCACATTCAAGTATTTCACAAGAACCCACCTCTCCAGCTTGATCTCCTGATGGGAGAAGTTTTTCAGGGATTACAATTCTGCATTAGGTGTCTGTCTGAGGTTAGAGAGTGCATTCTGACAGGTGCTGTTTTCTTTGTGCTTTCCCCACTCACTCACTGGACAAGGAAGCAGCTGGCTCCTCCACCAGCCCCTTCTCTCCCAGGCCATGCAAGTCAGTTCAACCCAAGGATTACTAGCTCACTCATCTGAAATACGGAACTTTCCTCTTCTTAATGTTTTAATACTGCACTGGACGAAGAACCTCAAAAAATCTTAGAGTAGTTTTAGTAGAATATTGCCCGATCTAATATCATCTCATTTATTGAGGGGTAAGTAATGGAAATGAGACTGATGGGAATTCTTTGGGGACTGATGTAGATTTGATGGACCAAAGGGCTTCCTCCTCTAGCTGAAGGAATAAGGATCGGACCAAAGAGTGCCATTTATCTATTGTTTTCATCTATTCTGCAGCAGAGTGGGCGCACTGGGTGACAGAAAGTTGTGAACTCAGAGCTTCAGAGTATACCTTCTCAGATGTAGCTGACTTCGGTAGTTTGCTGAAGAGGTGGACCTGCACACATTGAAACACCGACCACAGAAATAACAAAGGAAACCGCACGCAGAAAGCAGCCAGGAAATGCCCGACAACAAACAACATATCACGCTGCGCACAGATGCAGCAAAGTTCATACACCAAAACACAACACAGAGACACTTTGCTTTGTGTAGAATCTGCACAGAGTTTCCTTGTTTTGTGTTGCTACTGAAGAGTGCATACAAATAAGCACTGCATGCAGAACCTAGAAACAACTAAGTCTGTGCCAATGGACAACTCATAATGTCTGCAACAAAATGACCGCATCTCTTCGTTTAGACTTTCCACCACTGTTATGCACTTCCCCCATGAATAGGTTAACAACTTGTGGCTATGGTAGTAGAAGCATTATCTTCTACTGCCTTCAGAGTGTAAATTTAGATTTCTATGTTCATTGCCATTTCTACACGAGTAGCACTAATTTTGCATGCCCTGAGCCCAATGTTGCAGTTACATTGGGTAAGTAGAATAGCTACCGCATCCTTAAATCTGCCATTTGTGGAGATAGCAGGCACCAGTCCCAGAACAGTCAGCAAAGGCTGAGGTCTGTAATGAACATGAATGGTCTTCCCAACATGAACTGGTGAAACCACATGACTCCAATATTAGCTCCAACATCACCTTCTCTATCTGGGTGTTACTTCTCGTTTTGTAAAATGTAAGCAGTTGTCTTCTGCTGGTCACCGTCTCAAAAAAGGCTAATTGCTGTTGCAAAGGCATAGTTGGAAGTATCACAAGTTAGTTTTAGCACATAGTTGCTGTTATGGAAGTGACTCAGTGTTGAAGCTTTCCTCGCCCAGATCGCATGCCGCTCTTCACCCACCATGTTCTTTTACAGTTGATAAAGTGGAAAGGAGGGGCTGAAATCTGGTGCAGTTATGGATCATCCTGAAATGTGACCGGTTTTCAGGATCAACTTCACGTTTCTCTCCACTGAAGTTATCTCTTTAACTAGATAAAGCCCAGTCATCCACCGGCAGACCCAAATAAACGAGCTCCTTCCACTCAGAGGCTCATCTACTTTCTTCAACCTTGGCATTCTGTTCAACAGCTCTGAACATGGCATCGAGTGATGAAAGATCTCTGCGACTCTGCAGTTAAAGCATCACCATGATCGCATATATAGTGTGACAGCCTTACATACCTGTAATTGGCTGGAATATTTCAGAAGAGGACTTTGCCCTCTCTGGTAGCTTGATACGAGCACGATTCCATGCAGATGTTAATAGTCAAGGGGCCGTTGGACTTGTTTGTCTACATTAATTTAGACAAAGGAATGGAAGAGGACCAATTGCAATTCAGGAGTAGATCTTGTGATGGGCAGGAAGTTCTGCTCATCACCCACCTCTATAAAATGGGTCACTTTTTAACCTCCTCAGAGACAGTTCTACCCACCCTTGAAAGCACCATGGTGGGTGTTGTTCAGTCACACTGGACACTTTCACCAAATCCTTTGTGTCATTCCAGTTTATTTAGCTTTTCTTCGATTTGGACTATAAGTGCAAGTGTTACTAGTTTACAGATGAGTCTGGCATTTCACTTGATTGGTGCCCTTCAATTCCTGAATGAATTCTTAAAATATATTTTTTATATATATATGATTGTGGTGTATTCATATTAAAGACTTGTTTCCTCATCCTCAGCTCTTTCATTCAGTCTGTTCCTATATTTATCTACATAATTATTAGCCTTGCCTTTTGTATATTGCAGAGTTCTTCATTCTTACAGCCTCACTGTAAGATATGTCAGCTTTAATGCATTTTAATTCATTTGGAGATACAGCAGGGAAACATGTCCACAGTCCAAAGGCGTACCAGTTAGTAGGTTAAATGATCATTGTAAATAGTCCCATGATTAGGCTAGGGTTAAGTTAACACAAGGAAATCTGCAGGTGCTGGAAATTCAAGCTACACACACAAAATGCTGGTGGAACGCAGCAGGCCAGGCAGCACCTGTAGGGAGAAGCACTGTTGACGTTTCGGGCCGAGACCCTTCGTCAGGACTAACTGAAAGGAAAGATAGCAAGAGATTTGATAAGTAAGTGATACAGAGCTGGAGAAGGGAAAGGATCATGGGATGGGAGGTGGGGGGGGGGGGAACACCAGAGGGAGAACAGGCAAATGAGGCCTGAGGCCTCCCGTCCCATGATCCTTTCTCTTCTCCAGCTCTGTATCACTTTCGCCAATCACCTTTCCAGCTCTTAGCTTTACCCCACCCCCTCCGGTCTTCTCCTACAATTTCGCATTACCCCCTCCCCCTCCTACTTTCAAATCTCTTACTATCTTTCCTTTCGGTTAGTCCTGATGAGGGGTCTCGGCCCGAAACGTCGACAGTGCTTCTCCCTACAGATGCTGCCTGGCCTGCTGTGTTCCACCAGCATTCTGTGTGTGTTACTTGGGTTAAGTTGGTGGGTTGCTGGCAGCGTGGCTCAAAGGCTTATTCCGCACTGTATCTCTAAATAAAATAGAATAAAATAAAACAAATAAAATTATGACCCAACAAGTCTGCACCACCCAATTACACCCATGTGACCAGTTAGCCTACTAACCCATGGGAGGAAACCCACACAGTCATGGGGAGAACATATAGACTCTTTACTGACAGTGGTGGAAATGACCTTGGTTCAGTGGCACTGTAATAATGTTACACTAACCACTACAGTACTGTGCCATCCTAACTTCTTGATAACTGCAATATCTTGCCGTACCCTCCCTTCTGCTAATACAGCAGTCCGTAGCTGTGTCCATTTTTATCTTGGTATCTAGATTATTAATCTTTGATTTTGAAATTGCTGCTTCTTGTTTTTACACCTCAATGCAACTTAAAGCATGCTTCTCACATTATTCACCCTCTTCAACATTACATCGACTTGCTTTTTGTGCTTTTAGACAAGGTTTAACAACCACTGGCTTGCTAAATTTTGTTTATCCCTGCACGTAGAGACTATGAGCCCATGCTCTTTGCAATTAAGATGCTTCGTTTTGATCTGACACACTTAAACTGAATGACTCCTGCTTCACTAGTAACAGGATTTCCCACCACACCTGATCTTCATGCCATTCAGGTTTAGGTGACCCAGAAGTGAAGTGGACACCGGCTCTCAGCCCGGATACTGTGCGTGCATTATACATGCTTGGAGACCATTCCCATTGTCCTTCCATTCTAAGATGAAAGGTAACATAGTGTACTTGCTGGGTGGCGTGGTAGCACAATGCTTTACAATGTAGTAATCAGTGACCAAAGGACCTCACCCAATCTGTATCATTCTACAGCTCTAAAATGTGCTCCATGGAACCATACTTTCAGAAACCAAAATGTAGATAAAGAAACTCATTGTAGCCAATAAAAATGGATTTGATCATCTATCATTGTTTTGGTGATCATCTGATAATATAATCCGATCTATCTGAATTTTGGGAGATACCTCTACTTGGTCTGCCATGCATGTTTGCTCATGCTAAGAATACATAGCTCTGTTACACCTACCACTCCAGACTCCCAGTGGCTCCCTCAAGCACAGAGAAATTGTAAGGTTCAAAGACCAGTGTTGTTAGATTTCTCTGTGCAACACTGAGTTGAAATCAACATGAAATTACTTTTTACTGTACAGCAAGCTGCCTGTACTTGGCACAACAGTTGCCATCTTTGCAGCCAGCGTCAGTACCAAATACAACACCAACAATTCTCTCCCACCTATGGGATGGAGAGGGTAGCAATATGGATATTGTAATGTTGGAGGCTATAGAGGGAGGTTGGCATGGTGTTCCCAGGGAGTTAGAGGGATCTGAACAAGCCAGTGAGGAATGGTGATTGCAGGAGGTGTATTCCCTCTTCCTGAGAGCCACAAAGACCTTTGAGAACTGTGGCCAAGGACTCCTGGCGGAAGTCAGTTTCTTAGGACAGATAGTAAACATCTCCTGCTTCTCTGTCTACTCCTGTCTCTTCTGTCTCGAATACAGAGCTTACCAACGTGCTGGTGTGTAATGTGTGCAAAAAGTGTGACAGAGGTCTGGAATATTCCTGAAGCTGAGAGTGACAATGATGCCAATCTTTATAAGCGGAGCAGTCAAGGACATACAGCATGACGGACAATGCAGAGATCACAGGTATCAGAGAGGGCAAAGCACTGCTGACACAGATTCAGGGGAATCACAGTTCATTTAAAGTCGGATGTTTCTTCTTTAGACCACTAAGGTTGAAATTTTCACTGCAGATAGAATTTGCTTGTTTCACTACTGCTGATGTCATCTTGGGAATACATCAAACATAGAGTGCAACACAGGAACAGACCATTCAGCCCACAATGTTGTGCCAGGCCAGCTGAAAAAGAAATCAAAAACACCCAAACACTAATCCCTCCTACCTACACAATGACCATATCCCTCCATCGTCCTTACGTCCACGTGCCTATCGAAACGTCTCTTAAAAGCCTCAAGTGTATTTGCCTCTACCACTGTACCAGGCAGCGCAGTTCAGACATCCACCACTCTCTGAGTAAAAGAACTTACTTCCCCTTTGAGCCGACCTCCTTCTCACCTTCAATGCATGTGCTCTAGTATTGGGCATTTCCATCCTGGGAAACAGATACTCCTTGTCCACTCATCTGTGCCTCTCATAATCTTAAGGACCTCTATCAGATCTCCCCTGAGCCTCCTGGGAAGTTTTACTGGGAAGGCCAAACAAAAATCCTGATAAAAAGCCTGACACGTGTCCTGACTCCGAGAAAAGTGAGAAGTTTCTGTGTTTGGGTTTCAGCTGCACTGTGCTGTTTGGGAGTTCTACCAAGTGACTTGTAGGCCATGGCTTCAGCTGGTAACATTCCAGCAGCACCCTCTTCCACGCTCAGGAATCACTAAACTTGGGTCTCATGAAAGACAGAAGGCATTTATCAGCAAACCCTCCGATGCATAATGCCCAGCAGCACGGTTGAAGCCTGCGAAGCTGATGTTGCAAAGCATCAAGTGCCGGATAGGTAACACTCTTGCCTTGGCTTTCATTCCAGGTACTTCAGCAGTGGCCAAGTAACATGAAGGTTCAGTCCTGAGCTTGAGTGCCGGCTGCGTGGAACTTGTATGTTCATGTGGGTTTCTTCAGGCTGCTCTGGTTTCCTGCCCTCATGCAGGCAGGTGGGTAGTAGAGTCGGGGAGTGGGGGAGGGCAGTTGATGTGGGGAGAATAAGATGGGATTAATGCAAATGAGTGACAGATTTTGAATTTGGTAGTTTGAAGGGCTTGTTTCACTGCTGTATCTTTTTAAGACTCTGTGAAATCTGTCTGACATTTGGCAATTAAAGACATCATCTTTCAGATGAACTGACGCCCCTTCTTTCCTGTCAGTTCTACATAAAGGAACAAAATGCGGGGAAGCTCTGGAACAACATTAAAGCTTCCACCAACTTGAAAAGCAAATTAACTGGTCATTATTACATTGATGTCTGTAGAAGCTTGCACTGCCATACCAATGATAAAACAGTTTGAAAATGGGTGATTGGGCTGCGTACGAGGTTGAAAACAGGGAGATCTAAGAGGGAGTGCAATGGAGACCCCAGGATATCCACCCCAGTAATTTTGCATGTTGGGAGAAGAGTTCACAGCAGGGAAAGTGATTATCCTAGGGTCTAGATCATTATTTACATGATGAGAGACAGGGAGAGAGAAAGGGAGGGGGATGGGGAGGGAGGGAGAGAGAGAGAGATATGAGATAGAGATATCACCTCCGTAGCCCTGGCAGTGTCAAATGGGTTCAAGCTGGCTCTGACCTTTAGACAAGCTGCAGGCTCTGTTTATAGTGCATAGAAGCAAGCTTTAATATTTAAGGGCAACTTAAATCATTCAGAAGCTCATGATTATTCAAGAATAGACCTAACTCTTGTTTATGTTGGTTATCCCAATGCCACTCTTAAACAACCATCTGTAAAACCAAACATGTTTTGCTTTCCACATCTCCTCCCTCATGGCTTCTCTAAGTTTTTTATCATTCAAGGAGAAAATCCCAGGTTCTCCAGTCTATCTTTGGAAAGGAATTCCTTCTTACGAAGTGCCACTCCTAGAAACCCCTAGCGTAGTGGTTAACATGACGCTATTACAGCTCGGTGTGTCAGAATTCGGAGTTCAATCCCAGCATCCTCGGTAAGGCGTTTGTACGTCCTCCCTGTGGGTTTTCTGCAGGTGCTCAGGAATTGCAGGGTTGGTGAGCTTCAAAGGGCCAGAAGGGCCTATTCCACACTGATACTTTAAAATAATAAATAACTAAAACCCCTTCAGCCCCTTCCTATAGCCCTGATATCCTTTAAGATGTAATGACAAAGACTGGACAGAATCTGGAAAAATTAATGCACATGTTTTAGGGAATTGTATATCAACTAACTAAAAAATGTTTTTCTTCTGTCTGACCATGGATGTTATGGAAGATTTTCCAGATGTCCTTGCTTCTGAAGTCAAAGTCAGTAGTACCCCTTCCAAGTCCCAATATTCTGGTCTTTCCTTTGCTTCTATCTATCTAATGAATGTTAGACTTAAGCTGACTGTTTCAGAAGCAATTCATAAGTGAAGGATTTTGGGAAGTTACCTTATGAACAGCAGCTGTACGTGCTGTTGCTATCAAGAATTCATCATGGCTGGGATTGTCTCAATGGTACAAATTCAGTTTGGAGTCTGTATTATAGCATCAGGTGTGGGAAGGGACTATCTTTGAGAAATACATGCCCATAAAACTGGCACTAGTAGAGCTGTTCCTCAAAACTCCAACAACCTGTGCTCACTCGTCACCCTGGATGTTGTCTGAAGTTTGCAGGCTCTTCTCGTGTCTGTTTGGGTTTCTTACTACATCCCAAGAAAGATGAGAGTTGGTAGATTAACTGACCACTGGAAATTGCCCCTGAATGTGCAAGTGAGTCAGAAAATCTGTTGATGGGGAGAATAAATGTGGGATTCGTGAAAATGAGTGCTTGATGATTGGTGAGGAGCTAATGAGCCAAAGGGTTGCTTTCTGTGCTGTTTGGCTCTGGAACATGGCTTCCAGTAAGATGGTGGCATGCTCCGACACAATGGCTACTATGAGGCCAACCAAAGACGCTATTCTCTTTTGTAAACAAATTGGTTATGATCGCTGGACCCTTCTAGATATAGGAACTTAAAATACTGCAGGTCTACCCTATGGTAGAGAAACTGAAGGGGCTGGACTTGGTGTGGATCCTGCTGTGTTAGAAAGGTCTTGGTTCGTGAAGGCAGAGAGCAATCTAACGTCAAGTGATTGTCTTAGTTGCTTCTCTTGTGGTTGCAAGACCCGGTTGCATACTGCTAATGTGGCAGCTACAAGTCCAAATCACTATTTAATTGGCAATTGGTGGGGCAACCGGCTTGCCTTGGTCGTTCTGAGGACGGCTTCAAACCACAGAGTTGCCTGTTTTCAGCAACTCAGAAGAGAGGTATCAGAGTCAGTGCACACACCGGAATGCTACAGGTGGCATCGCGTGGTGTGGTGTGATGGTGCACACACCAGAAGGCTACAGGTGGCATCGCGTGGTGTGGAGTGATGGTGCACACACCGGAATGCTACAGGTGGCATCGCGTGGTGTGGAGTGATGGTGCACACACCGGAATGCTACAGGTGGCATCGCGTGGTGTGGTGTGATGGTGCATACACCGGAATGCTACAGGTGGCATCGCTTGGTGAGGTGTGATGGTGCACACACCGGAATGTAACAGGTGGCATCGCGTGGTGTGGAGTGATGGTGCACACACCGGAATGCTAGAGGTGGCATCGCATGGTGAGGTGTGATGGTGCACACACCGGAAGGCTAGAGGTGGCATCGCGTGGTGTGGAGTGATGGTGCATACACCGGAATGCTAGAGGTGGCATCGCGTGGTGTGGAGTGATGGTGCACACACCGGAATGCTACAGGTGGCATCGCGTGGTGTGGAGTGATGGTGCACACACCGGAATGCTACAGGTGGCATCGCGTGGTGTGGTGTGATGGTGCACACACCGGAATGCTACAGGTGGCATCGCGTGGTGTGGTGTGATGGTGCACACACCGGAATGTCAGAGGTGGCATCGCGTGGTGTGGAGTGATGGTGCACACACCGGAATGCTAGTGGTGGCATCGCGTGGTGTGGTGTGATGGTGCACACACCGGAATGCTAGAGGTGGCATCGCGTGGTGTGGTGTGATGGTGCACACACCGGAATGCTACAGGTGGCATCGCGTGGTGTGGTGTGATGGTGCACACACCGGAATGCTACAGGTGGCATCGCGTGGTGTGGTGTGATGGTGCACACACCGGAATGCTACAGGTGGCATCGCGTGGTGTGGTGTGATGGTGCACACACCAGAATGTTACAGGTGGCATCGCGTGGTGTGGTGTGATGGTGCACACACCGGAATGCTAGAGGTGGCATCGCGTGGTGTGGTGTGACGGTGCACACACCGGAATGCTAGAGGTGGCATCGCGTGGTGTGGTGTGATGGTGCACACACCGCAATGCTAGAGGTGGCATCGCGTGGTGTGGTGTGACGGTGCACACACCGGAATGCTACAGGTGGCATCGTGTGGTGTGGTGTGATGGTGCACACACCAGAAGGCTAGAGGTGGCATCGCATGGTGTGGTGTGATGGTGCACACACCGCAATGCTAGAGGTGGCATCGCGTGGTGTGGTGTGACGGTGCACACACCGGAATGCTACAGGTGGCATCGCGTGGTGTGGTGTGATGGTGCACACACCGGAATGCTAGAGGTGGCATCGCGTGGTGTGGTGTGATGGTGCACACACCGCAATGCTACAGGTGGCATCGCGTGGTGTGGAGTGACGGTGCACACACCGGAATGCTACAGGTGGCATCGCGTGGTGTGGAGTGACGGTGCACACACCGGAATGCTACAGGTGGCATCGCGTGGTGTGGTGTGATGGTACACACACCGGAATGCTACAGGTGGCATCGCATGGTGTGGTGTGATGGTGCACACACCGGAATGCTACAGGTGGCATCGCGTGGTGTGGTGTGATGGTGCACACACCGGAATGCTACAGGTGGCATCGCGTGGTGTGGTGTGATGGTGCACACACCGGAATGTCAGAGGTGGCATCGCGTGGTGTGGTGTGATGGTGCACACACCGGAATGCTACAGGTGGCATCGCGTGGTGTGGAGTGACGGTGCACACACCGGAATGCTACAGGTGGCATCGCGTGGTGTGGTGTGATGGTGCACACACCGGAATGCTACAGGTGGCATCGCGTGGTGTGGAGTGATGGTGCACACACCGGAATGCTAGAGGTGGCATCGCGTGGTGTGGTGTGACGGTGCACACACCGGAATGCTAGAGGTGGCATCGCGTGGTGTGGTGTGACGGTGCACACACCGCAATGCTACAGGTGGCATCGCGTGGTGTGGTGTGATGGTGCACACACCGGAATGCTACAGGTGGCATCGTGTGGTGTGGTGTGATGGTGCACACACCGGAATGCTACAGGTGGCATCGCGTGGTGTAGTGTGATGGTGCACACACCGGAATGCTACAGGTGGCATCGCGTGGTGTGGTGTGATGGTGCACACACCGGAATGCTACAGGTGGCATCGCGTGGTGTGGTGTGATGGTGCACACACCGGAATGCTACAGGTGGCATCGCGTGGTGTGGTGTGATGGTGCATACACCGGAATGCTAGAGGTGGCATCGCGTGGTGTGGAGTGATGGTGCACACACTGGAATGCTAGAGGTGGCATCGCGTGGTGTGGTGTGATGGTACACACACCGGAATGCTACAGGTGGCATCGCGTGGTGTGGTGTGATGGTGCACACACTGGAATGCTACAGGTGGCATCGCGTGGTGTGGTGTGATGGTGCACACACTGGAATGCTACAGGTGGCATCGCGTGGTGTGGTGTGATGGTGCACACACCGGAATGCTACAGGTGGCATCGCGTGGTGTGGAGTGATGGTGCACACACCGGAATGCTACAGGTGGCATCGCGTGGTGTGGAGTGATGGTGCACACACCAGAATGCTAGAGGTGGCATCGCGTGGTGTGGTGTGATGGTGCACACACTGGAATGCTACAGGTGGCATCGCGTGGTGTGGTGTGATGGTGCACACACTGGAATGCTACAGGTGGCATCGCGTGGTGTGGAGTGATGGTGCACACACTGGAATGCTACAGGTGGCATCGCGTGGTGTGGTGTGACGGTGCACACACCGGAATGCTACAGGTGGCATCGCGTGGTGTGGTGTGATGGTGCACACACCGGAATGCTAGAGGTGGCATCGCGTGGTGTGGACTGATGGTGCACACACCAGAATGCTAGAGGTGGCATCGCGTGGTGTGGTGTGATGGTGCACACACTGGAATGCTACAGGTGGCATCGCGTGGTGTGGTGTGATGGTGCACACACTGGAATGCTACAGGTGGCATCGCGTGGTGTGGAGTGATGGTGCACACACCAGAATGCTAGAGGTGGCATCGCGTGGTGTGGTGTGATGGTGCACACACCGGAATGCTACAGGTGGCATCGCGTGGTGTGGTGTGATGGTGCACACACCGGAATGCTACAGGTGGCATCGCGTGGTGTGGTGTGATGGTGCACACACCGGAATGCTACAGGTGGCATCGCGTGGTGTGGTGTGATGGTGCACACACCGGAATGTCAGAGGTGGCATCGCGTGGTGTGGTGTGATGGTGCACACACCGGAATGCTACAGGTGGCATCGCGTGGTGTGGTGTGATGGTGCACACACCGGAATGCTACAGGTGGCATCGCGTGGTGTGGTGTGACGGTGCACACACCGGAATGCTACAGGTGGCATCGCGTGGTGTGGTGTGATGGTGCACACACCGGAATGCTACAGGTGGCATCGCGTGGTGTGGTGTGATGGTACACACACTGGAAAGCTACAGGTGGCATCGCGTGGTGTGGTGTGATGGTGCACACACCGGAATGTCAGAGGTGGCATCGCGTGGTGTGGTGTGATGGTGCACACACCGGAATGCTACAGGTGGCATCGCGTGGTGTGGTGTGATGGTGCACACACCGGAATGCTAGAGGTGGCATCGCGTGGTGTGGTGTGATGGTGCACACACCGGAAGGCTAGAGGTGGCATCGCGTGGTGTGGTGTGATGGTGCACACACCGGAATGCTACAGGTGGCATCGCGTGGTGTGGTGTGATGGTGCACACACCGGAATGCTACAGGTGGCATCGCGTGGTGTGGTGTGATGGTGCACACACTGGAATGCTACAGGTGGCATCGCGTGGTGTGGTGTGATGGTGCACACACCGGAATGTCAGAGGTGGCATCGCGTGGTGTGGTGTGATGGTGCACACACCGGAATGCTACAGGTGGCATCGCGTGGTGTGGTGTGATGGTGCACACACCAGAAGGCTAGAGGTGGCATCGCGTGGTGTGGTGTGATGGTGCACACACCGGAATGCTACAGGTGGCATCGCGTGGTGTGGAGTGATGGTGCACACACCGGAATGCTACAGGTGGCATCGCGTGGTGTGGTGTGATGGTGCACACACCGGAATGCTAGAGGTGGCATCGCGTGGTGTGGTGTGATGGTGCACACACCGGAATGCTACAGGTGGCATCGCGTGGTGTGGTGTGATGGTGCACACACCGGAATGCTACAGGTGGCATCGCGTGGTGTGGTGTGATGGTGCACACACTGGAATGCTACAGGTGGCATCGCGTGGTGTGGTGTGATGGTGCACACACTGGAATGCTACAGGTGGCATCGCGTGGTGTGGAGTGATGGTGCACACACCGGAATGCTACAGGTGGCATCGCGTGGTGTGGTGTGATGGTGCACACACCGGAATGCTAGAGGTGGCATCGCGTGGTGTGGTGTGATGGTGCACACACCGGAATGCTAGAGGTGGCATCGCGTGGTGTGGTGTGATGGTGCACACACTGGAAGGCTACAGGTGGCATCGCGTGGTGTGGTGTGATGGTGCACACACCGGAATGCTACAGGTGGCATCGCGTGGTGTGGTGTGATGGTGCACACACCGCAATGCTACAGGTGGCATCGCGTGGTGTGGTGTGATGGTGCACACACCGGAATGCTACAGGTGGCATCGCGTGGTGTGGTGTGATGGTGCACACACCGCAATGCTACAGGTGGCATCGCGTGGTGTGGTGTGATGGTGCACACACCGGAATGCTACAGGTGGCATCGCGTGGTGTGGTGTGATGGTGCACACACCGGAATGCTACAGGTGGCATCGCGTGGTGTGGTGTGATGGTGCACACACCGGAATGCTACAGGTGGCATCGCGTGGTGTGGTGTGATGGTGCACACACCGGAATGCTAGAGGTGGCATCGCGTGGTGTGGTGTGATGGTGCACACACCGGAATGCTACAGGTGGCATCGCGTGGTGTGGAGTGATGGTGCACACACCGGAATGCTACAGGTGGCATCGCGTGGTGTGGTGTGATGGTGCAAACACTGGAATGCTACAGGTGGCATCGCGTGGTGTGGAGTGACGGTGCACACACCGGAATGCTACAGGTGGCATCGCGTGGTGAGGTGTGATGGTGCACACACCGGAATGTAACAGGTGGCATCGCGTGGTGTGGAGTGATGGTGCACACACCAGAATGCTAGAGGTGGCATCGCGTGGTGTGGTGTGATGGTGCACACACCGGAATGCTACAGGTGGCATCGCGTGGTGTGGTGTGATGGTGCACACACCGCAATGCTACAGGTGGCATCGCGTGGTGTGGTGTGATGGTGCACACACCGGAATGCTACAGGTGGCATCGCGTGGTGTGGAGTGACGGTGCACACACCGGAATGCTACAGGTGGCATCGCGTGGTGTGGAGTGACGGTGCACACACCGGAATGCTACAGGTGGCATCGCGTGGTGTGGTGTGATGGTGCACACACCGGAATGCTAGAGGTGGCATCGCGTGGTGTGGTGTGATGGTGCACACACCGGAATGCTACAGGTGGCATCGCGTGGTGTGGAGTGACGGTGCACACACCGGAATGCTACAGGTGGCATCGCGTGGTGTGGTGTGATGGTGCACACACCGGAAGGCTACAGGTGGCATCGCGTGGTGTGGAGTGACGGTGCACACACCGGAATGCTACAGGTGGCATCGTGTGGTGTGGTGTGATGGTGCACACACCGGAATGCTACAGGTGGCATCGCGTGGTGTTGAGTGATGGTGCACACATCGGAATGCTACAGGTGGCATCGCGTGGTGTGGAGTGATGGTGCACACACTGGAATGCTACAGGTGGCATCGCGTGGTGTGGAGTGATTGTGCACACACCGGAATGCTACAGGTGGCATCGCGTGGTGTGGTGTGATGGTGCACACACCGAAATGTCAGAGGTGGCATCGCGTGGTGTGGTGTGATGGTGCACACACTGGAATGCTACAGGTGGCATCGCGTGGTGTGGAGTGATGGTGCACACACTGGAATGTTACAGGTGGCATCGCGTGGTGTGGAGTGACGGTGCACACACTGGAATGTCAGAGGTGGCATCGCGTGGTGTGGTGTGATGGTGCACACACCGGAATGTTACAGGTGGCATCGCGTGGTGTGGTGTGATGGTGCACACACCGGAATGCTAGAGGTGGCATCGCGTGGTGTGGTGTGATGGTGCACACACCGGAATGCTACAGGTGGCATCGCGTGGTGTGGTGTGATGGTGCACACACCGGAATGCTACAGCTGGCATCGCGTGGTGTGGTGTGATGGTGCACACACCGGAATGCTACAGGTGGCATCGCGTGGTGTGGTGTGATGGTGCACACACCGGAATGCTACAGGTGGCATCGCGTGGTGTGGTGTGATGGTGCACACACCGGAATGCTACAGGTGGCATCGCGTGGTGTGGTGTGATGGTGCACACACCGGAATGCTACAGGTGGAATCGCGTGGTGTGGAGTGATGGTGCACACACCGGAATGCTACAGGTGGCATCGCGTGGTGTGGTGTGATGGTGCACACACCGGAATGCTACAGGTGGCATCGCGTGGTGTGGTGTGATGGTGCACACACTGGAAAGCTACAGGTGGCATCGCGTGGTGTGGTGTGATGGTCCACACACCGGAATGCTACAGGTGGCATCGCGTGGTGTGGAGTGATGGTGCACACACTGGAATGTTACAGGTGGCATCGCGTGGTGTGGAGCTACAGGTGGCATCGCGTGGTGTGGTGTGATGGTCCACACACCGGAATGCTACAGGTGGCATCGCGTGGTGTGGAGTGATGGTGCACACACTGGAATGTTACAGGTGGCATCGCGTGGTGTGGAGTGATGGTGCACACACCAGAATGCTAGAGGTGGCATCGCGTGGTGTGGTGTGATGGTGCACACACCGGAATGCTACAGGTGGCATCGCGTGGTGTGGTGTGACGGTGCACACACTGGAATGTTACAGGTGGCATCGCGTGGTGTGGTGTGATGGTGCACACACCGGAATGCTACAGGTGGCATCGCGTGGTGTGGTGTGATGGTGCACACACCGGAATGCTACAGGTGGCATCGCGTGGTGTGTTGTGACGGTGCACACACCGGAATGCTACAGGTGGCATCGCGTGGTGTGGTGTGATGGTGCACACACCGGAATGCTACAGGTGGCATCGCGTGGTGTGGTGTGATGGTGCACACACCGGAATGCTACAGGTGGCATCGCGTGGTGTGGAGTGATGGTGCACACACCGGAATGCTAGAGGTGGCATCGCGTGGTGTGGTGTGATGGTGCACACACCGGAATGCTACAGGTGGCATCGCGTGGTGTGGTGTGATGGTGCACACACTGGAATGCTAGAGGTGGCATCGCGTGGTGTGGTGTGATGGTGCACACACCGGAATGCTACAGGTGGCATCGCGTGGTGTGGTGTGATGGTGCACACACCGCAATGCTACAGGTGGCATCGCGTGGTGTGGTGTGACGGTGCACACACCGGAATGCTACAGGTGGCATCGCGTGGTGTGGTGTGATGGTACACACACCGGAATGCTACAGGTGGCATCGCGTGGTGTGGTGTGATGGTGCACACACCGGAATGCTAGAGGTGGCATCGCGTGGTGTGGTGTGATGGTGCACACACCGGAATGCTACAGGTGGCATCGCGTGGTGTGGAGTGATGGTGCACACACTGGAATGCTAGAGGTGGCATCGCGTGGTGTGGAGTGATGGTGCACACACCGGAATGCTACAGGTGGCATCGCGTGGTGTGGTGTGATGGTGCACACACCGGAATGCTACAGGTGGCATCGCGTGGTGTGGTGTGATGGTACACACACCGGAATGCTACAGGTGGCATCGCGTGGTGTGGAGTGACGGTGCACACACCGGAATGCTACAGGTGGCATCGCGTGGTGTGGTGTGATGGTGCACACACCGGAATGCTACAGGTGGCATCGCGTGGTGTGGAGTGACGGTGCACACACCGGAATGCTACAGGTGGCATCGCGTGGTGTGGTGTGATGGTACACACACCGGAATGCTAGAGGTGGCATCGCGTGGTGTGGTGTGATGGTGCACACACCGGAATGCTACAGGCGGCATCGCGTGGTGTGGTGTGATGGTACACACACCGGAATGCTACAGGTGGCATCGCGTGGTGTGGAGTGACGGTGCACACACCGGAATGCTAGAGGTGGCATCGCGTGGTGTGGTGTGATGGTGCACACACCGGAATGCTACAGGTGGCATCGCGTGGTGTGGTGTGATGGTGCACACACGGGAAAGCTACAGGTGGCATCGCGTGGTGTGGTGTGATGGTGCACACACCGGAATGCTACAGGTGGCATCGCGTGGTGTGGTGTGATGGTGCATACACCGGAATGCTACAGGTGGCATCGCGTGGTGTGGTGTGATGGTGCACACACCGGAATGCTACAGGTGGCATCGCGTGGTGTGGTGTGATGGTACACACACCGGAATGCTACAGGTGGCATCGCGTGGTGTGGAGTGACGGTGCACACACCGGAATGCTAGAGGTGGCATCGCGTGGTGTGGTGTGATGGTGCACACACTGGAATGCTACAGGTGGCATCGCGTGGTGTGGTGTGATGGTGCACACACCGGAATGCTACAGGTGGCATCGCGTGGTGTGGTGTGATGGTGCACACACCGCAATGCTACAGGTGGCATCGCGTGGTGTGGTGTGATGGTGCATACACCGGAATGCTACAGGTGGCATCGCGTGGTGTGGAGTGATGGTGCACACACCGCAATGCTACAGGTGGCATCGCGTGGTGTGGTGTGATGGTGCACACACCGGAATGCTAGAGGTGGCATCGCGTGGTGTGGTGTGATGGTGCACACACCGGAATGCTACAGGTGGCATCGCGTGGTGTGGTGTGATGGTGCACACACCGGAATGCTACAGGTGGCATCGCGTGGTGTGGAGTGATGGTGCATACACCGGAATGCTACAGGTGGCATCGCGTGGTGTGGTGTGATGGTGCACACACCGGAATGCTACAGGTGGCATCGCGTGGTGTGGTGTGATGGTGCACACACCGGAATGCTACAGGTGGCATCGCGTGGTGCGGTGTGATGGTGCACACACCGGAATGCTACAGGCGGCATCGCGTGGTGTGGTGTGATGGTACACACACCGGAATGCTACAGGTGGCATCGCGTGGTGTGGTGTGACGGTGCACACACCGGAATGCTACAGGTGGCACCGCGTGGTGTGGTGTGATGGTGCACACACCGGAATGCTAGAGGTGGCATCGCGTGGTGTGGTGTGATGGTGCACACACCGGAATGTTACAGGTGGCATCGCGTGGTGTGGTGTGATGGTGCACACACCGGAATGCTACAGGTGGCATCGCGTGGTGTGGAGTGATGGTGCACACACCGGAATGCTAGAGGTGGCATCGCGTGGTGTGGTGTGATGGTGCACACACCGGAATGCTACAGGTGGCATCGCGTGGTGTGGAGTGACGGTGCACACACCGGAATGCTACAGGTGGCATCGCGTGGTGTGGTGTGATGGTACACACACCGGAATGCTACAGGTGGCATCGCGTGGTGTGGTGTGATGGTGCACACACCAGAAGGCTACAGGTGGCATCGCGTGGTGTGGAGTGATGGTGCACACACCAGAAGGCTACAGGTGGCATCGCGTGGTGTGGTGTGATGGTGCACACACCGGAATGCTACAGGTGGCATCGCGTGGTGTGGTGTGATGGTGCACACACCGGAATGCTACAGGTGGCATCGCGTGGTGTGGAGTGATGGTGCACACACCGGAATGCTAGAGGTGGCATCGCGTGGTGTGGTGTGATGGTGCACACACCGGAATGCTACAGGTGGCATCGCGTGGTGTGGTGTGATGGTGCACACACCGCAATGCTAGAGGTGGCATCGCGTGGTGTGGTGTGATGGTGCACACACCAGAATGCTACAGGTGGCATCGCGTGGTGTGGTGTGATGGTGCATACACCGGAATGCTACAGGTGGCATCGCGTGGTGTGGAGTGATGGTGCACACACTGGAATGCTACAGGTGGCATCGCGTGGTGTGGTGTGATGGTGCACACACCGGAATGCTACAGGTGGCATCGCGTGGTGTGGTGTGATGGTGCACACACCGGAATGCTACAGGTGGCATCGCGTGGTGTGGTGTGATGGTGCACACACCGGAATGCTACAGGTGGCATCGCGTGGTGTGGTGTGATGGTGCACACACCGGAATGCTACAGGTGGCATCGCGTGGTGTGGTGTGATGGTGCACACACCGGAATGCTACAGGTGGCATCGCGTGGTGTGGTGTGGTGTGATGGTGCACACACCGGAATGCTACAGGTGGCATCGCGTGGTGTGGTGTGATGGTGCACACACCGGAATGCTACAGGTGGCATCGCGTGGTGTGGAGTGATGGTGCACACACCGGAATGCTACAGGTGGCATCGCGTGGTGTGGAGTGATGGTGCACACACCGGAATGCTACAGGTGGCATCGCGTGGTGTGGTGTGATGGTGCACACACTGGAATGTTACAGGTGGCATCGCGTGGTGTGGTGTGATGGTGCACACACCGGAATGCTACAGGTGGCATCGCGTGGTGTGGTGTGATGGTGCACACACCGGAATGCTACAGGTGGCATCGCGTGGTGTGGTGTGACGGTGCACACACCGGAATGCTAGAGGTGGCATCGCGTGGTGTGGTGTGATGGTGCAGACACCGGAATGCTACAGGTGGCATCGCGTGGTGTGGTGTGATGGTGCACACACTGGAATGCTACAGGTGGCATCGCGTGGTGTGGAGTGATGGTGCACACACCGGAATGCTACAGGTGGCATCGCGTGGTGTGGTGTGATGGTGCACACACTGGAATGCTACAGGTGGCATCGCGTGGTGTGGAGTGATGGTGCACACACCGGAATGCTAGAGGTGGCATCGTGTGGTGTGGTGTGACGGTGCACACACCGGAATGCTACAGGTGGCATCGCGTGGTGTGGTGTGACGGTGCACACACCGGAATGCTAGAGGTGGCATCGCGTGGTGTGGTGTGACGGTGCACACACCGGAATGCTACAGGTGGCATCGTGTGGTGTGGTGTGACGGTGCACACACCGGAATGCTACAGGTGGCATCGCGTGGTGTGGTGTGACGGTGCACACACCGGAATGCTACAGGTGGCATCGCGTGGTGTGGTGTGACGGTGCACACACCGCAATGCTACAGGTGGCATCGCGTGGTGTGGTGTGATGGTGCACACACCGGAATGCTACAGGTGGCATCGCGTGGTGTGGTGTGATGGTGCACACACCGGAATGCTACAGGTGGCATCGCGTGGTGTGGTGTGATGGTGCACACACCGGAATGCTAGAGGTGGCATCGCGTGGTGTGGTGTGATGGTGCACACACCGGAATGCTAGAGGTGGCATCGCGTGGTGTGGTGTGATGGTGCACACACCGGAATGCTACAGGTGGCATCGCGTGGTGTGGTGTGATGGTGCACACACCGGAATGCTACAGGTGGCATCGCGTGGTGTGGTGTGATGGTGCACACACCGGAATGCTACAGGTGGCATCGCTTGGTGTGGTGTGATGGTGCACACACCGGAATGCTACAGGTGGCATCGCGTGGTGTGGTGTGATGGTGCACACACTGGAATGTCAGAGGTGGCATCGCGTGGTGTGGAGTGATGGTGCACACACCGGAATGCTACAGGTGGCATCGCGTGGTGTGGTGTGATGGTGCACACACCGGAATGCTACAGGTGGCATCGCGTGGTGTGGTGTGATGGTGCACACACTGGAATGTCAGAGGTGGCATCGCGTGGTGTGGTGTGATGGTGCACACACCGGAATGCTACAGGTGGCATCGCGTGGTGTGGTGTGATGGTGCACACACCGGAATGCTACAGGTGGCATCGCGTGGTGTGGTGTGATGGTGCACACACTGGAATGTCAGAGGTGGCATCGCGTGGTGTGGTGTGATGGTGCACACACCGGAATGCTAGAGGTGGCATCGCGTGGTGTGGTGTGATGGTGCACACACCGGAATGCTACAGGTGGCATCGCTTGGTGTGGTGTGATGGTGCACACACCGGAATGCTACAGGTGGCATCGCGTGGTGTGGTGTGATGGTGCACACACCGGAATGCTAGAGGTGGCATCGCGTGGTGTGGTGTGATGGTGCACACACCGGAATGCTACAGGTGGCATCGCGTGGTGTGGTGTGATGGTGCACACACCGGAATGCTACAGGTGGCATCGCGTGGTGTGGTGTGATGGTGCACACACCGGAATGCTAGAGGTGGCATCGCGTGGTGTGGAGTGATGGTGCACACACCGGAATGCTACAGGTGGCATCGCGTGGTGTGGTGTGATGGTGCACACACCGGAATGCTACAGGTGGCATCGCGTGGTGTGGTGTGATGGTGCACACACTGGAATGTCAGAGGTGGCATCGCGTGGTGTGGAGTGATGGTGCACACACCGGAATGCTACAGGAGGCATCGCGTGGTGTGGAGTGATGGTGCACACACCGGAATGCTACAGGTGGCATCGCGTGGTGTGGTGTGATGGTGCACACACCGGAATGCTAGAGGTGGCATCGCGTGGTGTGGAGTGATGGTGCACACACCGGAATGCTACAGGTGGCATCGCGTGGTGTGGTGTGATGGTGCACACACCGGAATGCTAGAGGTGGCATCGCGTGGTGTGGTGTGATGGTGCACACACCGGAATGCTACAGGTGGCATCGCGTGGTGTGGTGTGATGGTGCATACACCGGAATGCTACAGGTGGCATCGCGTGGTGTGGTGTGATGGTGCACACACCGGAATGCTACAGGTGGCATCGCGTGGTGTGGTGTGATGGTGCACACACTGGAATGCTACAGGTGGCATCGCGTGGTGTGGAGTGATGGTGCACACACCGGAATGCTAGAGGTGGCATCGCGTGGTGTGGTGTGATGGTGCACACACTGGAATGCTAGAGGTGGCATCGCGTGGTGTGGTGTGATGGTGCACACACCGGAATGCTACAGGTGGCATCGCGTGGTGTGGTGTGATGGTGCACACACTGGAATGCTAGAGGTGGCATCGCGTGGTGTGGTGTGATGGTGCACACACCGCAATGCTACAGGTGGCATCGCGTGGTGTGGTGTGATGGTGCACACACTGGAATGCTACAGGTGGCATCGCGTGGTGTGGTGTGATGGTGCACACACTGGAATGTCAGAGGTGGCATCGCGTGGTGTGGTGTGATGGTGCACACACCGGAATGCTAGAGGTGGCATCGCGTGGTGTGGTGTGATGGTGCACACACCGGAATGCTACAGGTGGCATCGCTTGGTGTGGTGTGATGGTGCACACACCGGAATGCTACAGGTGGCATCGCGTGGTGTGGTGTGATGGTGCACACACCGGAATGCTAGAGGTGGCATCGCGTGGTGTGGTGTGATGGTGCACACACCGGAATGCTACAGGTGGCATCGCGTGGTGTGGTGTGATGGTGCACACACCGGAATGCTACAGGTGGCATCGCGTGGTGTGGTGTGATGGTGCACACACCGGAATGCTAGAGGTGGCATCGCGTGGTGTGGAGTGATGGTGCACACACCGGAATGCTACAGGTGGCATCGCGTGGTGTGGTGTGATGGTGCACACACCGGAATGCTACAGGTGGCATCGCGTGGTGTGGTGTGATGGTGCACACACTGGAATGTCAGAGGTGGCATCGCGTGGTGTGGAGTGATGGTGCACACACCGGAATGCTACAGGAGGCATCGCGTGGTGTGGAGTGATGGTGCACACACCGGAATGCTACAGGTGGCATCGCGTGGTGTGGTGTGATGGTGCACACACCGGAATGCTAGAGGTGGCATCGCGTGGTGTGGAGTGATGGTGCACACACCGGAATGCTACAGGTGGCATCGCGTGGTGTGGTGTGATGGTGCACACACCGGAATGCTAGAGGTGGCATCGCGTGGTGTGGTGTGATGGTGCACACACCGGAATGCTACAGGTGGCATCGCGTGGTGTGGTGTGATGGTGCATACACCGGAATGCTACAGGTGGCATCGCGTGGTGTGGTGTGATGGTGCACACACCGGAATGCTACAGGTGGCATCGCGTGGTGTGGTGTGATGGTGCACACACTGGAATGCTACAGGTGGCATCGCGTGGTGTGGAGTGATGGTGCACACACCGGAATGCTAGAGGTGGCATCGCGTGGTGTGGTGTGATGGTGCACACACTGGAATGCTAGAGGTGGCATCGCGTGGTGTGGTGTGATGGTGCACACACCGGAATGCTACAGGTGGCATCGCGTGGTGTGGTGTGATGGTGCACACACTGGAATGCTAGAGGTGGCATCGCGTGGTGTGGTGTGATGGTGCACACACCGCAATGCTACAGGTGGCATCGCGTGGTGTGGTGTGATGGTGCACACACTGGAATGCTACAGGTGGCATCGCGTGGTGTGGTGTGATGGTGCACACACTGGAATGCTACAGGTGGCATCGCGTGGTGTGGTGTGATGGTGCACACACTGGAATGCTACAGGTGGCATCGCGTGGTGTGGTGTGATGGTGCACACACCGGAATGCTACAGGTGGCATCGCGTGGTGTGGTGTGACGGTGCACACACAGCAATACTACAGGTGGCATCGCGTGGTGTGGTGTGATGGTGTACACACCGGAATGCTACAAGTGGCATCGCGTGGTGTGGTGTGATGGTACACACACCGGAATGTTACAGGTGGCATCGCGTGGTGTGGAGCTACAGGTGGCATCGCGTGGTGTGGTGTGATGGTGCACACACCGCAATGCTACAGGTGGCATCGCGTGGTGTGGTGTGATGGTACACACACCGGAATGTTACAGGTGGCATCGCGTGGTGTGGAGCTACAGGTGGCATCGCGTGGTGTGGTGTGATGGTGCACACACCGCAATGCTACAGGTGGCATCGCGTGGTGTGGTGTGATGGTGCACACACCAGAATGCTACAGGTGGCATCGCGTGGTGTGGTGTGATGGTGCACACACCGGAATGCTACAGGTGGCATCGCGTGGTGTGGAGTGACGGTGCACACACCGGAATGCTACAGGTGGCATCGCGTGGTGTGGTGTGATGGTGCACACACTGGAATGCTACAGGTGGCATCGCGTGGTGTGGAGTGATGGTGCACACACCGGAATGCTACAGGTGGCATCGCGTGGTGTGGTGTGATGGTGCACACACTGGAATGCTACAGGTGGCATCGCGTGGTGTGGTGTGACGGTGCACACACCGGAATGCTACAGGTGGCATCGCGTGGTGTGGTGTGATGGTGCACACACTGGAATGCTACAGGTGGCATCGCGTGGTGTGGTGTGATGGTGCACACACCGGAATGCTACAGGTGGCATCGCGTGGTGTGGAGTGATGGTGCACACACCGGAATGCTACAGGTGGCATCGCGTGGTGTGGTGTGATGGTGCACACACTGGAATGCTACAGGTGGCATCGCGTGGTGTGGAGTGATGGTGCACACACCGGAATGCTAGAGGTGGCATCGCGTGGTGTGGTGTGATGGTGCACACACCGGAATGCTACAGGTGGCATCGCGTGGTGTGGAGTGATGGTGCACACACCGGAATGCTACAGGTGGCATCGCGTGGTGTGGTGTGATGGTGCACACTCTGGAATGCTACAGGTGGCATCGCGTGGTGTGGAGTGATGGTGCACACACCGGAATGCTAGAGGTGGCATCGCGTGGTGTGGTGTGATGGTACACACACTGGAAAGCTACAGGTGGCATCGCGTGGTGTGGTGTGATGGTGCACACACCGCAATGCTACAGGTGGCATCGCGTGGTGTGGTGTGATGGTGCACACACCGGAATGCTACAGGTGGCATCGCGTGGTGTGGTGTGACGGTGCACACACCGGAATGCTAGAGGTGGCATCGCGTGGTGTGGTGTGATGGTGCACACACCGGAATGCTAGAGGTGGCATCGCGTGGTGTGGTGTGATGGTGCACACACTGGAATGCTAGAGGTGGCATCGCGTGGTGTGGTGTGATGGTGCACACACTGGAATGCTAGAGGTGGCATCGCGTGGTGTGGAGTGATGGTGCACACACCGGAATGCTAGAGGTGGCATCGCGTGGTGTGGTGTGATGGTGCACACACCGGAATGCTACAGGTGGCATCGCGTGGTGTGGTGTGATGGTGCACACACCGGAATGCTACAGGTGGCATCGCGTGGTGTGGTGTGATGGTGCACACACCGGAATGCAACAGGTGGCATCGCGTGGTGTGGAGTGATGGTGCACACACCGGAATGCTACAGGTGGCATCGCGTGGTGTGGTGTGATGGTACACACACCGGAATGCTACAGGTGGCATCGCGTGGTGTGGTGTGATGGTGCACACACCGGAATGCTACAGGTGGCATAGCGTGGTGTGGAGTGATGGTGCACACACCGGAATGCTACAGGTGGCATCGCGTGGTGTGGTGTGATGGTGCACACACCGGAATGCTACAGGTGGCATCGCGTGGTGTGGAGTGATGGTGCACACACCGGAATGCTACAGGTGGCATCGCGTGGTGTGGAGTGATGGTGCACACACTGGAATGCTACAGGTGGCATCGCGTGGTGTGGTGTGATGGTACACACACCGGAATGCTACAGGTGGCATCGCGTGGTGTGGAGTGATGGTGCACACACTGGAATGCTACAGGTGGCATCGCGTGGTGTGGTGTGATGGTACACACACCGGAATGTTACAGGTGGCATCGCGTGGTGTGGTGTGATGGTGCACACACCGGAATGCTACAGGTGGCATCGCGTGGTGTGGTGTGATGGTGCACACACCGGAATGCTAGAGGTGGCATCGCGTGGTGTGGTGTGATGGTGCATACACCGGAATGCTACAGGTGGCATCGCGTGGTGTGGTGTGATGGTGCACACACCGGAATGCTACAGGTGGCATCGCGTGGTGTGGAGTGATGGTGCACACACCGGAATGCTACAGGTGGCATCGCGTGGTGTGGTGTGATGGTGCACACACTGGAATGCTACAGGTGGCATCGCGTGGTGTGGTGTGACGGTGCACACACCGGAATGCTACAGGTGGCATCGCGTGGTGTGGTGTGACGGTGCACACACCGGAATGCTACAGGTGGCATCGCGTGGTGTGGTGTGATGGTGCACACACCGGAATGCTACAGGTGGCATCGCGTGGTGTGGTGTGATGGTGCACACACCGGAATGCTACAGGTGGCATCGCGTGGTGTGGTGTGATGGTGCACACACTGGAATGCTACAGGTGGCATCGCGTGGTGTGGTGTGATGGTGCACACACCGGAATGCTACAGGTGGCATCGCGTGGTGTGGTGTGATGGTGCACACACCGGAATGCTAGAGGTGGCATCGCGTGGTGTGGTGTGACG
Source organism: Hypanus sabinus (assembly GCF_030144855.1). NCBI lineage: Eukaryota > Metazoa > Chordata > Chondrichthyes > Myliobatiformes > Dasyatidae > Hypanus > Hypanus sabinus. Next base: position 16,562,400 of record NC_082722.1, on the reverse strand, counting down.
GTGCACACACCGCAATGCTACAGGTGGCATCGCGTGGTGTGGTGTGATGGTGCACACACCGGAATGTAACAGGTGGCATCGCGTGGTGTGGTGTGATGGTGCACACACCGCAATGCTACAGGTGGCATCGCGTGGTGTGGTGTGATGGTGCACACACCGGAATGCTACAGGTGGCATCGCGTGGTGTGGTGTGATGGTGCACACACTGGAATGCTACAGGTGGCATCGCGTGGTGTGGTGTGATGGTGCACACACCGGAATGCTACAGGTGGCATCGCGTGGTGTGGAGTGATGGTGCACACACCGGAATGCTACAGGTGGCATCGCGTGGTGTGGTGTGATGGTGCACACACCGGAATGCTAGAGGTGGCATCGCGTGGTGTGGTGTGATGGTGCACACACCGGAATGCTACAGGTGGCATCGCGTGGTGTGGTGTGATGGTGCACACACCGGAATGCTACAGGTGGCATCGCGTGGTGTGGTGTGACGGTGCACACACCGGAATGCTACAGGTGGCATCGCGTGGTGTGGTGTGATGGTGCACACACCGGAATGCTACAGGTGGCATCGCGTGGTGTGGTGTGATGGTGCACACACCGGAATGCTACAGGTGGCATCGCGTGGTGTGGTGTGACGGTGCACACACTGGAATGCTACAGGTGGCATCGCGTGGTGTGGTGTGATGGTGCACACACCGGAATGCTACAGGTGGCATCGCGTGGTGTGGTGTGACGGTGCACACACCGGAATGCTACAGGTGGCATCGCGTGGTGTGGTGTGATGGTGCACACACCGGAATGCTAGAGGTGGCATCGCGTGGTGTGGTGTGACGGTGCACACACCGCAATGCTACAGGTGGCATCGCGTGGTGTGGTGTGATGGTGCACACACCGGAATGTAACAGGTGGCATCGCGTGGTGTGGTGTGATGGTGCACACACCGCAATGCTACAGGTGGCATCGCGTGGTGTGGTGTGATGGTGCACACACCGGAATGCTACAGGTGGCATCGCGTGGTGTGGTGTGATGGTGCACACACTGGAATGCTACAGGTGGCATCGCGTGGTGTGGTGTGATGGTGCACACACCGCAATGCTACAGGTGGCATCGCGTGGTGTGGTGTGATGGTGCACACACCGGAATGCTACAGGTGGCATCGCGTGGTGTGGTGTGATGGTGCACACACCGCAATGCTACAGGTGGCATCGCGTGGTGTGGTGTGACGGTGCACACACCGGAATGCTACAGGTGGCATCGCGTGGTGTGGTGTGATGGTGCACACACCGGAATGCTACAGGTGGCATCGCGTGGTGAGTCGGTACACTCACTGGAATGTCAGAGGTGGTATCACGTGGTGAGTCGGTACACTCACTGGAATGTCAGAGCTGGTATCACGTGGTGAGTCGGTACACTCACCGGAATGTCGGGGGTGGTATCGCGCGGTGAGTCGGTACACTCACCGGAATGTCAGAGGTGGTATCGCGTGGTGAGTCGGTACACTCACTGGAATGTCAGAGGTGGTATCACGTGGTGAGTCGGTACACTCACTGGAATGTCGGAGGTGGTATCACGTGGTGAGTCGGTACACTCACCGGAATGTCAGAGGTGGTATCGCGTGGTGAGTCGGTACACTCACTGGAATGTCGGAGGTTGTATCACGTGGTGAGTCGGTACACTCACCGGAATGTCGGAGGTGTTATCGCGTGGTGAGTCTGTACACTCACCGGAATGTCGGGGGTGGTATCGCGTGGTGAGTCGGTACACTCACCGGAATGTCGGAGGTGGTATCACGTGGTGAGTCGGTACACTCACTGGAATGTCGGGGTTGGTATCGCATGGTGAGTCGGTACACTCACCGGAATGTCGGGGTTGGTATCGCGTGGTGAGTCGGTACACTCACCGGAATGTCGGAGGTGGTATCGCGTGGTGAGTCGGTACACTCACCGGAATGTCGGAGGTGGTATCGCGTGGTGAGTCGGTACACTCACCGGAATGTCGGAGGTGGTATCGCGTGGTGAGTCGGTACATTCACCGGAATGCCGGGGGTGGTATCGCGTGGTGAGTCGGTACACTCACCGGAATGTCGGAGGTGGTATCACGTGGTGAGTCGGTACACTCACCGGAATGTCGGAGGTGGTATCACGTGGTGAGTCGGTACATTCACTGGAATGTCGGAGGTGGTATCGCGTGGTGAGTCGGTACACTCACCGGAATGTCGGAGGTGGTATCGCGTGGTGAGTCGGTACACTCTCCGGAATGTCAGAGGTGATATCACGTGGTGAGTCTGTACACTCACTGGAATGTCGGAGGTGGTATCGCGTGGTGAGTCTGTACACTCACTGGAATGTCGGAGGTGGTATCGCGTGGTGAGTCGGTACACTCACTGGAATGTCAGAGGTGGTATCGCGTGGTGAGTCGGTACACTCACCGGAATGTCGGAGGTGGTATCGCGTGGTGAGTCGGTACACTCACCGGAATGTCGGAGGTGGTATCGCGTGGTGAGTCGGTACACACACTGGAATGTCAGAGGTGGTATCGCGTGGTGAGTCTGTACACTCACCGGAATGTCAGAGGTGGTATCGCGTGGTGAGTCGGTACACTCACCGGAATGTCGGAGGTGGTATCGCGTGGTGAGTCGGTACACACACTGGAATGTCGGAGGTGGTATCGCGTGGTGAGTCGGTACACTCACCGGAATGTCAGAGGTGGTATCGCGTGGTGAGTCTGTACACTCACCGGAATACCGGAAGTGGTATCGCGTGGTGAGTCTGTACACTCACCGGAATGTCGGAGGTGGTATCACGTGGTGAGTCGGTACACTCACCGGAATACCGGAGGTGGTATCACGTGGTGAGTCAGTACACTCACCGGAATGTCGGAGGTGGTATCGCGTGGTGAGTCGGTACACTCTCCGGAATGTCGGGGTTGGTATCGCGTGGTGAGTCGGTACACTCACTGGAATGTCGGAGGTGGTATCACGTGGTGAGTCAGTACACTCACTGGAATGTCGGAGGTGGTATCGCGTGGTGAGTCGGTACACTCACTGGAATGTCGGAGGTGGTATCACGTGGTGAGTCGGTACACTCACTGGAATGTCGGAGGTGGTATCACGTGGCGTGGTGAGTCGGTACACTCACTGGAATGTCGGAGGTGTTATCGCGTGGTGAGTCGGTACACTCACTGGAATGTCGGAGGTGTTATCGCGTGGTGAGTCGGTACACTCACTGGAATGTCGGAGGTGGTATCACGTGGTGAGTCGGTACACTCACTGGAATGTCAGAGGTGGTATCCCGTGGTGAGTCGATACACTCACTGGAATGTCGGGGGTGGTATCACGTGGTGAGTCGGTACACTCACTGGAATGTCGGAGGTGGTATCGCGTGTTGAGTCGGTACACTCACTGGAATGCTGGAGGTGTTATCGCGTGGTGAGTCGGTACACTCACCGGAATGTCGGAGGTGGTATCGCGTGGTGAGTCGGTACACTCACTGGAATGCTGGAGGTGGTATCACGTGGTGAGTCGGTACACTCACTGGAATGTCGGGGGTGGTATCACGTGGTGAGTTGGTACACTCACTGGAATGTCGGGGGTGGTATCACGTGGTGAGTCGGTACACTCACTGGAATGTCGGAGGTGGTATCACGTGGTGAGTCGGTACACTCACCGGAATGCCGGGGGTGGTATCGCGTGGTGAGTCGGTACACTCACTGGAATGTCAGAGGTGGTATCGCGTGGTGAGTCGGTACACTCACCGGAATGTCGGAGGTGGTATCGCGTGGTGAGTCGGTACACTCACCGGAATGTCGGAGGTGGTATCGCGTGGTGAGTCGGTACACTCACCGGAATGTCGGAGGTGGTATCGCGTGGTGAGTCGGTACACTCACTGGAATGTCAGAGGTGGTATCACGTGGTGAGTCGGTACACTCACCGGAATGTCGGAGGTGTTATCGCGTGGTGAGTCGGTACACTCACCGGAATGTCGGGGGTGGTATCGCGTGGTGAGTCGGTACACTCACCGGAATGTCGGAGGTGGTATCGCGTGGTGAGTCGGTACACTCACTGGAATGTCGGAGGTGTTATCGCGTGGTGAGTCGGTACACTCACTGGAATGTCGGAGGTGGTATCGCGTGGTGAGTCGGTACACTCACTGGAATGTCGGAGGTGGTATCGCGTGGTGAGTCGGTACACTCACCGGAATGTCGGAGGTGGTATCGCGTGGTGAGTCGGTACACTCACCGGAATGTCGGGGGTGGTATCACGTGGTGAGTCGGTACACTCACCGGAATGTCGGAGGTGGTATCGCGTGGTGAGTCAGTACACTCACCGGAATGTCAGAGGTGGCATCGCGTGGTGAGTCGGTACACTCACCGGAATGTCGGAGGTGGTATCGCGTGGTGAGTCAGTACACTCACCGGAATGTCAGAGGTGGTATCGCGTGGTGAGTCGGTACACTCACTGGAATGCTGGAGGTGTTATCGCGTGGTGAGTCGGTACATTCACCGGAATGTCGGAGGTGGTATCACGTGGTGAGTCGGTACACTCACCGGAATGTCAGAGGTGGCATCGCGTGGTGAGTCGGTACACTCACCGGAATGTCGGGGGTGGTATCACGTGGTGAGTCGGTACACTCACCGGAATGTCGGGGGTGGTATCGCGTGGTGAGTCAGTACACTCACCGGAATGTCAGAGGTGGCATCGCGTGGTGAGTCGGTACACTCACCGGAATGTCGGAGGTGGTATCGCGTGGTGAGTCGGTACACTCACTGGAATGCTGGAGGTGTTATCGCGTGGTGAGTCGGTACACTCACCGGAATACCGGAGGTGGTATCGCGTGGTGAGTCGGTACACTCACCGGAATGTCAGAGGTGGTATCACGTGGTGAGTCGGTACACTCACCGGAATGTCAGAGGTGGTATCACGTGGTGAGTCGGTACACTCACCGGAATGTCGGGGGTGGTATCGCGTGGTGAGTCGGTACACTCACCGGAATACCGGAGGTGGTATCGCGTGTTGAGTCGGTACACTCACCGGAATGTCGGGGTTGGTATCGCGTGGTGAGTCGGTACACTCACCGGAATGTCGGGGGTGGTATCACGTGGTGAGTCGGTACACTCACTGGAATGTCGGAGGTGGTATCGCGTGGTGAGTCGGTACACTCACTGGAATGTCGGAGGTGGTATCGCGTGGTGAGTCTGTACACTCACCGGAATGTCGGAGGTGGTATCACGTGGTGAGTCGGTACACTCACTGGAATGTCAGAGGTGGTATCGCGTGGTGAGTCGGTACACTCACTGGAATGTCGGAGGTGGCATCGCGTGGTGAGTCGATACACTCACTGAAATGTCGGAGGTGGTATCGCGTGGTGAGTCTGTACACTCACCGGAATGTCGGAGGTGGTATCGCGTGGTGAGTCGGTACACTCACTGGAATGCTGGAGGTGTTATCGCGTGGTGAGTCGTTACACTCACTGGAATGTCGGAGGTGGTATCGCGTGGTGAGTCGGTACACTCACCGGAATGTCAGAGGTGGTATCACGTGGTGAGTTGGTACACTCACTGGAATGTCGGAGGTGGTATCACGTGGTGAGTCGGTACACTCACCGGAATGTCAGAGGTGTTATCGCGTGGTGAGTCGGTACACTCACTGGAATGTCGGAGGTGGTATCGCGTGGTGAGTCGGTACACTCACCGGAATGTCGGGGTTGGTATCACGTGGTGAGTCGGTACACTCACCGGAATGTCGGGGTTGGTATCACGTGGTGAGTCGGTACACTCACTGGAATGTCGGAGGTGGTATCGCGTGGTGAGTCGGTACACTCACCGGAATGTCGGAGGTGGCATCGCGTGGTGAGTCGATACACTCACTGGAATGTCGGAGGTGGTATCGCGTGGTGAGTCGGTACACACACCGGAATGTCGGAGGTGGTATCGCGTGGTGAGTCCGTACACTCACCGGAATGTCGGAGGTGGTATCGCGTGGTGAGTCGGTACACTCACCGGAATGTCGGAGGTGGTATCGCGTGGTGAGTCGGTACACTCACTGGAATGTCGGAGGTGGTATCGCGTGGTGAGTCGGTACACTCACCGGAATGTCGGAGGTGGTATCGCGTGGTGAGTCGGTACACTCACTGGAATGTCGGAGGTGGTATCGCGTGGTGAGTCGGTACACTCACCGGAATGTCAGAGGTGGTATCGCGTGGTGAGTCGGTACACTCACCGGAATGTCAGAGGTGGTATCGCGTGGTGAGTCGGTACACTCACCGGAATGTCAGAGGTGGTATCGCGTGGTGAGTCGGTACACTCACCGGAATGTCGGAGGTGGTATCGCGTGGTGAGTCGGTACACTCACTGGAATGTCAGAGGTGGTATCGCGTGGTGAGTCGGTACACTCACCGGAATGTCGGAGGTGGTATCGCGTGGTGAGTCGGTACACTCACTGGAATGTCGGAGGTGGTATCGCGTGGTGAGTCGGTACACTCACTGGAATGTCAGAGGTGGTATCGCGTGGTGAGTCGGTACACTCACTGGAATGTCGGAGGTGGTATCGCGTGGTGAGTCGGTACACTCACCGGAATGTCGGAGGTGGTATCACGTGGCGTGGTGAGACATCCATGCTGGAGTTGGTGCAGCTCTCTGGTGTTCAGTTAGCAGAAGACAAGATGTATTGTTTTCAACTGCAAACTGCTGCAGCAATCATGGTCTCCGGGATTTGTACAATGTTTTGTGTATGACTGAATTTTATTGTCCTATATGTGCCTTGTACTGTGAATAACCATTGGCACTGTGTTTTGTACCTTGGCCTCAGACTAACGTTGTTTCATTTGACTGTGTTCACAGGTATTCATGTATGGTTAAATTACAATTAAGCTTGAACATGATTATACTACAAGTGCAGCCATTTCTGTTATTTCTTTGTTAATGCAAAGTATTTTCAGTTTGAACATTCTACACCAATCTTTTAAGAGAGAACCAATTCCATCAGCAGGATGTTAAAAGCAACATTTTCTAACAACTTCTGGCTTGTAATTTACTCTGATTGAAGCTACCACATGTGTAGCATCTGATAACAGAAATTGGGAAAGGCAGTTTCCTTCTACTTATCAGTGGCCCCAGGAGAGTTTCTTACTGTACCTTAAGACACAATCCATCTATTTTAATTTCAACAAAGAATTGCAACTTTTGATTACTGTATCCCACTAGCTCCAGGTATAGAATTGAAACTGGGAAATCTGTATAATGGCAGTAGTGCAGAGGGGAAAGTGTGAGGACTCTCTTTTCCCAACCCCAGGGCATTCGCAAGAATGGCTTATCTGCTCTCCTTGGGATAATGCTGCTGGAATTTTTGCCTTTACCCAAGAGGGAAGAGGAAGCTCTAAAGAGGAATTTGAAATCAGAATTGAGATGGTGATGTTGTGGACTAAATTTGAGTGCATCTGTCTCAGCTGACTAGGTAAATTCTTCAGTTTTAACTTCCCTCTTACTAAATAGTGGTGAATCTAACTGCAAAGGCAATTCACACAAGATGAGAGTAAAGCAATCCAACAAGGCTTTACTGGGTTCCTCAGCAGGCAACATTCAGGCATAGGGTCCTAAAAACTCACAACATCAAAATCCAAAAGACATTAATTAGAGCTCCAAAACAGGAAACTCCTACAGAGACAAAGATGATTCCAAAACTGAGCAAAAAAAAAAACCAGGGACAAAGAACTTATATAGGGCTACAAACAAGTCACAGGTGATAACCATGAACTAATAGTTAGCCTAATAGGCAGGTGAACAGGAAGAGGCTGGCCTTGTCATCTCTGCCTCCCTCTGGTGGCCAGTTTGAGGTGAGACAGCGCTGCCACAGAGCAAGTGTGAGCGACTCCATCTGAAATGGATTATACAACTTTTTAGAAGTCTAGCAAGGAACAAAAGATCCTCAGTTGCCCTAGGTACTTACACTGCAACAAGCAGAATCCTGTACTGAGCCATCAGTCTGCAAGATCAACTGTGTCAGCCCTCCTGCTCCCTTCAACCTGTGGTCCCATCCACCTCCACTGTTCTCAGTGTAAAAATGTCAAGCCAAGCCTTGCCCCAATACAGAATACAGCTTAATCTCCGCAGTGTCTGACGCTCTGACCAAAAGCTAATGCGATCTAGTAACTGAAAATGAACAGACCAAATGGATCTTTGTGCGAGTTGCACTAATGCTAACATTCTTCACTTACTGCACAAGAACTGCGAGTCCTCCCGTAGTGTTGCTGGGCGTTGTTGATTATCACTCTTCACTGATTGTTTAGATTTATCAAGCTGCACACAGTTTGCAGAGCACCTGATTAAGGCAGTCCAAGTGCCTGATGAATTTGCCAGAGGGCTGGAGTACCTATCATGGTGCCTGCTCGATCAAGATGTATGGTCACCATGAACAGGAGTATGTTTGATGACGGCTGCACATAGTTTTCACTTCCTGCTTTCTCGATGCAGACATGGTAGAGCCACCGCACAACCCACGGGGGCGGGGCCTCTGAGCACCCTCCCCCCACCCCTGCAAACCTCGGCTCTGTGTTGCCACAGCTTCACAATTACCATGGCAGCTGAGAGGCAGCTTGTCGACAGAGGCCTACTGAGAAGCTGATTATCAGCAACAGTCTGCTATGAGATCATGCCCCAACTTTACAATCAAACCTGAATACATGCAGCCCTGCATAAATTGAAAGGATATTATTTATTATGTTCCTTCACCAAATGTTATGATATGTGATCTCAGATCCACCGTTCTTCATACAGTGCACAAGAGATTCTGCAGATGCTGGTAATCCAGAGCAAATCACTCAAGATGCTGGAAGAACTCAGCAGGTCAGGCAGCATCTATGGAGAGGAATAAACAGTTGATGTTTCAGGCTGAGACCCTTCATCAGGACTGAGTGGATTTGGAGAGAATGATTCCTATAGTGGGGGAGTCTAGGACCAGAGGGTACAGCCTCAGAATCCCTCTAGAACTGAGATGAGGAGGAATTTCTTTAGCCGGACTGTAGTAATTTGAGGAATTTATTGTGGAGGCCAAGTCATTGGGTATATTTAAAGCAGAGTTTGATAGGTTGTGGATTAGTCAGAACATCAAAAGTTATGCAGAGAAAGCGGGAGAAAGGGGTTGAGAGAGATAGTAGGTCATACATGATTCAATGGGCTGAATGGCCTAATCCTGCTCCTATACCTTATGGTCTTAAGGCTTACTTTAGCTGGGGCCAAGTTTCACAGAGTAATGGGGTCATAGACAGATACTGCTTGGCAGCAAGGCCTCACCTGTCCCAACCAACAACCGCCAACCATCCCCATTACATTTCTTCTTTCCAGTTCTTCTTTTCACCTTGCTCCTTCGGGTGAAACTCAACACTGTGTGCCACGAAGCTAATCCAATAGAGTGGCCAACACAGTAAAGCCTATTTTTTGGTCCAGCTGCATTTCTCTACACTCTCTAGCAGGAGCAGCAGGATAATGATCAGATAATAAAGGATATAACATTGGAACACCTCAGAGAGAATAATGTGATTGAAAGTCATTGAAATGGATTTACAAAGGGAAAATCAATTTGGAATAATCTGTTGTGGTTCTTTGAGGATGTGATTGTAGCATAAGTAAAGGTAAAAGAGTGGATGAATGTATCTGAAATTTCAGAAGATGATTGACAAAACGTACACAGAATTGGTCTGTCAGCTTAGAGTAGATGGAATCAGAAATAATGTACAATATGAGAGCACCAATGACATGCCCAGTAGTGTAGCTGCCTCAGATCTCCAGCGACCTGGGTTTAATCCTGATCTCCAGTGCTGTTCATGTGTAGTCCCTGGGACCACATGGGCTTCTTTTGATTTCAGAATCAGAATCAGGTTTATTATCACCAGCGTGTGTCATGAAATTTGTTCACTTAGCAGCAGCAGTTCAATGCAATACATAATACAGAAGAAAAAAAATTATAAATAAATAAATCAATTACAGTACATGTATATTGATTAGATTAAAAATCATGCTAAAAAAAGAAATAATATATATTAAAAAGTAAGATAGTGTTCAAGGATTCAACATCCATTTAGGTATTGGATGGCAGAGGGGAAGAAGCTGTTCTTGAATTGCTGAGTCTGTGCCTTCAGGCTTCTGTACCTCCTACCTGATGGTACCAGTGAGAAAAGGGCATGTCCTGGGTGCTGGAAGTCCTTAATAATGGACACTGCCTTTCTGGGACACTGCTCCTTGAAGATGTCCCGAGTACTTTGCAGGCTAGTACCCAAGATGGAGCTACCCTCTGGAGCTTCTTTCAGTCCTGTGCAGTAGTCCCCCCCACTCCCCCCCCATACCAGACAGTGATTCAGCCTGTCAGAATGCTGTCCACAATACATCTATAGAAGTTTTTGAGTGTATTTGTTGACACACCAAATCTCTTCAAATTCCTAATAAAATATAGATGCCTCCATGTCTTCCTCCAACGTCTCAAAGACCCATGAGTTGGTTGAATAATGGGCCACTCAAATCTGCCTAAGCATGTAGGTGAGTGGTAGAATGATGGGGGTTGTGGGGAGAGTAAAATGGGATGAATCGAGGATTGGTGTAAATAGATGCTTGATGGCCAGTGTCAGGACCAGTTTCTGTGCTGTATGAATCCAGAGAACTGACTACTGGACAAAAAGCAAGTGGGAACAAATATGCATCTTGCTGTGACTGGGGTGCTGCTGTAGAGATTGGTGCAGTTCACAATCTATATTAACAATGTGACTAAGGGGTTCAGCTGAAGACATTAAACTAGGCAGGACTGTGAGTAGGAAGGAGCCAACATACTTGATCATTGTTATACAAATATCAAGAATGCTTACCGTGTTAACCCACGTCCACACTTCGGAAAGTCTGATCACCTGGCTGTACTTCTACTCCCAGCATATGGGCAGAGACTAAAGACCACAGCACCAGTGGTGAGGACCAAGAAGGTATGGTCAAGGGAAGCAGAGCAGCTCTTACAGAACTGCTTTGAGTTGGTGGACTGAACAATATTCAAGGATTCATCTTCAAATCCGAATGAAATTGCCACTGTTGTAACCGACTTCATCTGGACCTGTGTGGACAAGCGTGTGCCTTTGAGAACACACGCAAACCAAATATCACGGGTGAACTCGGATATTCGGAGTCTGCTGAGCTAGGTTTGTGGCATTCAAGACCAGTGATCTAGAACTATACCAGGTATGACCTATTTTAAGAGCGAGAAAACAATTCTAACTGAGGTTAGAGACATAATCCGATGCACATCCGCCCTGGCAGGGTTGACATCACGGCTGTAATGCTTCACTTCCAGATGTGTTCAACACCTTTTATGAAAGCTTTGAAAGGCCGAATTAAACTAAACCTGTACAAATACCTGCAGCATCTGGTGACATGTGACCTCTGTCTCGGAGGTCAACATCGGGACATCTTTTAAGAGGGTGAACCCTTGAAAAGGGTCAGGCCCTGATCGTGTACTTGGTAGGGCACTGAAAATCTGTTCAAGGACATCTGCGATATTTCCCTGCTGCAGGTGGTTCCCACCTACTTCAAAAGGGTGACAATCATGCCAGTGCCCAAGAAGAAGAGAGTGGGCTGCCTCATTGATTGTCAACCATCTGCACTCACATCTACTGTGATGAAGCGCTTTGAGAAGTTGGTCGTGACCAGAGTCACCTCCTGCCTCAGCAAGGACCTGGACCACTGCAATTTGCTTATTGCCACATTAGATCTACAGCAGATGCAATATCATCTGCTCCCCACTCAGCCATGGATCACTGGGCAGTAGCAGTACCCACATCAGGTTTATTGACTACAGCTCAGCGTTCAACACAATCATACCCTCAATTCTAATCAACACCTGGGCCTCGGTACCTCCCTATGCAACAGGATCCTTGACTTCCTCACCGGGAGACCAGCCGGTGTGGATTGGAAATAGCATCTCCTCCCTGCTGACAGTCAACACTGGCGCATCTCGAGGATGCGCGTTTATCCCACTGCCCTACTCTCTCTACATCCACAACTGTGTGGTTAGGCACAGCTCAAATGCCATCTATAAATTTGCTGATGCCACAACTACTGTTGGCAGAATTTCAGATGGTGACGAGGAGGCGTACAGGAGTGAGGTAAATCAACTATTTGAGTGGTGTCACAGCAACATCCTTGCACTCAACATCAGTAAGACCAATGAATTGATTGTGGACTTCAGGAAGGAAATGTCAAGGGAGCGCACACCAGTCCTCATTGAGGGATCAGCAGCGGAAAGTGTGAGCTGTTTCAACTTTGTGGGTGTCAATGTCTCTGACGATCTATCCAGGTCCCAACATATTAATACAATTACAAAGAAGGCATGACAGTGGCTATATTTCATTAGGAGCTTGAGGAGACTTGATATGTCATCAAAGACTGGCAAATGTCTACAGATGTAGCACAGAAAGCATTCTGACTAGTTGTATTGCCGTCAGGTATGTGGGGGGAGGGCACTGCACAGGATTGGAGGAAGCAGCAGAATGTTGTAAACTCAGCCAGCCTCCCCAGCATCAAGGACACCTTCAAAAGGCGATGCCCTCTTCTCATTGCTACCGTCAAGGAGCCTGGATGTACACATTCAACGTTTCAGGAAGAGCTTCTTCCCCTCTGTCACCAGATTTCTGAATGGACAATGAACTCATGAACACTGCCTCACTGTTTTTTAGAGCTCTTTGTACACTACTTATTTAATTTATCATTTTTAAAATTATGTATTGCAATGTACTGCTGCCACAAAGCAACAAATTTTACGACATGTGCCAGTGATATGAAACCTGATTCCGATTCTGCCTCTAAAGGAGGAGGTCAAGATGTTTCAAGGGGGAGGTATGTGATGGACTACAATGTGAGGTGAACGTCCAGAAAAGCAGACTATCAGTGAGCCCACACGCAGGTGCATTAAGTGATTAGGAGAGAAAATGGTATGTTAGCTTTTACATGAGGGGATTTGTTTGTAGGAATCATGGAGCATTTTGTAATTACGCCAGGCATTGGTGAGACTGCATCAGAGAGTATATTTGCTGTTTTTATTCAAGGGACATGGGCGTCAACAGGCTGAGCCTGCAGTAAATTTCCCAACTCTAGTTGCTCTTGAGAAAGGGGTGCTGGGCTGCCGCCTTGAACCGCTGAACTCATTGATGGATGTGTGGTTACACCCTCGATCCATTGGGGAAGGAGTTCCAGGATTTTGACCCAACAACAGAGTCCTGACGAAGGGTCTTGGCACGAAACGTCGACTGTACTTCTCCCTATAGATGCTGCCTGGCCTGCTGCGTTTTGTGTCTGTTGCTTGAATTCCCAGCATCTGCAGATTTCCTTGTGTTTGTGTATATTGTGTTCAACTTTGGTCTCCATTCCAAAGATAGGAAACAGCAGCTACAGGTAACAATAATTATTCTGTTTTATTCTATCCACACAAGGAAGTTAAACCTCCAGACACTCCCTTAAGAAGAATTTTGCAGGACGCAGATCACTGGCTGTACTAATACACTGGAGAGTGTAGATATCGAGACACTGGTACTGAGTACTACAGTGGTTTCTCTATCGTATAGAGACGTTACTTCTACACTCAACAGTGCAGAATCTGAGATACACACTGACTGTGTTGCTAAGAGTGCAGAAACCGCAGCTCTCCAAGGTAATAGTACAGAAACTGCAACTGTCAGTACAGAGGCGAATGCAGGAACTGAGATACAAACTGAGTGTTGTGACACGAAAGGCTCCAGACTGACCCGTGATACTCTAGTGTGCAAGTATAGGGGAAAGAGACTGATGACCCTGGGAGTAGACTCGGACGCTGCTCTGCACAGACACTCAAAAGTGTGCGGACATTAAGACACGTGCCACAAGTAACACATGACACTGAGGTAGGTATTACCAGTGCTGTTACACATGAGGGAGCAGACAGCAGGACACCTTACAGTATGGAGACACTAGGAAGCAGATCAATCCCTTGGTAGCCTGGGGAAAGCTGAAATGCATACTGACTGTTGGCTGGCATGAACTCCTAGTCTGAAGACCCTGCCTCTGTGCTGTATGACTCTATTAGAAGTCTGAGGCTGAGATACGTGGCCAGAGAGCTACAGAAACTGGAAGGGGCCACACTGGTGGCAGGAGTCTGAAGGACAGCCCATGATAATCTGATCCGTCAACCTCAAAATTTGAGTCCCTGGGTTATAGCCCCAGGTACCACCAAAGTTATAAACATTAGAGATCCTGCAATGCTGGAAATCCAGGGTGATGCAAACAAAATGGTGGAGGAACTCAGCGGGCGCTGCATCCATAGAAAGGAATAAAATCACCCGGTTTCCCAAAATCCAGGGTGATGCAAGGGAGGAGTGTGGCAACTGGCTTGTGAAGGGGTGGTGAGCGGATTGATTTGATTTGCAGTTGCCATCAGCAGTCTTCAAGAGCAGTGGAGTGATGGCTAATTGCTGTACAAAAGAAAAAATCCATACATCAGTTCAGGTAATCAATTTCTCAGAAGCAAGTACAAAGGGCCTATCATCGTCTGTATCTGTTTATTCTTGTGTTTTAAAGATGGATATATTATTTGTTTTTTCCCAGTCTACTGCTGGCTTCCCATAGCCCACTGACTTCCTTGTGCTGATTGGCAACACCTTTCCAGTCTCCAGGAATGCCCGCCAGGTCAAAATGGCTTCAAATCCTGGGGATTGTGGAGTCTGACTAAAGCTTACTAATGATATTGATAATGACATTTTGAGTTACGCTGCTTCTGGGGCCCTTTTCCTTGTGAATATTTTGAGAAAATAACTATTCATAACTATTCATTCTCACCCTCATAAACAGAACTGGACTCTAATGTTATCACCTCCTTCATAACTGTTTTCTTGCCGTTGTGGGATGTAATAAACATTTTACTGGAACTACGATGTTTGCTTTTCCTCAGCCTTGTATGGTTAATTTTTTTTACTTGTTTCAGTATACTGCTGAATTGCACATTTATAAAAATCCCATGGAGAGAGAAGACATTTTCCTACTTCTTTCATGTTTAATTTCTTCAGTAATCCTCATTAAATCTTGTTTGAGTAACATGTTTGCTGACCTTGGGTACCTACTTGCTTTACAATCACAGATCGATCACAAAAGAGCTTCATTTGTTTTCTCCTAAAATGATGCCAAACATCCTCCTCCAGTCTGTCTGTTTCAATTCTTCCCAACACTCTTTGGATTTAGCCTTTGAATTTCATAACTTGGTTAGCAAAGTGATTCTACACCATTAGTATAGGTGTTCCATGTCACTTTAATCTCAGTTCCTCAGTGGTAACTCTTATACATTTCTTGTTCTTTTGTCTGGTTAATTTATGAATACCTGTCTGTGCCTGTGGTGTACTGGTACCCGCAACCAGACTTCAGAACAAAAGGTCCATAGTTCAAATCCAGGGTTGAGCATTGAGCTAGCAACTCAGCTTTGTAAAACAGACAAATGCTAAAGAAATGGCAAGGTTTCTGCCCAAGACACGGGGAGGAATTTTATGAACTTCCACTTACGAATATCAGTTACTCAGATAATCAGTTTATTATAAATTGATTCAAATGATCTGGTCTCCATTGTAACATTGGCTATGCATTTTTCTATGCAAAATGAGTGGAAAACATTTCAAAATATCTTTTGCGGTGGAGCAAGAACACAATACAAATTATGGATCTGGTCTCTGTTGTAGCGCTGGCAATGCATTTTTCTACACAGAATGAGTGAAGAATGGTACAGAATATCTTATCCAGGGGAACAAGACAACAATACAAATATATGTATGTGTGGGCAGTTGTAAGATTGTGAGTATACTTTTTTATCTGAATGTTTGTGAACCTTGAGATGGTGTGCACACACACATGTATAATATCTATTTCTGTGACTGCATGCATTATTTGTAGAGAGAGTGCATATGGACACTTGTGTATATGAGTGATTATGCATTTGGTGTTTCTCGAGTTTGGCAATTCACGTGTGTCCATTGGTATTCTCATGTCAGCTTACATCAAGTAACCACAAACAAACACAAGCACTTATCTGAGAGTAAATGGAAACATGATAGTGTGCATTTGTGAGATCAGAATAAGAACCCATGGACTCACTTTCAAGGACTCTTCATCAAATGTTCTTCATATCTATTGCTTACTTATTTATTATTATTTTTTCCTTTGTCTTTTGTATTTGCACAGTTTGCTGTCTTTGGTATGTTGGTTGTTTGTCCGTCCTTTTGGGTGTGGTCTTTCATTGCTTCCACATGGTTTTGGATTTTACTGAGTATTCCTGCAATTAGATGGAATAATAGTTGTGTATGGTGACATAAATGTACTTCGATAATAAATCTACTTTGAAATTTTGAATGAGCTGTTTAGAATCACTTTCTACCTGGAACAATAGAATGAGAATGAATTTATGAATGTGTACA
Organism: Hypanus sabinus; assembly: GCF_030144855.1. Classification (NCBI taxonomy): domain Eukaryota; kingdom Metazoa; phylum Chordata; class Chondrichthyes; order Myliobatiformes; family Dasyatidae; genus Hypanus; species Hypanus sabinus. The sequence goes on along the minus strand of NC_082722.1, from coordinate 16,545,949 downwards.
ATGGCAAGTGTCCGCGTGAACTTTGTGAGCATGCCCCTGAGGTATTTCATATGACACATGTTCAAGTGGAGAGGGTGAATGTAAAAGTAAGGAAGGATGAAATTATGCAAGTCTGAATAAGAAGTGCGAATGCAAGTGAGCAGTGCATTGACTAAGTCTGTGAGCGAGTGTGTGTGTTGGGACTCACTGTGCATGTGTGTGCAACTGTAGTGAGATCGAGTGCACTGTATTTGTCTGAGTGCACTGGAATAACTATGGTGCCTGTTAATGAGCATGCCTACATGTAAATCTTTTTAAGTGTGCTTGCATGAAAACATGTGTGGATGCACTGTTGAATGTGTCCACGAAATTGTGACTGTGTACATTGGAGATGTCAGATCCACATGATGGTATGGTCAGACCCATGTGCTGGTACGTGTCTGATGCGAGCAATTACTAAAGGGCTCGACCTGCGGGAGTCCTGGTCACAAAAATTAAGCACGTGCCTCCAATGTAAATGGGTGCACTCATAGACAGTGGCATTGTCCCCTACAGAAGTTACATATCATGGATAGAGTGCCAGGCATGAAATTCCAATCTCCAGATCTGATCCAGCTTCAAAGTAGTGTTAAATAGTGATCAGCTTCTGAACTGCACGTAACATAGACTGAGCGCAGTTTAAAATATGCCACTGGCCCAGGACTGAATGTTAAGGGAGAATCTATCTGTGAATAAGGCAGCACGCCAGCCTTACAAAGCTGTTCTAAAGGAGCTTATGATGGAACATGTGATTCTGTTTACCCACTGCCAATCAATCCCTAAAGCATATCACGTAGAAAGGCAGAAGGCATTGAAAGGCTCTTGGCCCTTGGGCCCATAATGAAACTCAGAAATGAGCAGTCAGTGAGACTGCTGCAACATTAGCACACAACCACCTTCCTTACCACGTTGCCATGGTGACAGTTGTTTAAGTATTTATTTGGTTTCTCTCAGCAACTGAGTGGAACTCACTGAAATAGATAACGTGCCAGCACAGGACATGGTAATCAGGGAATCAGGGGCACTCATGGGCTCATAGAACCCTTTTACAAGGACAGACATGCTCAGATTAACACCAGAAGCACAGGGAATTTGGTTCAGGCAGCATATGCCCTGGATCACTGATGTGCCCAGTTCTAAAGTCGGTCACTTTGCACAGGTAACAATCCCACATCCGAGCCAGGAAGCCAGGATTAAAGACACAGTTCAGAGGTTCCAGTCTTTAACCAAGTGCATGAACAAGGGAATGTCACACTGTCTAGTGCATGGGATAGTTAACTCAGCTTCAAACAATCGGCTGGAGGGATTCTGTGGGAGTAGAGGAATTGTTGACATTTCATATTGAAACCCTGTATCAGGACTGAGAGGCAAAATGGCCAGCATAAAGAGGGGAAGGAGAGTAGTGGGACAGGAGCCTACAGTGATTGGTGGACTGAGCAGCATTCCACCAAGCACCTCCAACTCCTGTCCCACTACTCCTCTTCCCCTCTTTATACTGGCCATCTCGCCTCTCCACTGTCAGTCCTGATGCATGGTTTCGACCCAAGAAGTTGACAATTTGGTCTGTTTTTTATCGATTATACTATTGTTTGCACTGTTGTAACTGCATGTTGTGAGTATGTGTTTTGTGCAGGTCTTGTAGCTTTAGTTTTTGGTCTTGTTTTGTCTGGTGGATTTGAAGCTTCTTTCTGGGGAATGCGCTAAGACGGTAGCGCGGTATTAATACACAGCAGCCTCTCCGGACTCTGGATTGGGGATTGCCAAATGCATGGATTTTCTGGTGTAGTCTGTTTTGTCACGTGCTTTTGTGATATCATTCTGGAGGAACGTTGTCTCATTTTTTAACTGCATTGCATTTGTGGTTTCTAAATGACAATAAACTGAATCCGAATCTGAATCTGAATTCCTTCTTCCCACAGATGCTGTTTGAATCACTGATTTCCTCAGCAGTTTTTCTGTTGCTCCATATTCCAGCATCTGTCGCCTCTCGTGTCTCCAGCTCTTTAAGCTGCAGTAACTGAGAACTTTGATCGAAAGCCCTTCACCTGATCCCTTTTCACTGTAAGGTAGGACCAGAACAGAAACAAGCAAGTATTCCAAATGAGGATTAACCGAGGGTCATAGAGATCTGCTGATTGCATGATTACACGTCCTAACACATTACATAATTTTGCTAGAATTTTGAAGCTCTCATTATGAGCTTCTATAGATTCTTACACAGTGAAATGAGGTCCATCTCCCTCTTAAGTGCTGTAATCCACATCCCTCCGTAGTCTACATAAGGTTGGCTTTAGCTCTACTCCTGTGCAATTATCCTGTCAAGTATAGGTTGCAGGTTCCTAACAACTTCACAAATCTCTGTCTCACAGCAAGACTTGTGGCAGTGCTTCAACCTTATTTGTATTGTTCAAGAAGAGCGTGAAAAGCCACACTGATCCCTATGGGGCCCAAGCAACAATTCTCCTGCATGCCATGAACAGATGCCTGGGCCACATGTTTATATTAGTACACAATCACATGCTGCCTTTCACACATGTATCTACAACCAACAGAATACAGAATTTAAGTCAAATACTAGTTAACTTGGGACACATTGGGACCAGTACAGTTTGGCCCAATTAAGTGGCTGCCCCAATTAGCCAAAGTTTAATGGAAATAGTTAAGAAGGTATAAAAAATGACAAACTACCATTTAACTGAGTAACAAATTATGTATTTAAATGAAATGCAGAACAAATTAGAACACTAACAATACTACTACTACAGTACTATAAAACTGTGTATTGGTTTCTAATAGTTATCAAAGGAGAATTTCATCCAGTGTACACTGCACTGTTCTTTTCATTGACTGCAAGTGAACAAAATCAGTGCAGACACCTAGTATAGATAATAGACTGCCTTCATACAATTCTTTTGACAATTGCATCTCCAAATCTTCATTTACACTGTAACATTCAAAATGATTGTTGATAACTTCAAGTTACTTGTCATTCCTAATCTGCTTAAGTAATGAAATCATTTCATTTTCGCTCCTGGCCATTTCTGGCATCTCCTAGTCTCAATGCAGTGAGTGAAACAGAAGTGAATTGTCCCGCGACTTATTTCTCATCAGCTATCAGTGACAACAATTGCTGCTTTTTGAACACAAACACATGTTACTGATGCTATTTTAAAAATGTTTGCTCTGGTCACAGTGTAATGTCTAACGGCCACACAAGTTCACATGATTGACACCAGTTAGAAACTGTTTAGCACCGGTCTTCTGTCCCAATTAAGTGGCATAGTGTCCCCAAAAAACAAAGAAAATACTGGCTATTTTTTCAAATAGTTTTTGTTTTTTAAGAGTTGTTCCAAATTGGCGGCTGCTGCGATTAACCGATCGTCCAATTAACCGGCATCTACTAAATAATGTATCAGGATTATGAAAGGGTGAGCAGTTCCAAGTTGCTGGGTGCCAATGTCTCTGAAGAACTATCTCATGCCAACATATTGATGCAATTACAAAGAAGACACATTAGCAGCTATATTTCATTAGGAGTTTGAGAAGATTTGGTATACCACCAAAGACGCCAGCAAATTTCTACAGATGTACTGCAGTGAGAATTCTGACTGGTTCCATCACTGTCTGGAGTGGAGGAGCCACTGCAGAGGACTGGAAAAAGCTGCAGGGGCCTGCAAACTTAGCCAGCTCCATCATGAGCATCAGCCTCCCCACCATTGAGGACATCTTCAAAAGACAATACCTCAAAAAGGTGGCATCCATAATTAAGAATTTCCCATCACCCAGAACATGCCCTCTTCTCATTGCTACCATCAGAGGGAAGATACAGGAGGCTGAAGACATACACTCTATTTTTAAGGAACAGCTTCTTCTTATCCACCATAGATTTCTGAGCAGACAAAGAACCAACCCATAAAAACTTGCTATTTTTCCTCTCTTTTTGCACTACTTATTTAATATAATTCTTTTTAATATATTTCTTATTGTAACTTTTAGTTGTTATGTATTGTGCTGCAAAACAACAAATATTATGATGTCAGTGATATTAAATATGATTCTTATTCTAAATTTTATTAATTTAGGAATTGTCCAATTCTAGCTCAGAAACTGAGAATGCTGGAAACGCACGGCAGGTCAGGCAGTATCTCCAGGAACGAAAACAGAGACTAAGTTTCAGGTCACGGACCTTTCATCACAATTGGAAAAAGTGCAAAAACAAGCATGTTCTGAGTTGCAAAGTGAGGGAGAGGTGAAGTCAACAGATGGAATGCCTTTGATAGAGTGTGGACCAATATTGTCAAAACAATCATGACTTTAAAAAGCAAAAACAGGAACAAATCAATACAAAGACAAACTACTTACCTGAAATTGTTTTATGTTTGGAGGGTGGTGGGGGGGTGGTTTGTAAAGGTTTGTTCTTTGAGCTTACGGCAGCATTATTGGAACAAAATAGGAAAAGGGTAAAGAGAGGTCAGAGTGGGAGTGGATGGAGGATTGAAGTGACAGTCTGCAAAGTGAATGGTTTTCTCTGCAAAACAAGCACCCCATCACATTCTGGCTGATGGCTGGAATATATAATTGTATAATTTACAAGATTAGTCCTGCCATTGTGTAGCATTGTGCTCATCTTGGGCAGATGTTGATGTAACAATCGGAAGCATTCATGAAAGATGTTCACGTATACTTGAAATTTTGCAGTAAACTCTCAAATTAAATCTGCCTAGTGTGTAAATAAAGAGCAGCATTGGATATTTGAATGGGTTGTTATGCAATTTCATTACTAAAGCTCAAACTCTGTCCCAAATCCATCTCAATCATTACTGAATGGTTTTCTTTGAATCCCATTGCCTCTAATTGTATCATTCATTTGTTATGTGCTGTGTCATATGATGTGGATGAACATGCTCTTTCCATGACCATGATTGTTCTTGGCAAATTTTTCTACAGAAACGATTTGCCATTGCCTTCTTCTGGGCAGTATCTTTACAAGACAGGTGACCATTGTCATTATCAATAATCTGCAGAGATTGTTTGCCTGGCATCAATGATCGTATAACCAGGACTGGTGATCTGTACCACCCACTCCCATGGCTTCACATGACCCTGGTCGGTGGGGAGGTTCGATACAAAAAACAGGAGATATTAGAGAATCTCAGCCAGTCAGATGCATTTGTGAAAAGAAGAATATAAGAGTTTAGCAGAACAGAGAAGAGAAAGATGGAAGTTAACTTTTGGTTCAAAAGAAGGTAGGAAGGAAGGTGTAGAACAAAGGGAATGCTCGTGATAGGATGAATTGAATTGGTTTAACTGGAACAGTTATCATCATGTTAAACTTCCAGGTTTGTATAATAAATTGATAATGATAATGTGATGGGACCTGCCCAACATGTTAGACCTATGCATGTAAAATTAAAATAAAAACTGATTCAATACAATAGAAACACAGACAATGAAAAATGCTGGAAAACTAAACAGGTTAGGCAGCATCTATGTAAAGAGGAAGAAATGAAGTTTCAGGTTACGCTTCATCAAAACTGGGAAACTGAGAGATACAAGTTATTTTTTCTGTAGGAAACAAAGTGGGGAAGGATGTGTAGAACAAAGGAAACATGTGAAAAGATGAGTCAAAATGGTTTAATAGTGGCCACCCACATCCAAAAACTCTGAGGGAAAGTTGGCTCTTGCAATTCTCTCTTGAAAAAACTAGCAGGCACAAAATGGGGAGCCAACGTTCACACACTCAGATCAACTGCCCTAGCACTCTGCTACGCACCCGCAGAATACTTTGTGGGGCAGATCAGCCCATGTGAAGAAAATAAACCCGTTGCTTAACAAAGCCTGCCAAATAATCATGGGCACACTGCGCCCCACACCTACTAACATCATTTACAGACTTGCAGGCATTGCTCCCCCAGCGATCCAAAGACACTCTACAACAAAAATTGATAAAGGTAAACAGAACTCAGATCCACGGCACCCACTACATTATCATGTGCCAGTTTCCGGCCGCCTAAAATCGAGGAAAAGCTTTGCTACAGTGGAGGAACTACCGCATGGAACATTCCCCCAAACATACAGGATTGACCTTTGATAACAAACAGAAGCCAGAACCCCACCAAACAATACAGTGCAAGACCCCACAGAAATGTGGCCAGACGGGGCACTGCTTGACAGATGGGAGAGGTGCACTCTCAACAGAGCGAGAGTGGGAGTTTGTAGGACGGGAGACAATATGGTGAAGTGGGGTTTAAAGACCAGCGAATCCTGTGAGTGTGGTGAAAGGGTGCAGAACATTGAACACGTTCTGAACAACTGCCCACTCTCACCTGATATAGCTGACACTGACCTGCTCAACATCAACCAAACAACAGTAGAGCGGCTGGCTGTTTGGTGTGACAAGCTATGATGATGACCAGCATGTTAAACTTTTGTGTAAAGCACTGTTATTGATAAGGTGGTGGAACACACCTGCCAGGCTAGCCTTACATGAATAGGATAAGAAAAACTGAAGCAACATGCAGAAAATGAAAAATGTTGGAAAACTGAGGTCAGCAGCCTTTGTAAAAAGGGAAACTGTCTACATTTCAGATAATAAACACCCGTAAGACCAAAGGGAAAGAGAAATTAGTTTGTGATGAAAATCAAGACGTCACTGCTTGATGTTGTGTGTCCACACATGGGAGATGTTCACAGAGATCCTGCTAGCTACAACATAGGAGGTTCTCTGATTTATGCCAGGACTGGGTTTGGGAAATGGAGATGGAGAACCTGCCCAAAGTGCCCTTCCATTAGTGAGTCGTTGCAATAGCTTTTGAAAAAATGGATTCATAGCTCTGCTGCTTGCGGGCAGTGTAATTAACATCCTGCAGTCCTGTTTAGTTCTGCTCTCATTAATGAGTCTGTTTTTCTCGCCAGAAATAACACTGGCTCAGTGATCCACTAAGCTCAGCTAGTGACCATTCATTATGGACTAATACACAATCAGCTAGTATTTGAAAGTTTGATGCACAGATTAAAGGTTTAACAGCCCTTTCAATAATGAAATCTGCGCATTTATAGGAGCAACATACATTTTGCGAAGTGCTGATGTCAGAGAGCCTGCAGAATAGAGGTCAATGCTGTGTTCAAACTGTGCTCAATTTACAGCTTTAATAAGATGCTTTTAAGCAATATCAGCCGAGTTTCATACGTCATCCTTTGCTAAATAGCTAACAGAGAGGTTAGAGATGTAATAACCTTGCATTGCTAGACATAAAAAGAATGAGATCTCACAAGGAGAAACCAATTACCTGAGCCGGGCAGAAGCATGTTAACCAGCGCACAGGGTGTATGCTTAGCTCTTGGTTTGTATCTCGTTGCCTTGGAGAGACTGGCTTCAGTTGGGACAAAGACTGCAGAACACTCAAGTCAGCGAGTTGTAAAGAACCAGAAACTTTGGATGACCCGATCAATGTTAACCATCATGTTTATTTATACTAATCTTCTCAAGTACTTTTCAAGATGCATCTCAAATGAGGTCCTGATTATACTTAGAACCATAGAACATTACAGCACAGAAACAGGCCTTTTGGCCCTTCTTGGCTGTGCCGAACCATTTTTCTGCCTAGTCCCACTGACCTGCACCTGGGCCATATCCCTCCAAGCCCCTCTCATCCATATACCTGTCCATGTTTTTCTTAAATGTTAAAAGTGAGCCGGTATTCTCTACTTCATCTGGCAACTCATTCCACACTCCCACCACTCTCTGCGTGAACAAGCCCCCCAATGTTCCCTTTAAACTTCTCCCCCTTCACCCTTAACCCATGACCTCTGTTTTTTTTTCTCCCTTGGCCTCAGTGGAAAAAGCCTGCTTGCATTCACTCTATTTACACCCATCATAATTTTATACACCTCTATCAAATCACCCCTCATTCTTCTACACTCCAGGGAATAAAGTCCTAACCTATTCAAACTTTCTCTGTAACTCAGTTTCTCAAGTCCCGGCAACATCCTTGTAAACCTTCCCTGCACTCTTTCAACCTTATTAATATCCCTCCTGTAATCAGGTGACCAAAACTGCACACAATAGTCCAAATTCGGTCTCACCAATGTTTTATACAACCTCACCATTACATTCCAACTCTTATACTCAATACTTTGATTTATAAAGGCCAATGTACCAAAAGCTCTCTTTACGACCCTTTCCACCTGTGATGCCACCTTTAGGGAATTATGTATCTGTACTCCCAGATCCCTCTGTTCTACTGCACTCCTCAGTGTCCTATCATTTACCTTGTATGTTCTACCTTGGTTTGACCTTCCGAAGTGCATTAAACTCCATCTGTCATTTTTCACCCCTTTCCTCCAACTGGTCCAAATCCCTCTGCAAGCTTTGAAAACCTTCCTCACTGTCCACTACACCTCCAGTCTTTGTATCATCAGCAAATTTGCTAATCCAATTTGCCACATTATCATTCAGATCATTGATATAGATGACAAATAACAATGGACCCAGCACTGATCCCTGTGGCACACCACTAGTCACAGGCCTCCACTCAGAGTAACAATCCTCCACTACCACTCTCTGGCTTCTTCCATTGAGCCAATGTCTAATCCATTTTACTACCTCTCCTAACTATCTTCCTAACTTACCTCCCATGCAGGACCTTGTCAAAGGCCTAACTGAAGTCCATGTATGCACCATCCACCGCCTTCCCTTCATCCACTTTCCTGGTAACTTCCTTGAAAAATTCTAATAGATTGGTTAAACATGACCTACCACACACAAAGCCATGCTGACTTTTTCTAATAAGTCCCTGTCTATCCAAGTACTTCTTTATTGAAAGTATTCCTTTCAATAAGTTACTGACTACCGATGTCAAACTTACCGGCCTTTAATTTCCCAGCTTACTTTTCGAGCCTTTTTTAAACAATGGAACTACATGAGCTATCCTCCAATCCTCCGGCACCTGACCCGTGGATATCAACATTTTAAATATTTCTGCCAGGGCCCCTGCAATTTCAACACTAGTCTCCTTCAAGGTCCGAGGGAATACCCTGTCAGGTCCTGGGGATTTTTCTACTCTGATTTGCCTCAAGACAGCAAGCACCTCCTCCTCTTTAACCTGTATAAGTTCCATGACCTCCCTACTTGTTTTCCTTGTTTCCATAGACTCCATTCCAGTTTCCTTAGTAAATACAGGTGCAAAAAAACCCATTTAATATCTCTCCCATTTCTTTTGGTTCCATACATAGCTGACCACTCTGATCTTCAAGAAGACCAATTTTATCCCTTACTATCCTTTTGCTCTTAACGTACCTGTAGAAGCTCTTAGGATTATCCTTCACTCTGACTGCCAAAGCAACCTCATGTCTTCTTTTAGCCCTCCTGATTTCTTTCTTAAGTACTTTCTTACTCTTTCTATACTCCTCAAGCATCTTATTTCCTCCCTGTCGCCTATACATGTTATAACATCTCTCTCTTCTTCTTTATCAGAGTTCCAATATCCCTCGAGAACCAAGGTTCCTTATCCTTATTCATTTTGCCTTTAATCCTGACAGGAACATACAAACTCTGCACTCTCAAAATTTCTCCTTTGAAGGCCTCCCACTTACCAATCACATCCTTGCCAGAGAACAACCTGTCCCAATCTACGCTTTTTAGATCCTTTCTCATTTCTTCAAATTTGGCCTTTTTCCAGTTTAGAACTTCAACCCGAGGACCAGATCTATCTTTATCCATGATCAAGTTGAAACTAAAGATGTTACAATCACTAGAACCAGAGTGTTCTCCTACACACACTTCTGTCACCTGCCCTAACTCATTTCCTAATAGGAGATCTAATATTGCATCCTCCCTAGATGGTACATCTATATATTGATTTAGAAAACTTTCCTGAACACATTTCACAAACTCTAACCCATCTAGACCTTTAACAGTATGGGAGTCCCAATCAATGTGTGGAAAATTAAAATCCCCTACAATCACAACTTTCTGTCTGCTACAGTTGTCTGTTATCTCTCTGCAGATTTGCTCCTCCAATTCTCGCTGACTATTGGGTGGTCTATAATACAATCGTATTAATGTGGTTATACCTTTCCTGTTTCTCAGCTCCACCCATATGCCCTCAGTAGACAAGCCCACTAATCTGTGCTGCCGAAGCACTGCTGTAATATTTTCCCTGACTAGCAAAGCCACTCCCCCCCCACCCTTCATCCCTCTGCCTCTATCATGTCTGAAACATCAGAACCCTGGAGCATTGAGCTGCCAGTCCTGCCCCTCCTGTAGCCAACTTTCAGTAATGATTATGATGTCATAATTCCGCATGTCAATCCAGGCCCTCAGCTCATCTGCCTTTCCCACAATACTCCTCGCATTGAAATATACACACATCAGAAGATTATTACCACCACACACAACCTTACTATTTGTGACTTTGCATGAACTAACATCACTTATTTTTTCCCCCGTTCCACTATCAACTCTGGCACTCTGGTTCCCATCCCCCACATATCTAGTTTAAACCCTCCCCAATAACACTAGTTATTGCCAGTATATTTTAAGTACAGTATATACTTAGCTGGCTACATTGTGCAGGTCATGTTGTTTATGCACGCAACACCTATTAGCACTACTTTTGAGAGGGAGGTCACTTACTTAAGCTTGTGCGGCTTAAATCTAATGCACAGTCCTCATCATCTTAGACACATCATCAAATAATTCACATGCACAAAGCCATGTGACTATGCCCAATCAGTCTTCGATTTTCCAAATACAATTAAATTCTGTCTCTCAGAATCCCTCCTCACCACTGACTTAAATCCCCTGCCAGGCTCACTGGCTTATATCCCCTGCTGCCCTTCTTAAATAAAGGCACAACATTAACAGTCCTGCAGTCCTACTCTTTCTCTTCTAGGAAGCAAGCCATTTTAATGGGGAAAATGTCATCAGTAATCCAGCAAACACCATTTGCAACCCTTTGATCTTATTCTCCACACATGTAAATCTGACTTTTCAGTGATCCCGTGGGTTTCCTGCTTGTCTATTTTTCTTGTGAAGTCCCCAGCTGAAAGGATCAGCGGGTATCTGCCCAGAATTTATCTGTGATGCTTTGTTCAGCCCTGTAACCAATTCATCTGCTTGGTTTGCTGCCTCTAGTTACTTTTCCAACAATCATCACACAGAAATTGGGTATCCTGAAGTTGGTGCAGTTCTCAAATTGACACTTCTTTGTTCCTGGGTTGTTCGTGTGTACAGGGATGCATGGGGTGACTGAACTGGGTCTGGAGTTATAAATCTTAGTCTGAAATAACTACAAACATTGAACTAATCTGCATGCAAAGCTGCTCATACATGTTTTTTTTAAATTATTCACTCACAGAAGTGGGTGTCATCAGCAAGTGCAGAGTTCAATGCTCATTCCTGTTTATCCTTGGTATGATGGTGGTAAGCTATCAGAACATATAATGCCCAGTGATATAGTTAAAAACAAAGAACAGAGATACATTTCCAAATCAATTTGATGTGTATTTTGGAGGAGAACCAGAGGAGACATCTTTCCATGTGCAGCTTGCCCTTTCCCTTTGTGGGCTGAGAAGTGATGTGGAATTAGCATTAGTTCATGGTGGACACCATAGCCTCATGAGTTCATAAAGTAGGAGGGTCGCACATGTACTTTGTTCTAAATGGCTCCAAGTGTTGTGAATGACTGGGGCAATATCAAGAATTGTATGTCACTCTTCTGATTTGTGCTTTGAAGTAGTTGCAAGTTTTGGGGAGTCAGGAGGTGAGTTGCTGTCACAGTATCTGACCTACTCTTGTCCCCTCCATGAGAAAGAATTACATTGTGCATTTGGTTAATATATAGCCTCAGGATGGTGAAAAGGGATTTGACAATGGTAATCCCAAAGGTTTCCTGCCTACAAAATTCTGCTTTGCAATTCCACTAATGAAGAGTAGGGTAAGATGTACATGCAAACAGCCCCTGCAGTCTCTCCAAAACACACAACAGTGTGACTTAGAAAGTACACCTTTCTTTTTGCAGTCAGACTGGATAATCAACATAATGTTATTGACATCAAAAGGATGGTGGTTAGATTTTCCCTGGTTAGAGATGGCTGTTTCTGGTAGCTAGAGCTGAATATGTTACTTCATTTATGCAAGGTCTAAATAACCACAGAATGAGAATCAGCATTTTTTAATATCACAGGCATATGTCATGAAATTAGTTGTCATACAGCAGCAGTACATTGCAACACATAATAATAGACTATAAATTACAAGAAGTATATGTATATAAAGAAAGAAATTATATTAAGTAAGTAGTGCAAAATGAGAGGAAAATATACTGAGGTAGTGTTCATGGGCTCATTGTCCATTCAGAAATCTGACAGGGGAAGAAGCTGTTCCTAAAACATCGATTGTGCATCTTCAGTCTCTTATACCTCCCAAACCTCCCCCACTCCGATAGCAGCAATGAGAAGAGGGGATTTCCCGGGTGATGGGGGTCCTTAATGATATATGTTGTTTTTCTGAGGCATTGCCTTTTGGAAGTGTCCTGAATGCTAGGGAGGCCAGTGCTCATGATGAAACTGACTGTGTTGGCAACTTTTTGCATCTTATTTCTGATCCTGTGCAGTGGCCGCTCCATAATGGTGATGCAACCAGTTAGAACACTCTCCACTGTACATCTGTAGAAATTTATGAGTGTCTTTAGTGACATACCAAGTCTCCTCAAACTCCTAATTAAATATAGGCATTGTTGTGCCTTTTTGTAATTGCATCAGAATCCTCAAAGATGTTGATACCCAGGTCTTTGAAACTGATCACCCTTTCCACTGCTGATCCTCAATGAGAACTGGTGTGTGTTCCCTCAAATTCCCCTTCCTGAAGTCCACAAACAATACCTTGGTCTTACTGATATTGAGTGCAATGTTTTTGTTGTGACACCTCTCAATCAGCTGATCTATCTCGCTCCTATACACCTCCTTATCACCATCTGAAATTCTGCCAACAATAGTGTCATCTGCAAATTTTTAGATGGTGTTTAAGCTATGACTAGCCACTCAATTTTGTGTGTGTAGAGAGAGTAGAGCAGCAGGCTACGCACATGACATTGAGGTATGCCAGTGTTGATTGTCAAAGAGATAAGATTGTCTGCAGGTCAAATCCATTTTCTGAGGAGGTACAAGAGGAATTGAACATTGTAGTTATCAGAAACTCTCATGTTGAACTTCACTATGTGATAAATTTATCAAATAAGTAATTGAAAGTGGTTGGATCCAGAATATAAGAAGCAGGTACTTCTTGAATTAAGTCTTGTTAATGTTGTGAAAGTGCTCTGATGTGGGTTATCCGTTTCACCTCTCTATGAGAGGTTGTGAAGTTAACAATCATTCTAGATGAGGTAATCTTGTCCAACACTGCAATGCTGAATACTGTCAAAAGTACTGCCTCTTAGGAAGGAAATTAAACTCCTGCCATCTTCCATGGAGATAAAAATATACCCCCTTTTAATCTTGCATTTTGATTTCTTTGTACATAAAATCTAAAGATCTCTCAGTCACAGCATTCACAGAGTAATACAGAGTTTGGTAATTCAGTAATTAAGGCAGGAAGAACTATCCCAAAATTTAATTTAATAATTACAATGGGATTTTACTTCATCTTTGAAAGGCAGTCAACCTGATCTTTTCATTCATATAATGCGATCAGCCCATCATCCACCAACCTACAGCCTCTGTACAATGCTATCCTCCAAAGATTCATAGAAAGAACCTGGAAAATGTGCACCTCTTTCTATATTTGGATCAACTATTGAAGGCAAACATTAACAATGAGAACTCACCATTGCCTTTCATGCACCAATGTAATCAATGGTCATTTAAGGAAAAAGGGTGCTTGAAGATCAATACCTCAGCTCATGGTCTAAGCGGCCGTGATCCCCTGTCTTTCTCAGACCTAGACTAGCTCCTCCGGACACCAAATTCACTGCAATCCACATCAGGGTCCCTTTCCCAGGTCAACAAGCCAGCACAGAGGCTCTGGCTGCGCAGTTCAGATCATGTCAGTCACATGCCCAACACTTACCTTAAACACAAGAGATCTACAGATGCTGAAAATCCACAGTAACACCCCCCCACCCCCCATTTTCTGTCTGGATAGCCTTCAACATGAACTTCAATTTCTCTACTTTCCAGTGATTTCTCCCCTTTCTCTCTTTTACCATTCCCCATTCTGGCTCCCCTCTTACCACTTCTCTTCTCCGCACCTGCCTATCACCTCCCTCCAGTGCCTTTCCCCCTTCCCTTTCTCGCATGGTCCATTCTCCTCTCCTACCTGATTCCTTCTTCTTCAGCCTTTTACCTTTTTCCACTATCACCTCCCAGCTTCTCACTTCATCCCCCCACACCTGGATTCACCTATCACCTTCGAGCTTTGTCTCCCTCCCCTCCCCTTCTTATTCTGGCTTTTCCCCTTCCTTTCTGGTCCTGATGAAGGGTCTCAGCCAGACGTCATCTATTTATTTCCCTCCCTGCATAGAACATAGAATAGTACAGCACATTACAGGCCCTTCGGCCCACAATGTTTTCCTCCATCATTTTGTGTGTTACCCAACACTGATCTGCTGAGGGTGGTTACCTGCTGTGGACTCCTTTCAGCTGCTGGGTTGCCTCAGTTCAGAGAAGCTGAACTTGTTGGCAGTAAAACTAAAGGGCTGCAGCCTCAATAACAACCTGAAGTAACGTAGGTTCTCCTAGAGGACTGATTGACTCCCCTGTCTCTGGCCTGGGGCCATTTACTTAAATTAGAAATAGATGCTTGCAAAGCAAATTTGGATCTTGACATTTTAAACACCACCCACAGTTCTGATACTCTCCTCCCCTCTAACAACATCACTGATTTTTCTAATGCTCAAATATAATGACCGTCTCATGCATATTGCATTAATACTTTCTGGTCACTCACATGCTCAAAATTAATGTGGTGATCCTCTCACCACTCTCTTCCCTCACTCTTTTCACTCTCAAGACTTGCCTTTTACCTTCCTCTGCTTCCCCATCTCCTTCCCTTTGCTCCATGATGTACTCTCCTCTCCAGATTCTTCTTCCTCAGCCCTTTATCACTTCCACCTATCACCTCCCAGTGTGTCACATCAATCCCTTTCTCCCATCCACCCACCTTCCACCTTACCTATCACCCGTCAACTTGTACTCCAACTCCCCCACCCCGCCATCCCTGGCTTTCTTACTCTAGCTTTGTCCTCTTTTTTGCCAGTC
The DNA here is from genome assembly GCF_030144855.1 of Hypanus sabinus. Taxonomy (NCBI): domain Eukaryota; kingdom Metazoa; phylum Chordata; class Chondrichthyes; order Myliobatiformes; family Dasyatidae; genus Hypanus; species Hypanus sabinus. The sequence goes on along the minus strand of NC_082722.1, from coordinate 16,530,673 downwards.
CTGATCAAGTGTCTCAGCTTGAAATGTCAACTCTGCTTTCCTCCACACAGATGGTGCCTGATCTGCTGAGCCTCTCCAGTATTTTGTGGGACTTGCTCAAGACTTCCAGCATCTGCAAAACCTCCTGTCCTTTGTTTAGCTTTTGCCTTGGTCATTGCGCTGGAGTTTTTGACTAACATCTGGTGAACGTCACATTGCAAATCTGCTTTCCAGGAATGTCTGAGTTTACTTCACATGACTTGACTAAGTGAAGGACATAGTTAGCAGAAATCACGAGTCAGTGTCAGAAATGTGGGTCAAGCCAGACCTTGCCTGCTGTCCATGTGACAATGTGGTATCTCCAGGCTTCCACTCACATCCCAAATCAGGTTTAGCAAAGATTAGCTTTATTTGTCACATGTATGTCAAAACATATAGTCAGGTGCATCAAAAAGGGTTGTGCTGGGCAACCTACAAGTGTCGCCATGTCCACAATTCACCAATCCTAATCCAGATCTCTGAATGTGGGAGCAAACTTGGAAACTCATGTGGTCTTGCGGAGAACATACAAATCCCTTAAAGACAGTGGCAGGAATCAAACCCTGATCGGTTTGTCATCACTGGCGTTGTAAACCAATTGTGCTAGCTGCTGCACTATCGTGCTGCCTCACTTTGCTGTGTGGTAGGTTGACTGGCTGCTGTAAATTGCCCCTCGTGAGTAGGTGAGTGTTAGAGGTGATGAGAACGTGAAGAGAGAGAAATGTGCAATTAGCATAGGATCGGAGTAAATGTGTCGGCTAATGGTCGATGTAGACTCGGTGTGCCAAAGGGTCCATTTCCCTGTACATTTCTGACTGTACCACTCTACAGAGCACATTTCTGTGGCTGCCCTGCCTCAAGTGAGCTGTTAGAGGTCACAAGTGGAAGTGGAACTTCAATGAACAGTGAACGAATTGTCTTCTTGCTCACTCCAGTAGCAAACCACCACCATTTCCCTTGCTGACCATCTTCAATCATAACACCCAGATGACACAGGTCGTTCTCATCTGCTCTATTTTGGGATCCTGATTGGGAAAGAGGGAAGGAATGTCAGCTGGAATGTGGGAAGATCAGTCAAGGCTGTGCGAGTGTTCTGCTGGATGAGAGTTGGATTCATATTCAATTGCACAGTTGTGGAAGGTTCAGAGCACGTTATCTCTTCAATGAGTCCATCTTTCTTTACTTGTCACAATGGCACCTCAGAGTAATTGAAGCTTCCTGAAGATCTCTCCACTGCAGTAAAAATCACTTTGCTTGTTCTATGATCCCGTTGACTTCAGTGAAACGGAATTCCTGAAGCAAAATGCAATCTAACTTGGGAGTTTAGCCACATAGAGTCATAATGTTATGCAACACAGGAATGGGTTCTTCAGCCAACAGTATCCGTGCCAACCAGCAAGAGTGCATCTCTGCTAATCCAAAGCAATTGATGCAAGTCCAGAACGCCTCAGCAACTTCACTTCAGAGTACATCATTTAAGCAGCGCTCTCTTAAGTCCTGATACGAAAATGACATTTAAAGGAAGAACTTAAATTTGACAATGAGCTTGGTTAAGATACACTGGAAAATTTGAACTACATTTTGTTACAAACTTCATTCTCATCACTGGTTTCACTTCATTCTCAGTTTGTAAATCAGGCTCAACCATATTGTTAAGAGCCTCTTTGGTCCCATACTAAGCTGCTGTTACAGCCTCAGAATGACAGGGAATCTCCCTCATTATCCTTTCCTGTTTAAAACCCTCCTTAAAAGCCTTTGATCTGACACCTATTATTTCCTCCTTTGGCACGGTTTTGGAGAAGCAGTTTAATATATCTTTTAAAAGGCACACCAGAGGATTTTGTGGTGAACCTCAAGCAAGGCTTAAAGTCATAAAACACTTTTGGTAAGATGGCAGTTACAGGAGGGATGAAGTCAGAGATAAGCAAATTATATGAAATCAATAAAAACTATCTGTGGGGAGGATGAATCTCATGGTTGTACACGGCATACATACTTCAATGTACCTTGAATCTTTAGAAAGACCATTAATTTGTGTGCAAATTGAACTAAGCGTAAAATGTATTAAAAGGCCTGTTTACGTAAGTACAAATTCGAATCACTACATGCCTTATTTGATGAACGTTCCCTTGTATAAATACCTCAGACACTCAGATCTATGCAAAGCAAGACAACGTAAGTATTTTGGTTCTGTATATCAACAAAGATACAGAACAATGTGCTATACATAGTTCAGGAGTAAAATAAAAGAACAACCCAAGCCAGAGAGAGGTTTTTTTTCTTATTTTAGTATACAGAATAGCAAGGTCTGCTTTTATTGTTGACTCTCAATTGTAGAGTCCTGGATGGCAACCTTTCCTTTCCTTAAAAAATATTAATGAATTGGACTGGCTGTTATCACAGATCACCAATAATGACACCGTGTTTTTAATCTGGATTTATTAACCAGCCAATTTTAAATTCCTACTGTCATGATATTACCCTGATATCAGGTCTCTAGATCATTGGCCAATGCCTCCTCTTCACTGCCTTAGCAGCATAATCATCATGAAACTGAATAAGAAACACACACACACACATACACACACACAAAGAAGAAGAGATAAGTTTGGAAAAGGACTTATAAAATTTGGAAGTGTTTTAGATTTTGGATTGTTTCAGAATTTGGAATATATAATGAGATAGCTTTTTGACTCTTAATTTATTTGCTACCTGTAAGCAGTCTTTGTCTTACACTTGTTCATCACACATAGTGTATAGTCAAGCACTTCGGTAGAAGGAACAAAAGCACAGATTATTTTCTGAAAGGGAAGGAAATTCAAAAATTCAAGGTGCAAAGGGACTTGGGAGTCTTGTGCAGGATTTCCTAAAGGTTAATTTGCAGGTTAAAGCGGTGGTGAGGCAATGTTAGCATTCATTTCGAGATGACCAGAGTATAAAAGCAAGTATATAATTCTAGGGTTTAATAAGGCACTGGTGAGGCTTCACTCGGAGTATTATGAGCAGTTTTGGGCCCCTCGGAAGGGTGATCTGACATAGGATGGGGCTCAGAGGAGGTTCACAAGAATGATTCTGGAAACGAAAGGTTTATTGTGTGAGAATAGCTCTGGGCCTGTACTTGCTGGGATTTAGAAGAGAGAGGAAGGATCTCATTGAAGCCTATTGAATGTTGAAAGGCCTAGAGAGAGTGGATGTGGAAAGGATGTTTCCTTTCGGGGGGTGGGAAGCCTAGGATCAGAGGGCACGGCCTTGGAATAGAGGGATGTCCACTTAGAATGAAGATGAGGAGTAATTTCTTTAGCCAGAGGGTGGTGTATCTGTGGAATTTGTTAACACTGGAAGCTATACAGGCCAGGTCATTGGGTATTTAGGGCAGAGGTTGGTAGGTTCTTGATTAGAGAAGGCAGGAAAGGTTACGGGGAGAAGGCAGGAGAATGGGATTGAGAGGGAAAATGGATCACCCACGATGGAAAGGTAGAGCAGACTGGATGGGCTGAATGGCCTGATTCTGCTCCTATAGTTTATGGTCTGTATATGTACTTACTGTTAAAATTATACAGACCATTAATATAATGAACATATGGTATCTGCAGGGTAACAAAGGCAGCACAACAGCGTCAGGAGAATACCTGAATCAGCTGTTGAACAACAAACAATGGCAGGCTTCAGTCTCCATCTACAATGCCAGGTTATAATTCACAGTATTTGGATTTTACCTTTTTTGGTTTTACATAAAGTATAAAAAAATCAGCATTGTAGACTTGCTGTGATGTCAGATCTTAAAAAATTAATGCTGTGCCTTTTCTTAAAAGTTCTGCAACCAGCCAGCCAAATATTCACAGTTACCTTCAATTTTCAGTTTGTCATCGTAGATCTTTGCTTGTTTTGTGATCAGCATACTTTTAAGTGGCATATGTTCAGTCCGATACTGATGAATCCATTCTTTCAATACACGAAGTATGTTCTTCTAGTATTTGTATATCTGTGCTCTTGTAATGCTACTGTGACACTGTAATTTCCTTTGGAATCAATAAAGTATCTACCTTTCTATCTGTCTATCTATGATTGAGATCTTCATTTTTTTGCTTTATGCAGTGTTTCTCTATTTTTCATTAACTTCTGTTCATTACATACGTAAGGTCACTTCTCAGAACTGTCTATGGTGCGCAGTGACCTGTGTATCACCTGGGAACCTTTCCAGTGTCTTGTGGAATTTTCTATTTGAGACATCATGTCAGCACTTAAGAAGAAAGATTGGATTTCAGAGGTTTTTGGATTTTGGAATTTTGGATAAGGGGTAGGCAACCTGCATTAAATTCAAATACTAGAGAATATATAAAGAGGACACAGTTTTTCACATGCAAATAAAGAGCATGTTGGGGGCCATTAAAGGAAAATAAATTCAGAACAGAACACTGAATCAACAGGGATACTTAATACAGTAAAACCCCAAATAACTGCTATCCAGTTTTTGGGATCCTGATAGCTCTACCTCTGGCTCACCATATGCAGATTCTTAAGGCACTTTGAGTCCCCAGTTCCCACATTTCTCTCTAACATTCCAGAGCTCTGGTGTTCACACTCCCTTTAATGCACTGGGGTCCGATTCCCAAATTTCCATTAACAGACCAGATCCCCTGTTTCCATACTCCCATTAATACACCAGTGCCTCTGATTTTGCTTTTGCTTTAACATACAGGGCCACCTCCCTTCCCACATTCACTTTGTATTGAACTGGGCTCTTCACTTTGCTTCTGTTAAACTTACTGAGTTTGGCAGAACATTTATTATTCCATTGAGGATCATTTTACAAAAAAGTGAGTACTAATTGGGAACAATATTCAACTGTTCGGAAAATCTATCAGCCCCTACAGCTTCAAAATCCTGAATGAGTTTATTTGATTTGATTCATCTCAGCTTTAACTTAAACAACCAACACTTCGGAAACATTAACAGCTCAGGAACTCAAGGGAAAGTTATAAAAGTTAACACAAAAAGAAAGAAAATAGTGAGTGATCTATCCAGTCTTGAGGACTAAGCCCAGGACTGACAGATTACACATGGATTTATTCAAGGAAACCTATGAGGAAATAGCTAGATGGTAATATTTATTGAAAAATGTTGTAAAGAAAAGGAACAGAACTGAAAGACAGATATTGCAATGCGTATCTTTAAAGAGAAAATAGAAACAACAGAACAGTTAATTTAATGCAGATTGCGCAGATGTGCTAAAAGATCAGGCATCAAAGCATCTAGAAAGGACCAGAGAAATGAAAAAGGGTTTTCTTCAATGACCAAAATGGCCGTGGTTCTCAATTTATATGAATGTACCTTTAAGAGGTCTACATATTTGATACATTTTTGTACAATTCACCACTGCTTATTGAATGCTGATGGGCTCCAACAAGGAATATTTTAACCATATAACCATATAACAATTACAGCACAGAAACAGGCCATCTCGGCCTTTCTAGTTCATACCGAACGCTTACTCTTACTTAGTCCCACTGACCTGCACTCAGCCCATAACCCTCCATTCCTTTCCTGTCCATATACCTATCCAATTTTACTTTAAATGACAATACTGAACCTGCCTCTATCAATTCTTCTGGAAGCTCGTTCTACACAGCTATCACTCTCTGAGTAAAAAAATTCCCCCTCGTGTTACCCTTAAACTTTTGCCCCCTAACTCTCAACTCATGTCCTCTAGTTTGAATCTCCCCTACTCTCAATGGAAAAAGCCTATCCACGTCAACTCTATCTATCCCCTTCATAATTTTAAGTACCTCTATCAAGTCCCACCTCAACCTTCTACACTCCAAAGAATAAAGACCTAACTTGCTCAACCTTTCCCTGTAACTTAGGTGCCGAAACCCAGGTAACATTCTAGTAAATCCTCTCTGTACTCTCTCTATTTTGTTGACATCTTTCTTATAATTTGGTGACCAGAACTGTACACAATACTCCAGATTCAGTTTTATCAATGCCTTGTACAATTTTAACATTACATCCAACTCCTATACTCATTGCTCGAATTTACAAAGGCCAACATACCAAAAGCTTTCTTCACCACCCTATCCATATGAGATTCCACCTTCAGGGAACTATGCACCATTATTCCTAGATCACTCTGTTCTACTGCATTCTTCAATGCCCTACCATTTACCATGTATGTCCTATTTGGATTATTCCTACCAAAATGCAGCACCTCACACTTACCAGCATTAAACTCCATCTGCCATTGTTCAGCCCACTCTTCTAACTGGCCTAAATTTCTCTGCAAACTTTGAAAACCTACTTCATTATCCACAACACCACCTACCTTAGTATCATCTGCATACTTACTAATCCAATTTACCACCCCATCATCCAGATGATTGGCAGTTCTATCCCTGTGGCTTCTTGAAGTGAACCGCAGCGCAAAAAAAGTGAATTTTCACCAAAATAGAAAGGGGCAGTATATTAGATATGTTACCGCATACCTGCACTTTCAGAAGATCTTCAAGAAGTAATATAAGTTCTTTGGGCTATGAGGCAGTTCATGCAGAGTCAGGAGACAGATAGCAGAAGGTATTAAAAGATGCCAAAAAAACCTACAATATTTTTATAAGATGTTGCATAATACTAAAAAAGTAAAGCTCAGAAATTTTAGGAATGTTATCCTAGAAACAGAGTGATGGAAGAGGTAGGAAAGAATAGATTAAGATTTTATTCATTAGAAGTTTAGAAAGACAGCAAAGAGTTTGATAGTGTATATAGAGAAAAGATATGTTCTGAGATGACTGGGTCAATAATCACTTGTCAGAGATTTAATATAATTATTTAAAAGATTAGAGGGAAGATGAGGATTTTTTTCAGATTAATTGTGATTTGGACATTCTACTTGAAAATATGTTGGAAATGTACTTTGTAGATGAAGTTTATGAGGGAGAACTTCTTCACTCAGAGGGTGGTGAGATTGTGGTGAAAGGGCGGTGAGTACATGAATGGGAGGGGTATGGAGGGCTATGGTGCAGGTACAGGTCAATGGGACCAGGCAGAATAATAGTTCAGCATGGACTAGATGGGCTCAAGGGCCTATTTCTGTGCTGTAGTGTTCTACCTCTATTTTACTAAGCTCCATGTACCCATCTAAAAGTCTCTTAAAAGACCCTATCGTATCCGCCTCCACCACCGTTGCCAACAGCCCATTCCACGCACTCACCACCCTCTGAGTAAAAGACTTACCCCTGACATCTCCTCTGTACCCACTCCCCAGCACCTTAAACCTGTGTCCTTTTGTAGCAACCATTTCAGTCCTGGGAATAAGCCTCTGACTATCCACACGATCAATGCCTCTCATCATCTTATACACACCTCTATCAGGTCACTTCTCATCCTTCGTCACTCCAAGGAGAAAAGGTCAAGTTCACTCAACCTATTCTCATAAGGAATGCTTCCCAATCCAGGCAACATCCTTGGAAATCTCCTCTGCATCCTTTCTATAGTTTCCACGTCCTATGACACTATATGACACTATAAATAACTTTAATTAATAAACATCTGGACAACTAGTTAGGAATTGTGAATTTACGGATAAAAAGTTAGTTTAGAACCAACCATGAAAGTATTTTCAATACAGCAGCAGGGGTCAAGTGGTTTGAATGGCCTCCCCCTGTGCTAGAAACATCCATGGTACAATGATTAAGTTTTTTGAAATGCACTAGAATTTCAGTATCTTTCATTTAATGGTCAGACATGCAAATCTATTAAATAATTCTGCTACTTTTCCCCCTGCAAATTGAAGGAAATGTGGTTGACAAATTGTTAAAGCTTTAATCAAGTGTATAACAGATGGTTTTGTTTTACTATAGTGCTATGTCAGAGGGACAATGAGAGTGGAATAGATAACGTATCATCTACTTTAGGTTAGTCAACAAAACATTAATTACTTGCTGTTGCTGAAATTAATTAGATTTGCAGGGGGAAAGTAGCAGAATAGATGCTTTCCATTTACCAAGAATTAGAAAGATTTCCTGGATTGGATTAGATTGGCAAAATGCAACTGAGAGTTTCTGCAAAATTTCCTTTCAGCTATCAGAGTTATTGAATAGTGTTCAAGGTCAGGTTCATGTCCAGGCATCTAAGAGGCTGAAGTCACGGCTTCCAGTAAGATGGTGGTGCGTTCAATCGCAGTGGGTCAATGAGAGGTCCTACTGCCCTATTAACAGATATTTCTAATGATCACAAGATCCTACTATACATTCAGGATTTAAAAGTACAGCAGGTCTACACCATTAGCAAGTTGCTTGCTGGTTGAGAAAATGAAGAAACTGTACATCATGCTGAGTCGATGGAGGCTTATAGTCTAATAGCAAGTGGCCATCTCAGCTGCTTTTCTTGTGATTGCAAGACCCTTATGTTAACGTGGTACGCTGCAAGTTTGATTCACAGTGTTATTGGCTGAGAGCAGGGGCGGGTGGCGAGGCCTTAGTCACAGTGAGGGTTAGGGTTCAAGCCACGATGTCATCTATCTGTAGCTGCCAGGAGAGAGGCGTTGAAGCTGGTATGATCACCGGGTGGGCAGGGCAGCGTGGCGTGGTCTCCAGGACGGAGTCCCTGCTGCCCGACCAGCGTCTCAGCAGAAGACAATCTCTGTAGTGGTTTCAGTGGCACTCAGGGCCTTAAACCGCAGGGAGAGAGGCTGTCTGTTTACAACCACCAGGAGAGAGGTTCGAGCCCATGCACTCCACCGAGGGTGGTGTGGCCCAGCGTCCAGGTTGGAGTTGGTACCCTCCCCGCCCCCCCAACTATCGTGGTTGACTGAATATTTCAGTAGACTGAAAGGTCTGGACTTGTTTGCATACATATTTTGCATGGCTGTATTTTACTGATATTCTATATGTGAGAACTATGCCTCAAGCCGTGGTGTTCCCTGGGGGGACATCAGAGTTGGTGTGCTCCACTGGGGGGTGTGGCCGGCATCCAAGCTGGAGTTGGTTTTGCACCCCCCCCCCCCAGTGTTTGCTTGGCAGAAGACAAGCTCTACTGAAGGTTGATGGCACAAGTTTTGAACTCTTTCAGTGCATGATTGTGATACTACTTGTGCTTGCTATCTTGTGTGTGCTTTGTGCTGTGTGTGACTGTTGGTACTGTGTTCTACACTGTGACCCTGGAGTAACGCTGTTTCATTTGGCTGTGTTCATGTATGGTTGAATGACAAAATTGAATTGAATAGAGGACTGATTTGCTGCACAAATTAGCAAATTCTACCACTGCCTCTCAGGTCCAGCGGCCCAAATGCAACCCTAAACTCCAGTGCCGTTTGTGTATAGTCTGCAAAGAACTAAAGTGTTAATGAGTTATTTTAAATGATCACTGGCATAAGTGGGGGTAGAAGAATCACAGTGGATTTGATGGTCATGTGAGAGAGTGAATGGAAGACAGGGAAATAAGAGGTGAGAGGTGAACTGCCGGCCAAAGACGTAATGGGCTAAATAGCCTATGATATGAGGAAATATTAAATGAGAACTTCTTGTGCACAATAATCAAAGTGCAAAGCATTTGACAATTAAAATTTTATTCAGATAAGTTAATTCTAGGAATGTTTATGACTATGAAAGGCTGGTCATGTAAAGAAGATTTTATAAGCAGCTATTATCATGTCCCACTCAATTCACTAGAGATAAAAAATGGCTAACCAGAATTCCTTGAAAATAACCACAGTATCCCACCAATTAAGCTTTCTTGATTTAAAGATACAGGCTGGGTCTAAGGCAATAAGAACTTATCGAGGAGGCATTAGGTTTTGAGTTATATGATAACACACTCCAGTATAAAATAATGCATCACCTAATCTAAGCAACGTTTTGGCCAAGCCCATGAGTGAGGGAAATGTTTTGGCATGAAAGTTCACATATTCATCACACTAAAAGTCACAAAAAGGAAAGTGCATCTGTCACGAACTTTAAACTGACCTTGGAATGAGCACACCAATAATTAGTTTGCAATCAGTCTCATGAATGCAGCATCTCGAACAGCATAAGTCAATCACTGACCTCGAAATATAGCTACTTTCATCAATTTGATCATGTAGCCTTAAAAGTCATAGAGAACGCCACCTAATGTCATACGATGCACCACTTTCCAATCATAGAAAAGTCAGCAAAGCTCACAAAAATAAATCAGATCACTTAGTGGAAAAATAAACAAAGGTTTTGTGCCTTCAGATTACTTTATTTACATACAGCTCAATGAAAGGTTCATCATGGTGTAAAATCAAGCACATTAACAAATGACTGTAACTACAAAAATGGCCTGACTTCTGCACAGTCACATATGAAGTCTTAATTACAGAACTGTTACTATGGTACATTTTGGTTGCTGTGGTGAAGCTCACACTTGGCCATCAAACAATGACATTCTGACAGGTTGCATGGTATGGAGGGGCTACTGCACAGGACTGAAAGAAGCTGCAGAAGGTTGTAAATCTAGTCAGCTCCATCTTGGGTACTAGCCTGCAAAGTACCCAGGATATCTTTAGGGAAGGGTGTCTCAGAAAGGCAGCGTCCAATACTAAGGACCTCCAGCACCCAGGGCATGTCCTTTTCTCACTGTTATCATCCGGTAGGAGGTACAGAAGCCTGAAGGCACACACTCAGCGATTCAGGAACAGCTTCTTCCCCTCTGCCATTCGATTCCTAAATGGACATTGAATCTTTGGACACTAACTCAGGTTTTTTAAAAATATACAGTATTTCTGTTTTTGGACTTTTTAAAATCTATTCAATATATGTAATTGACTTACTTGTTTATTTATTATTTTTTATCTTTTTTTTCCCTCTGCTATATTATGTATTGCATTGAACTGCTGCTGCTAAGTTAACAAATTTCATGTGATAATAAATCTGATTCTGATTCTGACTTCAGGGTGCAGAGGTGAACCAAAGGTAATGCCCTGCTACTGGATCACTCATTCCTCAAAAGATGTGAGAAGTAAATACAGTGGATTCCAGTTAATTGGGCATCGGTTCATTGGGGTAGCTTATTTGGTACAACCCTTAAAGAACAAAACCTAATCAAAAAAACGCCAGGATTCCATTCCTTTATTTGGGATACTATGCCACTTAATTGTTGATTTATAGTCAAAAGAATGTAATGCAAAATGAATTCCTCTGTCAATAGGTGTCAGGAACTAATACATATTTTTATCATACTGCTGTAGTATCGATAGTGTTCTAATTTGTTCTGTATTTAACTTGTTACTTTGTCTGTCTCATTTATCCCTCTTTGACTATTTTCATGAAACTTTGGCTAATTGGGGCAGCTGCTTAATTGGGCCAAAATGTACTGGTCCCGATGTGTCCTAATTAACTGGAATCCACTGGATTCAGTTACGTGGTAATATGCAGAAAGTTACATTCATACCTCAAGCTCAATGCTGTTAGACATTACACTGTGCTAAGAGTGAACACTTTTAAATACCGAGAGTTGTGTACAGTATGTTTCTGTTCAAAAAGCAGTGATCTTTGTCACTGATAGTTGGTGAGAAATAAGCAGTAAGACCACTCAGAACTGTTTTGCTCACTATGGTTTCAAGCATTCAGACTTGGAGATGCCAGAAATGGCTGGAATGAAAATGAAACAATTCCACTGCTTCAACAAGTTAGGAATTACAAAGAACTTGAAGGTATCGACAATCATCTTTAATATTACAAAGAAAATGAAGATTTGGAGGATGCAATCATCAAAAGTATTGTATGCTTTTGGTTTACGATAGTACTAGTGAAGTGTTGTGACAACTTTCTGGCTACAAACAAAATTTTTAACTACTTAATTAATCACACTTTTACTCAGAAACAATCACTGCTATCAATAGCTTGTAACTTCCCTTTCGGAGTTGAGCGTTTGGTCCGCCTGTACAAGCTGGCATTTCTGCAGTGTGAACTGAAGTATCAAAAGTGCAGGGTGGTTATGGCATGGTGGGTATGGGCTAAGTTGAGGCAGTGGGACCCAAGAAGGAAGAACGACTCGCTGTTTGGCTGATTTAGGCACTGGGCAAATCGGAAAGGTCGGGGTGTCAGGGCCAGTTTACAGCTCACAGCTCTGTGAGGTTCTCTCATCTCTGAGGTGAAATGAGGCTGCTGCAGCAACGAATGGGCTTTCGGACTGGCTGTGCACTCACTTTTTTGAAGTTCAGTTCCAAATGTTACTTGCTTACTTTTATTGTTTGCACATTTTGTTTTTTTTCCTGCACACTTGGTGTTTGATATCTTTTTTAATGGTTTCTATTGAGTTTCTTTATTTTGTGGCTGCCTGTAAGGAGACGAATCTCAAGGTTGTATATAGTATACGTACTTTAAATATAAATGTACTTTGAACTTTGACGGCAGTCCGTTGTCTGCACTAGGTGAATGCACTGACTTCTCTCATTTACAGTCAATCAAAAGAACATGGCAGCGTACACTGGATAAATTTCCCCATTGATAACTATTACGAACTAGTACAGTTTTATAATACTGTTGTAGTATTGATGGTGGTCTAATTTGATCTGTATTTCATTTAAATACATCATTTGTTACTCTGTTAAATAGTAGTTTGTCATTTTTTAATTTTTTAATGTTTTCATGAAACTTCTGCAAATTGGGGCAGCTGTTTAATAGGGCCAAAATGCACTGGTCCAATTAACTGGAATCGACTGTACCATGAATTTTAAAGAAATAAAATTGGATATAACTGTTCCTATATATATATATATATATAAAATACTGTACAAATGTCTTAGGCATATATTTAGCTAAGGTGCCTAAGACCTTTGTACAACACTGTATATTATGTCTTTCCAGTTACCAAACAACCCTTAATACTACTGAACTAATACAAAGCTAAATACTCTTCTTTCTGTTTCCCAACCACCTTCCCATTTTAACTGCAATACAGTACTGTGCAAAAGTCTTAGGCATCCTAGCGATAATATGTGCACAGTACTGGAAGGCATGGGTGTTCCAGGCAAGGTCAGCACTTCATGCCCACCCCTAATTTCCCTTGAACTGAATGGCATGTTTGAGCATTTTAACAGAATTGTACAGCGCAGAATCAAGCTCTTCTGGCTCATCTCCTCCTTACCAACCTTATGCTTATCTGCATTAAGCCAGTATCTTTTTACGCCTTTGCTATTCCAGTACCTGTTCAACTGCCTTTAAAACCCTATAGTTGGAATTGCCTCTGACACCTCCTCTGGCAGCTTGTTCCAGATAACCACCACACTCTGAAATTACTTCTCAGATCTACTGTAGGAGGCAGTTAATCATATTGCTATTGGAGAACCCAACATCAAATGGAAAATTTCCTTCTCTAAACAGCATTACAGAACCGAAAGAGATTCTGATAATTTCATAATCATCATTGATATTTTCATTCCATATACCTGAAACATTAACTGAATATATTCTCTCCGGTAGCCATGAAATTACTCAAAATTTACCTTCTGAATTAGGTTAGAAGTGCAGCCTCTATGGTTTCATATTGAATGACATGTAATTAGATGTGGAACAATCTGCTGAGGGCAGGGGTGCTGCTGGAAATTGTTGTTCACCTTTAAGCCCGGTGAGAAACTGGTGCAGGGTCTGCACAATCCCTTTGCCTCCATAGATGCTGCTTGACCTGCTGAGTTCTTCCTGCTATTTTTCTTTTGGGATTCCAGCATCTGCAGTCTCCATGAGAAGGCAATATTGAAACTCCTTGAACCATAAAAAGCCTCAGGTTTGATATAGGTACATTTGCAGTGTCGTTTCATTGGTAGTATCATATTCTGATTCAGTGATGATGAGGTTTCCACATGGGGCTGATGAGAAATTCAGAGGGTAATTTGCAACAGTGGTTCTTCCTATACTCTTCTTTCCCTTTATGTTTTCTTGCTCAGAAAGTCTCAGCGAGAGTCTGTTGTCTATCACTTACGTAGCATCAACAGAGTGGCAGATGTGAATGGTTAAGGTGGATGAGGTGTCAATTGGGCAGGATGCTTCCATTTAGGGTATTTTTGATCTTTGACAATATTGTAGAAGGTTCATTCAGCGTGGAACGTTCCATCCTACCCCTTGCATGTTGCAGATTGTGCTAAAGAGTTGAGGAATCGGGATAGTTCAGCTGGCACAGAGGACCCCCTATCCTCAGGAAATGCAGAGATTGGAGACTGGCTTTTACATGGGCCCTGCACAGAATCAGCTGGTGCAGCTGTTGGTAGCTGACATAGTTAACAGTATTTGCTCAATCCACGGTTCAAATCAGGTTTAGATCTGAAAACAGTTATCAAATAAAAGCTTTCAGAGACCTTTTGGTGCCACATCAAGACATTGCCACTACGGTAACACCTGTGGGCTGTCCCCAGCACGTTCATAGTTTGCATTGGCTGTTAACGTAAACGACACAATTAACTATGTTTCAATGTACATGTGATAAGTTAATGAATCTGAAAGGGTTGGTGCACGAGACTGAGAGAGGTCCATAATGCACATCAGCCTAGAAACCATCCTCATCCATGGTGAAGTGGCCGTTGGAGAAGGTGACACTTGAATGCCAGGAATGAAATACCAAGTCCATGGTCCTGCATAGCTCCTCTTCTCTGTAGAAGAAAATGACACAAAAGAGACAGCAGACAGAAATCTGGAGAGGAGAAGTCATTCCATTGCCTTGGGGGCATCGAGAAAAGTGTGCTAGCAATTACAGATCTAAAAATAGAGGGGTCACAGGTTACGGGGTATGCTTGGGACTGTGGAGGAAAGGGTGCTGCTGATTACACTCCTGAAACTAGTGGGGGTCACTCAGATCTCACATAACTCAGGTTCCGCGATATTCTCCTGATAATGGAGGCTGCAAACAGCTTTTACTGGATCTCAGCTCTCAAAAGAACCTTGTGCCTTTCTCTTTTCACATACTAGACAAACAAGGAGCGTCAGCAGATCCATCCACTGTGGCTTGGCTGGCTGAAGCTGAGTGAGATTCACAGAAGGAGATCTACCTACTGGCTGATGTGAAGCTCACTGCACTCCTGTGCTGTGAAAAAGGACTGACACTGGGAACAGGTTCTCCACAGAGTGCAGAGCTTGGAGCACGTGTGACAAGCTACCAGCTTTCCCAGACTCCACAACTATCATCAGGATGGTGACAGCCTCAGGATAAACCTTCTGTCCATTCCTCCATCTCCGCTGCATCTGCTCTCAGGAATGAGGCTTTTCACTTCCAGAACAACTGAGATGTCCGCATTCTTCATCAACGCTGCCCTCACCCGCATCTCTTTTATTTTGCACATGTCAGCCCTCACCCCATACTCCCGCTGCCACACCAGGGAAAGGACCCCTCTGGTCCTCACCTACCACCTCACCAGACTCCATGTCCAGGACATAATTCTCAGTAACTTCCACCATCTTCAATGGGATCCCACCACAAGCACATCTTTCCCTTCCCAAAACTTTCCACAGGGACTTTCCTTGTCCACTCGTCCCTCCCCACTGAACTCTCTCCTGGTACTTATCCTTGCAAGCGGAACAAATGCTACGCCTCCTCCCTCACGAGCACTCAGGGCCCCAAACAGTCCTTCCAGGTGAGGTGACATTTCATCTGTGAGTCTGTTGTGGTCATCTACTGTATCCAGTGCTCCCATTGTGGCATCCTATATATCACTGAGACCCGATGTAGATTGGGAGACCGCTTTGTCAAACACCTACAGTCCATTCATCACAAAAAGTGGGATTTCCCAGTGGTCACCCATTTCAACTTTATTTCCCATTCCGACATGTCAGTCCATGGCCTCCTCTACCGCCATGATGAGGCCACACTCAGGTTGGAGGAGCAACACCTTGTATTCCATTTGTGTAGCCTCCAACCTGATGGCATGAACTTCTGTTAAGTATCTTCTCTCCTTCACCATTCCTGTTTCCCTCTCTCTTTGCCTGTCCATCTGGTGCTCATTACCCTTCCATTTCCTCCATGCTTTTTTGTCCTCTCCTATCAGATTCCTCCTTCTGCAGATCTTTTTCTCTTTCACCAACTAACTTCCCAGCTCACACCCTCCCCCTCCCAGTTTCACCTATCACCTGTACTATCACTTGTACTACTTCCTTCCTCCCCCACCTTCTTAGTCTGCCTCCTTACCCCTCCTTTCCATCCTGATGAAAGGTTTTGGCCCAAGATGTCGACTGTACTCTATTTGTGTGTGTTACTCAGATTTCCAGCATCTGCAGATTTTCTTGTGTCTCTAACTATCAGCATCAGTTTAGAGTCACAAGCACAGAAACACCTTACTTGGTCGAAACACCTTACTTGGTCTTTGAGTCTATGCAGACCATCAAACACCCATTTATGCCAAGTCTATTTTCTCCCCATACACTCATCAATTGCCCTCCGCCCACCTACACACAAGGGACAATTTACTGCACAAAAGTCTCTGGTGTGTGGAAATAAAACATGCATACCACACAGTCACAGAGAGAACTTACAATCTCCATGCAGACAGCCCCAGATTTTGGGACTGAACCCGATCACCAAAGTTGTGAAATAGCAACCTCACTAGCTGCATCACTGTCACACTTCACTGCTTGGAAGTTTATTCGCTATTTTAGCAGTGGCTGACTGTATTAGCCTGAAACTTGATGCAAGCAACATTGTTGAATACCCTTCTTTACTCCAAGCAGTTTACCACTGACCAGTGAGGACTTTGACGAAAGCCCTGGAGAACATTCGTATATTTGAGTGAAAGCATAAACCAAGACGTGACTGCCAGGCTCTGAGGGGGTGCTTGAGTCAAAAATGAGGAAGGAAAATGTTAAATAACATCACTAGTCCTCGGGAAACAACAGCGGTTAAAAGGTTCAGGAGTTCATCAGTGTTTATTCAGAGCACCAAAACCTTTTCAATCTCTCAGGGCAATGCTTCTTTATTTTGTGACTGAACTGTTCTCTGTAGAAATGTGTTCATTATTTTGTAATGGGGCCCATCAGACAGAATGAGTCCAGGCAACAGTGTAGTCCCCGCAGGGAATAAAACAAATTAAGGCTGATATCGAGTTGCGTTGACATAAATAATTCACGCATTTCATTGCAAGCAGCAAGCAGGCACTGTCACTTTCTATTACGTTCTCAGAGCAGATCTGTGGTCCAGCTGTAAACACTCACTGGCCAGGTAAAGCTTGTTTGTTTCCAGTTTTAAGCATGGACCATCAGTAAATGTTTTTCTCATGGCTTGAGTACTCAGTAGCCTGTTTGCAAAGCGAAAGTATGCAGAGTCTCAAAAGGAGTCAGCAGGGACCAGCACAAAATTAAGGACGGTAGGTCCCTAGCCAACTACCTGAAGTAAATTTACTTATTTACTGAAATAAGCACAGAACAGGCCCTTCCAGCCCTTTGAGCCACTCCGCGCATCAATCCCCCAATTTAATCCTAGACTAATCACGGGACAATATACAATGGCCAATTAACCTACCAACCAGCATGTCTTTGGACTGTGGGAGGAAACCAGAGCACCTGGAGGAAACCCATGCTGTCAGGGGAGAACATCCAAATTCTTTAGAGGCAGTGGTGGGAATTGAACCTGGGGCACTAGTACTGTAAAGCATTGTGCTAAATAAACTACAGTACCATGCTACCTTATTAAGAAGCAATTATAATTGTGAACAAGCCTCTGCCCAAGCATGAATAGATAACTCTGCCACGCCACAGCTTAGGTGGATAGGAGGTGATGATTCTTATGCCATGTTGATTTGACATCAGTCCTCCCCACCTCACCCATAACAATCCAGTTTCAGTGCTAAACATATGATTTGGTTGTACCTGTGCTGAGTAGTTCTAATGGTAGATACAGATAGTTCTTGGGATCTGTGCTCTCTGCAAACTTGCAATGGGAGATGCCAGAGAACTGTGGATATTCCTCTCCATAGATGCTAGCTGACCTGCTGAGTTGCACCAGCACTTTGTGTGTGTAACTCTGGGTATTCCATCTACATGCTCCTCTCCATTTCAGGCACAGCTGCAGGAAGGGTCTCGGCGTGAAACGTCGACTGTACTTTTTTCCATAGATGCTGCCTGGCCTGCTGAATTCCTCAAGCATTTTGGATTTCCAGCACCTGCAGATTTTATCTTGTTTGAGCAAGACCATGGTGCTCTTAGCTGAGGGCTGTGGAGCCACAAGAAACATGCTGGAGACCACTTTAAAGCTACTGAAGCAATACACCTCCATTGCTGCACCTCCACTACAAATACCACTTTGGTTCAAAAGGTGACTCGCTACCTCCTTTCGAAGGACAATTAGGGATAGCCATTAAAAATACTGACCTGTCATTAATATGACCATAGTATCATACTGGTACTCACTATGCCTGTTTCTGATTTTGATCTCAACATCCAGTTGGCTTCAGTTGATGAGAAAAAGGTCTAAATAAGCTATCATTCAAAACCACACTGGTTATTTTCTGACTATACCGTTGTCACTAATTGGGTAGCAGTGGGATTGGTCCTGGGGCTTCAGATGTTGGTATTCAGAGGAACCAAGTGTGTCCACGTGCACAAGTAACAAGCTGGCACAATAACTCGAGGCAGAGCCAGCTTCCATTCAACCCTACATGCTGCTCTTGCTCATCAATCTTGTGTCATGTCTTGCTTCTATGTTGAAGCAATTGTGGAAGTTCTGGAAGGCTGCCTGGGAAGGTTGAGTGTGATTTCTGGGTGGACAAGTTGTAATGCTGACATCCACGATCACTGCTGGGAGAAGTTCCACTGAGAAATGGGCTCCAGCAGAACTTCCTTCAGAAATGCTGTCCACTCAGGGCCAAGTTGGGAGGACTCGAAGATCTCAAACTACACTGATAAACATTTGCTCAAGCACAAGACGGAGTTGTTCCAATTTGTTGTCACATTTGTTACTAAAATCCCTCAATGATAGCAGGAGCTTAATTACTCAGAACCAAAACACATCATTTAAATGAATTCAGCATGCGATAGCTGTTGTAATATGCCCCCCGACATGCAGCAAATTACTTGCTTGCTTCACAGTCTCAGCAGAATGAACGTTGAACACAATCTACATCATCATGTGGAGTTTATTATGGGAAATGAGTTCTTGTCGCACTTTGTCAACTATAACAGAAAAGGAAGGAAAATGTGATGAACAGTTGAGTAGGTGCAGTATTTGTTGCAGTGCTTATAGCCTCCGGTGATCTGACACATACCTCAAGGAAAGCATGTGGAGTTAGAACTGTAGTGACAGAACATAAAAGTTGTGTACACCCACAAACCTTAATGCCAACTGTGCACATTCAAAAGAGGTCAGATTACTCATTCCCAGCAAAGATCAGATCTCAGAAATGTAACTGCAGCTGTGAAAACCCAAACATCTGCAGCTTGTTCTTTCCATCATTAAACACTTCTGTAAGGATCTTCATTTTGCCATAAAAGGGTATCTACCCACAATAGCATAGTGGTTAGCACAACGCTTTACAATACAGGTGACCAGGGTTCAATTTCTGTCGCTGTCCGTAAGGAGTTTGTACGTTCTCCCCATAACCATGTGGGTTTCCTCTGGGTGCTTTGGTTTCCTCCCACAGTCTAAAGATGTACAGGTTGATAGGTTAATTGCACATTGTAAGTTGTTCCATGAATTGGCTAGGATAAAATCGGGGCATTGCTGGGCAGTGTGGCTGGAGAGGCCATAAGAGTGTCATGCTGTGTCTCAATGACAAAAACAACATGAAGACAAGAGATACTGCAGATAACAACACACACAAAATGCTGGTGGAACACAGCAGGCCAGGCAGCATCTATAGGGCGAAACGCTGTCGACGTTTCGGGCTGAGACCCTTCGACAGGACTAACTGAAAGGAGCGATAGTAAGAGTTTTGAAAGTAGTGGGGGGAGGGGGAATTGCGAAATGATAGGAGAAGACTGGAGGGGGTGGGTTGAAGCTAAGAGCTGGAAAGGTGATTGGCGAAAGTGATACAGAGCTGGAGAAGGGAAAGGAACATGGGACAGGAGGCCTCAGGAGAAAGAAGGAAGGTGGGGGGGGGGAACACCAGAGGGAGATGGAGAACAGGCAAACAACTAAATATGTCAGGGATGGGGTAAGAAGGGGAGAAGGGGCATTAACAGAAGTTAGAGAAGTCTATGTTCATACCAACAGGATGGAGGCTACCCAGCCAGTATATAAGGTGTTGTTCCTCCAACCTGAGTTTGGATTCATTTTGACAATGGAGGAGGCCATGGATAGACATATCAGAATGGGAATGGAACATGGAAATAAAATGTGTGGCCACTGGGAGATCCTGCTTTCTCTGGCAGACCGAGCGTAGGTGTTCAGCGAAACGGTCTCCCAGTCTGCGTCAGGTCTCACCAATATATAAAAGCCCACACCGGGAGCACCAGACGCAGTATACCACACCAACCGACTCACAGGTGAAGTGTTGCCTCACCTGGAAGGACTGTCTGGGGACCTGAATGGTGGTGAGGGAGGAATTGTAGGGTCAGGTGTAGCACTTGTTCCGTTTACAAGGATAAGTGCCAGGAGGGAGATTGGTGGGAAGGGATGGGGGGAGGGGAATGAGTGGACAAGGGAGTCGCGTAGGGAGCGATCCCTGTGAAAAGCAGAAAGGGGGGTGACGGAAAGATGTGCTTGGTAGTGGGATCCCGTTGGAGGTGGCATAAGTTACAGAGAATTATACATTGGACCTGGAGGCTGGTGGGGTGGTAGGTAAGGACAAGGGAACCCTATCCCGAGTGGGGTGGTGGGTGGATGGGGTGAGGGTAGATGTGCAGGAAATGGGAGAGTTGCGTTTGAGAGCAGAGTTGATGGTGGACGAAGGGAAGCCCCTTTGTTTAAAAAAGGAAGACATCTCCTTCGTCCTGGAATGAAAAGCCTCATCCTGAGAGCAGATGCGGCGGAGATGGAGGAATTGTGCGAAGGGGATGGCATTTTTTGCAAGAGACAGGGTGGGAAGAGGAGTAGTCCAGGTAGCTGTGAGAGTCTGTAGGCTTATAGTAGATATCAGTAGATAAGCCGTCTCCAGAGATGGAGACAGAAAGATCAAGAAAGGGGAGGGAGGTGTCGGAAATGGACCAGGTAAATTTGAGGGCAGAGTTGGAGGCAAAGTTAATGAAGTCGACGAGCTCAGCATGCGTGCAGGAGGCAGCGCCAATGCAATTGTCGATATAGCCACTAGAGATACTGCAGATGCTGGAAATCCAGAGTACTACGCAAAATACTGGAGGAATTCAAACTGAAATGTTAATTCCTCTCCTTGGATGCTGCCTGACCTGCTGAGACCCTTCATCAGGACTGGAAAGGAAGGGGGTTAGAAGCCAGAATAAGAAGGTAGGGGGAGGGAGGAGAACAAGCTGGCAGGTGAGAGGTGAAGCTTGGAGAGGGGGCGTGGAAAAATGGGTGAGTGTGGGAGGGTTTGGGGGGGGGGAACAAAGTGAGAAGTTGGTGGAAAAGGACAGAGCAACAGGTAGGATTTCCCAGAGGCTAACCATTTTAATTCCACTCACCATTCCCACCCTGATGTGTCGGTCCATGGCTTCCTCTACCTTTCAGGTTGAAGGAGAACACCTCATTTTCCCTCCAGGTAGCCTCCAACCTGATGGCGTGAACATCAAGTTCTCTCATTTCTGGTAATTTCTCCCCCTCCCCCTTCTTTTTTCCATTCCCCAGTTTGCTCCCCTTTTTCTTTTTTGCTTCTCCTCACCTGCCCATCACCTCCCTCTGGTGCCCCTCCTCCTTCTCCCATGGCCCACTCACCTCTCCTCTTCTATGAGCTTTTCTTCTTCAGCTTTTTACAGTTTCCACTTATCACCTTCCAGCTTCTCACTTCGTCCCCATCTACCTACCCTCTCAGCTGGCTTCACCTATCACTCACCAGCTTGTAGTCCTTCCCCCCACCCACCTTCTTATTCTGGATTCTTCCCAGTTCCTTTCCAGTCCTGATGAATGGTCTCAGCCCGAAACATCAACTGTTAACCAGAAGTCCAAGCACTTCCACTGTTTTAAACCTGTACAACCTTTGCGATGCATAGGTTCACCCTAAAGCTTCTGGAGCACAGTTGCGGACTGAGAGGTGGAAAAGAAAATGGTTGACAAGTGGCCTGGAATAGTAAACCATGATATTGAAAGTGCTACAGCAGATTACATCAGATTATCCCCTATCAAACCAGTCGGTGTTGAGGCAAGCTCAACGTTGGAAATTGAGCTGTGATGGAAAGTGGCATTGGATCACGGGCCTGATGCACAAGTAACCTTCGAGCGATTAATCAAGCTGTGTCAAGTCATGAATCAGAATCATAGAGTCAAACAGGTTAGAAACAGGCTTTTTGGTGCAATTAGTCTATACTGGCCATCAGTAGTCTTTACTAACCCCATTTACCAGCAGTTGGCCTGTGGCCTACCATGCCTGGTGATTCAAGGAACGACGTGCCTCCCTGGATCAGATCAGGTTTTTATCACCGGCACATGACATGAAACTCAGCAGCAGCAGTACAATGCAATACATAACATAGAAGAAGAAAAAAGTAAATTAATTACTGAAAGTATATATGTATCTCAAATAGTTAAATCAAAAATAGTGCAAAAACAGAAATAATAAAAGTGAAGTAGTGTTCATGGGTTCAATGTCCATTTAGAAATCAGATGGCAGAGGGGGAGAAGCTGTTCCTGAATCGCTGAGTGTGTGCCTTCAGGCTTCTGAACCTGGTTGTTGAAGGTAACAATGTGAAGGGGGCATGTCCTGGGTGATGGGGGTCCTTAATGATGGATGCTGCCTTTCTGAGGCCCCCCTCCTTGAAGATGGATACTACGGAGGTCTTGGATACTTTCTGTAGTTTCTTTTGATCCTATGCAGTAGTTACCGCACCCACCCCCCCCCCCCCCCCCCACCATACCTGACAGTGATGCAGCCTGTCAGAATGCTCTTCAAGGGACATCTGTAGAAGTTATTGAGTGTTTTAGGTGACAAACCAAATCTCCTCAATCTCCTAATGAAATATAGCCACTGTCTTGCCGTCTTTATAGCTGTATCAATATGTTAGGACCAGGTTAAATCCTCTGAGATCTTGACACTCAGGAACTTAAAACTGCTCACTCTCTCTACTTCTGATCTCCTTATGAGGATTGGTTTGTGTTAGGGAGTCGAAGATTCAATTGAATTGGGAAGTACAGAGGCGTATCAATCAAGATTGTGGGAATGATGGCATTAAATGCTGATCTATAATCAACGAACAGCATCCTGACATAGCTGTTTATATTTTCCAGGTGATCCAAGGCCGTGTGAAGAGCCATTGAGATTGTGTCTACCATAGACCTATTGTGGTGGCAGGCAAATTGCAATGAGTCCGGGTCCTTGCTGAGGCAGGAGTTAATTCTAGTCATGGCCAACCTCTCAAAGCATTTCATCACTGCAGATGTGAGTGTTACTGGTTGATAGTCATTAAGGCAGCTCACACAACTTGTCTTGGGCGCTGGTATAATTGCTGCCCTTTTGAAGCAGGTGGGAACTGCTGAACATAGCAGTGAGAGGTTGACAATGTCCTTGAAGACTCCCGCCAGTTGGTTGGCACAAGTTCTCAGAGCCTTACCAGGTACTCCCTTTGTTCTTCCTTTGTTTCCTCTCCATTCTGATACAGCAAAGCATCGCACTCCTGCTACTCCCACACTGTTGCCACTTTTCTGCTTGTTTCAAGTGGATAAGCAAATGGCCAATAAGCATTCATATCATCATTTACCACTTTGAGTCAGAGAATCATACAACTATACAGTGACACTGCTTGGAAACAGGCCTTTTCGCTGATCTCATCTGTGCCGATCAAGAAACTTGAAATGGGTCTCTATTTACTGGATGCAAGACTTCAAAAAAATTGTTGAGAGAGAAAAGCATCAATGGTCTAAAGCAGGAGTTCCCAAATTGGAGTCCATTGATCCCTTGGTTAATGGTAGGGGAGCATGTCATGAAAAGATTGGGAACCCAAAGTATACTTGAACTTGGACACTGTTAAGGGAAAAGGTGTAAATCCGAGGAATAGACTGGCTGGTTGAAAACAAAATCAATGAGTGTCTATGTCCACTATGTTAAGCAATCAAGATTAAAACCTGCAAGAACCAATACAACTGCCAGAGTTAGCGAATGGCCCTTGGGTTAATGTTAGTGTTTAATCTCTGGACCTCACCGGGGATCAATCATCTATAACTGCTGCTGATTACACCAGAGTCATTGTGGAGGAAACTGTCACTTCCACATCTGCAAAAAAACATGTTTAAACTGCTTGGAGTTCCATAGGCAATGAGGATGAATGGAAGACTGGTCACACAAGAGACTGCAAATGCTGGAAGCTGAGGCAAAAGAAGCAAGCTGCTGGAGGAACTCAGAGAGCTCAGCAGCATTTGTGGAGGCAAAGGGATTATACATTCCAGGTTGTGACCCTCCATCAGGATAAATGACTGGTACTTAAAACTGAAGGCCCCAGAAACTTCTGGTTCAAGTCATCCATCTATTCACTTTTTTTCTCCATTAACACAGCCTAATCTGCTGGGCATGTCAAATAGTCATGCATGCCACACCTTTTTACATTCCTTTTTGCATTTTCAATTTCTAACTGCCCATCTTGTAGCTTATTTTTTCATTATATTTTTCCTTTTTATAACTGCTCCCCTTAACCCATAATCAGATGACTTCTATAACTGAAACCCATGGTAACTTCTGCCTCACCCTATCACTGATATTCTGTTTGTCCTCTCCACCAGCTCCCACACCCTACCACCTTTTGTACAACTTAAAACCAACTTGTTTCTTTCCTTTTCCGATCCGATGAAGAACCATTAACGATTTCTCTTTCCACAGATACCTCCCTACCTGCTGGGTATTGCTAGAGTTTGTTTTTATTTTCAGATTTTCCAGCAGCTGCAGTTTTTTAAAATAGGTCCACTTACCAAGAATGTTGTCTTTGTCTATCTTAACTCATGCTAAATTAAGAAGCCCTCAAGCACAAAAAGCACCGAAATAGTGACAAACAGCCCCTTTAAAAGAAAAATTTCTTTCCCTGAAGATAATACATTATGTTTCCCAGCAGTGGGCCAGGCTGGAGTTTGTGACAAGCTGTTTGATGATACCATCCTTACAGCAAACAACTGCATTACCTACGCACTAACAAAGTGCTAGTCAACACTCACACCACCTTCATACAGCTAACTGGATACTTGGGGAACAGTTATTTTCTGTCAAGGTAGATGGCTGACAGATAATCAACAAGAAATTCAGGAAAAGCTCACAGGAACGAGTGTGTTCAGCTGGATGGATTGTCATTAGTGGCTTGCCAAAGGGATCGGCCACAATGTAAATGATTGACTGGTGCAGCATATCGAAGTTTGCTCCCGTCACAAACCTCAGAGAGAATGTGAGCCATAAGGGAGATGTGCATAAGGCATAGGAGCAGAATTAGGGCATTCAGCCCATCAAGTCTGCTCCACCATCCCATCATAATCCTGCTTGAGGTACCAGCTCTTCTTCTGCCAGTCTCTTAGATCATTGGCAGGTCAGCTTTTTTTGAACTACACTCCTAATCAGCGGACTTCAGTGATAAGGGTTGCAGATTCAGCTGACACTTTTAAATGGCAGCTCAATATCTATTTATTTAACCTTGCTTTTAACTAACATTTTTATTTTTTGTTTTCATGTCTGTATTTTAATCCATTGTAAAGCACTTTAAACTACATCGTCTGTATGAAGTGTGCTCGATAACTAAGTAATCATGGCAGGTTTATTTCCCCTCTCAACCCTATAAACAATATAACAATTATAACAAATCTCCTGCCTTCTCAGTGTAATCTATGACACCCTATTAATCAAGAACCTTTCAATCTCCACTTTAAAGGTACCCATTGCCTTGTCCTCCACTGCTGTCTGGGTCAATGAATTCCACTGATCCACCACCCACTGGCTAAAGAAATTCTCCCCCATTTCTCTTCTACAGGGATGTCCTTGTATTCTGAGGCTGGGTCTTCTAGTCCTAGATACTTTCCACTATTGGAAACATCCTCCCCATATACACTCCCTCTGGGCCTTTCAATATCTGTTAGGTTTCCATGAGATTCCCCCTCATTCTTCTCAACTCAAGTACAGGCCCCAATTTTAAATAAAATTAAAACTATATCATTCACTATAATTTTTGTATTCCATGAGTGCATCTCTTACAGCATTCATCTACGGGCAATTTAAGAGTGTGAAAGAGGATGGCTCATGTAATGCTACAGAATGTGCTTCAGTAGGAAGAATCAGGAAACAAAATATAATTTTGATGGTAAATGTCAGTGCACTGAA
This sequence comes from Hypanus sabinus, assembly GCF_030144855.1. NCBI lineage: Eukaryota > Metazoa > Chordata > Chondrichthyes > Myliobatiformes > Dasyatidae > Hypanus > Hypanus sabinus. Next base: position 16,504,335 of record NC_082722.1, on the reverse strand, counting down.
GGGTCAATGGCGCAGGCTAAAGACAAGCTGAAAACTGACAATTTGGAAGGCAAACCATGCAATAATGTGAAGAAGCTCAAGTACAATTGCTTTATTAGAAGAATAAATCTGAGGTAATCTTACTGAGATATGCAGGAGTTAAAGAAGAATTGACAGGGTAGATGTCAAGTGACTTTTTTCTTCAAAGTGGAATTTCTAGACTTAAGTGGATTAGTCTCAGCATAAATGATTGCCATTTACAGTTGAGATTAGGAATGATCTCATTAAATAGATGGTTACAAGTATTTGGAAATCTCTACCACAGAGGTCTGTGGATGATTACTCGTGGAGGATAGTCAAGGGTGAGATCAATAGATTGTTGGGCAGTCAGGCAACCAGACGATATGAAGATCATCCAAGAAGTGGATGAAACATTGACCCAACCGGAGCAGCTAGTTTGTGGAACCTAATAATTTCTTTCTTCCTTATGAACAGGTAGAACTTGCTGTTTATTTTTTCATCAAGTTACTCAGGAAAAAAACTATCTGATCCTTGATTCCCATGTCAGGGACAGTTCCAAATACTTAGTATATTTTACAGCCTCTTTCTAGTCACATCTTTTATATTCTTTCCTTTTAACTGAGTTTCTTTTTCATAGTTCTGCACTCCCATAGCAACACAATAATGCAGTCCACAATACAAAATCTGTTTTGTGAATTTTTTTTCCAAAACATCCTTAGTCCTTCATGGAAGATCCTGACTTAATACTTTTTGTTATCAACTCCCCAGTAATGGAAAGAATCATCCAGCAAATGCATTATACCTTTTCAAAGTATTTAACCTTCTCCCTTATAACAAAAAAGTCTAGTCTAATGTACTTTAAAAAACTAAGCTTTCATTCTTGATGCAGCTTTGGTGAATTTTGCTTCAGGTTTTCCACTGTTCTAATATCTTCCGGTGTGCGAGTGATCAGAGCCATGCAATATGCTGAACTGTTTAGGCAGATTAATCCATTCCTTGATTTGAAACCCAATGGCCCTGCATAACACTAAAATTAATCTTGATAGTTTTAACACCTTTTACAATCCAAATGGCTATTTTTATGGTTTGTATTTTGTTCTGTCAATAATTTACTGCTTAGGAATAATCTTGGGAGATTATTTCTTATTTTTTGTATGTACTGCTCCAAGCATACATACACGTTTTCACACATTTCCACATTTAGCATTGATGTATGCAGTCTGCATTTTCTTGCAATCTTTATCTATTCCTGATGTGGAAGCAATTGGTTAGATGCCTCTTGTGCTGAATTTCCAATGATAAAGCTAGCTGTGGTACCAGGGATGGGGGAGAACCAATTGTAGCACGCATCACAACAAATAACAAAAGCATGCGGAGATTTGCCTTTGTTGAAAGGTGTTGAGTATAAAAGTGTTGTTGAGATTGCACAGGACATTGATGAGACCTGAGCAAGGAGACATTTAAAAGCAGAACTTCAATGGTGCACATTTCCAGTCTAGAAGTAGTTAAGCTATTCAAAAATTGTTGCAGAAAAAAATAAATGTGTGCCCTAAGGACTGGTGTAGGAGAAAGTTACAAATTTAAGGGAACTAGTGAATACATAAGAGCAAGGAGCAGCTCATCCAAGAGACAGAATCCACTTAAATTGGCCCAAGACTGGTAAAGTGACTAAAAGAATAATGAGGCTCTACACTCATATGGAGGTGGGGTGTCATGGTAACGGGATTTCAATATGAGTAAACTTAAGTTTGAAGAGGCAAGGATGTAGATCAAAAGAACAATAAGATATTAGTGACTTACATCATGGAAAAACAGATGAATTATTAAAATTTTCATACATTATATCAAAAAGCACAAAACATTCATAACAAGACATGGCACAAATATAAATACAGGTGTGACTCAAAAGCCATGACGGGGGTTGATTGCTGAGCAGAACAAGGTTGTGAAATAAATATCCCACGTTATGATATTAGTAAAGACAGACAAAATAGAGATGAATAGAAAAGAAAAAGATAGTCAAGATCGAATTAGACCAACAGGTACTAATAGGCATCAGATCACTCAGTCGCTCAGATCTCTTCTGTCAATTAGATCTTAAATGATCTCCATCTTAATTTCTATAATGTTTAAAATCCTGGACAATAAAGATCTATCCTAGTCAGTTTTGAGACTTCTAAAAGAAAACCATGCTAAACAAAATATTGACAATAAGATGTTCTGGTCTGTCTTGAATTGCTCAAAAGGTCTCCTTTTCCTCCCTACTTGGTCTGGATGTTTAATTGATGTATTTTTGATCCATTTGCTTTTTTCAAAGGAGATCCAAGTTTCCACTATTTTTTGGGGGTTAGCAGCTGATCAAAAGTTTATGCCTTGCTTTTCTGTAGTTCTCCACTCTGCTATCAAAACAAAGGACCCACCTCTCCCCCCTCCCCACCCATCATTGCCCCAGAATCATCTTTTGTCTTTAGAGGGAAGGAAGATGAGAGAATAGAAGTGAAAAAGATAAAAGACATAGATAGAATGGACAACCAGCACATTCCCCCCCCCCACCCCCGAGTAGCAATACCTAATACCAGATGAAATCCTTTTTGTAATGGAGGGAAGTTCAGGGGAGATGTCAGAGGTTTTTTTTTAATATACACAGAGTGTGCAAATTATTTGGAATGCACCCCCTGGGTGATGGTTGAGCCTGATATATTTGATTCATTGATTTGATTCATCAATGACTACCGTCCAGCAGCACTTACATCCATCTTGATGAGGTGCTTTGAGAGGTTGCTGATGAAACATATCAACTCCTGCCTGAAGTGACTTGGATCCACTCCAATCTGCCTACCATGAAAATGAATACAGCTTGGCATTCTCTCAAATCAATAAGCTTCAAGACCTTGGCCTCACTAACTCCCTGTGCAACTGAATCTCTATTTCTTTACTTCCAGACCCCAGTTAGTTTGGATTGGAACAATATCTCCTCCACACTCTTTCTCAGCACAGGTACACCAAAAGGCTGTATGCTTAGCCCCTGCTCAACTTGAATTATACTTATGACTGAAGCTAAGCACAGCTCCAAAGCCATACTTAAGTTTGCTGACGATACCACTGTTGTTGGCTTAATCAAGGGTGGTGATGAATCAGCATGTAAGATTTAATTGATTCTATTGTGTTTCTTCCATTTGCTGCTATTGCCCTCAAGAAAATGAATCTCATGGTTGTATACAGTGACCTATATGTACTTTGATATCACACACACACGCGCGCGCACACACCTTGCATCTCAGTCCCTTCACTTCTCTACTGTTGGTACTTTAGGAAAAAATACTAGAGAGAGGAAAAGTCCAAGTAGAATAATTAGTGCAGCAGTGTGTATACATTAGGATATTTGGAGAGCTGTTAACAGACAAACAGATAATTGAACTGCGACTATCTGCTGTAAATGAAAATGACAAACCTTACTGCTCAAATTGCAGACTAAATTATACAAGTATAGTGGACTCTGGTTAATTGGGACACATCGGGACAAGTACATTTTGGCCCAGTTAAGTTTGGCCCGAATAGTCAAGGTTTCATGGTAATAGTTAAAAAGCGATTAAAAGACAAACTACCATTTAACTGCATAACAAATTATGTATTTAAATAAAATGCAGAACAAATTAGAACACTACTAATACAGTACTGTACTATAAAACTGTGCATTGGTTCCTAATGCATATCGACGGAGGAATTCATCCGTGTTACACTTGACCGTAAATGAACAAAATCAGTGCAAACACTTAGTGCAGATAATGGGCTGCTTTCATACAAAGCCTCCAAGGATTATATTCTCCAAATCTTTATATTCATTGTAATATTCAAGATGATAATCAATACCTTGAAATCCTTCACAGTTTCTGTCTTGTTGAAGTAATGCTATCATTTTATTTCCCCGCCCAGTAGTTTCTGGCGTCTTCAAGCCTGAATGCTTCAAACCATAGTGATTAAAACAGCTCTAAATTGTCTTTCTGCTTATTTCTTGCCAACTATCAGTGATAAAAATCTGCTTTTTGAACACAAACACACACAACTGACGCTATTTAAAAACTGTACACTCGAAGCACAGTGTTGTGTCTAATGGCCAAGCAAGTGCACGCAAATGACGCTAGTTAGAAACTGTTCAGCAACAGACTCCTGCTCCAATTAAGCAGCATGGTGTCCAAATAAATGAAGGGAATCCTGGCTATTTTCTCAATTCATTTTATTCTTTAGGAATTGTCCCACATAAGTGGCTGCCCCAATTAACCAATGGCCAGATTAGCTGGAATCCACTGAGTTGTCTGATCCTGCTGCCTGCAGTTTCACTCATTGAGAAGTAGTAAATGGAATGGAACAAAGTGCAAAATTAGTAAATATGGCCTCTTCTGACCATTTGACCCAAGTTAAACTATTACCCATACTTTGCTATTCAAAGAATGATACTGGAATACTGAAAACTAATGTAGACAACAATATTGCAAATAAGCATCTACAACATTTCTGTTACTCTCATTGGTTGATTGGACAAGTTAGCAGCTTGCATTGAGTCCCAAGCTCAGGGTCTCTTATGTGTTGGTTGAACTCTTGCAATAGCAAACCAGCTCAAGACCCCAGTTTTAATTCTTCAATCAGGGTTGCAGCCTCTGTGCTTGCACATGTACTGTGTTGCTTAGGGACATCCCAATCATTATCAACATTACTTCAGAAGTATGAGATGCCTACTTCTTCCCCATGACCTCTCATGTTGCACATTGATTTTTATTCTCCCTTTTGCAATCCAGCCCCCCTTCTATGATCACATTTTTATTTAATAAAGTTATTTTCACTTTATGCTCTGCCCCCTTGTTTGTAAATTAAAGTCCTCTCTTTAACCCTGACAGTGTGATTCACCAGAGCACCAGCACAGTTCAAACAAAGTCCAACCCAAACAGCTTGGTCTTTCCTCAATGCTGGTGCCCCTGTCTCATGAAAGATAACTTATTTTAAGCACATAAATCCTTGAGGTGTATATTTACTTATCAAATCTTATTTTACTTTCTGCCAATCTGCATGTGGTTCAGATAATAAACCTGAAAGTATAATCTTCTATGATTCTGTTATTTAGTTTTGCCCTTGGTTCATAAGCCCTGAGCAAAACTTCCTTATTCGTACCAATATTGCTAGTGTTTACAAGAACCACGAGAACTGGATTCTTCCTCTTTCACATCACATTCTTCTCCAGGCCAGATAAGATGTTCTTAACCCTGGACTGTGCAGATAAAACAGCCTTCAGAACTCTTTGCTGCAGAGATTCACGTGTGTGCTCTAACTATGTTATCACACCAGGGACCATTATATTTTTCTTGCTGTTGCCACATCCGTGCCCTGACTGACCCCCTCTGCCATGGTGCTATGGGCATTTTGCACATCTTCCCTGCAGTCCCCACTCTCCTCCAAACAAAGAGCAAGATCTTTGTACTTGACACGCAAGTGTTAAAAGCTGAGGCTCCTCCAGAGCTATTATTTAGATCCTACCATCTGCCTCTTTTATCCCTGGCACTGATTACATTTGGGGTAATTAATCAAAGCAGTGTGAATGCCTCCTCAAACTTTGTAACTTTTGCTCTCCATAATATGTCAGCTGACACTGTAGCCTACTAACACCGAACCAAAGTCAGCCATTTTAATAACAACATCAAAGTGGGTCCCACTTGCATGACCAATAAAGTCCTCATGCATTTCAAATGAAATACATTCCTGTGTGCTTAGCTGAATTTCTAAACTAAAGGCTCCCCTGCTACATAGTTAATGAAGTCCAAACACTTTCAACTCCTTAATCACTGTCCTGAGAAACCACGCAGTGATATGCTGGGGCTTGGATGATTGACCTCCACCAGCAACAACCTTTATGCTGAAATATGACTGACCACAGGAGTACCTGGTGAGGAGAGAAGTCGATGGGAGGACCGCTTTGTCCAGCACCTCCCTCCATCCGCAGCAAAGAGGATTTCCCGATGGCCAAACTTTTTAATTTCAATCCCCATTCTCAGTCTGACATGGTCGCCTCCTACTGCCACAATGAGGCCACTCAGGGTGGAGGAGCAACACCTCAATTCCATCTAGGTAACCTCCAACCTGATGGCATCAGCATCGATTTCTACAACTTTTGGAAAGGTTTCCTTTCTTCCCCCTTCCCTCTTCTTCCATTCTGCACTCTGGCTGTCCTCTTATCTCCTCCATCTGCCTATCAACTCCGCCTGGTGCCCCCTTCCTTCCTTCCTTTTCTCCAACAGTCCATTTTCCTATCAGATTCCATCTTCTTCAGCCCTTTACCTTTTCTACCTATCACTTTCCTCCCTTCCCTCACCTACCTACCTTCACCTATCTACCTAGCCTGCACTTATTCCCCTCCTCCCACCTTCTTATTTTGGCTTCTTTGCCCTTCCTTTGCAGTCCTGATGAAGGGTCTCGGCCCAAAACATCAATGTTTTATTCCTTTCTGTAAATGACACATTCTGTCACTCTGCTAAAGATTGAAAGCAGACTGTTTGGGGAATAGATCTATGCAGCCTTTGCACTGGGCGTACATGAACACGTTCCCGCTTTCAGGCAGATGACAGTGTGGTAGTAGTACTGGAATAACTTGGCCAGAGGCACAGCTCTATCTGGCAGGAGGTTTTCACTCCTAGAACATAGTAAATATTTATTCAGTGATACAGTGAGGAATAGGCCCTCCTGAACCTTTGAGGCACACTGCCCTGCAACCCCTGACGAACCTAATTAACCCTAATCTAATCACAGGACAATTTACAATGACTTACCAGACATGTCTTTGGACTGTGGGAGGAAACCAGAGCTCCTGGGAAAATCCACACATTCCACAGGCGGTGCCAGAATTGCACTCCGAAACAGACTGAGCTGTTTTAGTGTCACTCTAATGGCTATGCTATCGTGGCACCCAAATATAACACATTTTTGGTGATTCATAGTCTAGTGATTCCCATTATATTCCCAAATGAATATAAATCTGCTCTGAAACTAATACGGCAAGGGAGTGGGAATTCAGGCAGAAAGACAGGGGAAAATGATGCGGACACCAAAGCAAAATTGAATTGAATTAAATTGACCTTATAACTTACATCCTTCACATACATGAGTAAAAATCTTTACATTACATCTTCATCTAAATGTGCAATTTATATTAATTTGTAATAAATATTATGTACAACAAGACAGTCAATATAACATAGAAATACAATTGTATGTTTGTAGTTGAGGTGACTCAGGTCCCCAATGACCCTTCCTTTTTACACACCTGTCTTTGTAAATGTCCTGAATAGTGGGAAGTTCACAACTACAGATACACTGGGGGTTCAAAGAAGTCAAATGCAAAGAAATGTTGCTAGGTTCTAAAAGGACAATGAGTGTAAGGGCACCTTATCTGAATTCCCACAGTATTTGAAGCAAGTGCAGGGAACTTGAGGCAGAAATCAGTACAAAGGGGCATGATTTACTGACCATGACAGAAATATGGCTGTAGGGTGGAGATGACTGGGAAATGAACATCCAAAGGTATTAGGCATGGAAGGATAGGCAGGAAGATAAAGGAGGTGGGGTAGTGCTCTTAATCTAGGATGAGATCAGGGCAATAGTGAGAGATGATACAAGGTTTAAGGAGCAGAATGTTGAGCTAATCTGGGTAGAGACTCAGAATACTAAAGGTTAAAAAAAAAACTTTTGTCTATAGGCCACAGAATAACAACATTATAGAGACACAGGCAATAAATCAAGGAGCATCTGAAGCATGTAAGAACAGACTGGGTATTGTCATGCACGTAGATTGAACATATTAGTTTGTTGAGGTACTCTTGAGGAGGACTTCATAGAATGCATACGTGTTAGCTTTCTTGACTATCATGTTAGTGAACCTACAAGGGAAAATGTTGTCTTATTTCTGGTCCTGTGTAATGAAATAGATAAAATTAACGATCTTACAGTTAGTATGATTGAATTTCTCATACAAAAGGAGGGTGCAATAGTTTGATCTAAAATGAGGGAGACTACAATGGGATGAAGGAGGAGCTGACTAATGTAGACTGGAAGCACAGGCTATGTTGGGATAGTTGAGGTACAGCGGAACACTTTTAAAAGAGGTTTTTCCACAGCGTTCAGAAAAAGTATGTTCAAATTAGAAAAGGCAGTAAGCATGGGGAGAGCCAGCCTTGAATAACTGAGGAAATAAAACAAAGCCTTCAAACAAAGCTCTTGCATACAAAGTCCCCAAGTGTAGTGGGCAATTGGAAAATAGAGAACATTTTGAAAAGTAACAAAGAAACACTAAGCAAGCGATACAGAAATGGCAGATATTATGAAAGTAAGCTTGTACAAAACTAATAATAAAAGATTTTATAAAGTGGAAAAGGGTGGCTAAAGTGAAAAGTTCCTTGGAAGATGAAAAGAGGGAACCAATATTAAGTAATGTGGAAATGGCCAAAGCCTTGAATTTTGTGTTGGTTTTCACGGTGGAAGATACATCAACCATGCCCAAGGTATAAAACAGACAAACTACCATCTAACTGAGTAACAAGTTATGTATTGAAATGAAATCTAGAACAAATATAATCACTACAAATACTAAATTATAAAATTGTATTAATTGCTAATAGTTATCAATGCCATATTCTTTTGATTGACTGTAAATGAACAAAATCAGTGCAGACACCTGGAGCAGATGCCTTCTTACAATGCCTTCAAGGACTGCATCCTCCAAATCTTCATTGTAACATTCAAGATGATTGTCAATACCTTCAAATTATTTGTAGTTCCTAATTAGTCAAAGTAGTAAAACCATTTCATTTTCACTCCCAGACATTTCTAGCAATTCCAATCCTGAATGCTTGAAACAACAGTGAGCAAAACAGTTCTGATTTGTCTTACTGCTTATTTCTTGCCAACTAGCAGTGACAAAAATTGTGATTGTTTGAACACAAATGTAACTGATGCTATTTCAAAGCTATTTGCTCTAAGCAGTGTTGTCACAAGGGGATGTGGAGACTGGACCCAAATGCAGGACACAGGCACTGAAGTACAAGGGGCAGGACAGGAACAACTAAAGGATAGAACAAGATGGGGAGACCATGACATGCAAAGGTGATCCTGGGGTTCAGAGAAGGCAGGACCCTGGAGTTCATGGCAAAGGCAGGACCCTGGGTAGGCTAAAGGATGGGTCTATGGGACAAGGAATGCTGGGAGGATAGCACCCCTGGCGGGTCACATTACTTCTGGGCAGGGCCCAGCCTCCCAGGCAGGAGCACAGGGCAGCTGGGCAGGATGCGGGGCACAACCCATCAGAAGCGAGGGGTAGGAAAGGGTCAGAGTCCTCAGGGAAGGCCACATAGCTCCTGGGCAGGGCCACCTCCCAGGCAGGAACACGGGGGCCTGGGCAAGACACAGGGCAACTGGGCAGGTTGCAGGGCACAACCCATCAGAAGACAGGGGTAGGAAAGGGTCAGAGTCCCCCACCAGGCAACAGCAGTCTAGCCTGCTTACCCAACAGATGCAAGGGATCAAAAGGGAGCTCAGTCCAGGGTGACTACAAGAACAGACTTACAGAACTAGATGATTAACAGTGGGTACTCCAAGACAGGATAGACAGGCAAGCAGCACAACAGCATGAACAAGGCAAACCAGACAGAACAGGACAACCCCCCCAACTAGACTCAGTCCCAGAGCCCCTTACATACACCTACCAGCCGATAGGTCTCAGGTGCACCTCCTTAAGCCAAGATGATCCTATTTGGGCTAAAGGGTGAAAGGAGGGAAGGCTACAAGACCCGGAGTCCAGAGTCCGCGGACCGGATCAAGACCCAGAATGCAGGCTCCGGACTGGACCATGACAAGTGTAGTGTCCAATGGCCATATAAGTTCATGCAACTGATGCTAGCTAGAAACTGTTCGGCAACAACCTCCTGTCCCAATTAAGCAAAAGAAATCCAACTACTTTCTGGATGAGTTTTTGTTCTTTATGAATTGTCCCAAATAAGCAGATGCCCCAATTAATTGATGGCCCAATTAACAGGAATCCACTGTACTTTAATTGGATATCCAGGGTGCAGGAGGTAATCTCTCATTTCAGATTTTGGTCCGTGAGTGATATAATGGAGTGTTGCTAAATTGTAAACTGGAAAATGTTTTAACTAATGGCCACAGCATTGTTGGAATATAGTGTGTTTATCTTCTGAATGCAACATAGATTTATTCTGAAAAGCAGCAGCCACTGGAGATTTTCAATCATGGAACCTTACTTTGGAAATCCATTGCCTTGGGATCATGAATGATTGGCTTCAATAAAATGGAAAGAATATTTGTACAGTAACTCTTAATACTTTAGGCACAAACTTGCACAATTCATACCTCTTCCCAAATCCTCTCACTCTCCCTCTCCACACACAGCCCCTCCCCCCACCACTTACGGAAACCCCAAACTCTTCCTTCAACACCCTACCACCTCCACCTCAGCTCTCTGCCTCCACCCCTACTCCCTGCTCTCCTGCTGCTGGCAGCTTGCTCTTTCTGAGCAATAGATCAATCATATTCTGGTTGACGCTGTGCCGCCAAAGGTGCGCATGTTGCCAAAGCGCATGGACTGGACATCAGTAATGTCAAGTTGTCCAGGTCTCCAAATATGTGACTCACAGAGGAGGATGTGCTGCTTGAACTCTGATATATTCTGTTACATATTACCATAATTTGGTATTTTAAAGGTCATAATCCTCACATCCCTCCCCTGATGCACCCCTTTCTTTTTATGCAACTAAATGTAACAGCTCAAGACGTATATAGAAAATACCAATTCATGGTAATATGTAACAGAGTTCAAGCAGCGCATTTTTCTGACTCATGATGGCCTTCATCATACGTAGTTTCTACAATGGGGAATATTGTCTGTAATTGTCCAGAACTCACTAGTATCAGTCAGCGTTGACACAGACCGGGTTTGTCAATGGAAACACCACTGTTCAGCAGTCCATGAAATGTGTCAGAACTTTATGGGTTTCTGCTCCAGCAGGGTGTTGAAATACACCTGACCTCCTGCTGTATCGTTATCCTTAGCACGGTTCCTAACCACACCAAACCTCCCCATTTCACAACTGATTCTTAGATTTATGCCTGTCGCAGCTTTTATTGCAAACTACAATCTCATCTTTTTGAATGGGAGGCAGGTCTTCATTAAAAAGTATATCAATCTGTATGATTTGTTGTCTTCTTTTTAACATTTTAGTTAATAGTAACTTTCTCAATTACTATCCCCACTTTGAATGTACTGTCAAATAAGATTATTCCTGAAATTATTTTTAATCATTTAGAAATAGAGGCAAGGCCTTCTGAAACCAGTTGTCAGAAGTCATTGGAATGGTCTGTGGCAGGGAGTCAGTGTGAGGCACTTGAGGCCAACTCACGCCAGCATTAAAACTGCTGCAGCAATAAGACCCTGTGGCAACCATGTAAGGTGCAGGCTGAGACATTGTAGCACACCCCAGTGTTTGATCTGCTTCACAACGTATCATGTGTATCATGACAGAGCTTACAAGCCCAAATTGGACAGAAGTATGAAGTGTTACAAACTGTGTAAGGTGCACTAAACAGAGTTTAATATCTCAATTTTATTCTACTATAGTGTGATATGGATTTGATTTTAGACTTCGGGGACAGTAAGTGAGGAGAAGACATTGGTGGGATGACTTAGTAGTTGAATGGATGAGCAGCTTCAAGTTCCTGGGCATCAACATCTTGAAGGATCTCCTTGGACCCAACATGTTGCAATCATGAAAAAGGCACACCTGTAACTCTGCTTCATTAGGAATCACTAAAGACTCTAGTGAATCTCTATGGATGTATAGTGGAGAGCATTCGGACTGGTATCATCACCACCTGGTGTGGAGGCTCCAATGCATTGGATCTACAGAGCTGATCCACCATGGGTACAACCCTCCCCACCATCAAGCAGCGATTCCTCAAGGGGCTGGCATCTATTGTTAAAGAGCCTCACCATCCAGGACATGCCCTCTTCCCAGTACTACCATTTGGGAGCAGGTACAGGAGCCTGAAGACACACGTTCAACATTTTAGGAACAGCCTCTTCACCTCCAACATCAGATTCCTGAACAGTTCATGAACCCAGGAACTGCCTTGTTATTTGTCTTCTGCTCTTCTGTATATTTTTGTAACTTAAAATAATGTTTATGTCCTACACTGTGCTGCTGCCTAAAACAAAAAATTGACAACACATCAGGGGAAGTAACCTGATTCTGACTATTTAGCAATTATATATTTTTTTCATGATCCATGTTTGGGGATGGTGAGGTTCTCATGTTGGAGGAATTTATGGAAGTGTTTTCTCATGGCTTCAGTCCTGATTCCCATCACTGTTTGCATTCTCCCTGAGATGAGGTGGTTTTCATCCCAGTGCTCCAGTTTCCTCTCTCATCCCAAAATATCCGGCTTGGTAGGACTATTTTTATTGTCACTGGTTTACACTGTTGGTTGTTTGGTGTAAGTTCTTCCTATTGTGTAGCTGAGTGGTGTGGGGTTTTGCTGGGAGGAATATGGAAAGAATGTTGGATGTGTGCAAAAGGGCGCTCAGTGTCCGTACCAAAGACCCAAGGTTTCTATGTCTCTACGATGATACCACGTTCAGAGGTAAAGTCATTCCTGTACCTCTGCCAGTTACATTGCAAAGACTGGATTTTGGGACTGATCATTTAATGCCCAGACTGCCACCTGGTTCCTTATTTACCTGATGACCCCAGCACAGTTTTACAGCACAATCCTGCTTAGTGCACGACTGTCTTGGTCACAAAATCAGAGGATCAGGTTGATTATCACTGTCTTATATGACATGAAATTGGTAGTTTTATGGCAACAGTACAGAGTATAAATTACAAAGTAAATAAACGGTGTAAAATGGAATAATGATAGTTCAGGGGTTCATGGACTGTATAGAAATCTGATGACGGCTGGGGGGGGGCAGGGGGGTGACTGCCTCAGTCACGTAGAGGGATAATCTTTGGCTGGGCTTTGAGAAGAACTCTGATCATTGACCAGAGGCCTTCTATATCAACTCCAGAAAACAAACTATCCTTTTGTCGGGAAGCTTTAGAACTTTCTGATTTTTGTTGGGAATAATTATTGATTTATACAAGAAAGTCAACATGCATTTTACACACTTACACATGCTCTGTCAAAGAGTGCCACACCTTTGAGATATCATTGATAATTACGCTGTGCCATTGTTACTGTATTCAATGTATTCCCGTTAAGTGCATTTTCACAGACACTAAACCAATTGGACAAATGGTTTATTGGTACGTTATGAAGAACAGCACATCCAGCCATTCATGTAAATGGTTAAATGGCAAAGTGCAATGCTCTAAACCTTTAGCGACTATACTTGATGTCTGAGGAATGCTGACATCTTATTCAAACTTCCAACTGCTGTTCATGTAATCCAGTTAGAACTCAGATTTCAATCCATTAGGATCAGAAATTATTTCTTCTTTTGCAAATTTCACTGTTTAATCTGAAAGGCTGTTGCCTGGTAACAATTCTGAAAAATTGCTCCACAATTAAAGTTTCTCCATTTCCCAGGTACAAATCCAGGGTGCTCAATTTCTCCAGACATGGAGACAAAAAAAATCAACATTCAAAGATGTTGTACAGTCTCAGCCAGGTTTCCCTAATTTTGTAGCCCAGTTCTTCACTTGCATCTTGTTGCATGCTGTGCAGGTACATTTACCTACTGGCCATCACGAATTCTAAACACTACGATTAATCTGAAAGATGAGGTCAAAAATATTCTGTATCTGTCCTTACCAAACTGAATGACCTTATGTTGTCTACATGATGCCCCATCTGCCACTTTTTTCCCACTCACTTAACCCTTTACATTTTTTCTAATCTTTTATGTAGTACTCTGTTGAAAAATCCAGATACATTATATTCATTGATTCCTTCCATTCTGCCCTGATAGTAACACGTAACAGAGTTAAATGTCTCAGCTTGCTCCTGCCCCACTGAACTCATTTCTGCATACCTTGACACTGTCTTATCCCACCTTGTTCAATCTCTTCCCATCTATGTTCATGACACTTCTCATGCTTTGAATTTTTTCAATGATTTTAAGTTCCCTGGCCCCCACCGCCTATTTTAACCATGGACGTCCAGTCCCTATATACCTCCATCCCCCACCGGGAAGGTCTCAAAGCACCCCACTTATTTTTGGATTCCAGACCTAACCAATTCCCCTCTACCACCACTCTCCTCCATCTAGCGGAATTAGTCCTTACTCTCAATAATTTCTCCTTTGGCTCCTCCCATTTCCTCCAAACCAAAGGTGTAGCCATGGGCACCCGTATGGGTCCCAGCTATGCCTGCCTTTTTGTTGGCTTTTGGAACAGTCCATGTTCCAAGCCTACACGGGTATCTGTCCCCCTCTTTTCCTTCGCTATATCGACGGCTGCATTGGTGCTGCCTTCTGCACGCATGCTGAGCTCATTGACTTCATTAACTTTGCCTCCAACTTTCACCCTGCCCTCAAATTTACCTGGTCCATTTCTGACACGTCCCTTCCCTTTCTTGATCTGTCTCCATCTCTGGAGATGGCTTATCTACTGATATCTACTATAAGCCTACAGACTCTCACAGCTACCCTGGACTATTCCTCTTCCCACCCTGTCTCTTGCAAAAATGCCATCCCCTTCTCACAATTCCTCTGTCTCTGCCGCATCTGCTCTCAGGATGAGGCTTTTCATTCCAGGATGAAGGAGATGTCTTCCTTTTTTAAACAAAGGGGCTTCCCTTCCTCCAGCATCAACTCTGCTCTCAAACACATCTTTCCCATTTCACGCACATCTGCTTTCACCCCTTCCACCCACCACCCCCACTCGGGATAGGGTTCCCCTTGACCTCACCTCCTACCCCACCAGCCTCCGGATCCAACATATAATTCTCAGTAACTTCTGCCACCTCTAGTGGGATCCCACTACCAAGCACATCTTTACCTCCCCCCTCTTTCTGCTTTCCACAGGGATCGCTCCCTACGTGACTCCCTTGTCCACTCGTCCCCCCCATCCCTTCCCACCGATCTCTCTCCTGGCACTTATCCTTGCAAGCGGAACAAGTGCTACACCTGCCCTTACACTTCCTCCCTCAACACCATTCAGGGCCCCAGACAGTCCTTCCAGGTGAGGCGACACTTCACCTGTGAGTCGACTGGTGTGATATACTGCATCCAGTGCTCCCAGTGTGGCCTTTTATATATTGATGAGACATGATACATTCTGGGAGACCATTTCGCTGAACAACTATTCTCTGTCTGCTAGAGAAAGCAGGGTCACCCAGTGGCCACACATTTTATTTCCACATCCCATTCCCATTCTGATATGTCTATCCATGGCCTCATCTACTGTCAGGTTGGAGGAACAACACCTTATATTCCATCTGGGTAGCCTCCAACCTGATGGCATGATTTCTCTAACTTCTGTTAATGCCCCTCCTCCCCTTCTTACCCCATCCCTTATTTATTTATTTATCGACCTATTTATTTATTTGTTTGTCTGCTTGATGCTTGTTTATTTATTTAACACCCCTCCCCTTTTTTCTCTCTCTGCCTCTCTCACAATCACTCCTTGCCTGCTCTCCATCTCCCTCTGGTTCTCCCTTCCCTCTTTCTTTCTCCCTAGGCCTCCTGTCCCATGATCCTCTCCCTTCTCCAGCTGTGTATCCCTTTTGCCAATCACCTTTCCAGCTCTTAGCTTCACACCTCCCCCTCCGGTCTTCTATCATTTCGGATCTCCCCCTCCCCTTCCTACTTTCAAATCTCTTACTATCTTTTCTTTCAGTTAGTCCTGACGAAGGGTCTCAGCCCGAAACGTTGACAGTGCTTCTCCTATAGATGCTGCCAGGCCTGCTGCGTTCCACCAGCATTTTGTGTGTGTTGCTTGAATTTCCAGTATCTGCAGATTTCCTCGTGTTTGCGTTGTAACAGAG
The DNA here is from genome assembly GCF_030144855.1 of Hypanus sabinus. Lineage (NCBI taxonomy): Eukaryota > Metazoa > Chordata > Chondrichthyes > Myliobatiformes > Dasyatidae > Hypanus > Hypanus sabinus. The sequence goes on along the minus strand of NC_082722.1, from coordinate 16,488,297 downwards.
TTATATGGGAAATGATTTTCCTTTCAGCGAACAACTAGACTTTGCCTGCTCATATTATGAATTTCTAAGCATTCTGTTATCACTCCTTCACCTATACTCCAGTATTGAGCTGACACCTGACAGCAAGTTTAAGTGATCCATTGTTTCCCAATTTTCTCTTTACAGTGCTTAAAAGCTTCCTGCCTTCAAGATGCTGAAATGTAAAGACTCTAGGAAACTTCAGTAAGGTATGCATCCAGGATCTCTGCAGTTATCTTGTTTATAATCTTTAGATGTGCAACACCAAGCTGGTGGGTTTCCATGCATTGAAACCCCATTCTTCAATACCAATCTTTGAGCTACACATATAGACCTCTCTATTCTGTTTAAATTCTTGTCAATTTGTGAGCGACTTAGGTTATAATTCAGGGATTATTATCCTAACTGCCTAACTCCATCTACAAGTTTATGGGTAAAACAAGAAGAGTGTCTGTATCTCCAATAATGCTGAATTGGAGCACAAGAAGGAGATAGAGTGCCTAGTGACCTGGTGTCATGACAACAATCAATGTCACAAAAGAACTGGTCAATGATTTCAGGAAGGGGAGTGCTCCTGTTTGCATCAATGATGCTGAGGTTGAGAGCTTCAGGAGAAACCACCACTAGCAGCCCATTCTGGTCAGAAAATGCTGATATCACTGCCAAGAGAGGTCACCTACCCCTCCATTGTCTCAGCAAGCAGGTCCCTAAAGGGTCATTTACAGGTTGACTCAGTGGTGAGGAAGGCAAATGCGATGTTAGCATTCGTTTGCAAAAGGACCAGAATATTAAAGCAATTTTTGTAATGTTGAGGCTTTATAGGGCACTGGTGAGGCCTTACTTGGAGTATTGTGAGCTGTTTTGGGCCCCTTATCTAAGAAAGGATGTGTTGCCACTGGAGAGGGTTCAGAGGTTCACAAAAATGATTCTGGGATTGAAAGGCTTATCCTAGGAAGAGCATTTGATGGCTCTAGGACTGTGCTCACTGGGATTGAGAAGAATGATGGGGAATCTCATTGAAACCTATCGAATGTTGAAAGGCCGCAATAGAGTGCATGTGGAGAGGATGTTTCTTATAGTGGGGGAGTCTAGGACCAGTGGGCACTGCCTCAGAATAGAGGGACATCCATTTAGAATGGAGATGAAGAAGAACTTCTTTAGCCAGAGGGTGGTGATTCTGTGGAATTCATTGCCACAGGTGGCTGTGGAGACCAGGAAATACTGTATATTTAAGGCAGAGGTTGATAGGTTCTTGATTAGTCAGGGCATGAAGGACTGCAGGGAGAAGACAGGAGATTGGGGCTGAGGAGGAAATGGATCAGCCATGATGAAATGGCAGAGAAGTCTAGATGGGCCAAATGGCCTAGTTCTAGGCATCATAGAAAGCACCCTATCTGGATGCATCAGGTATGGCAACTCCTCTGCTTATGACCACAAGAAACTAGAGAGAGTTGTGGACTCAACTCAACACATCAAGGGAAAACAGCCTGCTTTCCCTTGATTCTGTCACAGTTCTCACTGCCCTGACAAGGCAGCAAAGATCCCACACACCAGACCCTCCACCTCCCATCGAGCAGAAGATACAAAAGCCTGAAGGCACATAACACCAGGCTCAAAGACAGACTATATCCTGAAGTTATAAAACAATTAGATGATTTCCAAGTATGGTAAGATGGACATTTGACCTCATAGAACATAGAACATAGAATAATACAGCACATTACAGGCCCTTTGGCCCACAATGTTGTGCTGACCCTCAAACCCTGCCTCCAATATAACCCCCCACCTTAGATTCCTCCATATACCTGTCTAGTAGTCTCTTAAACCTCACTAGCGTGTCTGCCTCCACCACTGACTCAGGCAGTGCATTCCACGCACCAACCACTCTCTGAGTGAAAAACCTTCCTCTAATATCCCCCTTGAACTTCCCACCCCTTACCTTAAAGCCATGTCCTTTTGTACTGAGCAGTGGTGCCCTGGGGAAGAGGCGCTGACTGTCCACTCTGTCTATTCCTCTTAATATCTTGTATACCTCTATCATGTCTCCTCTCATCGTCCTTCTCTCCAAAGAGTAAAGCCCTAGCTCCCTTAATCTCTGATCATAATCCATACTCTCTAGACCAGGCAGCATCCTGGTAAATCTCCTCTGTACCCTTTCCAATGCTTCCACATCCTTCCTATACTGAGGCAACCAGAACTGGACACAGTACTCCAAGTGTGGCCTAACTAGAGTTTTATAGAGCTGCATCATTACATCGTGTCTCTTAAACTCTATCCCTCGACTTATGAAAGCTAACACCCCATAAGCTTTCTTAACTACCCTATCTACCTGTGAGGCAACTTTCAGGGATCTGTGGACATGTACCCCCAGATCCCTCTGCTCCTCCACACTACCAAGTATCGTGCCATTTACTTTGTACTCTGTCTTGGAGTTTGTCCTTCCAAAGTGTATCACCTCACACTTCTCCAGGTTGAACTCCATCTGCCACTTCTCAGCCCACTTCTGCATCCTATCAATGTCTCTCTGCAATCTTTGACAATCCTCTACACTATCTACAACACCACCAACCTTTGTGTCATCTGCAAACTTGCCAACCCACCCTTCAACCCCCACATCCAGGTCGTTAATAAAAATCATGAAAAGTAGAGGTCCCAGAACAGATCCTTGTGGGATACCACTAGTCACAACCCTCCAGTCTGAATGTACTCCCTCCACCACAACCCTCTGCCTTCTGCAGGCAAGTGAATTCTGAATCCTATCTCTAAGAACCTTTTCCAACAGCTTTCCCACCACAGACGTAAGGCTCACAATCTATCCTGTTCTGACTTGGACCTTACTGACTACCCACACAGCATTTACAGAGATAGGTGCGTAAAAAGGGCCCAAAGGGTCATTGAGGACCTGAGTAACCCCAACCACAAACTGATCCAGCTGCTACCATCTGGGAAACGGTACCGCAGTATTAAAGTCAGGACCAACAGGGACCTGGAAAATCTTCTTCCACCAGGACATCAAGCTGCTTAATCATGCTGATGCAACAGTATTTCTATGTTATATTGACTATCCTGTTGTACAAATATTTATTATAACTTACTGTAAATTGCACATTACGCATTTAGACGGAGATGTAATGTAAAGATTTTTACTCCTCATGTATATGAAGGATGTAAGTAATAGTCAATTCAATTCCCTGTGATTGTTTTACCTAGCACCACCTCAGCCACACCGTTATAATGAATTGGTCTGTATAGACAGTATGCAAGAAAAGTTTTTCACTATAACTTGGTGACAATAATAAACCAATTTAACAATTTAAATGTGGGAATTGCAGAGTAGTATACAAAGTCAAGGTGCCATTGAGTTACAAGTGCATTTCAGGTACTCTTAATGGTTCACTGCAAAAATATGACAGCACTAAGGAGACCAAAGTAAGGCTTCTAATTTCACTTCAATGAACCAATTAGCTGTAAACCTGATTATTTGTTTTAACTTAGAAGCTCTTGTTGCAACCTTCAGCTCTAGATCACTTCAAATAAACTGTTGTACTGGTATACAACCTACACTAAATAATAATCATTACACTTAATCTGTGGTTCATGACAGAACTGCGATGAGACTCTTCAACATCAGAGACATTATATAAATTCAGCCATTACTTTTACTACTCTGTCCCATTCACACTCAAAGCAGTTGCTAGAACATCAGCTGAAAAATAACAATAACGTGTCTTCGGAAATTACAAACATCAATGGCAGGAAGGCTCTTACAGGTGTGTAGAAATGACTCATATCAGGTTTTCTGATTTTCGCCGTTGACACAACTTTTGTTGGCAGAATCTCAGGTGGTGATGAGGAGGGTAATGGAGAGAGACAGATCAGCTGGTTGAGTGGTGTGGCAGCACCTCAGCTTACGCTCACCATCAGTAATACCAAGGAATGGATAGTGGACTTCAGGAAGGGGAAAATATTGGGAGAACACAGAGCAGTCCTTATTGAGGGGTCAGCAGTGCATGGCTTCAAGTTCCTAGGTGTCAGCATCTGAGATCTATCTGGGGCCTAACATATTTGTGTAATTACAAAGAAGGCATGCCAATTCAGTATGTCACTAAATATTGGCAAATTTCTACAGATATACCATGGAGAGCATTCTGACCGGTTGCACCACAGCCTAGTATGGAGGCGTCAGTACACAGGATCATATAAAGCTGCAGAGGGTTGTAGACTCAGGCAGCTCCACCATGGGCACCAGCCTCCCACCATCAAGGACATCTTCAAAAGGCCATGTCTCAAGAATACAACCACCATCACGAACAACTCTCACCATCCAGGGCATGCCCTCTTCTCATTACTATCATCAGGAAGGAGGTGCAGGAGCCTGAAGAGGCACACCCAATGTTTTAGGAACAGCTTCTTCCCCTCCACCATCAGATATCTAAATGATTCATAAAACCATAAACACTATTTCTTATTTTGCTCTCTTTAACTATTGATATATATTCTTTCTGTAACTTGTAGTGACTTTTACGCACTACACTGTACTGCTGCTGCAATACAACAAATTTCATGACATGCCAGAGATAATAAACCTGAATCTGACTCTGCATTACTTTGTGTTCTTTTTGTTTTGCTTCAACTTGGGCTCTTGGGCAGGGTTAATATCTCTTCTCTATCTGGAGATTTTGTGAATTCCTGGTACTAAAGCTGGGAAAATGAAGCAGTAAGCTGTCTGTTTTCCTACTAGACATATTCTATGCCCATGTTGTCTGAAATGGGCAAACAGTGGGTCACAGGCTGACAGCTATGGGGGGATTTGAGGAGGAGTTAATAGGGAGAAAGAGCTTCCATTGATATTGAGGAAATAGATCCAAGGAGACCAGGGAGCTGTGATGGTCTGGAACGTATTGATTGAAAGGATGGTAGAAGCAGTGTGGTAGAAACAGGATGGTAGAAACTTTCAAATGGGAAATATGTAAATGGAATAAAATTGAAAGGCTGTAGAGAAAGAGCAGAGGAAAAGGATCATTTGTATATACTTCAAGAGTGTATGAACATATAAAGCATACAAGCATCAAAAATATTTCCACCCGACTCAAGTGGAAAAAAAGCAGCAAGAGTTTCTCAATTCTGAGCATAATGCTAGTCTTCTGTAAATTATATTATTCTTCTGTTAAATTTCTCATCATGTGAGCTAGACTTAATCTGCTTCTGACACCTGGAAGTTTCAAATACCTTTCCTTGTCATGGGGCTGTTAAACTGAATGGTTCTTTCAAAGATTTTAAGGTGCTGCTAAATTCAAACAAAACATTTAGTTGTTCTCAATAAAGAACTTCCTTCCCAGATCAGAACTTTTGACTAGAGGACCAATTTCTCTGTTCCTGGCAAATACCAGGGCAAAACTTAAGAGGTATTTTTTTAGACAGTATGATTTTCTCCAGCAGCACCCTATTGCTATGTGACTGAAACTACCCAAAGGAAGGGTTTTGAAAGGCATCAGTGTAAGTTAATGGGTGTGGATGTCACTATAACTAACGCAGTACAGTTGCAGCTTCATCGTCACACCTGCATTAGGAGTTGGAGCCCTAGCATCAATTAGCACTTAATCTGGTCAAGTGGAATACGTATGACAACACTAATCATTAGGAAGCACATCTTAAAAAACAAAAGGTAACCACATGCTTCAAATGCACATACAGATTTGCATTAAGATTGCCATATAATACTGTGCCCCAGCTGAATAGACCTGGGACTGAAAAGCAAGTTTTAGCAATTCTATACTGAGTTCCTGTCTTCCCTGGTGGTATGAAATCCTCAAGTGTTCAGGGTTAAGTTTATGGCCAAGGACAATTGGTCCATTTCAGTATCAAGGACAAGAAGTTACAAATCGTAAATACAAGAGATTCTGAAGATGCTGGAAATCCAGAAGAACACACACAAGGTGCTGGAGGAACTCAGTAGATCATGTAGCATCTACGGAAATGAATCAGCGGGCAACATTTTGGCTCTTCATCAGGGCGGGAAAGGAAAGGGGAAAATGCCAGAATAACAAGATGGGGTGAGGGGAAGAAGAGAACAAGCTAAAAGGTAATGATGGGTGAAGTTAGGTGAGTGGGAGAGGGAGGATTAAATAAGAATCTGGGAGCTGATCATTGGGAAAGGCAAAAGGCTAGAGAAGAAGGAATCTCGTAAGAGAGGAGAGTGGATAATGGGAGAAAGGGAAGGGGGGCACCAGTGGGAGGTGATAGGCGGGTAAGAAGAAATGACAAGATACCAGAGTGGGGAATAATAGAATAGGAAAGGGGGAGAAGAAAATATACCAGGTTAGAGAAATCAATATTCAAACCATCAGGTTGGTGGCTACATACAGTAGATGAAATATGAGGTGTTTCTTATCCAAGCTGAGAGTGGCCTCAGCACTGAAGAAGAGGAGGCCATGAACAAACATGTCAAAATGGGAGTAGGGATAGGAATTTAAACGGTTGGCCACCAGGATATTCTGCTTCATGCGGATGCAAAAAGCCATCCCTGTTTACGTTGGGTCTCACCAATGTAGAGGAGGCTACATTGGAAGCACTGGATACAGTAGATAACACCAACAGATTCGCAAGTAAAGTGTTGCTTCACGTGGAAGGACTGCTTGGGGCCCTGAATTCAAGTGAGGAGGGAGGTGAATGGGCAGTGTAGTATTTCTGTCATTTGCAAGGATACATGCCAGGAGGGAGGTTAGCGGGGAGGGACAAATGGACAAAGGAATCATGGAGGGACTAAATCCCTGTGGAGGGCAAAGAGTTGGGGTGGAGCTAAAGATGCGCTTGGTAGTATGGTCTCATTGAAGATGATGAAGAATGATGTGTTGGATGTGGTAGGTGAGGACAAGAGGAACTCTATTCCTGTTAAGGCAGTGGGAGGATAGGGTGAGCATGAATGTTCAGGAAGTGGAGGTGATGCTGGTGATGCCGGCATCATCAATGGTGGAGGAAGGAAAATCCCATTCTTTGAAGGAGGAGAACATCTCTGATGTCCTGGAAAGGAAAATTTAATTCTGGGAACAGATGCAGTGGGGATGAAGGAACTGAGAAAAGGAAATAACATTTTTGTAGGAGACAGAGTGGGAAGAGGTATAGTCAAGATAGGTGGGGGAATCAGTAGATTTATTAAAGATATCGGTAGACAATTTGTCTCCAGAGATGGAGACAAAGAGATTGAGAAAGGGCAGAGATGTGCCAGAAATGGACCAAGTGAACTTAAGGGCAGCACTATGTTCTACAGACATTAAACACATCTAATATATTTGCATAGATATATAAACCAACAAATATACCACTTTCCAACTAGTTCAAAGTTGCCATGGAACAATTTTCAATCATATATTTACTCACCCACATTTTGGTACAATTATTTAAGAAAAAAACATAAATGCATTCAGCAAAAATGTTTGTATAGGGCCTAGCTAGCAGATATATAAGATATCCTATGCACCAAAATTAACATGTTGACAAACATGAACCCTATACACAAATAAGTAATCACAGTGCAGTCACCCATCAATTATCTTTTGCATATTTCCCCCATCTGATGCACATTCTGACGTTATATAGGAGATAACACATTTTGAATGGGGGGGACTAGTTCTTGGCAGTGGGTTGACACACTGTGCAGGAGCGTCCTACTTTGGCATCAGCTAGTTATGTTCTGCTGAATGACTACAGCTTTCTCTAACATGATAAATAGAAATCTATGTAGGTACAATTAAAGTGCTTCCCTTAGAGGCACATGTTATTGACATTATTAGCAGGAACATCCTGCCTAATGGACCACATCTGAAACTGTACACTATATCATTCAGAGCTTCCACAAATCGAACCATCAGGCCAGCAAAAAAAAACACAAGAAGGGTTTCGAAAGTGAAAACAAATCAGCAAATACTGGTTTATTTGTGAAGTGAAAGCTTTGACATTTGAGAAGTTGGCTCTCTAATCAATGTGATTCCTAATCACTGACATTCACATGGCCGGATTGATCTCCAAGAGATGTTAATGCATGGAATACTTCAAGCGGCACACTGTCCTTTTTAATCCATTAATCTGATGCAAATCTCACTGCAAGGATGGTACTTATATATCATTAAGGAGCTGGTGGTGATCTGGCTTCTTGAAGAGTTGCAATCTGAATAGTAGTGGTACTTCCACAGAAGTTATTTATGATGTTCCAGGGCTTTGCCTGGGCAAGATGAAGGAATGATGATACATTACCCAAACGGCCTGTCTCTGTGCTGTATGACTTGTTGAGCCTATAAATGAGACAGAACAATGGAGAGAGATCCAGGAAAATCAAGACTAGTACCAGAGAAAGGAATACATGGACACAGGAGAGAGAAGTGTGGTTTACATTGGGAAACTTGCTACCCTCTTCTTAATTAAAAAGGACAAATCTAAAACTATGAATAAATGTTTGACTATTGTTTTCTTTGATACAGTTGAGGTGCCCATTTTTTTAAATAAGGAAATATGGGACAGAAAACTAAACTAATCCCACTTTGATATTTTTTAAATAAGGAAATTTTGGACAGATTTAAACTAATTCTATTTTTATATGGAATTCTTGTGGCTGTTCAGCTGTTTAGCTCAGTGCTCTGTATGCACTAAATTGAAGTTGATGAAGTTCTTGTGCTTTTTTTGCAAATAGACACAAATTTAATCCATCTGAACTAAAGATTCTGGTTCTCTGCAGATTGAGGTGAGAACTGTCAGATTATTTCCTTGTTTGCTGGAGACAGTGGGGGGATCGAGGGGAAGCAGTGGATGATCAGTGGAAAGTCAAGAAGGCCAATAGAAAGGCAGCAGAGAGGCAAGTCTTCTCAGCTAAATTATGCTTCATTTTTGAAGGCTGGGTATCTGACTGTTCTTAATCAACTGGCACCAACATCTTTCTCATTGGAAAACATAACAAAATTCCGCAAAATAATCAACAAACATTAAAAAGAAGATTAAAGCTGAATTTGCTGAAAATGCCAGGCAAGAATGCTAGGAACTAAACAACTTTGCAAGTGTGAAAATTAAATATTGATTTGTCTTTTCCTGAAGCAACTGACTCAAGCTTTTTTTTTAATGCAAGGTCTGCTTTTTAATGAAGTTGCCATTTTTAAGTGTGGGAAAAGCCAGAGAACATCAGCAATCAATTAAATTGTGGATGGCACGAGAGCCAAGTCCAATCCATTGGCACATGGCATCTTGACAACTAGATTTTAAACAAGAACAACGCTTGTCCTTGTATAATGTGCTTGGCGTCAAAGGAATACCTGCAGGCAAATGTGACACAAAGCCAGGAAAAACAATCAAAAGCCCTGTCAAAGAGGTAGGCTGAAGCACCTTAAAAGGAGGAAAACAAGGTAGAATGACGGAAAGGTTAGAAGGAGAACCAAATGAGCAGAAAAGGTTCCTGAATTGCAGGAAGTTCAGAGAAAGGGAAAGATCAGGGCACAGAAGGATCAGAAAACAAAGACATGATTTATAAAGTAAAGGCATTACTTAACCAACAGCCATTATAGGTTGGTGAACAAAGTGATGATGGACAATGAGACGATCTGAGTTAGGACACAAGCAGGGAATTGTGAATGATGTCAGATATACGTAGGGTCGGGTTGTAGAAGCAAGCCAGGGAGGTTCTGGTCTAAAGTCAACAAAGCTAAAGACAAGGATTTCAATGCCAAAGGCACAAGAGTTTTATTGATGGAAATGTGGTTTGATGCTGATCTCAGGGTCGACATGACGTAAAGGCTAGGAACAGTCTGGTTCAATATCGGGTGCTGATAGAAAGACTGACACAAATGGCTGGGCAAAGCAGACAGAGTCACACAGCTTGGAAGCTGGCTTGCCAGGTTTGCACTGACTAACGGGTACCAATTTATACTCAACCCATTTTATTTTCCCCATATAACCATAAACAGTGCGCAGATTCCACCATTCACCAAGCCACACACCTTTGTGATGTGGAAGGAAGTCAGAGCCCCTGGGGAAACTCACAGAGAAATGGAGGTCAGGACAACATTCTAACCAACTGATGTGGGCAATGCCTATTCCATATAACCATATAACATACATAATCATATAACGATCACAGCACAGAAACAGGCCATCTCGGCCCTCCTAGTCCGTGCTGAACTCTTAATCTCACCTAGTCCCATCTACCCGCACTCAGCCCATAACCCTCCACTCCTTTCCTGTCCATATACCTATCCAATTTTACCTTAAATGACACAACTGAACTGGCCTCTACTACTTCTACAGGAAGCTCATTCCACACAGCTATCACTCTCTGAGTAAAGAAATACCCCCTCGTGTTTCCCTTAAACTTCTGCCCCCTAACTCTCAAATCATGTCCTCTAGTTTGAATCTCCCCTACTCTCAATGGAAAAAGCCTGTTCACGTCAACTCTATCTATCCCTCTCAAAATTTTAAATACCTCGATCAAATCCCCCCTCAACCTTCTACGCTCCAATGAATAGAGACCTAACTTGTTCAACCTTTCTCTGTAACTTAAGTGCTGAAACCCAGGTGACATCTTAGTAAATTGTCTCTGCACTCTCTCTAATTTATTGATATCTTTCCTATAATTTGGTGACCAGAACTGCACACAATATTCTAAATTTGGCCTTACCAATGCCTTGTACAATTTTAACATTACATCCCAACTTCTGTACTCAATGCTTTGATTTATAAAGGCTAGCGTTCCAAAAGCATTCTTCACCACCCTATCTACATGAAACTCCACCTTCAGGGAACTATGCACTAAATCTCTCTGTTCCTCTGCATTCCTCAATGCCCTACCATTTACCCTGTATGTTCTATTTGGATTATTCTGGCCAAAATGTAGTACCTCACACTTCTCAGCATTAATACCATCTGCCAACGTTCAGTCCATTCTTCTAACCGGCATAAATCTCCCTGCAAGCTTTGAAAACCCATCTCATTATCCACAACACCTCCTACCTTAGTTTAATCTGCATACTTACTAATTCAATTTACCACCCCATCATCCAGATCATTTATGTATATTACAAACAACATTGGGCCCAAAACAGATCCCTGAGGCACCCCGCTAGTCACCGACCTCCATCCCGATAAACAATTATCCACCACTACTCTCTGGCATCTCCCATCTAGCCACTGTTGAATCCATTTTATTACTCCAGCATTAATACCTAACGACTGAACCTTCTTAACTAACCTTCCATGTGGAACTTTGTCAAAGGCTTTGCTGAAGTCCATATAGACTACATCCACTGCCTTACCCTCATCAACATTCCTCGTAACTTCTTCAAAAAATTCAATAAGGTTTGTCAAACATGACCTTCCACGCACAAATCCATGCTGGCTACTCCTAATCAGATCCTGTCTATCCAGATAATTATTAATACTATCTCTAAGAATACTTTCCATTAATTTACCCACCACTGATGTCAAACTGACAGGTCTATAATTGCTAGGCTTACTTCTAGAACCCTTTTTAAACAATGGAACCACATGAGCAATACACCAATCCTCCAGCACAATCTCCATTTCTAATGACATCTTAAAGATCTCCGTCAGAGCTCCTGCTATCTCTACACAAACTTCCCTCAAGGTCCTGGGGAATATCCTGTCAGGACCTAGAGATTTATCCACTTTAAAATTTTTTAAAAGCGCCAGTACTTCCACCTCTTTAATTGTCATAGGTTCCATAACTTCCTTACTTGTTTCCCACACCTTACACAATTCAATATCCTTCTCCTTAGTGAATACTGAAGAGAAGAAATCATTCAAAATTTCTCCCATCTCCCTCGGCTCCACACATAGCTGAATACCCTGATTCTCTAAGGGACCAATTTTATCCCTCACTATCCTCTTGCTTTTAATATAACTGTAGAAACCTTTCGGATTTACTTTCACCTTATTTGCCAAACCAACCTCGTATCTTCTTTTAGCTTTTCTAATCTCTTTCTTAAGATTCCTTTTACATTCTTTATATTCCTCGAGCAATTCCTTTATTCCATGCTGCCTATATCTATTGTAGAAATCCCTCTTTTTCCGAACCAAATTTCTAATATCCCTTGAAAACCATGGTGCTTTCAAACCTTTAACCTTTCCTTTCAACCTAACAGGAACATAAAGATTCTGTACCCTCATAATTTCACCCTTAAATGACCTCCATTTCTCTATTACATCCTTCCCATAAAACAACTTGACCCAATCCACTCTCTCTAAATCCCTTCGCATCTCCTCAAAGTTAGCCTTTCTCCAATCAAAAATCTCAACTCTAGGTCCTGTCCTGTCCTTCTCCATAATTATATTGAAGCTAATGCTATTGTGACCACTGGGAAGTGCTCCCCAACACATACATCTGTCAGCTGACCTATCGCATTCCCTAACAGGAGATCCAACACTGCCCCTTCTCTAGTCAGTACTTCTATGTATTGTTGCAAAAAACTATCCTGCACACATTTCACAAACACTAAACCATCCAGCCCTTTTACAGAATGAGCTTCCCAGTCTACGTGTGGAAAATTAAAATCTCCCACAATCACCACCTTGTGTTTACTACAAATATCTGCTATCTCCTTACACATTTGCTCTTCCAACTCACGCTCCCCATTTGGTGGCCTATAATACACTCCTATCAGTGTTACTACACCTTTCCCATTCCTCAATTCCACCCAAATAGCCTCCCTAAAGGAGCTCTCTAATCTATCCTTCCAAAGCACCGCCATAATATTTTCTCGGACAAGCAATGCAACACCTCCTCCTCTGGCCCCTCCTACTCTATCACACCTGAAGCAACTAAATCCAGGAATATTTAGTTGCCAATCACACCCTTCCTGCAACCATGTTTCACTAATAGCTACAACATCATAATTCCAGGTATCAATCCACGCTTTAAGCTCATCCACCTTTCTTACAATGCTCCTAGCATTAAAATAGATACATTTAAGATACTCTCCACCTCCTCCTCTCTTTTCATCCCTAACAATGCATTCAAATTTATTATCCTTTTCTTTCTTCTCCCCTACATCTTCGGGCTGAGCGCATCCCTTCTCCCTCACCTGCCTTTCCTCCCTCACACACTGTCTCTTTACTTGCTCTACTGGTTAACTAATCTCCTCTCCCATAGTTTCCTCAAATTGATTCCCGCCCCCCCCATCTTACTAGTTTAAAGTCTGCCCTGTAGCCCTAGCAAACCTCCCAGCTAGGATATTGGTCACCCCAGGATTCAAGTGTAACCCGTCCTTCTTGAACAGGTCACGCCTGCCCCAGAAGAAGTCCCAATGATCCAGAAACTTGAATCCCTGCCCCCTGCACCAATCCCACAGCTACGCATTCATCCTCCACCTAATTCCATTTCTACTCTCACTGTCGCGTGGCACAGGCAGTAATCCCGAGATTACTACCTTTGCGGTCCTTCTTCTTAACTGCCTTCCTAACTCCCTATACTCACATTTCAGGACCTCTTCCCCTTTCCTACCTATGTCATTGGTACCTACATGTACCACGACCTCTGGCTCCTCACCCTCCCACTTCAGGATATCTTGGATGCGATCAGAAACATCCTGAACCCTGGCACCAGAGAGGCAAATTACCATCTGGGACTCCCGATCTCCTCCACAGAACCACCTGTCTGAACCCCTGACTATCGAGTCCCCTATTACTATGGTCCTCTTTCTTCTATCCCTACCCTTCTGAGCTACAGGGCCGTCCTCTGTGCCGGAGGCCCAGCCACTGTCACTTCCACCGGGTAGGCTGTCCCCCCCAACAGTACTCAAACATGAGTACTTATTGTCAAGGGGTACAGCCACTGGGGTACTCTCTAGTACCTGCCTCTTCCCCTTCCTGACCGTGACCCACCTATCTGCCTCCCGTGGCCCCGGAGTGACCACCTGCCTGTAACTCCTCTATCACCTCCTCTCTCTCCCTGACCAGGCAAAGGTCATCGAGCTGCAGCTCCAGTTCCCTAACTCAGTCCCTCAGGAGCTGCAGTTCGGCGCACCTGGCGCAGATGTGGACATCCAGGAGGCTCGGATACTCCAGGACCTCCCACATCCGACACCGAGAACAACAAGCTGCCCTCACACTCATACTTCCCAAATAACTGACAATAACAAGAACTAAAAGATAAGCCTACTGTGCCCTCTTCTGCCTAAGCCCCCTGAGCCCAAGCCCTACACTCTGCTCCCGGCGCACTCCGCTGCCCACAAACGAAGCTGCCCGCTTCTTAAGGCTGCATTCTTTTTATATCTTCCCGCCTTCCCAGGCCTCCTTCACGCGCCTGTGCAGTCCCGCCTCTCAGAACTCCGATCTGAGACGCAATTGGACAATTTGAAAATGGCCGCCGCCACACTTCCTCTCAAAGCCTCGCAGTCCTCTTCCAAAAGAGTTCCTTTGATCTTCAAAGGTACTACACGAGTGTGACATTTACCTCTCCTTCCAATCTTTTCAATCTTCCCAGAACCTGCTTCATTCATTGATTAATTAACTGTCATTAAGTTTTTAAGGTGATTTGCTCTTACATTTGTTTTACCACTGAACATATTAACCTTGCTCCTTTACAAAGAACAGGTCCAGGGTATGCAGTTGGCATTCGGTGTAAGCACTTACGTTATAGTGTGAACTTGGCTTTCAACACAGTGACAACGGTTTTAAGGATTACAAACTGTGGCTTCAGCTAAACAGCAAGAACTATCAAGGCTGTATTACAGCCAAGGAACAAAACTTCCAGGCATTCTCAAGGTTCAGGAATCATACACTCAAACACAAACACTGGAAGCTGATCACTCCAATATTGTTGCCTGTCATCAGGGAACATTCTCCGGGTACTCCGGTTTTCCTCCTACAATCCAAAGATGCACCAGTTGGTAGGTTAACTGGTCATTGTAAATTGTCCCATGATTAGGTTTGGATTAAATCGGGGGAATTGCTGGGTGGCATGGCTCGAAAACCTGCAAGGGTCTACTCAGTGCTATATCTCTATAATAATAGTAATAATAACAATAATAATAAAACATGGTTAAAAGCCTGAAATCAGGGATGTTCTACTTCCACATAATTTACCATACTCTAAGTAAAAGATCGAATTAGTAACTGTAGTAAAATTTGTTCATATCAGAAATTATGTGCAACTGATCATTATCATAATAACAAACCTTTGTTGCAGCAGTAACCAGTTAGTTTTCTCACTTCAAGTTCAAGTTCAAACTCAAGTTCAACTTCAAATTTATTGACATTCAACTGTACACATGTACACAGCTGAACGAAGCAATATTCCTCAGAGACCAAGGTGCAAAACACAGTGCATATATCACATATAGCACATAAAATAATACTATCACAATGTATTAAAAGATATAAAAAGTGTTCAGTAGATGTACAAGTTGACATAAAGCACATACATGATGTATAGTTCACTACACAACAGTATTACTGTTACTGGTGCTGTCATAAATAGTGTATACTGGATGCTTACAAGCTGTTCAGAAGTTTCACAGCCTGGGCCAAGAAGCTTTTACCCAGCCTAACAGTCCGTGCTTTTATACTGTGGTACCTTCTGCCTGCTGGTAGGAGGTCAAAGAGATTGTGGGACAGATGGAAGGAGTCCTTCACAATGTTACTCTGCATATGCAGCACTTCTGGTGCATGTCCTGAATGGGGGTGGGGGGAAGATTGAGACCCCAATTATTCTCTCAGTAGTTCTTCACAATCCATTGCAGCGTATTGTGGTCAGATTGTGCTGCAGTTCCCATTCTAGATGGTGAGCAGTTAGTCCGGTCACTCTCAATGGTGCTCCAGTAGAATGTGGTTAGAAAGGGAGGGGTGGAGTGAGGACCCTCGCTTGCTTCAATCTCCTCAGGAAGTGGAAGCACTGCTCTGCTTTCTTGACTAAAGTGGTGGCATTAAGGGATCAGGTGAGATCATCCATAATGTGCTCTCCAAGAAACCTGGTGCTCTGGACTCTCTTCACAGAGCAGCCATTATTGTGTAGTAGGGAGTGGTCAGCCTGCAGATTCCTGAAGATCACAATCATCTCTTTAATCTTGTCCACATTGAGACTCAAGTTGTTGTGCTCACATTATTCTACAATCGGCTCCACCTTCTTGAATGTTGATTCAATCAAGGTCAACCACTGTTGTGTCATCAGCAAACTTAATGGTTAGAACTAGACAGGCGTATGGCAGCAGCAGGCTGAGCACAAAGCCTGGGGTATGCCGGTGCTCAGTATGATGGAGCTGGAGATGTTGTTGCCAACACGGACGATCCGAGGTGACAGAAGTGCGTGTTGTTGCTATTACTAAGGAGAAGATGCTTGGGAAGGCGAAAGGTCTGAAGGCAGTTAAACCACTTGGAGCAGATGGACTGCAAACGAGGGTTCTGAAAGAAATAGCTGAAGAGATTGTGGAGGCATTAGTAACAACCTTTTGAGAATCACTAGTTCCTGGAGTGGCTACAGAGGAATGGAAAATTGCAAATGTTACTCCACTCTTCAAGAAGGATGGGAGGCCTACAAAAGGAAATTATAGGCCAGTTAGCCTGACTTCAATGGGTGGGAAGATGTTGGAATCCAATATTAAGGAAGAAGTTTTAGGGTACTTGGAGGCACATGATAAAATAAGACCATGAGACCATTAAGACATGGTGAGAATTAGGCCATTTGGCTTATTGAGTCTGCTCCACCATTCAATCATGGCTGATCCTTTTTTCCTCTCCTCAGCCACACTCTCAGCCTTCTCCCTGTAACCTTTGATGCCGTGTCCAATCAAGAACCTATCAGGCCCTGCCTTAAATACACCAAATGACCTGGCCTCCACAACTGCTTGTGGTAACAAACTCCACAAATTCACCACCCTCTGGCTAATAAAATTTCCCCACATCTTTGTTTAAAATGGACACCCCTCTATCCTGAGACTGTGCCCTCTTGTCCTAGACCGCCCCCCCACCATGGGAAACATCCTTTCCACATCTAATCTGTCTAGGCCTTTCAACATTCAAAAGGTTTCAATGAGATCCCTTCCCCCCCCCCCCCCCTATCTTTCTAAATTCTGGCAAGTACAGACCCAGAGCCATCAAACATTCCTTGTATGATAATCCTTTCATTCCTCGCATCATTCTTATCAACCTCCTCTGAAATTATACAATGCCAGCACATCATTTTTTATATGAGAAGCCCAGAACTGTTCACAATACTCAAGGTGAGGCCTCACCACTGCCTAATAAAGCCTCAGCATCACATCGCTGCTCTTGTATTCTAGACCTTTTGAAATGAATGCTAACATTGCATTTGCCTTTCTCACCACTGACTCAACCTGCAAGTTAGCCTTTAGGGTATTCTGCACAAGGACTCCCAAGACCCTTTGCGTCTCAGATTTTCGGATTTACTCCCTGTTCAGAAAATAATCTGCACATTTATTTCTACTACCAAAGTGCATGACCATAAACATTCATTTGCCACTTTCTTGCCCATTCTCCAAATCTGTAAGTCCTTCTGCAGCCTACCTCTTTCCTCAACACCACCTGCCCCCACCAATCTTCATATCATCTGCAAACCTGGCAACAAACCCATCTATTCCATCATCTAAATCACTAAATTACAGCATAAAGGAATTGGTCCCAGAACCGACCGCTGTGAACACCCTAGTCACTGGCAGCCAACCAGAAAGGGGTCCTTTTGATCCCACTCACTGTCTCCTACCAACCAGCAAATGCTCTCACCATGCCAGTAACTTTCCTATAATACCAACTAGGCTCTTAACTAGGTAAGCAGTCTCATGTGTGGCACCTTGTCAAAGGCCTTCTGAAAGTCCAAATATACAACATCCACTGCATTTCCTTTATCTCTCCTATTTGTAATCTCCTCAAAGGATTGCAACTGGTTCATCAGGCAAGATTTTCACTTAAAGAAACAATGCTGACTTTGACCTGTGTCACCAAGTACTCCATAACCTCATCCTTAACAGTTGACTCCAACATCTTCCAAACCGCTGAAGTCAGGCTGACTGGTCTATAATGCCCTTTCTGTTGCCTTCCTCCTTTCTTCAAGAGTGGAGTGACATTTGCAATTTTCCAGCCCTTTAGCACCATGCCAGAGTCCAATGATTTTTGAAAGATTATTACTAATGCCTCCACAATCTCTACCACTACCTCTTTCAGAATCCCAGAATGGAGTTCATCTAATCATGGTGACTGATGTACCCTTCGGTCTTTCAGATTTTTGAGCACCTTCTCCCTTCTAATAGTAACTGCATCTACTTCTCTTCCTTCACACACTACAATATCAGGCCTACTGCTAGTGCATTCTACAGTGAAGGCTGATACAAAATACTCACTAGTTCATCTGCCAGCTCCTTGTCCCCATTATTATTTCTGCGGCCTCATTTTCTAGCGGTCCTATATCCACTCTCATCTCTTATTTTTTGCATACTTGTAAAAGCTTTTACTATCCACTTTGATACTTTTTTTTAGCTTGCTTTCATATTTCATCTGCTCTCTCCTAATGATTCTTTTAGTTGTTCTCTGTAAATTTTTAAAAGCTTCCCAATCCACTATCTTCCCACTAAATTTTGCTTTGTTGTATGCCCTCTCTTTTGCTTTTATATTAGCTTTGACTTCCCTTGTCAGCCACAGTTGCACTATTTTGCAATTTGAGTATTTCTCTGGTTTTGGAAATCATCCATCCTACACCTTCCTCATCTGTGAACTTATATCAGCTATTCTTATTCATCATAGACCCTGAACCAGTATCTCTCAGTATAAACACAAGTCAAGTCTATTGTCATTTCGACCATAAACTGCCGGTACAGTACACAGTAAAAACGAAACAACATTCCTCCAGGACCCTGGTGCTGCATGAAACAACACAAAACTACACTAGACTATGTGAGACAGCACAAGGCTATACACTAAACTACGTAAAACAACATAAAAACTGCACTAGACTACACACCTGCACAGGACTACATAAATTGCACAAAACAGTGCAGGGTAGTACAATAATTAATAAACAAGACAATAGGCACAGTAGAGGACAAATTACAATAAAATAATAAATGATGTAGATGTCAGTCTAGACTCTGAGTATTGAAGAGTCTGATGGCTTGGGGGAAGAAACTGTTGCACAGTCTGGTTATGAGAGTCCTTTTGCCAGATGGTAGGCGGGAGAAGAGTTTATATGAGGGCTGCATGGGGTCCTTCACAATGCTGTTTGCTTTGCGGGTGCAGCGTGTGGTGTAAAAGTCTATAATAGTGGGAAGCGAGACCTTCTCAGCTGACCTCACTAGGTCCGAGACGGTGCAATTCCCATATCAGGCAGAGATTCAGCTGCTCAGGATGCTTCTGATACATCGTCTGTAGAATGTGATGAGGATGGGGGGGTGGGAAATGGACTTCTGTCAGCCTTCGCAGAAAGGAGAGACGCTGCTGGGCTTTCTTGGCTGTGGAGCTGGTGTTGTGAGACCAGATTCTCTGCCAGGTGAACACCAAGAAATTTGGTGCTCTTAATGATCTCAATGTTCAGTGGAGAGTGGTCACTCCGTGCTCTCCTGAAGTCAACAACCATCTTTTTTTATTTTTTTCACATTCAGAGACAGGTTGTTGGCTCTGCACCAGTCCGCTAGCCGCTGCACATTGTATCCAGTGCTGCCAGTGAAGTCTGCTCTACATTGATGAGACCCAATACAGACGCATTGTTGAGTGCCCTCCTACTGTCCGCTGCAAAAAGCAGAATCCCCTGGTGAGATTTTACAGATGCTGGAAATCCAGAGTGACACGTATAAAATACCAGAAGAATTCAGGTTAAGCAGTATCGATGGAAAGGAATAAACAGTCGGTGTTTAGGGCTGAGACATGATGAAGGGTCAACAAGACATCAAGAGATTAAAATTGAGATCTGCTGATGGCATAAAACTACAGACAAGAAGTGCTTCAGTGTTATAATTCTTGCCTCTGAATGTGCAGCAATGTGAATAAAGAACTGGAATATCATCTGTAAAACACACAAATGCTGGTGGAACTCAGCAGGTCAGGCAACATCTATAAGAAGCAATGATGTTTGAATTATTCATCAGAATTGGAAAGGAAGGGATCAGAAGTCTGAATAAGGTGAGGGAGGGAGAGGAGGTCAAGCTGGCAGGTGATAGGTGAGACCAAGTGAGTGAAAAGGCAGGTGGGTGGGCTGGGGGGGGGGATGAACTAAGGAACTGCGAGGGTATAGGGGAAAGAGCTAAAGGATAAAAGGAGAAATAATCTAATAGGAGAAGATAATAGATAAGGGGATAAAGAAAAGGAGGAAAGGAACATGAGGGAGGCAATGGACAGGTGAGGAGAAGAAAAATGATAACCAGAGTTAAGGAAAAGAAAAAAGAGAGACAGCAGGATGGGGAGAAATTACAGGAAGTTAGAGAGATCAATGTTCATGCCATCAACTTGGAGCCTACCCAGAGGAAACATGAGGAGTTGTTCCTCGAACCTAATTTTGGCTTCATGACCGTAGAGGAGGCCATGGACAGACAGGTCAGAAGGTGAATGGGAAGTCAAATTCAAATGGTGCCCACCAGGGCATCCTGCTTTTTGTAGGAGGGCCCTCAGCAATGCGTCGGCATTGGGTCTTGTCAATGTAGAGCAGACTTCACCGGCAGCACTGGATACTATAGATGGCCTCTGCAGATTCACAGATGAAGTGGTGCCTCACCTGACAGGACTGCTTGGGGCCCAGAATGGTGGTGAGCGAAGTGCAAGAACTGGTGTAGCATTTGTCACATTTGCAGGGTTAGATTCCAGGAGGGAGATCAGTGGGGATAGATGAGTGGACAGGGGAGTCATATGTAGAGGGGAACTCTATCCCTGTTTTGGCAGGACATCAACTGTTTAAGATATTTGTAGCAAAGAAAAATGAGATGAGACATTAAACAAATATTTTGTAAAATATTTACATACCAGACAGAGGGAACCAAAGGTCTAATGAGAAAGAGCAATTTAAAATAATTAATATTAACAGAGGCACTGGAGAAATTAAGGTGATTAAAAGCTGACAAATCCCTAAACCTGATGTGCTACATCCCAGGGTTGTCAGAGAGGTGGCTACAGAGATAATGCATATATTAGTAATGATCTTTTAAAATTCCCTCTGGTCTGGAACTGTCCAGCAGATTAAAAGGTAACAAATATAACTCCACTATTAAAATAAAAATAGGGACCAAAAGACCATAAATTCCAGAGAAAATTCTGGACTCTATCAAAAAAATAGTACGATATATATATATATATATATATATATATATATATATATATAATTGAGCATTCCATGCAATATTTAAAGATTCAAAGTGCAATTGTTATTTGTATGCAGTAAACAACTCTGAGGTTCGCCTTCCCATGCACAGCCATCTGCAGGTTGTAGCACTACACTGCCCTGATCAAAATTGCATTAGAACAGCAACAAATAAAAGGGGTGACAAGAAACCAAAAACATATCATAGCATGAACTACAGGCCACGTCAATCAAACCTTGCCCAAGACCTATGGACTCTGGCACCATCCTCTGGTGAGAGGAGAGAGCGAGAGCAGGTGACGGAGAGGGGAGAAGGGAGAGGGGAGAGGGGAGAGGGAAGAGGGGAGAGAGGGAGGCAGAGCGGAGGGGGGAGGGTAGATATGCTGGACATCCATGGACCTTCTGCTTTTGTCCTAGTTGATTTCAATGTGCCTCGACAATTTAATCGGTAGGATCGATAAGAAATGGAGTTGATCATGGGTAGAACCACATTTGAAAGAAAAAGATGATGAAAACAAAGTGAAAGAGGTAGTTTTGTGAGCCCTCTGAAGAATGTCACCCTTGGATGCATTCTTTGCTAGCCCCATCTTCTTCTGTTTATCAATACGATGTTATTAAGAGAAACTGGTATTTTATAAACCTAATTGTCATGCTTTAATAATGCAATAGGGCAGCAGATAAGTGAAGGAATAGTGAATATATTCCACAAGTTTCCCCAAGGTTTTCAGTAAAGTGCTAGATTAATGTTTGTGACACAAAATCTGATTACTAACATAATATATTAATATAATTAGAAGGCCAGTTCAAGGAAAATAAACAGAAATTACAAAAATTTACTTTTGAGGTTAGGTTAGCTGGGAGCCAGTAGTCGAGTGCCACTATCACCATGGGTATTGACTTTGATGAAGACTGAGCCTTTTATATTCATGCTTGGTTTTGAACATAATGATACTGTGTAATAAGAAGGAAAATGAAAGAAAATGCAAGGGGATGTAATAGGTTAAGTAAGTGGACAGGAAAATAGCAGATCTGGTGAGATAAAGGGGAAAGAATTGAAATATTTATTTTAATTGGCAAGAAGTTTTAAGCATTGGTACTCAAAGGGACACAGTTAACCCTCCACACCACCAGGTTCAGGAACAGCTTTTACCCCTCAATCATCAGGCTCTTAAACCAGTGGTGATAACTTTATTCACCTCATCACTGAACTGTTCCCACAACCAATGAACTCACTTTCAAAGTGTCTTCATCTCATGGTCTCGATATTTATTGCTTATTTATTTATTATTACTATTTTTTTTTGCATTCGCACAGTTTGTTGTCTTTTGCAAATTGGTTGTTTATCTGACCCATTGGGTATGGTCTTCATGGATTCATGGATTCTATTATGGTTCTTGGATTTACTGACTATGCTGCAAGAAAATGAATCTTAGGGTTGTATACGATGGCATATATGTACTTTGACAATAAATTTACTTTGAAGTTTAAACAAACAGGGGTGCAAATCTTGCCTGTCTGGTAAATGCAACAACCTTTTCAACAGCAAGTTCCAACTACTTAACATGAAATTAATGAGAGTTGCTGTGTCAAAGCAAATTTTGATGGGAGCAAGTCCAAGAATTGTGTTCATTTTGGGGCTTTGATTCTTGTTCGTTACGTTGGTTTCCAGAGGCTCCCACAGCATGGAGCTATAAACTAAACATACAGAAATATTCTGCTTTCTATTTTCCTACTGAAATAAATAGGCTTGCATTTCATCTGCATCAGGAATCCAAATGACTGGCTGTAGAACAAACTCATTCAATGAGCAAGGCTTTCTGTTGTCTGCCAGTTTAATCATTCATCCCCCTCCTGTTCTATATTTTGTTATGTACTCTGTTCCAAAGGTGCTCAATGTTACAGCCTTACAGACTCCACAATTTCAGACAATCAGTTATTCTGGTCCAGTATCTCACATTTCCAGCATCCATTTTTTCTCCCCTTGTGGCAATTTCAGATTCCACTCCTCTCCTTCTAGTTACTACTTCCAAAGGCACATCTGTTACTGACTTGGCTTTTGCTTATCACTAAGCTTTCAACCACCCTCTTTCAGTTAGCTTCACTGTCAACTTTGTCATTAAATCTCAGCTTCACTTTTGTTCTTATTTTCTTCATTTCCTTTTTGTCGTGCTCTACTCCCTTTCTCCTATAATTTAAAACACTTTAAAAACCTCTAACATTCCAATTTCTGATTAAAGATGTTTGACCTGAAATGCCAATTCTATTTTTTCCATAGATGCATCCTATCTGACCTGCTGAATATTTTCAGCATCTGCAGTATTTTGCTGACAGAACCTCACAGTTCTCCTCATTATACTCCATCTATCATCTTCTTGCTTATTAAGCTCAATAGATGAGAAACCAACTAAAAATTGGTGAATGATTTAAATAGCTAGTTTTGTCAGGCCTTGACAACTTTATATTTAACTAGTTCTTAAAAAAGTTGCCTCAGAAGTCAAATGACATGCAACATAATTACAAATTTCAAACACTACTACGAAGTCTTTAATGTTGAATTAAATGGCTTCTCTGACAATGTTATTATTCAATTAATACTATACTTACACCATTCCAGATTGTCTTCTCCCATTGTTAAATGGGAGCCATACTCACACACAAAATATAACCAATTCTGTAATATAAAGGATGACATTAGTTCATTCTTCAATGTAATCTATAAAAGATGTAAGAAATTGAATCAGGATTATAGTATTTGGTTTCTCATCCCTCCTCTGCCATTCAATAAGACAATGGCTGTGCTTTTATGTCAGTAGCACTGTCCAAGTGCCCAAATTCCAGAGGTCATAAATACACAAAATATTCCTGGTGCAATCTCACCAGCATCCTTAGTAACTAGAACAAGACATCTCTACTCATACTCAAACTCACTTGCAAACTGTACATCAACCTTTCTAATTGCTCAGTCAACCTGAATATTGACTCTCAATGATTTATGTAAAAGGACATGCAGGTTCCTTTGATGACTCTCACGTTCTTATTTTTTGACCATATATGAAATATATGCAATGGAGACCTAATTTGTTTACATTAATTTGATGTGCCATGATTTTACCCATTCATTTAATATATCTATATCTCTCAAAACCTTTTAGTGTATATTGTCAGAAATTGTGAATGTATAATGCTTGATATAGCCTCATTAGAATCATTGACATAGTCTATAAACGGCTGAGACTCCAGCAATGATCCTGGCATTCCTGCATTCCCCTCTGGTCCTTCCCAATGCAAAAATAACCCATTTATCCTTATGCTGTTGTCTTGTTATTACCTAAACTTCAACCATCAAATGCCTCTCAGTAACATATAGTCTAATTTTGTTTAGTAATCTCTTATGCAACACTGTTGCAAAAAACATCTCAAGATTAGAATGCATCACATCAGTCAGTTCATCTTTACCTTTTTTTACTAGTTACCTCAAATAACTCAAATAACAGATTTTTCAAACATTCAAACTTTTTGCTTACCCATGATGATGCTGCTTAGTCTTATTATTTTCCAAGTATCCTTCACAATAATAAATTCCAGCAATCCCTTCCTGTTCCCATCAATTAGAATTCCAATGTTCTTTAAGTTATTCCAGTGTTTTCATTTCCACTATCATACACATTTTGCACACCCATTCTCTAAATGAAGAAGTTCCAATATTAATTCAAAACTACCAGTTTACTGCTCTGATTCACTTCACTGTCTAGTCTGGATGTCATTAGTTTTATTTAATCAAAATGAAAGATGTTTTTCACTACTGGCATGCTATTCTGCGATACATTTTCAACCATTACTTATATTCTGCCTCCATAATGCTGCATGTAGCTCTCCAAGTGAACATTTTGACTAGTGAGCAGTCATGTGTCCACAGTGTACACTGGTCACTAGCCTAATAGAAATGGATAGAAGTTGGAAGAGGAAACTGAATGGAAAAAAAAGCAAATGGTGTGTGCAGTGAATTGAAAGGAAATGAATGTATTCAGTAACTTGATTCAGTAACTGGGTTTCAGCACCTAAGTTACAGAGAAAGGTTGAACAAATTATGCCTTTATTCTTTGGAGCGTAGAAGGTTGAGGGGGGATTTGACAGAGGTATTTAAAATTATGAAGGGGATAGATAGAGTTGACGTGGATAGACTTTTTTCCATTGAGAGTAGGGGAGATTCAAACAAGAGGACATGAGTTGAGAGTTAAGGGGCAAAAGTTTAAGGGTAACACGAGGGGGAACTTCTTTACTCAGAGAGTGGTAGCTGTGTGGAACAAGCTTCCAGTAGAAATGGTAGAGGCAGGTTCGATATTGTCATTTTGAAAACATTGGATAGGTATATGGACAGGAAAGGAATGGAGGGTTATGGGCTGAGTGCAGGTCAGTGGGACTAGGTGAGAGTAAGCGTTCGGTACGGTCTAGAAGGGCTGAGATGGCCTGTTTCCATGCTGTAATTGTTATATGGTTATTTGCAATAATCAAGGGAAGTCCTAAACTGTGGGGTTGCCATATTTGTGGTTATAACCAAAACTACCTGTCAGATTTCACAAGATTCATGCATCGCACATTAACATTAGAGGAGAGAGAAGTCCAGGTACCAGTAATGGAAACCAAAAATTATGAAAAGAAAGTTTGAGGATAATGAAGATGCCACTTATACTTAGTTAGACAATTGTGCTGAGAACTAAGCTGAATCAAAAGGTTGAAACTTGTGGTGAACTGTCCAAGAAGATTTTTTAAAATTGTAATTCATTGCAAGCATGAGGAGTATTTTAAGCCATTAACCTTCATAAATCCCCAGGGATCTAGCTGCAAGTATCTTGTCTATGTTCTTAGATGACAAAAAAAATGAAAATTAGAGGAATATTGCAATGAGAAATACATCCTCTCCGATGACATAATTTAGAAGAGTTCACAGTACATCATATTATAGAGACAGTCTCTGAAAGATGAGACACTATTTGACAGATACTCTTTAATAACCAAAATTTATTACATTTGCAAAATGCTAGTAAGTAAAACAATATCACTCAAAACTGAACCCATAGTGAAGCTCAGAAATTCTAGCCTAGCTATACTGATGCAACCTTATGAATGTCAATTATGTCAACTCATTTAAGGCTGAAAAGTCAGAATTCATTTTCCTTTATTATGGTCATCATTCTTCTGTCAGTTTATGTCAGTAATCAGCATTGTAGCTTTTCTCTTTATGGCCTGAATGCCTTAGATGTGCATCTTATAACACCGGGTGTGCACTAACCCGGGACTGCACACTTCTAAATGTGATTCTTTCCACAAGTTCAGATTCAAAGTCACTAAACTGATTGTTACTCCAGAAGCTATTGGACGGGTTAGAAGTTCCGTATGAGAATTTCCTATTCATGCGTAATTCTAAATAGGATCCCAGCACCAGTTCTTGGGTCGATTCGTCCCCTTCTCGCCACTCCGATAGGTACCCCTCAACATGAACTGTTTTCTATCCTCTGACTGGTTTATTATTCACTCCCATGCGAACCCTAATTGCGTCGAGTTTAATTAGTAGTGTTTCTTCCCTCCTCAATATATATATTCATCATTTTTTTTGTGTTCCTCTACTTTCCTAACTGAACTTTCTTAAATGACAATACAGCGATACCTCAGCTACCCAACAAAAGTTCCAGCAGCATTTTTCACTTTCACTGTTCTGGGAGGCAGACGTTCTTCGGACAATGGACCGTACTGTGTAGAATACCAATGTTCGTAGTTGGTAACCGCCACTTTTTCAGAGAATTGCAGTAAATTACTGAATTTCCTTTGACAGGCCAGTACTCTCCCGGGAGACGGGGACGGAGGCGGGGCGGGGTGCAGAGACCCAGGGGCACGGCGGCGGGAGGAAGATAAAGAACAGGGACTTCGGAGGGTTCATTCTTCACTCGATCAGAAAGTCGCCTGCCCCCTAGCGGTGTCAACGTCGCCAGAGCATGCAGAAGAACAAAGGGCGAGAAAGCAAAACCAAGCCAGATACAACTTCCTGCAAGAGTCCAAGTTAGATGGGCTTCAAGTCCAAGGAGGCGTTTCTCAGGCAACCACGATCGCTTCCATTTTCATTGCATCCAACGCAAAATCAGGGAGGAAACTGAAACCAATTGCAATTTGAGGGCAAGTGCGAGTCCATGGGGGTCGAAGATAGACATGAAACGGGTCGGGGGGTAGAACGGGGAAGCAAATTTGCCAGATAATTAAAAAAAAAAGACCGTGGCCGCAGTGTGGAAGTCATGGAATAGCTTCTGAATAAAACAATGACATCCATTACAAGAAGTTAAGCAGCTACACTACAACGGACTCTCAAAGGATTCCCGATTTTTTAATTTTGCTCCCTCTGGGCGGATAACGAGATAGATGAAACGGATAGGTGCTAAAAAATAAAGACACTTCTCCGGGAATGATTTTTTTTTTTGGCAGAAATGATAGCGATACTGACGCAGAGTTGGATGGCATAGCAAAGTGTGTACAGAACAAAGAGGGAGGAGGATCAAAGAGTAAAGGAGACAGAAAATGACACAGAAAAGACAGAATGCAGAAAATAAATTATATCAAAAGAGCCAACAAAATCAATTCTACAACTCTCGAGTTTGCCAACTCGTATGGAGATTGTCGCACAGTAGGAAACGCCCTGGATGCAAAGCAGGGTACCAAAAGGTTGCGAGTGGAGAGAGGGAATACAAGTGCCACAACCCCCCTAAGAAACAAAACGCCTTATAGGAATATAGACCGATAATATAAAAGGATTTTTTAAAACAAGGATGATAATCAGCCATTCCTGCAGTACAGAAAATGTACAAAGGCGGTTTCCTCAAGGGAACAGCAGACCCACCCCAATGGCCACGTACCTCGATCACTCTGTTGGACATTGTGCACTAGATATTACTCAACACATGTAAGCCTTCTGTTCAAATGAAGTACAGTAAAGCCCCGGGCTGATCGCGTAACAACATTTCATTTGCCACGTCCCAACACAATAAACAGGGAGACTCAATGTACACCGATTATTTCTTTATGCTAGTGCGTGCGGGCATCAGGGAAATACAACCTGCCAGATTTCATTGACGAAAATAGATTTACACTTATACATCAAAGTCCTACATTCAAATATAGTCTATCCTCATATACACCGTTAACACGATTTATTAAAATGTGTTTTAATTACACTCTACTCATAAAGCAACTTGCAACCTGCACGTGTGAAAAATTAAAAGAGAGCTGAAAGGAGGGTTACAAGTGCAAGTTCGCTTGTTTTTACGGACAATACAAGTCTAGGCGATCCCGAGTTAGAAAAGAAATTTCAGTTGGTAAAGAAAAATACAGTACCTTGTGAAGAACCAAGTCTTCGGTCCGGCCGCTGTGTTATAAACCGTCTGAATGTGGAAGAAACCCAGTTGCTACTATAATTATATATGTTTGGTAGGAGGCAAATAGACTACATTTGTACTTCAAATTCTGCTACAGATTTATTTGATTCAGCCCAGAGTCAACCACAATCATACTTTTTGTGGCGATAAATCAGCTCCAAATATTTCTTCCACTAACGCCCTGTTGTATAATTAGCGGGGATTAAAATTGCGGTCACAGCTGGTAATTTCTGTACCAGTGCTAGAATATAATCTGTGTTAAATTCGGCTTGTTTCTGGTTGCACTTCTTGTGGGCTAAATGCAGTTGGTGATGGATATATTATTGTCGACCCCCTCTCTAGTTTAGTTATTGAGCAGCCAGCGATCAACCAACTCCTGGTGTTCAGAATATTCTGTGATTGCACATAGCGAGCTTGAGGTTTAGTTTCCTTGGCGGGATGCAGTCAGACTCTGATGAGGCTGAATACAACCTCTTATAGTAGGACCCTGTATTTGTGGTGCCGCTCCGGCTCGCAGTCTGTGAATTGATTGCTTGCTTGCTCTCACCCCCCACCCCACCCCACCCCACCCCACCCACACTTGCAGCACCACCCAGCTGCTGAACAGCTCCGCGTCATGACGCCAGATCTCGCAGTACCAAACGCGCCTGCGCCAAAGCCGGGGCCATTGTGGGGAAAGAAGGCGCCATACGACGGGCTCTTCACGCACCATCGCGTTCACTGCGATGTGGCGATAATGTCCCTTCTGCAAAGGCTGAAGAAGTCAGTTTTGGGCGCAGTCGGAGGTTTGCCTCGGCCTCGCAGCCTAGCTGGCCCGGCGCATGCGCGGCTCCGAGCGCCAGGTGGTGGGTGCGACCGGCGTGATCGAGATGGTGGCTGCGAGAGGGAGCTGTCCACACCTTGGTGCTGCACTCGCAGATCTTCTTTCCCCAAAGCAACAGGTGGCCCCGTATTCCCTCAGCCGAGAGATCAAGCATCCTGTCATGTTCCATTGTCATTGCCGCAGCTCCATCTAAAACCTACAGCATTTCCGAGTGCAGTTATGGCAAGTACAACCAGGAGAAAGAAACGAATTATTAATTAAAAAAAAGCACGTACCACCTGTTAACCATCACTATAAGCCGGATAGCTAATGGGATGTAGCTCCTATCGAGGATAGAAGGTAACAGCCACTCTTGCTGTAACTAAGTTTTGCCTTACCATTGTTGCGTTACAGCTGAAAGTAATAGACGTCCCATAATTGTAAAGTACAATAAAGCCCTGGAAAAGTTTCTTGAAGATTCCCTCCTGACTAATAAACCAATAGTATTGCTGGCGGAGTTATTCATAATTTAAAAGTCAAGTAAATTAGTAGCTAGTATTTTATAACTGGTAAAAATTACCACTTTTCATCAGAACCATTAAGTCAACCTGCTCAAATGAGTAATATAACCATATAACAATCACAGCACGGAAACAGGCCATCTCGGCCCTCCTAGTCCGTGCCGAACTCTTAATCAGCTAGTCCCACCTACCCGCACTCAGCCCATAACCCTCCACTCCTTTCCTGTCCATATACCTATCCAATTTTACCTTAAATGACACAACTGAACTGGCCTCTACTACTTCTACAGGAAGCTCATTCCACACAGCTATCACTCTTTGAGTAAAGAAATACCCCCTCGTGTTTCCCTTAAACTTCTGCCCCCTAACTCTCAAATCATGTCCTCTCGTTTGAATCTCCCCTACTCTCAATGGAAACAGCCTATTCACGTCAACTCTATCTATCCCTCTCAAAATTTTAAATACCTCGATCAAATCCCCCCTCAACTTTCTACGCTCCAATGAATAGAGACCTAACTTGTTCAACCTTTCTCTGTAACTTAAGTGCTGAAACCCAGGTAACATCCTAGTAAATTGTCTCTGCACTCTCTCTAATTTATTGATATCTTACCTATAATTTGGTGACCAGAACTGCACACAATATTCCAAATTTGGCCTTACCAATGCCTTGTACAATTTTAACATTACATCCCAACTTCTGTACTCAATGCTTTGATTTATAAAGGCCAGCATTCCAAAAGCATTCTTCACCACCCTATCTACATGAGACTCCACCTTCAGGGAACTATGCACTAAATCTCTCTGTTCCTCTGCATTCCTCAATGCCCTACCATTTACCCTGTATGTTCTATTTGGATTATTCCTGCCAAAATGTAGAACCTCACACTTCTCAGCATTAAACTCCATCTGCCAACGTTCAACCCATTCTTCTAACCGCCATAAATCTCCCTGCAAGCTTTGAAAACCCACCTCATTATCCACAACACCTCCTACCTTAGTATCATCTGCATACTTACTAATCCAATTTACCACCCCATCATCCAGATCATTTATGTATATTACAAACAACATTGGGCCCAAAACAGATCCCTGAGGCACCCCGCTAGTCACTGACCTCCATCCCAATAAACAATTATCCACCACTACTCTCTGGCATCTCCCATCTAGCCACTGTTGAATCCATTTTATTACTTCAGCATTAATACCTAACGACTGAACCTTCTTAACTAACCTTCCATGTGGAACTTTGTCAAAGGCTTTGCTGAAGTCCATATAGACTACATCCACTGCCTTACCCTCGTCAACATTCCTCATAACTTCTTCAAAAAATTCAATAAGGTTTGTCAAACATGACCTTCCACGCACAAATCCATGCTGGCTTCTCCTAATCAGATCCTGTCTATCCAGATAATTATTAATACTATCTCTAAGAATACTTTCCATTAATTTACCCACCACTGATGTCAAACTGACAGGTCTATAATTGCTAGGCTTACTTCTAGAACCCTTTTTATACAATGGAACCACATGAGCAATACGCCAATCCTCCGGCACAATCCCCGTTTCTAATGACATCTTAAAAATCTCCGTCAGAGCTCCTGCTATCTCTACATAAACTTCCCTCAAGGTCCTGGGGAATATCCTGTCAGGACCCAGAGATTTATCCACTTTTAAATTTTTTAAAATGTGCCAGTACTTCCACCTCTTTAATTGTCATAGGTTCCATAACTTCCTTACTTGTTTCCCACAATTCAATATCCTTCTCCTTAGGGAATACTGAAGAGAAGAAATCGTTCAAAGTCTCTCCCATCTCCCTCAGCTCCACACATAGCTGACCACTCTGAATCTCTAAGGGGCCAATTTTATCCCTCACTATCCTCTTGCTTTTAATATAACTGTAGAAACCTTTCAGATTTACTTTCACCTTATTTGCCAAACCAACCTCGTAACTTCTTTTAGCTTTTCTAATCTCTTTCTTAAGATTCCTTTTTTATTTTGAGATTTGATTAATAGATAGAAAAATAGTAGTAATTTCAACTGTAGGTTGAGTGGTTTTAGGTAATGGAGTGCTTCAGTGATCAGTGTTGGACCTTGGATGATCACTATTTTATCAATAATTTGGATGCAAGTTTCAAGTACAGTATATTGGAGCAGCATGGTGATGCATGTGGCCTGGTTTCAATTCCCGTCATT
Source organism: Hypanus sabinus (assembly GCF_030144855.1). Taxonomy (NCBI): domain Eukaryota; kingdom Metazoa; phylum Chordata; class Chondrichthyes; order Myliobatiformes; family Dasyatidae; genus Hypanus; species Hypanus sabinus. Next base: position 16,456,062 of record NC_082722.1, on the reverse strand, counting down.
GCCTACAAGGAGTTGGTACGTTCTCCCCATGACTGCATGAGTTTCCTGGTAGGTTAATTGCACATTGTAAACTGTCATGTGATTCGACTTGGATTGAACTGGGGGATTGCACAGCAGGAAGGGCCTATTCCGTGCTAAGTAAATAAATAAATATTAAAATTAGTTGCTACAAAACTGGGTGCCAATGTGGATGGTGAAGCAGATTGAATGAGGATTCAGATAACTACGTGAGTGGACAAAGATATCACAGATAGAACATAATGTGGGAAAAATGTGTGATCATGTACATTGTAGAAAAAATAGAAAAGCTAGGTATTTTACAAATGGTGAGGAATTGCAAGTACTGGTTGCAGTGGCTACTCAAACAAACCAATTCTGCTGCTAGGGACCAGGCAAGGGGAGTTATTTTGTATGATGCACCCTCTGATCAATCCAATAATAATGTTCAACAAAGTCAAAAAAAATGTATTCGATCCTTTATTAGCAACTAGCAAAACATACAAGCTTGAAGCAATGAAACATAATATAAAAACTAGCAATATTAAGCATATTGTAGATTGGATTTCAAATGCAACCCAGAAGCTGTAGATTGGAGTTGATTGCAAATCGGACAATACTGATTAACATTCATCTTGGGTGTCTGGAGTTTTGGTGTGAAGATTGAGGTGTGTGAAAACTATATGTAATTCAAAGGAGGTATTGTAGATACATTGTAACTAATGCAACAATGTACGATGAATTGTCCTGCTGTTACCTGTGATCTTTAGCATATAAAATTCATGTAATATTGGGTTGACCAGGTCTCTACTTCCAAGAGTGTCTCAATATGATTCCTGGTCACTTGTTTTTGTTGAATAAAATGCTTCTATATCTACTGGTCTCTCCGGTGACTTTGTTCATGTCACAACAATACTATAATAATTACAACTACATACTACCAAAATGCAGGAGACATGAAATCTTAACATTCACACAAATGTCCTTTTTCTTATTTCTTCAAGGTAAACTAATCTGGTAGTGACCTCACCCAGTTTTGCACAACCTGCCACCAGCTCCATAAACTTGTGATCTTCTCTTGACAAACCAAGTTGTTCCTGCTGACTATGTTGAGAGAAATCTGTCTTGACTTGCTGCTGCCAAAGCTCATCCAAGTTCAAAACTGAGACCCTGTTAACTGTCAGCTCTGGCCAAGTGTAGTTTCTTCCATCACACGATCCGTTAGCAGTGTAACCCAACATTGTTCTGATTGTATAGGATCCATCATTAACACTGCAAATCACTTACAACGGCTCCGATGCCTTCAGCACATTCATCACTATCAGCAGCTCAATTTCTGGCAAATGAATATGCTTCAGGTGAGACCATTCAATAGGTACATTTAATGTCAGAGAAATGTATACAATATACATCCTGAAATTATTTTTCTTTGCAAACATCCACAAAAACAGAGATCCCACTAACAAAGAATGTTCCCTTTGTGGACAGGAATACTTTCCTATGTGTAGATGTTAGGCAGTTCATAGTAGTTTACACTATCTAGGCCAGCCACTTCCAATCCTGAAATGATGTATCTACTCACAACCTTCTCTTGACTCATGGAGTGTAAGAGAATGTGTATTCTTTTTCCTGTCAGCTTGAGCTTGCTCATGAGGCTCCCTGTACAGAACATTGGGTACTTCCTTGATCTAGGAAAGCATAAGTAGCTACTGTCTTGTTTGACTTCACCTGACCTAGAATGATAGGAAGTTTACAATTGTGATCAGCAGCCCCCCATAAGGCCATTAGATACCAGGGCATTGCTCACTGCTGTGCTTGATTCTTTGACAGCTTGTTTCGACACCCTTTTCATCAGTGTGAATATGAAGTATGCTAGGATGCTTGCCACTGCATACCTTGCATGAAAGACACTTCCTGCATTCCTTGCTGATGTGTCCTGTACACAAAAATACAAAGCAGACAATGTTTTATTTTAGGAAGGCAATCTTCTCATGATAAACCTTTTCCTGAGAGCATGAATCCAAAGTATGTTCACCCAGACAGAACAGACATAGACTTTTGGCTGATGAGACCATTTTCCTTCCAGGCTCAGTTTTAGCTTCACTTTTCCTGGTAGCCACAGTAGTGGCAAAGCTGATTCCTTTAGCTTTAGAATGAATTTGTGACTCAGTTTTGCTCACACCTTTGCTTACAGCAGGTGATGTAGCATCATGTATATTCCCAAACACTGTGTGTGTAGCAATCTTTACTAGACTTTCAATAAAATCAACAATGTCAGTGAAATTATAATCCGGAGGCGGAGCAGAGTAATGATGGTGCTAAACAGCTACTCCTTTGCTTGCATCTTTGGAAACAGCTCTATTTCCATCTTTAATATCTTTATTTACCCCCTTCAGGGTTCTTTTGAAGACCCTGACCTGGAGTTATATGCTGGCTTTGGTTCTTTGCGGGGATGGGACCTGCCGTTGTTGTTCGGCACACCAAGGGCTCAGCCTAAGAGTCTGGCTTGGATTTGGAAGCCGAGGACCTCAGGGCTTTGGAGACAGGCAGATTGAGGGTTGGTGTCATGGCAGAGGACCCGTGTGTCATGGGGGGAGTTGAAATATCTATGGTTGTGTGCCCGGAGACCCCAGATCTTTGAGATCTTTGGGCACAGAGCTCAAAAAAGGTGATGTAATGAACTTCTAACATTGTAAACCAACGAGTTGTTTGTTATGTCTCTCCACTCGCTGGGAAAACGGAGACGCCTGTTTTTCCCTTATTAGGGAGAGGGAGAAAGAGAGCCTGTGGTATGTCGTATACTAGGTGAAATATGAAGTTTTTGGGGCATCTGCAAGTCTGTGTCTTTGCTGTTGCTTTGCTCACGCTTGAGTGCTTGGTGGCGGGTGCTGATGCTTTTTTTGCCAGTGGGGGAGGGGGGATTGTTGCTTGCTGTCACTTACGTGTGGGAGCTAGGGGAGCTGGGGGGCTTTGGGGTTCTAACATTTAACCGTCATTCATTCTTTGGGGCACTCCTCTGTTTTCGTGGATGGTTGTGAAGAAAAAGTATTTCAGTATGTATATTGTATACATTTCTCTGTCATTCAATTGGACCTTTGAACTTTTGAAAGTAATCTTATGGTTATGCCTTTCTTGCAGTTTACAGACCACCAATCTCCATTTATCCCTGAGCTTATGGGCAATCTCTAAATTACATTTGTCATATTAGTAGGCATACCCAGCTCACACATGTACTGCACTTCTTCCATAGCATTGCAAGAGCCTCTAAGAAAAAGGCTGTAGTCTTGAATAGCTTTCACAACTTCAAATTTGATACGTGGCCAAGAAAGAGCCTTTTCCATGTAGGCCTCTTCATTTTTCTACTTATCACCAAAATGTTCCTGTAGTAAAGCCTTGGCCTTCTTGACTTCAATTTCTTCTTGCACATTAAGTCATTCCATCTTTCATTGTATCTGCTCCTTTCCTCTGTGAAGTTGCTCCTCCATCTGCTCCTCTTGTCTTTCCAATGCATGTTTATCCCTCAATATTTGTGGCCTTGCACATAACTCAGTTAAATCAGTCTCCATTCTCATGCGTACCAAGGAGGTATCAGATGCACGGGACGTTCTGCTAGCAATAGAACCTGTTGCACACACATTAGCTGCACTGTTGTCCAGGTGTATATCATCCTGAAAATCATCAGTTTTATACCCACTCAAATCATGCTCTGGAGTTTGATAAGTATTTTTGTCCTTCAACATCACATGCTTGTTTGAGCCATTGTTCAACATCTGCTATATTAATAAGCGTCTCAATATTTGTATAGCTTTTGGTTTATTTACCTTGCTCTGTGATAGGAATTAAAGACAACAACAGGTTATGTTGCTTAGCAACATCTTCACAGAGATCTTTCAAATTGTTGAAATGATAATGTACTTGTGAGACATTTTGCTTTTCTTGCAGAAAACTTCAAACCAATGGTATTAAATCTTTAATCTTCTTAACAATTTTGTTATATTCCTTTCAGACACTGTCAATTCTACTCACCAAAGCTTTCTCAGTAAGTATAATTTCCCTTTTAGTCCTGACTTCAAGGTCACTGCTTTCAGCTTGACTCATGTTGTTTTCCAAGTGCGAGAACCAGACAAAACAATGGCATTCAATTCAAATGTCAGCAATCAAAATATTTCAGCACTTCTACAGAACTAAGGGTTGAACTTCTAGGCAAACACCACACTATAGAGCATACTGTAGGCATTAACCATTTCAAACTCTGTTCCAAACCCAAAATTACAGCATGAATCAACGAATGTTCATTACTGGTCCCAAGACACTCCTGGTTTATCAGTGCTGCTTCTAATTTTGCTGACACATCCAAATGCTGATATTGTGCGCAGTTTTGGTCCCCTAATCTGAGGAAGGAAATTCTTGCCATAGAGGGAGTACAAAGAAGGTTCACCAGATTGATTCCTGGGATGGCAGGACTTCCATATAATGAAAGGTCAACGTTTCGGATTGACTAGGCTTATACTCACTGGAATTTAGAAGATTGAGGGGGGATATTATTGAAACATATAGAATTCTGAAGGGATTGGACAGGCTAGATGTAGGAAGGTTGTTTCTGATGTTGGAGAAGTCCAAAACGAGGGTTCACAGTTTAAGGATAAAGGGGAAGCCTTTTAGAACTGAGATGAGGAAAAACTTCTTCACACAGTGAGTAGTGAATCTGTGGAATTCTCTGCCACAGGAAGCAGTTGAGGCCAGTTCATTAGCTATATTTAAGAGGGAGTTAGATATGGCCCTTGTGGCTAAAGGGATCAGGTGGTATGGAGAGAAAGCAGGTACAGGGTTCTGAGTTGGATGATCAGCCATGATCATACTGAATGGTGGTGCAGGCTCAAAGGGATGAATGGCCTACTCCTGCACCTATTTTCTATGTTTCTATGTTTCATTAGGTATAACTGTTGAAAACTTTTGTTGTCAAAATGTAGCTTCTACTCAAACCAACCATTGCTGTTGCTAGAGACCAGGCACGGGGAGTTATGCTGTATGATACGCCCTCTGTTCAATACTAAAGGAAAGTTCAAAAAAGTCAAAGAACTGTATTCAATCCTTTATTAGCAACTGAGAAGGTGAGATGAAGAGTCTTTGAAACTCAGTTGATTGGTTGTGGGGACATCTTAATGATGGGGCATGAGGTTGAGTGAAGTTATCTCCTTTGGTTCAAGAGCCTGATGGTTGAGGGATAGTAACTGTTCCTGAACCTTGTGGTGTGAGTCCTGATGCTCCAGTACCTTCTTCCTGATGGCAGCAGTGAGAAGAGAGCACAGCCTAGGTATCCCTGATGATGGATGCTGCTTTCCTGTGACAGCATTTCATGTAGATGTACTCAGTGGTGGGAGGGCTCTACCAGGGTTGTATCCACCACTTTTGGTGGGATTTTTCATTCAAGGGCATTGGTGTTTCCATACTGGGCTGTGATGCAGCTAATCAATATACTCTGCACTACACATCTATAGAAGTTAGTCAAATTTTAGATGTCATGCCAAATAAAAAGAATACAATGAAGGTTTAGCAGATTAATTTATGGGATGCTGAGTCTGTCAAATGAAAAGAGATGAAGCAGACTGGGCCTAAACTGTGTGGAGTTTGATAAAATGAAACAGACACAGTTCTTACAAGGTAGTTGCAGGGACATTGATTCCCTGATTAGGGTTTCTGAACCAGGGATCGCAGTCTTATAAAAAAAAGTTTACCTATTCAGAACAGAGATGAGAAGAGTGGTGAATCTTTGGAGTTCTCTATGCAGGAGGGCTGTGGAAGTTAGGTATTTTCAAGACAAATCAATTGACTTTTCAATCATAAGAGAAATGAAAGATACTGAGATTAATGCAGGAAAATAGCACTGAGGTAAAAGATCAGCCATGTTGTTATTGAAAAGTGGAGGAGATATAAGGGAAAGAATGGCCTTACTCTTGTTCCTACTATGCTGTTGTATTCACGTTCCCCTATTGTTTATTCATACAGAGTACATCTGGTTTGCATTTAAAGATCGATGCATCTGCACTCAAGTGCTGCTAGAGGGGTTATTGAATGACATTGCCAGCTGTCTGCACTGTTGATTATTTTTGCTCATATAAAGAGTTTTCCTTCAGTAATTGAGATGTGTGATGATAGAATTAATTGCCCTCTGTTGTGCTGGGTCAGACATTAAGTGGAGTAGTGTGATCCAGGCTGGGTTTGAGGTGGAGTTTGCAGGTCTTGGAGATAGAATGAAAAAAAAAATATGGAAAGAAAATGTGCATTAATATTTATAGAGACATGAATAGCAGCTTTTTTGAAAACTTACATCAAATATTTGTAACTTGCTGTTTCCTTTAGCCCGATACCATTTGTAACTGTAGCAGTGAACCTCAATGAGACTTTTACTGGATTTGCCTTTTGAGAATTCCACATAGTGTTTACTTCATGCTAAGTATGTAAGAACAAGATAGTTTCTAGCCTCTTAAGTGAGTTTAAAAAAAGAGCATGGACTATATAGAATATCAGGCTGGGAGTTTGACCAAAAATTAAATGCATTTCCTCAATAAATCTCAATGAATGCGGCTGATATTATGACGATTTGAGTGATAGAACTGCAAAGCTTTCTATTTCTGCAATCTGATTTCTATAAAAGATTTAAAATCAAAAGGGCTCTGAATAACTGTGGGGTTTAAAAACTAATTAAAGTACAAGATTTCCTGAGCTAGCTTCATGAGCAAAAATTAGTATTTCTCCTTTGAGAAGGAAACTTATATGAGGAAGCAATGAGCAGAATTTGTTAAATCAAAACAGAATTGTGTTAAATTTAATTTACAAAGTCTCTGAATCCAATCTGGAGTTGTTCTTCACTGGTAATAGACTTATTACAATGATGGATTTTTGTTGTATTTAGAATCATAGAGTCATACAACAGGGATATAGCCCTTCAACTCAATGAATCCATGCCAGCAAGTTCCAATTTCCTGAGTACAGCCCAAATCACTCTCGGTGCCTATCCAAATCCCTAAATTATACAATTGTAGCAGCTTCAACCACTTCCTCTAGCAGCTCATTCTATATACTCATCACCCTCTGAAAATGTTGCCTCTATTCTCCCTTTTAAATCTTTCACCATTCATTATAAATCTATGTCCCCTAGTTTTGGACTTTCCTACCCTGGGGAAAGGACTTCTACCAGTCATGTTATCTATGCCTCTCATAATTTTAGACACCTCTGTAAGATTATTAAGGACCTCCAGCACCCAGGACATGCCCTTTTCTCACTGTTACCACCAGATAGGAGATACAGAAGCCTGAAGGCACAAACTCAGCAATTCAGGAACAGCTTCTTCCCCTCTGCCATCCCATTCCTAAATGGACGTTGAGGTTTTGGACACTACCTCACTTATTTTAATATACAGTATTTCCATTTTTGCACATTTTTCAAAATCTATTCAATATACATAATTGATTTACTTGTTTATTTATTATTATGTTTAAATTTTTTCTCTCTTTCTGTTAGACTTCCTGACTGGGAGACCTCAGTCAGTCCGGATCAGGAGCAGCATCTCCAACACCATCACACTGAGCACAGGAGCTCCCCAGGGTTGCGTGCTCAGTCCACTGCTGTTCACTCTGCTGACTCACGACTGTGCTGCAACACACAGCTCGAACCATATCATCAAGTTCGCCGATGACACCACCATGGTGGGTCTCATCAGCAAGAATGACGAGTCTGCTTACAGAGAGGAGGTGCAGCGGTTAACGGACTGGTGCAGAGCCAACAACCTGTCTCTGAATGAGAACTAAAGAAAAGAGATGGTTGTTGACTTCAGGAGGGCACAAAGCGACCACTCCCCACTGAACATTGACGGCTCCTTGGTAGAGATCGTAAAGAGCACCAAATTTCTTGGTGTTCACCTGACGGAAAATCTCACCTGGTCCCTCAACACCAGCTGCATAGCAAAGAAAGCCCAGCAGTGTCTCTACTTTTTGTGAAGGTTGAGGAAAATCCATCTCCCACCCCCCATCCTCATCACATTCTACAGGGGTTGTATTGAGAGCATCCTGAGCAGTTGCATCACTGCCTGGTTCGGAAATTGCACCATCTCGGATCGCAAGACCCTGCAGCGGATAGTGAGGTCAACTGAGAAGATCATCGGGGTCTCTCTTCCCGCCATCATGGACATTTACACTACACGCTGCATCCGCAAAGGAAACAGTGTTATGAAGGACCCCATGCACCCCTCATACAATCTCTTCTCCCACCTGCCATCTGGGAAAAGGCTCCGAAGCATTCAGGCTCTTACAACCAGACTACATATATAACAGTTTCTTCCCCCAAGCTATCAGACTCCTCAACACACGAAGCCTGGACTGACACCTTGCCCTACTGTCCTGTTTATTATTTATTGTAATGCCTGCACTGGTTTTGTGCACTTTATGCAGTCCAGTGTAGGTCTGTAGTATAGCTTTCTCTTTTTTTTAAGTAGTTCAGTCTAGTTTTTGTATTGTGTCATGAAAACCATGGTCCTGAAAAACATTGTCTCATTTTTACTATGCACTGTACCAGCAGTTATGGTCAAAACGACAATAAAAGTTGACTTGACTTGAGATTATTGAGATTGCATTGAATTGCTGCTGGTAAGTTTACAAATTTCATGTCACGTGCCAGTGATAATAAACCTGATTCTGATTCTGCTTGCTCCTCATTCTCCTACATTCCAAGGAATAAAGACTTAGCCTAGCCAACATCTCTGTATAACTGCTCCAGCATCATAAATCCTTTCTGCAATTTAACCATGTGTGACCAAAACTGTACTTAGTACTCTAAATGGAGCCTTGCCAATGACTCCTGCAAATGCAATACTGTATAACATTCCAACTCCAATGCTCAGTGCCCTTACTGATGAAAGCCAGTGTGCTAAATGTCTTTTTCACTACCCAGTCTGTGATGCTGTTTTCAATGAACTCTGCACTTATACTCCAAAGTCCTTCTGCTCCATTACAAGGATTTTGCACCATCATTCATAGTCGAGCTTATACCCTGGTTCGACTTTTCAAAATGCAGCGTCTCATACTTGCCTTCTTCACTATCAACAATACCTCCAAACTTCTTGCAATCTGCAAACCTACTGTTTGTTTATTATATAAATAATAACGAACACCTGCCACTGTGGTATATCACTAGCCGCCAGCCTCCATTCCAAGAATCACCCTCAACTAGGCAGAAAAATGGTTCCGCACAGCCAAGAAGGGCCAAAAGGCCTGTTTCTGTGCTGTAACGTTCTATGGTTCTATGGTTCTAACTATTACCCTCTGCTTCCTACCTCTGAGCCAATTCTGAATCCATCTAACCAACTCTCCCTGGATTCCATGGGACCTAACCTTTCAGACCAGGCTATCACGAGGGACTTTAGACATAAGATATAGGAGCAGAATCAGGACTTTTGGCCCATCAAGTCTGCTGTGCCATTTCATCCTGACTGTTCTATTTCCCCTCTTAGCCCCAATCTCCTGCCTTCTCCCCATATCCCTTCATGCTCTGACTAATCAAGAATCTATGAATCTCTGCCTTAAATATACCCAGTGACTTGGACCCCACAACCACCTGTGAGAATGAATTCCTCAGATTCTCCACCCTTTGGCTAAAGAAATTCCTCATCTCCATTCTAAATGGATGTCCTCAATTCTGAGACTATATCCTCTGGTCTTAGACTCTCCCACCATAGGAAACATCCTCTGCATATCCACTATCGAGGCCTTTCAACATTCAATAGGTTTCAATGAGATCCCCTCATTCTTCTGAATCCCAGTGAATACAAGTCCAGAGCCATCAAATGATTAGCCATTCAACCTGGAATCACTTTCGTGAAAATCCTTTGAACCCTCCCCAAATTCAGCACACCCTTTCTTAGATAAGGGGTCCAAAGCTGCTCATGACAGTGCAAGTATTGCTGAGAAGATGGCATCAGCAAACAACACAACCAGGGATGGCATCCTTCAGGCAGTTCCCGAGACTGCTTCTTTCACTCCTTTTCTTTCAAATGTGGCTCTGCTGTTGTTAGAACCTGTGAGCTACATTTTGGTGAGGTGTTTTCAAGCAGATTGAGTGATCTGGCACTTTATTGTCTCCGAGGGGGTTTGGTGAGGTTTCGAGCTAAGTGTGTGGCCTGGAGGTGTGATGTGAGCCTGTGATCGACTCCATTTCTCACCAATCTTGCCATTAAAGCATTGAGGAAGGGTGAAAACATTGAGGACGAGAGTAGAAGGTGAGCAAGTTTTCAGCGACGTTCACCTGCAGGTAACCAGTCTTTCTCTCTCACTCTCACTCACTGCTGCCAGAGGAAGGTGTCTGCGTGTGACAGTCTTATCTGGTGCTCCCCGAGGAAGGACCCTGCATTTGAATAGTCTCTTTCTCTCCTCCTTGCTTGATTCTGCTGGAGGATGTTGCTGGAGTCTTGAGTCTTGGGCAAGGTTTGCAGTTTGAGGATTGTATTCCATGGTTCATGTTATGATGTGTTTCTGGTTTCTGGTCACTCCTTTTTTGTTGCTATTTGGTGCAGTTTTGATTGAGGATGAGTAGCTCTCCAGCCTGAAGTTGAAAAACCCAGCACAAGATTGAACAGAACTGAGCTGACCTGAATATCCCTGGACTGTTTCGAAGATTTATGGTTTGGTGTTTTATATTCTGTGTATTTCGCTCATTTTTTTTTGCTGTTTGCACAATTTGTTCTTTTGTTTTTGCACGTTAGGGGTTTGATGTTTCTCTTTGAACTAATTCCACAGTTTCCTTTCCTCATTTCATGGCTCTCTGTGGGAAGACAAATCTCAGGGTTGTATACTACTTACACACTTTGATAATAAATATATTTTGAAGCTTTGAATCGTTGAAGTGAGCCCTCACCAGTGCCTTATAAAGCCTCAACATTACATCCTTGTTTTTATATTCTAGTCCTCTTGAAATGACTGCTAATGTTGCATTTGCCTTCCTCACCACTGACTCGACCTGTAAATTAATCTTTAGGGAATATTGCACAAGGACACCCAAGTCCCCTTGCACCTCAGATTTTTAAATTTTCTCTCCATTTAGAAAATAGTCTATGCTTTTATTTCTTCTATCAAAGTGCATGACCGTACACTTTCAAACACTGTATACCATCTGCTACTTCTTTGCCCATTCTCCTAATCTAAGTCCTTCTTTAGCCTCTCTGTTTCCTCAGCACTACCTGCCCCCCAGCAATCTTCGTATTGTCCACACAGTTGGCCACAAATCCACCAGTGCTGTCATCCAAGTCATTGACATATAACGTGAAAAGAAGTGGTCCCAACAGTGACTTCTGCAGAACTCCACTAGTCACCAGTAGCTATCCAATAAAGGCTCCCTTTGTTCCCACACTTCACCTCTTGCCAATCAGCCAATGCTCTACCCATGCTCTTGTCTTTTCTGTAATAACCATGGACTTCTAACATGTGCAGCACCTTGTCAAAGGCCTTCTGAAAATCCAAGTACACAATGCCCACCGATTTTCCTTTGTGTTTCCTGCTTACTATTTCTTCAAAGAATTCCAACAGAATTGTCAGGCAAGATTTCCCCTTGAGGAAACCATGCTGACTTTGGCTATTTTATCATGTGCCTCCAAGTACCCTGAGACTCCATCCTTAACAATTGACTCCAATATCTTCCCAACCACTGAGGTTGGACTAAATGGCCTATAATTTATTATCTTCTGCCTCTCTTCCTTCAATTTTCTAGTTGTCCGGAACTATACCAGAATCCATTGATTCTTGTAAGATCATTACTAACGCTTCCACGATCTCTTCAACCACCACTTTCAGATCCTAAGATGCAGATCGTGTGGTCCAAGTGAATTATCTACTTTCAGACCTTTCAGTTTCCCAAACACCTTCTCCCTAGGAATGGCAACTTCATTCACTTCTGCCCCCTGACACTCTCAAACTTCCGGCTTACTGCTGGTGTCTTACACAGTGAAGACTGATGTAAGATATTTATTTAGTTCAGCCACCATTTTCTGGTCACCCATCACCTCCTCAGCGTCATTTTCCAGAGGGTCGATATCCATACTCACCTCTCTTTTAAACTTCATATATCTGAAGAAACTTTCAGTATCCTCTTTAATATTAATGGCCAGCTTACTATTGTATTCCATCTTTGCCTTCTTTATGACCTTTTCATTGCCTTATGTTGATTTTTAAATGCTTCCCAATCCTCCAACTTGCCACAAATTTGTGCTCCATTATATGCTCTCTCTTTGGCTTATATGTTGGCTGTGACTTCCCTTGTCAGCCATGGTTGCATTCTTCTCCTTTTTGAATACTTCTTCTTTGGGATGTATGTATCCTGTGGCTTCCAAATTGCTCCCAGAAACTCCAGCCATTGCAGCTCTGCCACCATCCCTGCTAGTGTTCCCTTCCATTCAGTTTTGGTCAGATCCTCTGTCCTGCCACTGTAATTCCCTTTACTCCATTGTAATACTGATACAACTAAACTGAGTATAGAAATAGAGTGAAGTGGAGAATGAATGCATGGCTGAGGGAGTGGAGCAGGAGGCAAGGATTCAGATTTCCGGTTCATTGGGACCTCTTTTGGGGACAGGTGTGACCTGTACAAAAAGGAAAGGATGCACTTGAATTCAAGGGGGGGGGGCAATATCCTGGCAGGGAAGTTTGCTAAGGCTACTGGGAAGAGTTTAAACTAAAATTGCTGGTGGATGGGAACTGAACTGAAGAGATGGAGGAAGGGGCTATTAGCTCACAAATAGAGAAAGTTTGGAGACTGTGTTCCAAGGTTCCGATGTTTCAGACGTGATAGAGGCAGAGTGATGAAGGGTGGGGGGGGGGTGGCTTTGCTAGTCAGGGAAAATATTACAGCAGTGCTTTGGCAGGACAGATTAGAGGGCTGGTCTACTGAGGCCATATGGATTGAGCTGAGAAACAGGAAAGGTATGACCACATCAATAGGGTTGTATTATAGACCACCCTATAGTCAGAGAGAATTGGAGGAGCAAATCTGCAGAGAGATAACAGACAACTGCAGGAGACAGAAAGTTGTGATTGTAGGGGATTTTAATTTTCCACACATTGATTGGGACTCCCATACTGTTAAAGGTCTAGATGGGTTAGAATTTCTAAAGTGTGTTCAGGAAAGTTTTCTAAATCAATATATAGATGTACCAACTAGGGAGGATACAATATTAGATCTCCTATTAGGAAATGAGTCAGGGCAGGTGATAGAAGTGTATGTAGGGGAACACTTTGGTTCCAGTGATCATAACACCACTAGTTTCAACTTGATCATGGATAAAGATAGATCTGGTCCTTGGGTTGAAGTTCTAAACCGGAAAAAGGACAAATTTGAAGAAATGAGAAAGGATCTAAATAGGGTAGATTGGGACAGGTTGTTCTCTGGCAAGGACGTGATTGGTAAGTGGGAGGCCTTCAAAGGAGAAATTTTGAGAGTGCAGAGTTTGTATGTTCTGTTCAGGGTTAAAGGCAAAATAAATAAGAATAAGGAACCTTGGTTCTCGAGGGATATTGGAACTCTGATAAAGAAGAAGAAGAGAGAGATGTTATAACATGTATAGGTGACAGGGAGGAAATAAGATGCTTGAGGAGTATAGAAAGAGTAAGAAAATATTTAAGAAAGAAATCAGGAGAGCTAAAAGAAGACATGAGGTTGCTTTGGCTGTCAGGGTGAAGGATAATCCTAAGAGCTTCTACAGGTACGTTAAGAGCAAAAGGATAGTAAGGGATAAAATTGGTCGTCTTGAAGATCAGAGTGGTTGGCTATGTATGGAACCAAAAGAAATGGGAGAGATATTAAATGGGTTTTTTTGCACCTGTATTTACTAAGGAAACTGGAATGGAGTCTATGGAAACAAGGAAAACAAGTAGGGATTTATACAGATTAAAGAGGAAGAGGTGCTTGCTGTCTTGAGGCAAATCAGAGTAGATAAATCCCCAGGACCTGATAGGGTATTCCCTCGGACCTTGAAGGAGACTAGTGTTGAAATTGCAGGGGCCCTGGCAGAAATACTTAAAATGTTGATATCCACGGGTCAGGTGCTGGAGGATTGAAGGATAGTTCCGTTGTTTAAAAAAGGCTCTAAAAGTTAAGCTGGGAAATTATAGGCCAGTAAGTTTGACATTGGTAGTCGGTAAATTATTGGAAGGAATACTAAGGGATAGGATCTACAAGTATTTGGATAGACAGGGACTTATTAGAAAAAGTCAGCTTGGCTTTGTGCATGGTAGGTCATGTTTAACCAATCTATTAGAGTTTTTTGAAGAAATTACCAGGGAAAGTGGATGAAGGGAAGGCAGTGGATGTTGTATACATGGACTTCAGTAAGGCCTTTGACAAGGTCTCACATGGGAGGTTAGTTAGGAAGATTCAGTCACTAGGTATACATGGAGAGGTAGTAAATTGGATTAGACATTGGCTCAATGGAAGAAGCCAGAGAGTGGTAGTGGAGGATTGCTACTCTGAGTGGAGGCCTGTCATCTATATCAATGATCTGGATGATAACGTGGCAAATTGGATTAGCAAATTTGTTGATGATACAAAGACTGGAGGTGTAGTGGATAGTGAGGAAGGTTTTCAAAGCTTGCAGAGGGATTTGGACCAGTTGGAGGAAAGGGGTGAAAAATGGCAGATGGAGTTTAATGTGGACAAGTGTGAGGTATTGCACTTCGGAAGATCAAACCAAGGTAGAACATACAAGGTAAATGATAGGACACTGAGGAGTGCAGTAGAACAGAGGGATCTGGGAGTACAGATACGTAATTCCCTAAAAGTGGCGTCACAGGTTGATAGGGTCATAAAGAGAGCTTTTGGTACATTGGCCTTTATAAATCAAAGTATTGAGTATAAGAGTTAGAATGTAATGGTGAGGTTGTATAAGACATTGGTGAGAGTGAATTTGGAGTATTGTGTGCAGTTTTGGTCACTTAATTACAGGAAGGACATTAATAAGGTTGAAAGAGTGCAGGGAAGGTTTACAAGGACTTGAGAAACTGAGTTACAAAGAAAGGTTGAATAGGTTAGGACTTTATTCCCTGGAGCGTAGGAGAATGAGGGGTGATTTGATGGAGGTGTATAAAATTATGATGGGTATAGATAGAGTGAATGCAAGCAGGTTTTTTCCACTGAGGTTAAGGGAGAAAAAAACCAGAGGTCATGGGTTAAGGGTGAAGGAGGAAAAGATTAAAGGGAACATTGGGTGGGGGCTTCTTCATGCAGAGAGTGGTGGGAGTGTGGAATGAGCTGCCAGATGAAGTGGTGAATGCGGGCTCACTTTTGACACTTAAGAAAAACTTGGACAGGTATATGGATGAGAGGGGCTTGGAGGGATATGGTCTAGGTGCAGGTCAGTGGGACTAGGCAGTAAAATGGTTTGGTACAGCAAAGAAGAGCCAAAAGGCCTGTTTCTGTGCTGTAATGTTCTATGGTTCTAGTGCAAGAGGGAGGATAGGTAGGTGATAGAGAAGGAATGCGAAAAGTGATGGTTTGAGATGTGTCTATTTTAATGCAAGAAGCATCATGAACAAAGTGGATGAGCTTAGAGCATAGATCACTACTTGGAGCTATGATGTTGTGGTCATTACAGAGACTTATATAATTCAGGGGCAGGAATGGTTACCTAGAGTGCCAGGCTATAGATGTTTCAGAAAGGTCAGGGAGGGAGGCAAAAGAGGTGGGGGCATGGCACTGCTAATCAGAGATAGTGTCACGGCTGCAGAAAAGGAGGAAGTCATGAAAGGATTGTCTACTGAGTCTCTGTGGGTGGAAGTTAGGAACAGGAAGGGGGTCAGTAACTCTACTGGGTGTTCTTTATAGACCACCCAATAGTAAAAGGGACATTGAGGAGCAGAGAGGGAGATAGATTCTGGGAAGGTGTAATAATAAGGTTGTCATGGTAGGAGATTTTAATTTCCCAAATATTAATCAGCATCTGCCTAGAACAAGGAGGTTAGTGTAATGTATTATGTGAGTATTCATAGGTCAGAGTGCATATGACATCAGAACGTGGGGGTTTTGTAAAATGGAAGTCTGTAGAATAAACATGTGTGTTTAACACTGCGGTGTCCGAGTCACATTAACGCTACATGGTGTCAGAAGTGGGATTCGAACCCACACCTCCATTTGGAAAGCTACTAGAGAGCAATACTGAATGGCATTAGGAAGACTAACTAAAGAAAAGTTTTGACACATTGAAGCAGTTGGTTACCAATGCACCAGCACTCAAGTTCTATGATGTCAATAAACCGGTGACGATGTCTGTCGATGCCAGTTTGGAAGGAATAGGTGCCGTTATACTGCAGGATGGGAGGCCTGTGGCTTATGGATCACAAGCACTTACGGACTGTCAACGCTGATATGCTCAAAGCGAGAAGGAATTACTCGCCATAGTTTATGGGTGTGAGAAGTTCCACCAGTATGTATATGGCAAAGAAATCCAGACTGAGAGTGATCACAAACCACTTGAGAGCATCTTCAAAAAGCCACTTCATCAAGCTCCTATGAGGCTGCAAAGGGGCTTCTCAGGCTACAGAGGTTCACTCTCACAGTCACCCATAAGCCAGGAAAAGAACTGCACATCACTGAAGCTTTGAGCCTTTACCTCAAAGGGCAAAAGGAAGAGTTGCTAGGAAGAGAGCTGGAGGTCAACTGGGTTACACCTCAGCTACCCATCTCTGAGGAGAAGTTGAACATGTTCAGAAAAGCGACTGCAGAAGATCCTGAAATGCAGATGCTAAGAGACATTATAATGAATGGATGGCCAACAGAAAGAAAAGATGTTCCAAAAGAAATACAGAAATATTGGACATTTAAAGAGGAAATTAGCTATGCATCAGGACTAATGTTCAAAATGGCAGAACTCATAGTACCAAATCAAATGAGACAAGAAATGCTCAACAGAATTCATGAGTCACACCTGAGGATAGTGAAATGTAAAGAAAGAGCAAGGGACATACTCTATTGGCCAGGTATGTCAACTCAGATAGAGGACATTGTGTCTCAGTGTGCTGTCTGTAATGAAAACAAAAACAGCAATCCAAGAGAGCCTCTGCTTCCCCACCCACTACCAGGAAGACCATGGGAGAAGATTGGCACGGATCTCTTTCACTACAATGGTGCAGAATATCTGCTTTGTGTGGACTACTATTCAAAATATCCGGAGATCACCACGTTAAGTGACAAGATGTCATTACCGCAATGAAGTGAACATTCGCAAGACATGGTATTCCAGATATTGTTGTTAGTAACAATGGTCCACAATATGCCAGTGGTGAGTTTAGAGGGTTCTCAGAAAGCTGGGTATTTCAACATGTTACTTCCAGTCCAGGGCACGCTCAGTCTAATGGACAAGCAGAGAGAACTGTACAAACTGTCAAGAACATGCTCAAGAAGGCACAAAGCAGCAACAGTGACCCTTACGTTGCTCTGCTTGAATATCACAACACACTGATTGAGGGTGTGGGGTTCTGTCCTGTGCAGCTGTTGATAGGGCATCATCTGAAGTCCAAACTGCCAACATCCACAACTCTACTGACTCCTGAAGATAATGCTCAAGTACATGGCAAGCAAAAGTACAAGCAAATAAAGCAAAAGGGCTACTATAACAGACATACAAGACAGTTGCCAGATCTGCATATAGGTGAAAATGTCAGAATACAGAGAGGAGACACTTGGCAACCAGCTGTGGTTGTGAACAGACATCAGCAACCAAGATCCTTCATAGTTCGCACGCTGGATGGAAGAGTCTACAGGAGGAACAGGAAGCATCTGCTGAAGACAGGTGAGAGGAAGTTCCCACGTACAGATACACAGGACATTTCCACGGATACAGACATGGAAACAAACGACACCAAGAGTAAGGGGTGTGACGAAACCCCACGACGCAATGACAGTGAAAGTTCGGCGCAGACAGACCGAGCTGGAAATGCAGACACAGAGGTTACTCGAGAGACTGACTGTGAACGACAAGCACAGTCACAGTTCCATCGCACAAGGTCTGGGAGACAAGTCAAACTTCCAGCGAGATACAGAGACTAGATCTACCTACAGTCTCGCACAGATTGAGACAAAATCACACATGTTATAAGTTCCAAGGTGTGAAATAAAAGGTTTATTAGTCTATGTTAGTAAAAGAAAATATACTGCTGTTAGTTTTGTAAGATACAATGTAGAATACAGTATAAGAAGTTAAGATTTTTATTAGTTTATGTCATGGCTATTGTAATGTTAGAAAGTCATACCTGGAGGCATTGTTTTGGTAATTCACAGTATTGTAAAGTAAAACTTGAGAAGGGGGATGTAATGTATTATGTGAGTATTCATAGTTCAGAGTGTGTATGACGTCAGAACGTGGGGGTTTTGTAAAATGGAAGTCTGGTGAATAAACATGTGTGTTTAATACTGCGGTGTCTGAGTCACATTAACGCTACAGTTAGATGGGGTGGAGTTTGTTAGGTGAGTTCAGGAAGGTTTCTTGACTCAATATGTAGATAAGCCTACAAGAGGAGAGGCTGTACTTGATTTGGTGTTGAGAAATGAACCTGGTCAGGTGTCATGTCGCTGAAAGGGAGAATATTTTGGAGATAGTGATCACAATTTTATCTCCTTTACCATAGCATTGGAGAGGGATAGGAACAGACAATTTAGGAAAGTGTTTAATTGGAGTAAGGGGAAATATGAAGCTATCAGGCAGGAACTTGGGAGCATAAATTGGGAAGAGATGTACTCAGGGAACTGTATGGCAGAAATGTGGCAAATCTTCAGGGGATATTTGCATGGTGTTCTGCATAGGTATGATCCAATGAGACAGGGAAAGGATGGTAGGGTGCTGGAACCGTGGTATACAAAGGCTGTTGAAAATCTAGTCAAGTAGAAAAGAAAAGCTTACGAAAGGTTAAAAAAACTAGGTAATGATAGAGATCTAGAAGATTATAAGGCTAGCAGGAAGGAACTTAAGAATGAAATTAGGAGAGCCAGATGGGGCCACGAGAAGGCTTTAGCGAACAGGATTAAAGAAAACCCCGGGGCATTCTGCAAGTATGTGAAGAGCAAGAGGATAAGACTTAAGAGAATGTGGCAATCAAATGTGGCAGCAGAAAAGTGTGTATAGAACCTGAGGAGATAGCAGAGATACTTAATGAATACTTTGCTTCAGTATTCACTACTGAAAAGGATCTTGGCGATTGTAGGGATGACTTACAAGGGATTGAAAAGCTTGAGCATATAGACATTAAGAAAGAGGATGTGCTGGAGCTTTTGGAAAGCATCAAGTTGGATAAGTCTCTGGGATCGGATGAGATGTACCCCAGACTACTGTGGGATGTGAGGGAGGAGATTGCTGAGCCTCTGGCAATGATCTTTGCTTCATCAATGGGGACGGGAGAGGTTCCGGAGTATTGGAGAGTTGCAGATGTTGTTCCCTTATTTAAGAAAGGGAGTAGAGATAGCTCAGGAAATAATAGACCAGTAAGTCTTACTTCAGTGGTCGGTAAGTTGATGGAGAAGGAAATGTTACAGCTGTATAGGACCCTGTTCAGACCCCACTTTGTGTACTGTGCTCATATCTGGTCACCTCACTACAGGAAGGATGTGGAATCTATAGAAAGGGTGCAGAGGATATTTAGAAGGATGTGCCCTGGATTGGGGAGCATGCCTTATGAGAATAGGTTGAGTGAACTCGGCCTTTTATCCTTGGAGCGACAGAAGTGACCTGATAGAGGTGTTTAAGATGATGAGAGGTATTGATCATGTGGAGAGACAAATGCTTTTTCCCAGGGCTGAAGTGGCTAGCATGAGAGGGCACAGTTTTAAGGTGCTTGGAAGTAGGTACAGAGAAGATGGCAGGGTTAAGTTTTTTTACAGAGAGAGTGGTGAATGTGTGAAATGGGCTGTCAGCATTGGTGGTGGAGGCAGATATGATAGGGTCTTTTAAGAGATTCCTGGATAGGTACAGTACATGGAGTTCAGAAAAATAGAGGGCTATGGGTAACCTTAGGTAATTTCTAAGTAAGTAAATGTTCAGCACAGCACTGTGAGCTGAAGGGCTTCTCTTGTGCTGTAGGTTTCTATGTTTCTATGTGTATCCCCTCCCTCTTAAACTGCAGGGTGAATTCTATCATATTATGATCACTACGTCCTAAGGTTTCCTTTATCTTAAGCTGCCTAATCAATTCTGATTCATTGCACAGCACCCAATCCAGAATAGATGATCCCTTTTTGGGTGAAACCACGAGCTGTCCTAAAGAGCCATCGTGTAGGCATTCTACAAATTCCCCCTCTTGGGATCCAGCACCAACCTGATTTTCCCGATCTACCTGCATCTTGAAATCCCCCCTGACTTTGGTAATATTGCCCTTTTGAGGTGTATTTTCTATCTCACATTGTAATTTGTAGATCACATCTTTGCTACTCTTTGGAGGACCGTGTATAACTCCCATCAGGGTCTTTTTAGCTTTGCAGTTTGTTAGCTCTACCCACAATTCTACACCTTCTGAACTTATGTCACCTCTTTCTAATGATTTCATTTCACTTTTACCAACAGAGCATCTCTATCCCCTCTGCCGACATGTCTGTCCTTTCCATTCGATGTGTATCCCTGGATGTTCAGCTCCCAGCTATAATTTTCTTTTAGCCACAGTTCAGTGATGCCCACAACATCATGTGTGCCAACATTTAACTGTGCTACATGTTCATCCATCATATTCCATATCTGCATGCATTTAAATATACCATCTTCAGGCATATATTCAACACAAGTTTCAATTTTTTCTCCCCTTTAACATTGCAACTCATCCTGTTGACTGCAATTTTGTGCTAGTACCAGCCTCTCCTTGCTAGCAGTATCACTACACACTGCCTCGGTTTGTAAACCACCTACCCTATCCTCAGCACTATCACTCCAGTTCCCTTCCCCCTGCCAAATTAGTTTAATCCATCCTGACTAGTGGTCCCCCTGAGTTCAGGTGTAAACCATCCCTTTTGTACAGGTCATGCCTTCCCCAGAAGAGATCCCAATGATTCAGAAATTGGAAGCCCTGCCCCTGCACAAGTTCCTCAGCTACCATTCATCTGCCAAATCATCCTATTCTTACCCTCGCTGGTGCGTGCCAGAGACAGCAATCCAGGGATTGCAACCCAGTGGGTCCTGCTTTCAAACTTTCTACCTAGCTCCCTGAAATCTCTCTTCAGCACCAGCTCACCTTTCCCACCCATGTCATGGTGCCACTATGTACCAAGACTGCTCACCCTCCCCCTTTAGAATGCCATGGACCTGATCTGAGACATCCCTGACCCTGGCACCTAGGAGGCAACATACCATTCGGGTATCTCTACCGAGTCCACAGAATCTCTTCCCTGTTCCTCTGACTATGGAATCTCTTATTACCACTGCAGTCCTCTTCACCCCTCTTCTCTTCTGACTCAGGGTCAGAGATCTGGTCAATGCAGATCTCCCCCAACCCCCCTCAATTGATTGGTCGCCCCTCTCAACAGCATCCAATGTGGCATACTTATTATTGAGGGGAATGACCGCAGAGGTACATAAGAAATAAGAAGAAGGAGCAGGAGTCGGCTATCTGTCCCATCAAGCTTGCTCTGCCATTCAATAAGATCATGGCTGATCTGACCATTGACTCATCTCCACCTACCTGCCTTTTCCCCTTAACCCTTAATTCCCCTGCTATGCAAAAATCTATCCTACCTTGTCTTAAATACATGCACTGAGGCAACCTCTACTGCTTCATTGGGCAGAGAATTCCACAAATTCACCACCATCTAGGAAAAGCAGTTCCTCCTCATCTCTGTCCTAAATCTACTCACTCAAATCTTGCTGCTATGTTCCTGAGTTCTAGTCTCACCTACCAATGGAAACAACTTTCCTGCTTCTATCTTATCTAACCCTTTCATAATTTTTTTAATGTTTCTGTAAGATCTCCTCTCATTCTTCTGAATTCCAGTGAGTACAGTCCCTGGCAACTCAATCTCATCTGATAATCCAACCCCCTCATCTCCGGAATCAACCTGGTGAACCTCCTCTGCACCGCCTCCAAAGTCAGTATATCCTTCTTCAAATAAGGCAACCAAAACTGCATGCAATACTCCAAGTGCAGCCTCACCAGCACCCTGTACAATTGCAGCATAACCGCCCTGCTCTTAAATTCAATCTAATGAAGGCCAACATCCCATTTGCCTTCTTGAAAGCCTGCTGCACCTGCAAACCAACCTTCTGTGATTCACGCACAAGCACTCCCAAGTCCCTTGAGCAGCAGCACGCTGCAGTTTTTTACCATTTAAATAATATTCTGCTCTTTCATTTTTCCTTCTAAAGTGGATGACCTCACACTTACCAACATTGTACTCCATCTGCCAGACCCTTGCCCACTCACTTAACCTATCTATATCTCTCTGCAATTTCTCCATATCTTCTGCACAATTTGTTTTTCCACTTAATTTAGTATCATCTACAAACTGAGGTACAATACACTGGGTCCCCTCTTCCAGATCTTTAGTGTATATTGTGAACATTTGCAGGCCCAGCACCAGCCCCTGTGGACACCACTCACCACTGATTCCCAACCAGAGTAACACCCATGTATCCCAAATCTCTGCTTTCTATTAGTTAACAAGTCCTCTATCCATGTTAATACATCACCCCCAGCTCTATGCATCCTTATCTTATGGATAAGACTTTTATGTGGCACCTTATCAAACGCCTTCTGGAAATCCAAGTAAATAACATCCATCTGTTTCTCTCTATCCACTGTGCTTGTTATATTTGGATACTGTTGGGGATGACCTACCAGGGACAAGTTGTAGTGGTTGCGTCTCTGGCACGGAGACTGGGCTCTCAGCTCAGAAGGGAAGGAGAGAAAAGAGGAGAGCAGTAGTGATAGGGGATTTGATAGTTAGGGGGACAGATAGGAGATTCTGTGGAGGAGATCGAGAATCCCGGATGGTCTGTTTCCTCCCTGGTGCCAGGGTCTGTGATATCTCGGATAGAGTCCTCAAGAGGGAGGGTGAGCAACCGGATGTTGTGGTCCATGTAGGAACCAATGCTGTGGATAGGAAGAGTGAAGAGGTCCTGAAAGGTGAGTTTAGGGAGCTAGGTGCCAAGTTAAAGGACAGTACCTCCAGGATAGCAATCTCAGGATTGTTACCAGTGCCACATGCAGTTGGGTTTATAAATAGTAAGATAGTGCAGATCAACACGTGGCTGAAGACATGGTGCAGGAGGGAGGGCTTCAGATTTATAGATAATTGGGCAGTTTTCCAGGGAAGGTGGGACCTGTTCCGGTGGGAAAGTTTACATCAGAACTGGACGGGGACAAATATTCTTGCAGGTAGGTTTGCTAGAGAGGACCCGGTGGATTTAAACTAGATATGAGGGGGGAGGGGAACCAGAGTGTCGGAACAGATCTATGGGAGAAGGAAGGAAAAGAAGACAGTAAAGTTCCTTGTACTGTTAGAGATGAACAGAGAGGAAGAGGTGGAGAATTTCTTAAATGCAATTATTTTAATACTAGGAGCATTGTAAGAAAGGTGGATGAGCTTAAAGCATGATTTGATACCTGGAAATATGATGTTGCGGCTATTAGTGAAACATGGTTGCAGGAGGGGTGTGATTGGCAACTAAATATTCCTGGATTTCGTTGCTTCAGGTGTGATAGATTCAGAGGGCCAAGGGGGGGAGGTGTTGTGTTGTTTGTCAGAGAAAATATTACAACGGTGCTCTGGCAGGATAGATTAGAGGGCTCATCTAGGGAGACTATTTGGGTGAATTGAGGAATGGGAAATGTGTAGTAACACTTATAGGGGTGTATTATAGACCTCCTAATGGGGAACGAGTACTGGAGGAGCAAATTTGCAAGGAGATAGCAGATATTTGTAGTAAGCACAGGGTTGTGATTGTGGGAGATTTAAATTTTCCACACATAGACTGGGAAGCCCATACTGTAAAAGGGATGGATGGTTTGGGGTTTTAAAATGTGTGTGGGATAGTTTTTTGCAGCAATACATAGAGAAACCAACTAGAGAAGGGGCAGTGTTGGATCTTCTGTTAGGGAATGAGATAGGTCAGGTGACAGAGATATGTGTTGGGGAGCACTTCGGGTCCAGTGATCACAATGCCATTAGTTCCAATATAATTACGGAGAGAAGGATAGGACTGGACCCAGGGTTGAGATTTTTGATTGGAGAAAGGCTAACTTTGAGAAGATGCGAAAGGATTTAGAAGGAGTGGATTGGGACAATTTGTTTTATGGGAAGGATGTAATAGAGAAATGAAGGTCATTTAAAGGTGAAATTCTGAGGGTACAAAATCTTTATGTTTCTGTTAGGTTGAAAGGAAAGGTTAAAAGTTTGAGAGAGCCATGGTTTTCAAGGGATATTGGAAACTTGGTTAGGAAAAAGAGAGATATCTACAATAAATATAGGCAGCATGGAGTAAATGAGGTGCTCGAGGAATATAAAAAATGTAAGAAAAATCTTAAGAAAGAAATTAGAAAAGGTAAAAGAAGATACGAGGTTGCTTTGACAAGTAAGGTGAAAATAAATCCAAAGGGTTTCTACAGTTATATTAATAGCAAAAGGATGGTGAGGGATAAAATTGGTCCCTTAGAGAATCAGAGTGGACAGCTATGTGTGGAGCCGAAAGAGATGGGGAAGATTTTGAACAATTTCTTTTCTTCAGTATTCATTAAAGGGACACAAGTAGGGAACTTATGGAAACTATGACGATTAAAGAGGAGGAAGTACTGGTGCTTTTAAGGAATATAAAAGTGGATAAATCTCTGGGTCCTGACATGATATTCCCTAGGAACTTGAGGGAGGTTAGTGTAGAAATAGCAGGGGCTCTGACAGAAATATTTCAAATGTCATTAGAAATGGGGATGGTGTCGGAGGATTGGCTCATGTGGTTCCATTATTTTAAAAGGGTTCTAAGAGTAAATCTAGCAATTAAAGGCCTGTCGGTTTGACATCAGTGGTGGGTAAATTAATGGAAAGTATTCTTAGAGATGGTATATATAATTATCTGGATAGACAAGGTCTAATTAGGAACAATCAGCATGGATTTGTGCATGGAAGTTCATGTTTGACAAATCTTACTGAATTTTTTGAAGAGGTTACGAGGAAAGTTGATGAGGGTAAAGCAGTGGATGTTGTCTATATGGACTTCAGTAAGGCCTTTGACAAGGTTCCACATGGAAGGTTCAATCGTTAGGTATTAATATTGAAGTAGTAAAATGGATTCAATGGTGGCTGGATGGGAGATGCCAGAGAGTAGTGGTGGATAACTGTTTGTCAGGTTGGAGGCCGGTGACTAGTGGCGTGCCTTGGGGATCTGTACTCGGTCTAATATTGTTTGTCATATACATTAATGATCTGGATGATGGGGTGGTAAATTGGATTAGTATGTATGCAAATGATACTAAGATAGGTGGCATTGTGGATAATGAAGTAGGTTTTCAAAGCTTGCAACAGGGAAGCTAGAGCGAGGCACAAGTTGATTGTAAAATAATTAATTATAGAGAATGAGAATGATAGATCCAGATTAAACTTGTGCAGCTGTTTTACAGATGTAAGGCAACTTTTAGAAATGGATAGAAGTTGGAAGAGAAAACTGAATGAAAAAAAGCAAATGGTGTGTGCAGTGAATTGAAAGGAAATGAATGTATTCAGTAACTTGATTCAGTAACTGGGTTTCAGCACCTAAGTTACAGGGTAATGTTGAACAAATTACGTCTTTATTCTTTGGAGCATAGAAGGTTGAGGGGGGATTTGACAGAGGTATTTAAAATTATGAGGGAGATAGATAGAGTTGACGTGGATAGGCTTTTTTCCATTGAGAGTAGGGGAGATTCAAACAAGAGGACATGAGTTGAGAGTTAAGGGGCAAAAGTTTAGGGGTAACATGAGGGGGAACTTCTTTACTCAGAGAGCGGTAGCTGTGCGGAACTAGCTTCCAGTAGAAATGGAAGAGGCAGGTTCGATATTGTCATTTTAAAAAAATTGGATAGGTATATGGACAGGAAAGGAATGGAGGGTTATGGGCTGAGTGCAGGTCAGTGGGACTAGGTGAGAGTAAGCATTCGGTACGGACTAGAAGGGCTGAGATGGCCTGTTTCCATGCTGTAATTGTTATATGGTTATATGCAATAATCAAGGGAAGTCCTAAACTGTGGGGTTGCCATATTTGTGGTTATAACCAAAACTACCTGTCAGATTTCACAAGATTCATGCATCACACATTAAAATCAGAGGAGGGAGAAGTCCAGATACCAGTAATGGAAACCAAAAATTATGAAAAGAAAGTTTGAGGATAATGAAGATGCCACTTATATTTAGTTAGACAATTGTGCTGAGAACTAAGCTGAATCAAAAGGTTGAAACTTGTGGTGAACTGTCCCAGAAGAGTTTTTTAATTGTAATTCATTGCAAGCATGAGGAGTATTTTAAGCCATTAACCTTCATAAATCCCCAGGGATTCAGCTGCAAGTATCTTGTCTATGTTCTTAGATGACAAAAAAATGAAAATTGGAGAAATATTGAAATGAGAAATACATCCTCTCTGACGCCATAATTTAGAAGAGTTCACTGTACCAAACAGAGAGATTTAGGCCAGTTAGAAGAGTGGGCTGAAAGATGGCAGATGGAGTTTAATGCTGATAAGTGTGAGGTGCTACATTTTGGTAGGAATAATCCAAATAGGACATACATGCTAAATGATAAGGCATTGAGGAATGCAGTACAACAAAGCAATTTAGGAATAATGGTTCATAGTTCCCTGAAGGTGGAATCTCATGTGGATAGGGTGGTGAAGAAAGCTTTTGGTATGTTGGCCTTTATAAATCAGAGCAATGAGTATAGGAGTTGGGATGTAATGTTAAAAAAATTGTACAAGGCATTGGTAAGGCCAAATTTGGAGTATGGTGTACAGTTCTGGTCACTGAATTATAGGAAAGATGTCAACAAAATAGAGAGAGTACAGAGAAGATTTACTAGAATGTTACCTGGGTTTCAGCACCTAAGTTACAGGGAAAGATTGAACAAGTTAGGTCTTTATTCTTTGGAGCATAGAAGGTTGAGGGGGGACTTGATAAAGGTATTTAAAATCATGAGGGGGATAGATAGAGTTGATGTGGATAGGCTTTTTCCATTGAGAGTAGGGGAGATTCGAATGAGGACATGAATTAAGTGTTAGGAGGCAAAAGTTTAAGGGTAACACAAGGGGGAATTTCTTTACTCAGCAAGTGATAGCTGTGTGGGACGAGCTTCCAGTAGAAGTGGTACAGCTGGGTTCAGTATTGTCATTTAAAGTAAAATTGGATAGGTATATGGACAGGAAAGGAATGGAGGGTTACGGGCTGAGTGCAGGTCAGTGGGACTAGGTGAGAGTAAGCGTTCGGCACAGACTAGAAGGGCCAAGATGGCCTGTTTCTGTGCTGAAATTGTTATATGATTATATGGTTTATATCCACAAAATACTCCAGCATGTTTGTCATGCAGGACTTGCCTTTGCTGAATCCATGCTGCATCTATCTGATGGATCATTTCTTTCCAGATTCCTTGCTATTTCTTCTTTAATGATAGCTTCAAGCATTATCACAACTACAGACGTTAAACTAACTGGCCTATAGTTACCTGCCTTTTGCCTACATCCTTTTTTGAACAGTGGCGTAATATTCACTGTCTTCCAATCTGCCAGGACCTTCCCAGAGTCCAGAGAATTTTGGTAATTCATCACCAAAGCCTCTATAATAACTTCTGTCATTTCTTTCAGTATCCTGGGATGCATTCAATCAGGACCAGGGGACTATCTATCTTCAGGTCTACAAGTTTGCTCAGCACTACCTCTTTAGTGATGGCTTTTGTATTGATGTTAGATGTGTCCTCCACCGTGAAGACCAATGCAAAATAGTCATTGAAAGCCTTGGCCATTTTCTCATTACCCAGTATCAATTCCCCCTTCTCATTCTCCAAAGGACCTACATTCACTTTAGAACATAGAACATAGGAATAGAATAGTACAGCACAGTACAGACCCTTCAGCCCATAATGTTGTGCCAACCCTTAAACCCTGCCTCCCATATAACCCCCCACCTTAAATTCCTCCATATACCTGTCTAGTAGTCTCTTAAATTTCACTAGTGTATCTGCCTCCACCACTGACTCAGGAAGTGCATTCCACACATCAACCACTCTCTGAGTGAAAAACCTTCCTCTAATATCCCCCTTGAACTTCCCACCTCTTACCTTAAAGCCATGCTCTCTTGTACTGAGCAGTGGTGCCCTGGGGAAGAGGCACTGGCTGTCCACTCTATCTATTCCTCTTAATATCTTGTATACCTCTATCATGTGTCCTCTCATCCTCCTTCTCTCCAAAAAGTAAAGCCCTAGCTCCCTTAATCTCTGATCATAATCCATACTCTCTAAACCAGACAGCATCCTGGTAAATCTCCTCTATACCCTTTCCAATGCTTCCACCCTTCAGCCACCCTTTTCTGCTTTATATAATTATAAAAGCTTTTTCTATCCATTTTAATGTTTCATGCTAGTTTATTTTCATAATCTAGCTTCCCTTTATTGCTTGTTTAGTGGTACTTCGTTGCTTTTTAAAGTTTTCCCAATCTTCCAATTTCAGAATCAGAATCGGAATGAGGTTTATTATCACCGGCATGTGTCGTGAAATTTGGTAACTTAGCAGCAGCAGTTCAATGCAATACATAATATAGAAGAGGAAGAAATTAATAATAATAATAAGTAAGTAAATCAATTTACAGTATTACATATATTGAATAGATTAAAATTGTGCAACAAACAGAAATAATGTATATTAAAAAAGTGAGGTAGTGTTCATGGTTTCAATGTCCATTTAGGAAACGGATGGCAGATGGGACGAAGCTGTTCCTGAATTGCTAAGTGTGTGCTTTGAGTTTCTGTACCTCCTTCCTGATGGTAACAGTGAGAAAAGGGGATGCTCTGGGTGCTGGACGTCCCTAATAATGAGACGCTGCCTTTCTGAGACACCACTCCTTGAAGATGTCCTGGGTACTTTGTACCCAAGATGGAGCTGACTAAATTTACAACCCTCTGCAGCTTCCTCCACTACTCTTGGCAAATTTGCATGCGCAAACTTTTAGTGTGAGGCCTTCTTTTATTTCCTTAGCTATTCAAATCTGGCTCTCCCCACCATTACTGTCCTTGCTTTAAACTCTAATATACTTTCGTTGAGCACTGTGAAAAATCTCTTTGTAAGTCTTCCTCTGTTCCTCAACCGGCCCACCATATAGCCTGTGTTCCCAATCTACACTAGCCTAATACTCCCTCGTCACATTGTTTAGGCATAATGCATTGGTTTTAGATTCAACTACTGCACCCTTCATTTGTATGAGAAATTCAGTCATACTGTCATCACTCTTTCAGAGGATCCCTAACTACAAGATCACTAATTTTACTTGTCTCATTGCACAGGACCAGCTCTAAGATAACATGTTCCCTTGTAGGTTCAGTAACGTGCTGTTCAAGAAAGCCATCGTGGATTCATTCGATGCAGTCCTCCTCAAGACTGCCTCAACCAACTTGATTCACGCAATCTATATGCATGTTAAAGTCCCCCATGATAACTGCTGTTCTATTCTTACATGCCTCAGAAATTTCTCTGTTTATTGCCTGTGCCACTGTAATGTTATTCAGTGGCCGATAGGCAACTCCCACCAGTGATTTTTTTTCCTTTTACTATTCCTAATCTCTATCCAGATGGATTCAACATTCTGTTTTTATATCATCTCTCACTAGCCCCCTGATTTCATCTTTGATTAAGGGTGCTACCCCACCTCTCTTACCTTCCAACCTATCCTTCCGTATTATCTGATTTCCTTGGATACCTAATTCCCAACCCTCTCCACCATGCAACCACGTCTCTGTAATGGCCAGTAAATCTTTCTAATGATTTGTGTCAAAAGTTCATTGACCTTGTTTCGAATAAAGTGCCCTTACACTTACTGCTCTTTTAAAATCTTGTAATCTTTTACTCTTTTGCACTTGACTTTTGTTTACTGCACACTTACTTTTCCTTTTTTGATCTATTGCTTTCTCTTTATCATTATCCACACTTTTTTTTACTTCATCCATACCCCTCCAATCTGTTGAACCCTCCCACCAGGTACTTAGTTTAAAGGCCTATCCACAGCCTTAGTTATGCAATTCGCTAGGATCCAAGTCCCATCACGGTTCAGGTGGGGCCCGTCCCATTGGTACAGCTCCTTCCTTCCCCAATACTGGTGCCAATTTCCCATGAATTCAAACCTACTTCTCCCACACCAATCCTTGAGCATTTAAAAAACATAAAAAACCTACAGTACCATGCAGGCCCTTCGGCCCTCTAATCTCCATGTACCTATCCAGGAGACTCTTAAAAGACCCTATCGTTTCTGCCTCCACCACTGCTGCTGGCAGCCCATTCCATGCACTCACCACTCTCTGTGTGAAAAACTTACCCTTGACATTTCCTCTGTACCTACTCCCCAGCATCTTAAACCTGAGTCCTCTTGTGGCAACCATTTCAGCCCTGGGTAAAAGCCTCTGACTATCCACATGATCAATGCCTCTCATTATCTTATACACCTCTATCAGGTCACCTCTCATCCTCCTTTACTCCAAGGAGAAAAGGCCTAGTTCACTTAACCTATTCTCATAAGGCATGCTCCCCAATCCAGGCAACATCCTTGTAAATTTCCCCTGCATCCTTTCTATAGTTTTCACATCCTTCCTGTAGTGAGGCGACCAGAACTGAGCACAGTACTCCAAGTGGGGTCTGACCAGGGTCCTATATAGCTGCAACATTACCTCTCTGCTCTTTAACCTAATCCCACAGTTGATAAAGGCCAATGCACCGTATGCCTTCTTAACCACTGAGTCAACCTGCGCAGCAGCTTTGAGTGTCCTATGGACTGGGACCCCAAGATCCCTCTGATCCTCCACACTGCCAAGAGACTTAACATTAATGCTATATTCTGCCATCATATTTGACCTACCAAAATGAAGCACCTTTAACTCTCTAATCTTCTTGACTCTATGCCAATTTGCACATGACTCAGGTAGTAATCCAGAGATCACTATCTTTTTGGTTCTGCTTTTTAATGTATTCCCTAGCTGCTCGAATTCCCTCAGCAGAACCTCCTTCCTCATTCTACCTATGTCATTGGTAGCCACATGGACCATGACAACTGGATCTTTCCCCTCCCACTGCAAACTCCTCTGCAGGTCTGATAAGATGTCCCAAACCTGGGCTCCAGGCAGGCAACACAGCCTTTGGGACACTCTATCCTTGCAACAGAGAACCCTGTCTATTCCCCTGACTATACTATCCCCAATTACCACTACCTTTCACTTCTTCCCCCCCCCCCCCCCCGAATGGCTGGCTCCCTGAACTACAGTGCCACAGTTAGGGTGCTCATCCTTCCTACAGCCCCCACTCTCATCCACACAGGGAGCGGGGATCTCAGACCTGTTGGACAAGGTCAAGGGCTGAGGCTTCTCCAGCACTGTCTCTTGGATCCCTCTACCCACCTCACTTACCGTCACACCCTCTTGTCCCTGACCACAGACCATATTTGAGGCAGCTAATCTAATGGGTGTGACTGCCTCCTGAAACAGAGAATCCAGGTAACTATCTCCCTCCCTGATGTGCCACAGTGTTTGAAGCTCAGAGTCCAGGTCATCAGGCCTGAGCTCCTCGAGCAGCCAACACTTACTGCAGATGTGGCCACCAAGAACCATAATGGGGTCCACCAGCTCCCACATCATGCAGGTATAACACATCGCCCAATCCTGCATCATCCCTACTTTATTTAACTAGCTATGCTCTGCACTGGCTGCCCATTTCCCCTCCTTCCCCTGATAGTCAACTTGTCACCTGCTTCCTGCAACTTTGGGGTGACTACCTCCCTGCAGCTCTGACCTATCATCACCCCAGTTTACTGTATGAGCCCAAGGTCAGTGTGCTGCAGCTCCACTTGCTTAGCACATTCTCTGAGGAGCTGCAGCTTGCCGCACCTGGTGCTGGAGAGGCTCCCAGAATTCCCACATCTCATACGTAGAACAAAACACTGCCCTTCTCACTGCACTTACTGTGCCCTAACAAAAAAGAATGAAGAATAAAGACATAGAAAAAACTTACAGATGCTTACTTGCCTAAGCCTGTTGAGCCAAAGCCAGTCCAACACAATGGCTGCTCCACTTGGCCCTGACTTATTTTTATTCGCCCTTCCTGATGAATCCCATTCACTGATTGGGCACAGATCAACTCTGAAAACTGCCCCAAAGTGCTGTTCTTTTTAATCTGCAACCACGGACCTAATTAAAGTTGCCACTTCTTTTCATGCTCCTGCTCATTGAAAGGCCATAGTGCAGCTCCCTTTGCTAAAGTCTAAATAGGCATCACTCACTGCCCTACCCTTTTGGTTACCTCTTCAAAAACAACTCCAAATGATTTTTCATTTGATTTTCCATGTACAAAGTCATAAAGACTCATCTACCCAGACTCCTTCTACCCAAATGCTCATAGATCCTCACCCTAAGAATTCCCTCCAGTAACTTCTCCACTACTAACATCTGGCTGGCTGGCCTAAGGTTCCCTGGCTTGGCCTTGCTACCCTTCTTAAACAGCAGGATGGTATTAGCTACTTCAGCAGTGGCTAACGAGGAAGCAAACATCTCTGCAGGATCATTTTGTTGTTTAATATCTCCCATCTATTAGACTGATGGATAGATAAAGCCATTGTTTTTTTTTGTATTTTACAGTTACAACTGCCTGCTTTTGATGTTATTATAGTGTAATTCTCAGATCATGCACACTTGCAGTTAAATGCTAAAATCCTATGGCATTTGCCGGTGATTCTCTGCTCCACCACAATGTGTTGTTTGTAAATGTCTCTGTAGCAATCTTCAGAAATCTATGAACTGACACAGAACTGAGCTATGTGCCTATTCTCATTATAAAACATCACAAAATGCTATGCCTTATTGTAATAGGTTTGCCTAAATTTTTAACTAAGGATGACGCTATAATATCGCTTAGCAATTTCTCTGACCTTGTGCTCACACGCATTTGAATTGTAAAGTTTTTGCCTTTGCTTCCATCTTATGTCTTTTCCCATCTTCATTTCATGCTGTTTCAAATCTTAGAATTGAAATTGTGTGTGTGTGTGTGTGTGTGTGTGTGTGTGTAATCTAACAAATTGCTAAGCAATATGAAAGCTCATGCACTAATTAAAACATAGGTAAACCTATTAAAATCAAGCATACTTCATGATGTTTTATAGTGAGAATATGTACATAGCTCTATATGTTTTAACTAAAGTCTAAAAGCCTGTTTTTTAAAATTCCACTTTCTGGCTTATCAGTGGAAGTTCTTGGGTTTGATTAGTTGCTCAGCCAACTTGAAATTGTTGCTACCGGATGCTGGGAATATCTAGTACTGATGCCATCTAAGATCAGACACGAATAATCCATGCACAATGATTGCCAACCTCCTGTGGCAATATCACCATAGATTACAGAATGTAGGTCAATATGTGTGTTATTTCAAAGAAAATCACGTAGAATATACATAGCGTCGGTTACACTCAATGTCACCAATATGGTATAATAATTCTATCTGAATTTATTTTATGGTCAGAATTTTATGCTTGTTGTGAATAGCTCTTATCTGGACCCTCAGAATTAAGGATGACTTAATTTTTGTAGTATACAAGTGAAAAGAAGAACAAAGTGATTGTTACTCTGCCTCACAGCATAAACATACATTAAGTATGAAGAACAAAAAACACAATAAGTAACATGATTGAAGTTATGAAGATTGCCTGGATGCTTGTTTTCTTCTAGAGAGAGCTGATGATACTGTGTAGATCTTTCAGTCTGTGAGGTGGGAGCTAGAGATTCTACCACAAAGGTGCAGAAGGTGCCCGGGGAGGTGGGCAGATGGGTCATTTTTAAGGTGCTATGTTTTCTTATGTCATTTCTGTTCTCTTGCAATGCATAGACTCGAGCTTTTTGAAAGTGTTTTGGGTGGGTGCCTATTTATGTCCATGATGAATTGTTTCACCAATGATATGAATGATTAAAAAAAAACAGAAAAGGAGTGACACGGGCACCCAGACTACTGGATGTTCTTTGGGTTTGGTTTTGTTCTTGCAGGCTGAAGCTAAAGTCTACTTCAAGAGCAGCATAAGGTGCTTGATAGACATTTCTGACAAATTAGTTCTTAGTTTTTTTAAAATTCAGTAATCTGGTTTTGAGTGTGGGGGTGCGATTCAAACCATTTACTTCAAAGTTTCTATTATTGCTATTCTGAGAACCCATTCAAAATAATGGGTTAGATAATCAATTTCATCAGATATGAAGCTATGAGTCACTGCTAGGGTGAGCAAAGTTCATGGTTCTTTGTAGACCATGTAATATTCTCTACAGCCTGTTCTTCTGATAATCAAAGTATATTTACATAGAAAATCTACAGCACAATACAGGCCCTTTGGCCCACAATGCTGTGCTGAACATGCACTTACTTTAGAAATTACCTAGGGTTACCCATAGCCCTCTATTTTTCTAAGCTCCATGTACCTATCCAGGAGGCTCTTAAAAGACCCTACAGTATCCACCTCTACCACCGTCGCCGGCAGCCCATTCCACGCACTCACCACTCTCTGAGTAAAAAAACTTACCACTGACATCTCCTCTGTACCTACTTCCAAGCACCTTGAAACTGTACCCTCTCATGTTAGCCATTTCAGCCCTGGGAAAAGGCCTCTGACTATCCACACAATCATTGCCTCTCATCATCTTGTACACCTCTATCAGGTCACCTCTCATCCTCCGTTGCTCCAAAGAGAAAAGGCAGAGTTCACTTAACCTGTTCTCATAAGTCATGCTCCCCAATCCAGGCAACATCATTCTAAATCTTCTCTGCACCCTTTCTATGGTTTCCACATCCTTCCTGTAGTGAGGTGACCACAGCTGAGCACAGTACTCCAAGTGGGGTCTGACCAGGGTCCTATACAGCAGTAACATTACCACTCGGGTCTTAAACTCAATCCCATGGTTGATGAAGGTCAATACACCGAATGCCTTCTTAACCACTGAGTCAACCTGCGCAGCAGCTTTGAGTGTCCTATGGACTTGGACCCCAAGATCCCTCTGATCCTCCACACTGCCAAGACTCTTACCATTAATACTATATTCTGCCATCATATTTGACTTACCAAAATGAACCACCTCACACTTATCTAGGTTGAACTCCATCTGACGCCTTCAGCCCAGTTTTGCATTCTATCAATGTCCCGCTGTAATCTCTAACAGCCCTCCACACTATCTAGAACATCCTTCCACTTTGTGTCATCAGCAAACTTACTAACCCATCCCTCCACTTCCTCATCCAGGTCATTTATAAAAATCACGAAGAGAAGGGGTCCTACATAATGCCTCATAGGCCTGATTTTATTCTCACAAATTAATGAATCTGTTGTAAAAAAAGATCACTGCCTGTTTGTACATAGTTCTTTCCTTTTGCTTGTTTTTTCTCTCCACTCTTTTCTATAAGTGTATACCTCAGATAAACACTTTGTGGAGATTTGTGATATATATGATTATGTGATATATATGTACAATGTCTGAAATACATCTTATGGAAATGTTTGTTTGATGAACTTCAATAAAAAAATAAATTACAAAAAGAACAGATCCCTGAGGCACACCTTCATGCAGAATATGACCCATCAACAACCACTCTTTGCCTTCTCTGGGCAAGCCAATTCTGGATCCACAAAGCAATGTCCCCTTGGATCCCATGCCTCTTTACTTTCTCAAAAAGCCTTGTATGGGGTACCTTATCAAATGCCTTGCTGAAATCCATATACAATATATCTACTACTTTACCTTCATCAATGTGTTTAGTCACATCTTCAAAATATTCAATCAGGCTCATAAGGCATGACCTGCCTTTGACAAAGCCATGCTGACTATTCCTAATCATATTATGCCTCTCCAGATGTTTGTAAATCCTGCCTTTCAGGATCTTCTCCATCAACTTACCAACCACTGAAGAAAGACTCACTGGTCTATAATTTCCTGGGTTATCTCTACTCCATTTCTTGAATAAAGGAACAACATCTGCAACCCTCCAATCCTCCAGAACCTCTCCTGCCCCCATTGAGGATGCAAAAATCATTGCCAGAGGCCCAGCAGTCTCCTCCCTCTCCTCCCAGAGTAGCCTGGGGTACATCTCATCCGGTCCCAGAGACTTATCCAACTTGATGCTTTCTGAAAGATCCAGCACATCCTCTTTCTTAATGTCTATATGCTCAAGCTTTTCAAACTGCTGTAATCGCCAAGATCCTTTCCCGTAGTGAATACTGAAGCAAAGTATTTATTAAGTACCTCTGCTGTCTCATTCAGTTCCATACACACTTTTCCACAGTCACACTTGATTGGTCTTATTCTCTCACATCTTATCCTCTTGCTCTTAACATACTTGTAGAATGCCTTCGGGTTTTCCTTAATCCTGTCCACCAAGGCCTTCTCATGACCCCTTCTGGCTCTCCTAATTTCATTCTTAAGCTCCTTCCTGCTAGTCTTATAATCTTTTAGATCTCTATCATTACCTAGTTTTTTGAACCTTTCGTAAGCTTTTCTTTTCTTCTTGACTAGATTTTCAACAGCCTTTGTACACCACGGTTCCTGCACCCTACCATCCTTTCCCTGTCTCATTCGAACGTACCTTTGCAGAACACCATGCAAATATCCCCTGAACGTTTGCCACATTTCTGCCATACATTTCCCTGAGAACATCTGTTCCCAATTTATGCTTCCAAGTTCCTGCCTGATAGCTTACTCCAATTAAACGCTTTCCTAACTTATCTGTTCCTATCCCTCTCCAAAGCTAAGGTAAAGGAGATAGAACTGTGATCACTATCTTCAAAATGCTCTCCCAGTGAGAGATCTGACACCTGACTAGGTTCATTTCCCAATACCAAATCAAGTACAGCCTCTCCTCTTGTAGGCTTATCTACATGTTGTGTCAGGGGACCTTCCAGAACACACCTTACAAACTGCACCCCATCTAAAGGGAGATGCTCCAGGGAGATGCCAATCAATATTTGGGAAATTAATATCTCCTAACAGGACAACTCTGTTATTATTACAACTTTCCAGAATCTGTCTCCCTATCTGCTCCTCGATGTCCCTGTTACTAATGGGTGGTCTATAAAAAACACCCAGTAGAGTTATTGACCCTTTCCTGTTTCTAACTTCCACTCACAGAGACTCCGTAGACAATCCCTCCATCACTTCCTCCTTTTCTGCAGCAGTGACACTATCTCTGATCAACAGTGCCACACCCCACCTCATTTGCCTCCCTCTCCATCCTTTCTGAAACATCTAAAACCCATCACTCTGACTAACCATTACTGCCCCTGAACCATCCAAGTCTCTGTAGTGGCCACAACATCAAGTACTGATCCGCGCTCTAAGCTCATCCACTTTGTTCACAACACTCCTTGCATTAAAATAGACACATCTCAAACCTTCGGTCTGAGTGCGTCCTTTCTCTATCACCTGCCTATCCTCCCTCACACACTGTCAACAAGCTTTCTCTGCTTGTGAGCCAACCTCCTCTTCCCCAGTCACTTCAGTTCAGTTCCCACCCCACAACAATTCTAGTTTAAACTCTCCCCAGTAGCCTTAGCAAACCTCCCCATCAGGATATTGATCCCCCGGGATTCAAGTGCAACACGTCCTTTTTGTACAAGTCACGCCTGCCCCAAAAGAGGTTCCAATGATCCAGAAATCTGAATTTCTGCCCCCTGCTCCAATCCCTCAGCCTCGCATTTATCCTCCACCTCATTCTGTTCCTGTACTCACTGTCTCGTGGCACAGGCAGTAATCCCGAGATTACTACCTTTGCGGTCCTGCTTCTCACCTTCCTTCCTAACTCCCTGTAGTCTGTTTTCAGGACCTCCTCCCTTTTCCTACCTATATCGTTGGTACCAATATATACCACGAACTCTGGCTGTTCACCTTCCCACTTCAGGATATCTTGGACGCGATCCGAAACATCCTGGACGCTGGCATCTGGGAGGCAAACTACCATCTGTGTTTCTATCCTGCATCCACAGAATGACCTCCTAATTTTGGAGTCCCCTATTACTGCTGCCTTCTTCCTTTCCCGACCCTTCTGAGCCACAGGGCCAGACTCTGTGCCAGAGGCGTGGCCACTGTTGCTTCCCCCAGGTAGGCCATCCCCCACCCCCCAACAGTACTCAAACAGGAGTACTGATTGTTAAGGGAGACAGCCACAGGGTTACTCTCTAATATCTGACTCTTGCCCTTTCTTCTCCTGACTGTTACCCACTTATTTGTCTCCAGAGGCCCCGGTGTGACTGCTTGCCTATAGCTCCTCTCTATCATCTCCTCACTCTCCCTGACCAGAGAAACGTCATCGAGCTCCATCTCCAGCTCCATAACGCGGTTCCCAAGGAGCTGCAGCTCGACACACCTGGTGCAGATGTGGCTGTCCGGGATGCTGGAAGTTTTCTGGACTTCCCACATCTGACACCCAGTACAAAACATTTAGCTGAATCTGTTTAGCTATCTACAGTCAGCTGTGAAATAGAGCTGTGGATACTTTAGGTATAAAATCTTTCTTCAGAATTACTCTCGGGCAATTTTGTGTTGAGTATTCATGTTGCTAGTGTATATTAGTTCTAACACTTCAAGTGAAATTAGAAATATGAGACTGCAGAAGCTGGAATCTGGGGCAAGATATAAGCTGCTGGAAGCAAAGGGGTGGTTGACATTTTGGGTCTAGATGCTGTCTCTGGACTCGGGATGAGGGAAGGTGGCCAATATATGTGAGAGAAAAAGTGAGTCAGATTCCTGAATGGACAACGAACCTATGACCACTGCCTCTTTTTGCACTACTTATTTAATCTATGTTTCTTGTTGTAATTTTCACTAATTTTTATGTATTCCACTGTGCTGCTGTCGTAAACCAACACATTTTGCAACATACGTCAGTGATAATTAAACCTGATTCTGAGCAGTGGGACAGAGAGGTGGAACCAGGTGAGTGGAGGGTGATGGGCAGATGGAGTCTGAAGGGACAGAGAGAGTGAGAGACAAAGGCTGGTGGGTGGTGGGTGGAAACAGAGAAGGGAACAACAATGAAGCAGGTGAGGGAGGGCAAGGTAAGGTTGAATTTCTGCATTCATGCCATTCTTTGCCACTTCTGCTGGCTCTGATGTGATCCCACCAGCTGTCACATCATCACCTTTCCCCCTCCCCCACTATCCTTTCTGCTTTGCCCATCGTTCCCACATCCATCCATTCCCCCTAATCCAACTCTCCCTTGGAGAGAGGAGAATGGCTCTTTCCCTTACTGTGGCAGGAGGTGCAGCAGTTCTCAAGTTTCCTCGTCACCACCCAAGCTCCTACATGGCCCTTACAGGTGAGGCTGAAATTCAGGTTGCTTTTTTTTAACCTCTTCCGACTGGGTCTACTGCATTCGATGCTCATGTTGCGGCATCAGCAAGATCAACCTTGAATGAAGCGGCCATTTTGCAGAGTATCTGCACTCTATCCAGAGTGGCCATTTTGAGTTTATCAGTTCAGCTCCTCTTTCTGTTCACATAACAAATTGCCTATCCTCAGCTTTCTCCACTGCCTCAAACATAATCTAGAACAACAGCACGTTGTATTCTGCTGCTTAGGTAGATTACAACCCAATGCTATGAAAGGTGAATTCACCAGTTTCATCCAACCCAACCCCCCTGTGCTCCTTTCCTATTCTCATTAATCTTCTCAGTTGATGCACTTGGAGGAAATATGTTCAGGTGGGAGCTGCACAACATGAGATCAGCCTCGACTTTGCCACAGAGAACAAGTGGCTGCTGCAAAAGGAGAGACTGAACAACCAAAAGATTCAACCACTAACCGTACTCAATGCTGCCCCAGCACATGTGGACCCCTACAGCCATCTGAGTACCCACCAACATACCATCATTCTCGACTCAAGTGATTTACTTTGTCAATGGACCAGAGAGATTATTTATGATTTATTTTTATTTCTAATTTAATACCTTACAACTCCATAATTAGGCCTTCCGGCCTAATTATGAGACAATTTATAATGATCAATTAACCTGTCTTTGGACTGTGCAAGGAAACCAGAGCACCCAGAGGGAACCCACTCGGTCATGGGAAGAACACTCAGACTCCTTACAGGCAGCAGTGAACCCGGGTTGCCTGCACTGTAAACCATTGTGCCAACCACAATGCTACCATATGAATTGCTGTATCAAAGGGCCCACTGGGCCTAAGCAGCACCTACTTTGAGGAATACGAGCAATATTACAGGCAGGTCAGATTAGTTAAATTTGGCACCATAGTCACTGCAAGAATGTTGGATGAAAGGGCCTGTTCCATGTTATATGTAACTTAGTTGTAGAAGCTTTATCATAAGACCAAGAGCATTGATTTTAATCCTTTATTCCCATATTATTAGAATCACACAGTATCAATGAGAGTTGTTAATAACCAACAGCCTTGCAGAAAATGCCTACAGAGGAATAGCAAAATGCAGCTCCTGTGGTTCTTCTTAATGGGATGGTGGTGACCTATTAAGCTATGAGAAAAAGATAAAAGAAACTTTAGAGTTTAATTTTTGAGTGGAAATGTCACTGTTTGTACTGTGATAGCTCTTCAGTGACTTTTTGTTGATGTCATATTTACATATTTACTTTGGCTTGGCTTTTGTCACCTGATTTGATGTCGGTTGTCTTATCTTATTGTGGTTGATAATGAGCCATCTGTTAGCAATGCATGGCTCTTGTATACCACTTCATTTTATGAAGTGATCCTTCCACTTCGCAGTAGAAAAAGAGATTAAAACCTGACTTCTTTTTTGGAAACCTCTGTCATGGCCCTAAAAGTAATATAAATTCCAGTTGATTAATAAAAAGTCATAATTTTATCTGAATTGTTCATGTTAATTGGATCAGTGCAGCAGTTATCACATTGAATAGCCCATGGTGTACCTTCTTAAGACAATGCAGTCATTTTATTGCTATTAAAATATGTACATTAGTCTAGTGGCAAAAGTTATAGGGCTTGTAGCCAGAGTTTGAAATATTGATCTGGAGAGGCAAATTCAGATCACACAATGGTGTCTATAGAGGCTTACGTGGCATAATTTTTAAAAAATCAATAGGTACAAGGATCTTGCACTTGACTCAATATTGGTAAGCATGAAACCACTTGATTCTGTCCACTGCTGAGAATCAGGAACTTGCCTCAGTTCTCCTGCTGAATTTCTCCAACATTTTGTGTGTGTTGCTCAGATTTCCTGCATCTGCAGATCTTCTCCTGCTTGTCATTCTGTCCACTATTGTCATTTGTGTTGGCATGTTTGGGTGGTTATTATGCCCCGATAACCTCAGTATTTCCCCTCTTTTTGCTCTACTTAGTTAATTTAATCATCTTTTTTAACATATACTTATTGTAATTTATAGTTTTTATTACTTTGTAATGCTGCAGCAAAAATACAAATTTCAAAGATTTGAAAATTCAAAGTGCATTTATTATCAAAGTATGTATGCAATATTCAACCCTGTGATCTCTTCCCCCAGCCATGAAACAAAGAAACCCCACAGAGCCCATTCAAAGAAAAACATCAAACCCCCAACATGCGAAAAAAACAAATCATGCAAACAGCAAAAAACGAGCAACAAGCAGAGAATATGAGACACCAAACCACCAAAGTCATTGAAAGAGTCCAGCCCAGCGTAGTTCAACCCCATCCAATGCTCTGTCATTATCTTCGAAATCCCCAATCAAAATCACACAAAATAGTAACAAGAAAAGAAGACCAGAAACCAGACACATCATAACGTGAACTACAGGGTCCAATCCACAAAACACATTGATTAAACCTTTCCAAGGCCCAGGACTCCGGCTCAAGCAAGAAGGAGGGAGACTGCCAGACTCGAGCAAGAGGGAGGGAGACATCATTCGAACACACTGACCTTCCTCCTCTGGTAGAGAAACGAGAGAGAGAGGGGGGGGAGAGAGAGATAGAGGGAGAGAGAGAGAGAGAGAGGGAGGGGGAGAGAGAGAGAGAGAGAGGGGGGGGAGAGAGAGAGAGAGAGAGAGAGATGGGGGGGGGAGAGAGAGAGAGAGAGAGAGAGAGAGAGAGAGAGAGAGAGAGCATTACACGCAGACACCTTCCTGCAGTAGCAACAAGTGAGTGTCTAGTAGACAGAGCTGAACACCCACTCACCTTCCACTCTTGCCTTGATGATTTCAATCTTCCTCAATTCTTTAGTCATTGAGATCAGCAAGAAATGGAGTCGATTAGGGGCTCGTGCCCTGTCATCAGGCTTCATAGCCTCCAGGCATTACACTTTTCCTGTAACCTCACCAAAACCCTTCAGAGACAGCAAAACACCAGATCTCTCAATCAGCTGGAAAACACACCACCAAAATGTAGATCACTAGGTTCCACCAGAACCTCTGGAACTGGATCCTAGACTTCCTGACTCAGTCAGTCTGGATCGGGAGCAGCATCTCCAACACCATCACACTGAGCACGGGGGCTCCCCAGGGCTGTGTGCTCAGTCCACTGCTGTTCACTCTGCTGACTCACGACTGTGCTGCAACACACAGCTTGAGCCACATCATCAAGTTCGCCGATGACACGACCATGGTGGGTCTCATCAGCAAGAACGACGAGTCTGCTTATAGAGAGGAGGTCCAGCGGCTAACGGTCTGGTGCAGAGCCAACAACCTGTCTCTTAATGTGAACAAAACAAAAGAGATGGTTGTTGAACTTCAGGAGGGCTCGGAGCCACCACTCTCCACTGAATATCGACGGCTCCTCAGTAGAGATCATAAAGAGCACCAAATTTCTTGGTGTTCACCTGATGGAGAATCTCACCTGCTCCCTCAACACCAGCTCCATAGCAAAGAAAGCCCAGCAGTGTCTCTACTTTCTGCGAAGGCTGAGGAAAGTCCATCTCCTACCCCCCATCCTCATCACATTCTACAGGGGTTGTATTGAGAGCATCCTGAGCAGCTGCATCACTGCCTGGTTCGGAAATTGCACCATTTCGGATCGCAAGACCCTGCAGCAGATAGTGAGGTCAGTTGAGAAGATCATCAGGGTCTCTCTTCCTGCCATCACGGACATTTACACTACACACTGCATCCGCAAAGGAAACAGCATTATGAGGGACCCCATGCACCCCTCATACAATCTCTTCTCCCTCCTGCCGTCTAGGAAAAGGCTACGAAGCATTCGGGCTGTCACGACTAGACTATGTAACAATTTCTGCCCCCAAGCTATCAGACTCCTCAATACCCGAAGCCTGGACTGACACCTTGCCCTATTGTCCTGTTTATTATTTATTGTAATGTCTGCACTGTTTTTTGTGCACTTTATGCAGTCCTGTGTAGATCTGTAGTCTAGTGTAGCTTTCTCTGTGTTTTTTTTACATAGTTCAGTCTAATTTTTGTACTGTGTCATGTAACACCATGGTCCTGAAAAACATTGTCTCATTTTTACTATGTACTGTACCAGCAGTTATGGTTGAAATGACAATAAAATTGACTTGACTTGACTGAACCACATTTGGAAGAAAAAGAAGCAGTGTCATGAACCATCTGAAGGATGTCGCCATTGATCTTAGCTGGTGTCATCTTCTTATGGAAAATTCATAT
Organism: Hypanus sabinus; assembly: GCF_030144855.1. Lineage (NCBI taxonomy): Eukaryota > Metazoa > Chordata > Chondrichthyes > Myliobatiformes > Dasyatidae > Hypanus > Hypanus sabinus. The sequence continues at coordinate 16,412,261 of NC_082722.1, read as the reverse complement.
GTCAGTGATCAGAACTTTGCATTAATTCCAAATGTCTGGCATGGCTAGCTAAGTTCACAACCCTGAAATCTACACCAAATCAATGGTGTTAGACATTGATTAATATCATTCACTACAACACAGAGAATGTTCACACAGAAATGCAACCCAGATCTCTTCATTCATAGGGGCTGCGGACAATTCAGTCGTCCACACAAATCTGGTGGTGACCACACTGAGGAAACATCATTGGTCAACCTTCTAAACATCATTCGTTTGGACTTAATTATTCCTCAAAACTCAATATAGCAATGACCCTAACTTAAAAAAACTGTTACTCATTTTTTTATTGGAGAGTGTAATAACTCATTTGAGAATTGATGCCAATGTACTCAACCTGACTCCATTAAAGTGAAGATCTCCAGCCATGCTTCATTCTGAAATCAATTCAGGAATGAAGTACAATTTACTTCATCCAACCCAAAGTAAAAAATTAAGAAAAACACAAAATGCTGGCAGAACTCAGCAGGCCAGACAGCATCTATGGGAAGAGGTAGTGACGACGTTTCGGGCCGAAACCCTTCATCAGTAGACACCCATGAAGGGTGAAGACTCCTGATGAAGTGTTTCGGCCCGAAACGTCGTCACTACCTCCTCCCATAGGTGCTGTCTGGCCTGCTGAGTTCTGCCAGCATTTTGTGTTTTTATTATTTCCAGCATCTGCAGATTCACTTGTGTTGCCTGTAAAAAATTAAGAAGTGTTTTGTAGTAGTGTGGTAAGTCAAGCATCCCTGCTAAACCAGTAACCAGCTCTTGGCAGTATTACCTCATCAACAAGTTTACAGACAAGGATATACTAATTAAAAGTCTAGCTTTTCCTTTTGATTTTTCAATGCCACCATCATTATTCTGATTTGCTTTCTTTGTCACTGCTAGGAAAGCCTCAATGAATTCTGATCTAATCCACCAGGAACTTAGGTGATATGTTGTGGATTTGGGAACCTCTGAAATCATAACCTTTTGGAGAAATAGAGATTTTAATTTGATGTAACTGATTGCAGTTAATTCACAAATGCAAGGAAATCTGCAGATGCTGGAAATTCAAGCAACACACTTCAAACCATGTGAATTAACATTTACGTTGACTGTACTTCTTCCTATAGATGCTGCCTGGCCTGCTGTGTTCCACCAGCATTTTGTGTGTTGCTTGAATTTCCAGCATCTGCAGATTTCCTCATGTTTGCGAATTAACTGCATCCAGTTACATCAAATTAAAATCTCTATTTCTCCAAAAAACTATGATTTCAGAGGTTCCCAAATCCACAACATATCACTTCAGTTCCTGCTGGATTAAATCCCGAAACGTCGACTGTGCTTCTTCCTATAGATTACGTACACAATGCTGGAAGAACTCAGCAGGTCAGGCAGCATCCATGAGAAAAGAGTAGCCAACGTTTTGGGCCAAGACCCTTCATCAGGAATGGGGGGGAAGAGAGGGCCGAAGCCCAGTAATAGAGATAGGGGAGGGGGTAGGGCCTAGAGGCGCCAGGTGGAAAACCAATCAGAGGAAAGATAGAGAGGGGATAAGCATGAAAGAACTGTAGAGATAAAGAAGCAGAAAGTTGAAAGGGGAAGAGAGGCAGAGAAGGACCTGGGATAGGGGAAGGGGGAGCAGGAGGGAATTACCAGAAATTGGAGAATTCAATGTTCATACCACCAGGCTGGAGGCTACCCAGACGGTAGATGAGGTGTTGCTCCTCCAACCTGAGTTTGGCCTCATCATGGCAGTAGAAGAGGCCATGTATGGACATATCTAGATGGGAATGAGTGGCAGAGTTGAAGTGGTTGGCAACCGGGAGGTCCTGTCTATTGTGACGGACTGAGCGTAGGTGCTCGATGATGCTATAGATGCTGCCTGGCCTGCTGCGTTCCACCAGCATTTTGTGTGTGTTGCAGTTAATTTGCATGTTTTGACATTATGCAAATTGATGACCAATTGCTTTTGTGTACTTTTGTTAAGCAATCTTTTATCATTTCAAAAAGCTCTGGTAATTGGCTTTCACAACAATCTCACTGCAGAAGGAACTAACTGCTGGAGGAACTCAGGAGGTCAGGCAGCATAGTTACAGGCAGAGGGATGGTTGGTTTTGGGTTAAGATGAGGTATTATTTAGTAGCTTTTGAATGAACCTTCAATTATATGGCATTGCACTCATTTGCATTGAAACAACTGGTATGAGCATGACTAAAATTTGCCTTACATCTGTAAAACAGCTGCACAAGTTTAATCTGGATCTATCATTTTCATTCTCTATCATTAATTATTTTACAATCAACTTGTGCCTCGCTCTATCTTTCCTGTTGCCATTTACTCCCTTCTGCCTCAACTCAGCCAAGACATTGACAGACCCTCCCTATCCCTTTGAATGTTTGACATTTATTATGTCACAGGTTTTTCCAGTTCTGCTGAAGGGTTAGTGTGAGCAATAGCACGAGTTTACTGTCCACAGATACTGTCCGACCTGGTAAACATTTCCTGCACTTTTTGATTAATTCCAGATTTCTACAATCTGGTATATTCCACTTTTGGATTGTACAGTCTTTGTTTATTTGGAATGTCACATTTCTGTAAATTTCATATTTTAACCATTCTGTGATTGAAGATTTACAAAGTAATTTATCTTGATACAACAGGGCAAGTTGTATACTCAGTGGTGAGCAGATGAGCCAGACCTGGATAGGTCTCCCCTTATTCTCTGGCTAGTAAACTAAAGTAGACATTAATGCGATTACATTCGAAGCTGGGTTTGAAAAGTGAGAAACTGATTGAATTACAATGCTTTAAGATTGTGGTAAACCTCAATTTAATGACTTGAAATGAGAGATACCAGGTGATCTAGGGTACTTCCTGTTAGAACTTTACAAGAATCATGATAGGTGTTGAGGAAGTATTTCATATCACATTGGAGCCAATGTGTATCTCTGTAAGATAAATTTTCACTTTCCATATGAAATGGTTGTGAGTGAAATAAATAGTATAAATCTAAGAACTGAGAAGGAGTTAAAGAATCATACAAAACATCTTGTAAGAGCTATTAAAGAAAGATTATAGATAACCTTAACACAGGTTTTACATGTAAATTAAAAGTGATAGCGGAGTCAAAGTGTTTTTTTTTAAATCAGATAGCATGATATTGAAAATAAAACTGAGAAAAGAGTACATTTGGATGTATAAATACTTTGTACCAGTCTTCACTACCAAGGGAGAGATTATTCTGTCCAATATTTCAGGAAAAAATGGTTCAGGGACTAAATTTGTTTAATTTAATCCCCATCATTGAATCACAGAGAAGTACAGCACAGAAATGGGCCATTCAGTCCTTCTAGCCCATGCTGAGCTATTTAAACTCCATCTTCCTACCAACCTGCACCAGGACCATAGCCCTCCATACCCCTGCCACGTACTTATCCAAACTTTGCTTAAACATTGAAATCGAGCTCGCATGCACCACCTATGCTGGCAGCTCGTTCCACACTCCTACAAATTGAATTGAATTGACTTTATTTCTTACATCCTTCACATACATAAGGAGTAAAAATCTTTACATTACATCTCCATCTAAATGTGCAATGTGCAATCATAGTAATTTATAATAATTTATAATAAATAGAACAGTCAATGTAATATAGAGTACACTCAAGTCAGCATGAGCCGAAGAAGCTGTCTCAGAGCCTGTTGGTCCTGGCTTTTATGCTCCAATACCGCTTCCAAGATGATAGCAGCTGGAATAGTTTGTGGTTGGGTCCCTAATGATCCTATAGCCCTTTTTACACACCTGTCCTTATAAATGTCCTGAATCATGGGAAGTTCACAACTACAAATGAGCTGGGCTGTCCGCACCACTCTCTGCAGAGTCCTGCAATTAAGCGAGTACAGTTCCAATATCAGGCAATGATGCAGCCAGTCAGGATGCTTTCAATTGTACCCCTGCAGAAAGTTCTTAGGATCTGGGGGCCCATACCAAACTTCTTCAACCATCCGAGGTGAAAGAGGTGTTGTTGTGCCTTTTTCACCACACAGCTGGTGTGTACAGACTATGTGAGGCCCTCGGTGACGTGGATGTTGAGGAACTTGAAGCTGTTTACCCTCTCAACCCCAGATCTAGTGATGTCAATAGGGGTTTGACTGTCTCCATTCCTCCTGTAATCCACAGCCAGCTCCTTTGTTTTTACGACACTGAGGGAGAGGTTGTTATCTTGACACCACTGTGTCAGAGAGATGACTTCTTCCCTGTAGGCCACCTCATTATTGTTTGAGAAAAGGCCAATCAATGTAGTGTCATCGGCAAATTTAATCAGCAGATTGGAGCTGTGGGTGGCGATACAGTCATGGGTATACAGGGAGTAAAGGAAGGGACTCAGTACGCAGACTTGAGGGGCTCCTGTATTGAGAGTCAGAGGGTTGGAGGTGAGGGAGCCCATTCTTACAACCTGCTGGCGATCTGACAGGAAGTCCAGGATCCAGCTGCACAAGGCAGGGTCAAGGCCGAGGTCTCTGAGCTTCTTGTCGAGCCTGGATGGAACTATGGTGTTGAATGATGAACTGTAGTCCCAGAACAGCATTCTCACCTAGGCACCCTTCTTCTCCAGATGTGTAAGGATGGTATGTAGAGCAGTGGCTATTACAACATCTGTCAATCCCTCTGAGTCAAGAAGTACCCCTTAAACTTTTCACTTTTCACCCTTAACCCATGATCTCTAGTTGGAGTCCCATCCAACCTCAATCATTTTAATCAAGTGATTGAAAGAGGTCAAAATGCTCCACAACACTGAGTTAATGTATTCTGCTTTCTGCTATTGCTTCTCCTATTGTACTCCCTCAACGTACAGTGCATATTTTTGCAATGATCTGTCCAGATGGCTTGCGAAGAAAAGCTTTTCGTCTCAGTATATGTGACAATGATAAACTAATTTACCAATTCTTTTTGATTACAAATGCCAATGACCAGTTCTTATTTTGATCATGAAATACAGTTTCAGACAACACTATTCAATTAATACTTTGTTACATGTTGCATAACATAATAAATAACTTGGGCTGTAACAACGAAATGTTTCTTGTTACTCTAATTTCCTTTCTTCTGAACTTGGTATGTGAGGAAATAGTGAAGGATGCAGCACTTTTGGAAGTAGATTAATTGCCAAATCTAGTTGAAATGTATTCCAGAATTTCACCATCATTTTCCAGTTCTCTCTGGCTACAGCAGTGGTCCCAGAGGAATGAAGATTTGTTAAATGTGTATTTATTTTTTAAATAAAAGATGAAGGAATAAACTATTTAATTTTGGTTAGGTTAACTTTCATGGGAAAATTATTGGGATCATTTCTTAGAAAGTCATAAGGCCAGTTACCATAGTTTTCCCCTTAAATTGTTTGATAACAAGGAAATTGTGAGAGGGCAATGTTTGCATAGAATTTAACAAGGCTTTTGACATGATTCCACATGGCAGGCTAATCAAAAGAATGAAAGCCCATGGTATCAAGAGAGAATGACATTTTGAATTAAAATTGGATTAGTGTGAGGTGAAGCTATGGTTAAAATTGGTTGCATGTTGATGATGGGGAAAAAAGCTTTAAGATTGCATCAGGATATAAATTTTATTTAGAGATGCAGCACAGAATTGGCCCTTCTGGCTTTTGAGCCGCACCAACCAGTAACCATGATTTAACCCTAACCTGATCATGGTGCAATTTACAATGACCAAGGTAACCTACCTGGTATGTCTTTGGACTGTGGGAAGAAACCGGAGGACCCAGGAAAATCCATGCATTCCATGGGGTGGAAGTACAGTGACTTCTTACAGAGGATGCCGGGATTGAACTCTGAACTCCGACGCCCAAGCTGAAATAACGTCGCATGTGCCCTAACACATGTGCAGATTGGCAGTTGTACAGTAAATTGGCAAATTAATTTAATCCAGTAAAGCGCGAGGTAATGTTGCAGTTCTATAAAACTGTGCTTAGAGCACCCCTGGAATATTGTGTTTCAGTGCTGCTCACCTCATTGTAGGAAGGATGCAGAGGAGATTTACCACGATTAGAGAACATACCTTATAAAGATAGGTTGAGTGAGTTGGGGCTTTTCTCTTTGGAGTGAAGGAAGATGAGAGATAACTTGATAGAGGTGTACAAGATGATAAAAGGCATATGTTGAATGGATAGCCAGAGACTTTTTCCAGAACAGAAATGGCTAATACGAGGGGGGATAATTTTAAGGAGATTGGAGGAAAATCTAGGGGAGATGTCAAAGGTAAGTTTTTTTGCACGGAAAGCGGTGAGTGCGTGGAACACCAGGGATGGTGATAGAGGCAGGTACATTAGGTGCATTTAATAAATTCTTCAAAGATTCAAAGGTCAAATTTAATGTCAGAGAAATGTATACAATATACATCCTGAAATGGTTTTTCTTCACAAACATCCACAAAAACAGAGAAGTGCCCCAAAGAATGAATGTGAGAACCCCAAAGTACCCCCCCAGCTTACCCCTCCTACATGTAAGTGGCAGCGAGCAACGATCCCTCCCAGCAGCAAAAAAAAGTACATCAGTATTGTCACCGACACAAGTGTGTGCTAAGCAATAACAAAGACACAGACCAAAGTTACCCCAAAGGCTTCACATTTCATCAAACATTCAACAAACGACAGAGTCTCTATTTCTGGCAAGGGAGAGGGAGTTGTCCCCCATTTTCACAGCCAGCGGGATACATAACAACAGCCGTTTACGATGTTAAAAGTCCATTTTGTTGCTTTTTTCGAGCTCTGTGTCCAAAGATCGCAAAGACCTCGGGTCTTCGGGCCCACAATGAAAGAATTTCCAGTCTCCCCGAAGACACACGAGTCTCCTGCCGTGAGACTGACCCTCAATCTGCCTGTGTTTCTGAACACGAGCTGGACTCTCAGGCCAAACCCTTGGCATGTTGAATAACGACCAGTCCTTGAACCCCGAGAACGGGTCCCATTCCCGCAAAGAACCGAAGCCTGCGTGTAACTCCAGGTCAGGGTCTTTAACAGAACCCTAAAAGGGAAAAAAGAAAGATATTAAAGGTAGAAATAGAGCTGTTTCTGAAGATACAAGCAAAGGAGTTGCTGTTAGGCGCCATTGTCCCTCCTGAGCTCGGCCTAAAATAAGCAAATGGATGATAGAAAAATGGAGGGCTATCTAGGAGGGAAGGGTTAAATCAATCTTAGAGTAGGTTAAAAGGTTGGCACAACATCGTGGTCTGAAGGCCCTGTCACTTTCTATGTTCTACATATTGCATTTAGCGGAAGTGTGATAATGTAACGCATTTGGGGAAGTGCAATAATGTAAGGGAATACAAAATTAATGAGTTGCCATTGAGGTGTAGAGGGACAGAGGATCCTAAATGTTTGTCCAATTATCCCTGAAGGCAGCATGATCTGTTAATTTGAGGTGGTAAAACATGCAAACACACAGCTAACTCTCCTTCTGAGGCACAGGGCACAAGAGTAAACTGGTTATGCTGTTAATCACCACTTGAGTACTGGGTTGAGTTTTGATCACCACACCACACTTCAGGAAACTGCTCATTACAGGTGTGCGGAGAAGGTTTAGAAGGGTCTTGCCAAGGCTGTAAAATTGTGGCTCTGAGGGAAGATTGGATAGGGTGGGGTTGTTTCTTTAGGAGTAGAAGAGCATGAGAAGGAATTAAATCAAGATGTATAAAATTGAGGAAGCCCGACAGATTAAATGAGAGGGACTTGTTTTCCTCACCAGAGAAGTCAAAATCCTTAAGGCACAGATTTAAAGCATTTGGCAGAAGCATTAGAGGGAGATGAGTACAATATATTTTTCACCTAGTGCCTGAGCGTGGCAGGTGTCTGAAATAGTAGGGTTAGAAGCTATCAATTTCAAATGTTTTTGGATTTGTACTTAGAGCCCTAACCTGAAGAACTACGGATCTTGCACTGGAAGGTGATTTTAAGTAAAGTAACTTTTTCATCCAGTGCTGATGTGATAAGGCAAATATCTCCTATGTTACAAATATTCTGTGATTCTGTGTTCTTAAACAGAAACACTGAAGGTTATTGTATCAAAGAAAATTTGGAGAGCCATAGGTTTATCATAACAAGGAAATGGTATTAAAATTAACCCTGAATAATGCAAATGTAACTCCATTATTTAAGAAGGATTAAAGGGATCCTATATAAAACATTTGCTTAGATAACTGCTGGGAAATTCTTGAAACTGTAATTAAGGAAAACTAGTTATTTGAACTGATTAGAGAAATACAATAGTGCTTTGTCACAGAATTAATCCATATGGTCTTTCTGTGTTGTATTGATCCTAACTTGTGGCGAGGCGAAGAAAAATCATCTTGCTGAAGGTAGACAAAGATTCCTTTGGCACACAAGTTGGCTCTGCTCTTGTTCAGGTTGGGAAATCTTCTTTGAGTCAGCTCCTTGCATGGCCTGTTTGCAGTTGTGAATGCTCAGGAATGAGTATCGAAGGTCTTTGATCCAAACCATTTTGTTGGATCACAACTAGGTCTACTGCATGATGCTTTTTATATCCTTTGCTGTAGTTTCACAGGGCTGAAAACCTCATTTTTAGGTACACAATGTATTGCTGCCTGCTAATTTTTCGGCAACATTTATTGAACTAGACTTGCTCCCATCTTGGTAAAATGGGGGGATGTGCTGGCCATTAGAAACATTTATTCTATTGTTAGTAGCTCAGGGAAGTTCTGTCTTGAGCTTACAGGTTAATTCACCTTTTTCTTTTCATGTAATATTAGGACCACACAATGGTTGCTTTCAGTGGCAAGGTGGAATTTTGGCTTAATGGGTATTGTGAGATCACAAGAAAATCTGCAGGTGCTGGAAATTCAAGCAACACACATAAACTGCTGGTGGAACGCAGCAGGCCAGGCAGCATCTATAGGAAGAAGTACTGTCAATGTTTCGGGCCGAGACCCTTCGTCAGGACTAACTGAAAGAAAAGATAGTAAGAGATTTGTAAGTACGGGAGGGAGGGGGGAAATTCTCAATACTTCTTCCTATAGATGCTGCCTGGCCTGCTGCATTCCACCAGCATTTTGTGTGTGTTGCGGGTACTGTGAGATGATCACTGCCATTATGAATAGATGCATTAACAATGGAAACACAAAACAACAAATTCCAGATCCTGGGAATCTACAATAAAAACAGAATGCTGGAAATCCCCAGCAGGAGAGATAGCATCAGTGGAAAGAGAAACTTTGCAGACAGACTTTGTCAGCTGGACACCCAGAAGAGTTGATAAATCATGCATAGATCATGAATGTGACGACTAAGATTTTGGTGGTGCTGGTTAAGACATGGGTTGTGGTGTTTGGCTTCCAGTTTAAGGATCTTAGAAGTTGAACAACTGTCTAAGATAATGTTGGACTTGTCTTGTGCGAAGGTATTGAAAGCATGTCTGGGCTGAAGTAAGAATTGTGATGGGTGATATTTAAAGTTCAAAAATGTTCAAAGTAAATTTATTATCAAAGTACATATGTCATCATGTACAACTGATATTCATTTCCTTGCAGATATTCACAGCAAATGCAAAATAAAAATTAATAATCAGTAAATATCAAGAACATGAAATGAAGAGTCCTTGAAATTCATTCCCTAAGTTGTCGGAACATTTCATAGTTGGGGGTAAGTGAAGCTGATTGAAGATGTCCTCTGTGGTTGAAGATCCTGATGGTTGAAGGGTGGTAACTGTTACTGAACCTAGTGGTATGAGTCCTTGCTTTTGTACCTCCTTCCTAATGGCAGCAGTGAAAAGAGAGTATGGGCTGGACAGTGAGGGTCACTGATGATGGATGCTGCTTTCCCGCGACAACGCTCCATGTGGATGTGCTCAAGTTTGGAGAGGTCTTTACCCATGATGGACTGGGCTGTATCCATTACTTTTTGTTGGCTTTTCATTCAAAGGCTTTGGTGTTTCCATACCAGGCCATGATGCAACCAATCAATATATCTATAGATGTCTGTCACAGTTTAGATGACATGCTGAATCTACGCAAACTTCCAAGAAAGTAAAGGCACTGCCCTGCTTTCTTTGTAATGGCAGTAATCTGCTGGACCCAGGATAGATCCTCTGAAATGATAGCACCGAAGAATTTCAAGTTGCTGACCCTCTGATCCTCTGATGAGGACTGGCTCGTGGACCTCCGCGTTCCTCCTCTGGAAGTTATTAATCAGCTCCTTGGTCTTGATAACATTGAGTGAGAAGTTGTTGTGGCACCACTCAGCTAAATTTTCGATCTACCTCCTAGGTATTTGCTGATCCATCTCACATTTGATTCTAAATATACTGCTAACTTCTAAATATACCTCTCAACTGTACTCAGAGCAATCTGCAATCTGTAATTTCCCTTTAATAAACATACATTTGAACTGGCTTAACAAACTAATGATTTCATGATCTTCTGAAGGACTCAGCAGTCTTAACTCTTGGGAATGCAGGTAAAGCACCTCTGATTTTCTTGCCATCACAACAGGTCAGCAGCTGATGCTATTTCATTGGTTCTTCACTCAACCTTGCAGCATCTGGACAGTGAAGATACATACATCAGGATGCTCTTCATTGAGTACAGCTCTGCATTCAGTACATCATCCCCTCAGAACTAATCAAGAAGCTCCAAGGCCTAGGTCTTAATACCTCCTTGTGGAACTGGATCCTCGATTTCCTCACTTACAGACCCCAGTCAGTTCAGATTGGCAACAACATCTCTTCCAAATTCACCATCAGCACAGATGCACTACAAGGCTTCTCCATTTGAGTTGTCAAGGTATAGAGATTTTCAGGACTCATTGGAAATGTTACTTTGAACACTTGAATCATTTTCTCTGTTCGCCTGGCAGTCTCCACCCACAATAGCTCAAACAGTGCATCAGTTTCTGGAGCCTGGTTTTCCAGAATACAAGCCAAGCAGCTGTCCAGAGTGGCAAACTGAGAGTAGCAAGGATTCAGTGCTGGAGGGTAGTCTGGCAGAGGATGCTCCTATCCATTGATTCTCCTATCCTTCTGGTCAATATACTGCCTTGATGCCTACTGAAGGTAGTGCATGTCTCAGAAGCATTTAGGAGGTGTTGCAAAATAGGCCATGAGTTTTATGCCACAATTTAAGGTTTTGATCTTCATGTTACCTCTTCTGCAATTGACCAAAAGCTATCCTGATACATTGAGGTAAAGGTCAAATTCACCATCAATATCTACCTTCATGAGACTGGATGCTGCAATACGGAAGGTCCAGAGGAAAGGTTTTGACTTGAAAGGTTAACTTCATTTTCCTTCACAGATGCTGCCTGACCCACCAAGTTCCTCCAGCATCTTGTTTGTTGCTCAGATGGTTCCTGAAATTTGTGAGGTGCTACATACTTCCCATGGTCTCATTGTAAATCTTTATTGCAGGAGGACAGTGTGGTGCATTGGGATGACAGGTAGAGGACATTATTCTCATAGATTTTGAATACAGGGCAACGTCTTTCCCTGTGGCAGCTTCAACAACCTCTCTCAGTTGTCACCATAGTGAGACTTGAAGATAGTTCTGATTAGGGCATTTGAGTCATCTGCTGCATTTATTCTTACCTTGGTTCATGATGAGATTGTGGATATGTGACTTAATGTTTCACTCGGTGTCTCTGTATCTTGGGATTTCAATGGGAATGACATTCGCTCCTGAGGTCTTTTTCTTATTGAAATGATTCCCCTTTAGACAGGAGTAACAGCAAGGCTGGGTTTTGGGATGGAGTCCAAGGTGCTCATTTGCTTTAATTGTCATGGTATATCGAAACATACAATGAAATACGTCATATTGCATCAAAGACCATCAAAGTCTGAGGAATGTGCTGGGAGCAGCCCAGAAGTGTCACCATACTTCAGGCACCAACATAGCATGCCCACAACTCACTAACCCGAATACTAAGCAAACCTCTTTGCAATGTGGAAGGAAACCAGAAGGAAGCGTATCTTTTCATGGGGAGAACTTAAGGACTCCTAACTGACCATAGCAAAAATCAAACCACCTGCACTAATCACAATGCTACTATACTCATTTGCATTTGAGGGGGCCTTTAAATTGCTCTTTCCAACAGATATTGATGAGCTACAGGTGGTACCAAAGGGCAACTTGTTCCAGTTTATCTGTCAAACAGTATAAGTTCTTAACTTTAATGTCTGCACTTTCCTTTTCAAGGTGGCTGGGGTCCTGCCAGAGTCCATGATCTACAGATGCAATCAAACTATGGTTCTTTATGGCAGTGGGTTCCTGCTCCTGGAACTCATTGGGCAGCCCAGTGATTTCAAAATCTCCAGGAGCGGCCTGGAACAGATCCACCTTCAATATCTCCAGGATCGGACAGGAACACATCCACCTTCCTGGAACACGTCAACCTTCAATATCTCCAGGAGCGGCCTGGAACACATCCACCTTCAGTATCTCCAGCAGCGGCCTGGAACACATCCACCTTCAATATCTGCAGGAGCGGCCAGAAAAACATCCACCTTCAATAACTCCAGGAGTGGACACGAACACATCCACCTTCCTGGAACACGTCCGACTTCAATACCTAGGGACGGCCTGGAACAGGTCCGCCTTCAGTATCTCCAGCAGTGGCCTGGAACACGACCACCTTCAATATCTCCAGGAGCGAACAGGAACACATCCACTTTCCTGGAACACGTCCGCCTTCAATATCTACAGGGACGGCCTGGAACACGTCTGCCTTCAGTATCTCCAACAGTGGCCTGGAACATTTCCATCTTCAATACCTGCAGGAGCGGCCGGGAACACATCCTCATTCAGTATCTCCAGGAGAAGCCTGGAACACAACCGCCTTCAATATTTCCTGGAGCGGCCTGGAACACATCCACCTTCCTGGAATACATCCGCCTTCCATATCTCAAGGTGCAGCCTGGAACACATCCACCTTCCATATCTCCAGGTGCGGCCTGGATCACATCCAACTTCAATATCTCCAGGAGCGGCCTGGAACACATCCAACTTCAGTATCTCAAGGAGAAGAGTGGAACACGTCCGCCATCAATATCTCCTGCAGCGGCCAGGAACACGTCCGCCATCCATATCTACAGGAGCAGCCTGGAACAAATCAACCGTCAATATCTCCAGGAGCGGCCTGGAACACATACACATTCCAGGAACACGTCCGCATTCAATATCTCCAGGAGCGGCCTGGAACATATGCACCTTCAATATCTCCAGGAGCGGCCTGGAACACATCCACCTTCAGTATCTCAAGGAGCAGCCTGGAACACATCCGCCTTCCATATCTCCAGGAGTGGCCTGGATCACATCCACCTTCAATATCTCAAGGAGCAGCCTGGATCATGTCCACCTTCAATAACTCCAGGAGCAGCCTGGATCACATCCACCTTCAATATCTCCAGGAGCGGCCTGGAACACGTCCGCCTTCCATATCTCCAGGAGTGGCCTGGATCACATCCACCTTCAATATCTCAAGGAGCAGCCTGGATCATGTCCACCTTCAATAACTCCAGGAGCAGCCTGGATCACATCAACCTTCAATATCTCCAGGAGAAGACTGGAACACGTCCGCCTTCCTGGAATACGTCTGCCTTCAATATCTCCAGGAACAGCCTGGATCACATCCGCCTTCAATATCTCCAGCAGCGGTCTAGAACACGTCCGCCTTCAAAATCTCCATCAGTGGCTTGGAACACGTCCGCCTTCAATATCTCCAGGAGCGGCCTGGAACATATGCACCTTCAATATCTCTAGGAGCGGCCTGGAACACATCCACCTTCAGTATCTCAAGGAGCAGCCTGGAACACATCCGCCTTCCATATCTCCAGGAGTGGCCTGGATCACATCCACCTTCAATATCTCAAGGAGCAGCCTGGATCATGTCCACCTTCAATAACTCCAGGAGCAGCCTGGATCACATCCACCTTCAATATCTCCAGGAGCGGCCTGGAACACGTCCGCCTACCATATCTCCAAGAGTGGACTGGAACACGTCCACCTTCAATATTTCCAGGAGCAGACAGGAACACATCAACCTTCAATATCTCCAGGAGCGGCCTGGAACACGTCCGCCTTCCATATCTCCAGGAGTGGCCTGGATCACATCCACCTTCAATATCTCAAGGAGCAGCCTGGATCATGTCCACCTTCAATAACTCCAGGAGCAGCCTGGATCACATCAACCTTCAATATCTCCAGGAGAAGACTGGAACACGTCCGCCTTCCTGGAACACGTCTGCCTTCAATATCTCCAGGAGCAGCCTGGATCACATCCGCCTTCAATATCTCCAGCAGCGGTCTAGAACACGTCCGCCTTCAAAATCTCCATCAGCGGCTTGGAACACGTCCGCCTTCAATATCTCCAGGAGCGGCCTGGAACATATGCACCTTCAATATCTCTAGGAGCGGCCTGGAACACATCCACCTTCAGTATCTCAAGGAGCAGCCTGGAACACATCCGCCTTCCATATCTCCAGGAGTGGCCTGGATCACATCCACCTTCAATATCTCAAGGAGCAGCCTGGATCATGTCCACCTTCAATAACTCCAGGAGCAGCCTGGATCACATCCACCTTCAATATCTCCAGGAGCGGCCTGGAACACGTCCGCCTACCATATCTCCAAGAGTGGCCTGGAACACGTCCACCTTCAATATTTCCAGGAGCAGACAGGAACACATCAACCTTCAATATCTCCAGGAGCGGACTGGAACACGTCCGCCTTCCTGGAACACGTCCACCTTCAATATTTCCAGGAGTAGACTGGAACACATCAACCTTCAATATCTCCAGGAGCGGCCTGGAACACTTCCACCTTCAATGTCTCCAGGAGCAGACTGGATCACCTCCACCTTCAATATCTCCAGCAGTGGTCTGGAACACGTCCGCCTTCAAAACCTCCAGGAGCGGCCTGGAACACGTCTACCTTCAATATCACCAGGAGCGGCCTTGAACTCATCCACCTTCAATAACTCCAGGAGAGGCCTGGATCACAATCACCTTCAATATCTCCATGAGCAGCCTGGAACACATCCTCCGTCCATATCTCCAGGAGCGGCATGGAACACGTCCACCTTCAATATCTCCAGGAGCAGCCTGGATCACATCCACCTTCAATATCTCCAGGAGCAGCCTGGAACACATCCACCTTCAATATCTCCAGGAGCCGACTGGAACACGTACACCTTCAAGATCTCCAGGAGCGGACTGGAACACATCCACCTTCATTTTATCAAAGAGCGGCACGGAACACATCCACCTTCAATATCTCCAGGAGCAGCCTGGAACACATCCACCTTGAATATCTCCAGGAGCGGTTTGGAACACGTCCGCCTTCAAAATTTCCAGGAGCGGCCTGGAACACATCCACCTTCAATATCTCCAGGAGCGGCCTGGATCACATCCGTCTTCAATATGTCCAGGAGTGGCATGGAACACATCCGCCTTCCATACCTCCAAGAGCAGCCTGCAACACATCCACCTACAATATCTCCAGGAGCGGCCTGGAACATGTCCGCCTTCAATATCTCCAGGACCAGCCTGGATCACATCCACCTTCAATATCTCCAGGAGTGGCCTGGAACACATCCGCCTTCCATGTCTCCAGGAGCGGCCTGGAACACATACACATTCCAGGAACACGTCCGCTTTCAATATCTCCAGGAGCGGCCTGGAACACATCCACCTTCCTGGAACACGTCCACCTTCAATATCTCCAGGAGCAGCCAGCAACACATCCACCTTCAATATCTCCAGTAGAGGCCTAGAACACATCCACCTTCAATATCTCCAGGAGCGGTCAGGAACACATCCACCTTCCTAGAACACGTCTGCCTTCAATATCTCCAGGAACGGCCTGGAACATATGCACCTTCAATATCTCTAGGAGCGGTCTGGAACACATCCACCTTCAGTATCTCAAGGAGCAGCCTGGAACACATCCGCCTTCCATATCTCCAGGAGTGGCCTGGATCACATCCACCTTCAATATCTCAAGGAGCAGCCTGGATCATGTCCACCTTCAATAACTCCAGGAGCAGCCTGGATCACATCCACCTTCAATATCTCCAGGAGCGGCCTGGAACACGTCCGCCTACCATATCTCCAAGAGTGGCCTGGAACACGTCCACCTTCAATATTTCCAGGAGCAGACAGGAACACATCAACCTTCAATATCTCCAGGAGCGGACTGGAACACGTCCGCCTTCCTGGAACACGTCTGCCTTCAATATCTCCAGGAGCAGCCTGGATCACATCCACCTTCAATATCTCCAGGAGCGGTCTGGAACACGTCCACCTTCAAAATCTCCAGGAGCGGCTTGGAACACGTCCGCCTTCAATATCTCCAGGAGCGGCCTGGAACACGTCCGCCTACCATATCTCCAACACTGGCCTGGAACACGTCCACCTTCAATATTTCCAGGAGTAGACTGGAACACATCAACCTTCAATATCTCCAGGAGCGGCCTGGAACTCTTCCACCTTCAATGTCTCCAGGAGCAGACTGGATCACCTCCACCTTCAATATCTCCAGCAGTGGTCTGGAACACGTCCGCCTTCAAAATCTCCAGGAGCGGCCTGGAACACGTCTACCTTCAATATCACCAGGAGCGGACTTGAACTCATCCACCTTCAATAACTCCAGGAGAGGCCTGGATCACAATCACCTTCAATATCTCCATGAGCAGCCTGGAACACATCCTCCTTCCATATCTCCAGGAGCGGCATGGAACACGTCCACCTTCAATATCTCCAGGAGCAGCCTGGATCACATCCACCTTCAATATCTCCAGGAGCAGCCTGGAACACATCCACCTTCAATATCTCCAGGAGCGGACTGGAACACGTACACCTTCAAGATCTCCAGGAGCGGACTGGAACACATCCACCTTCATTTTATCAAAGAGCGGCACGGAACACATCCACCTTCAATATCTCCAGGAGCAGCCTGGAACACATCCACCTTGAATATCTCCAGGAGCGGTTTGGAACACGTCCGCCTTCAAAATTTCCAGGAGCGGCCTGGAACACATCCACCTACAATATCTCCAGGAGCGGCCTGGAACATGTCCGCCTTCAATATCTCCAGGACCAGCCTGGATCACATCCACCTTCAATATCTCCAGGAGTGGCCTGGAACACATCCGCCTTCCATGTCTCCAGGAGCGGCCTGGAACACATACACATTCCAGGAACACGTCCGCTTTCAATATCTCCAGGAGCGGCCTGGAACACATCCACCTTCCTGGAACACGTCCACCTTCAATATCTCCAGGAGCGGGCTGGAACACATCCACCTTCCTGGAACACGTCCACCTTCAATATCTCCAGGAGCAGCCAGCAACACATCCACCTTCAATATCTCCAGTAGAGGCCTAGAACACATCCACCTTCAATATCTCCAGGAGCGGTCAGGAACACATCCACCTTCCTAGAACACGTCTGCCTTCAATATCTCCAGGAGCGGCCTGGAAGACATCCACCTTCAATATCTCCAGGAGTGGCCTGGAACACATCCGCCTTCCATATCTCCAGGAGCGGACTGGAACACATCCACCTTCCTGGAACATGTCCGCCTTCAATATCTCCAGGTGCAGCCTGGAACACATCTGCCATACATATCTACAGGAGCGGCCTGGAACACATCCACCTTCCTGGAACACGTCCGCCTTCAATATCTCCAGGAGCAGCCAGCAGCACATCCAACTTCAATATCTCCAGGAACGGTCAGGAACACATCCACCTTCCTGGAACATGTCTGCCTTCAATATGTCCAGGAGCGGCCTGGAACACATCCACCTTCAATATCTCCAGGAGTGGCCTGGAACACATCCGCCTTCCATATCTCCAGGAGCGGACTGAAACACATCCACCTTTCTGGAAAACGTCCGCCTTCAATATCTCAAGCAGCAGCCTGGTACAGGTCCACCATCAATATCTCCAGGAGCAGCCTGGATCACATCCACCTTCAATATCTCCAGGAGCAGCCTGGAACACATCCGCCTTCCTGGAACACGTCCGCCTTCTATATCTCCAGGAGCAGCCAGCAGCACATCCACCATCAATATCTCCAGGAGTGGCCTGGAACACTTCCACCTTCAATATCTCAAGGAGCAGCCTGGATCATGTCCACCTTCAATAATTCCAGGAGCAGCCTGGATCACATCCACCTTCAATATCTCCAGGAGCGGCCTGGATCACATCCGTCTTCTATATCTCCAGGAGTGGCCTGGAACACATCCGCCTTCCATACCTCCAAGAGCAGCCTGCAACACATCAACCTACAATATCTCCAGGAGCGGCCTGGAACACGTCCACCTTCCATATCTCCAGGAGCAGCCTGGATCACATCCACCTTCAATATCTCCAGGAGTGGCCTGGAACACATCCGCCTTCATGGAACACGTCTGCCATCAATATCTCCAGGAGCAGCCTGGATCACATCTGCCTTCAATATCTCCAGCAGCGGTCTAGAACACGTCCGCCTTCAAAATCTCCAGCAGCGGCTTGGAACACGTCCGCCTACCATATCTCCAGGAGTGGCCTGGAACACGTCCACCTTCAATATTTCCAGGAGCAGACTGGAACACATCAACCTTCAATATCTCCAGGAGCGGCCTGGATCACATCCGTCTTCTATATCTCCAGGAGTGGCCTGGAAAACATCCGCCTTCCATACCTCCAAGAGCAGCCTGCAACACATCCACCTACAATATCTCCAGGAGCGGCCTGGAACATGTCCGCCTTCAATATCTCCAGAACCAGCCTGGATCACATCCACCTTCAATATCTCCAGGAGTGGCCTGGAACACATCCGCCTTCCTGGAACACGTCTGACTTCAATATCTCCAGGAACACGTCCACCTTCAATGTCTCCAGGAGCAGACTGGATTACCTCCACCTTCAAAATCTCAAGGAGCAGCCTGGATCATGTCCACCTTCAATAACTCCAGGAGCAGCCTGGATCACATCCACCTTCAATATCTCCAGGAGCGGCCTGGAACACGTCCGCCTACCATATCTCCAAGAGTGGCCTGGAACACGTCCACCTTCAATATTTCCAGGAGCAGACTGGAACACGTCCACCTTCCATATCTCCAGGAGCAGCCTGGATCACATCCACCTTCAATATCTCCAGGAGTGGCCTGGAACACATCCGCCTTCATGGAACACGTCTGCCATCAATATCTCCAGGAGCAGCCTGGATCACATCCGCCTTCAATATCTCCAGCAGCGGTCTAGAACACGTCCGCCTTCAAAATCTCCAGCAGCGGCTTGGAACAAGTCCGCCTACCATATCTCCAGGAGTGGCCTGGAACACGTCCACCTTCAATATTTCCAGGAGCAGACTGGAACACATCAACCTTCAATATCTCCAGGAGCGGCCTGGATCACATCCGTCTTCTATATCTCCAGGAGTGGCCTGGAAAACATCCGCCTTCCATACCTCCAAGAGCAGCCTGCAACACATCCACCTACAATATCTCCAGGAGCGGCCTGGAACATGTCCGCCTTCAATATCTCCAGAACCAGCCTGGATCACATCCACCTTCAATATCTCCAGGAGTGGCCTGGAACACATCCGCCTTCCTGGAACACGTCTGACTTCAATATCTCCAGGAACACGTCCACCTTCAATGTCTCCAGGAGCAGACTGGATCACCTCCACCTTCAAAATCTCAAGGAGCAGCCTGGATCATGTCCACCTTCAATAACTCCAGGAGCAGCCTGGATCACATCCACCTTCAATATCTCCAGGAGCGGCCTGGAACACGTCCGCCTACCATATCTCCAAGAGTGGCCTGGAACACGTCCACCTTCAATATTTCCAGGAGCAGACTGGAACACATCAACCTTCAATATCTCCAGGAGCGGTCTGGAACACGTCCACCTTCAAAATCTCCAGGAGCGGACTGGAACACGTCCGCCTTCCTGGAACACGTCTGCCTTCAATATCTCCAGGAGCAGCCTGGATCACATCCACCTTCAATATCTCCAGGAGCGGTCTGGAACACGTCCACCTTCAAAATCTCCAGGAGCGGCTTGGAACACGTCCGCCTTCAATATCTCCAGGAGCGGCCTGGAACACGTCCGCCTACCATATCTCCAACACTGGCCTGGAACACGTCCACCTTCAATATTTCCAGGAGTAGACTGGAACACATCAACCTTCAATATCTCCAGGAGCGGCCTGGAACACTTCCACCTTCAATGTCTCCAGGAGCAGACTGGATCACCTCCACCTTCAATATCTCCAGCAGTGGTCTGGAACACGTCCGCCTTCAAAACCTCCAGGAGCGGCCTGGAACACGTCTACCTTCAATATCACCAGGAGCGGCCTTGAACTCATCCACCTTCAATAACTCCAGGAGAGGCCTGGATCACAATCACCTTCAATATCTCCATGAGCAGCCTGGAACACATCCTCCTTCCATATCTCCAGGAGCGGCATGGAACACGTCCACCTTCAATATCTCCAGGAGCAGCCTGGATCACATCCACCTTCAATATCTCCAGGAGCAGCCTGGAACACATCCACCTTCAATATCTCCAGGAGCGGACTGGAACACGTACACCTTCAAGATCTCCAGGAGCGGACTGGAACACATCCACCTTCATTTTATCAAAGAGCGGCACGGAACACATCCACCTTCAATATCTCCAGGAGCAGCCTGGAACACATCCACCTTGAATATCTCCAGGAGCGGTTTGGAACACGTAGGCCTTCAAAATCTCCAGGAGCGGCCTGGAACACATCCACCTTCAATATCTCCAGGAGCGGCCTGGATCACATCCGTCTTCAATATGTCCAGGAGTGGCATGGAACACATCCGCCTTCCATACCTCCAAGAGCAGCCTGCAACACATCCACCTACAATATCTCCAGGAGCGGCCTGGAACATGTCCGCCTTCAATATCTCCAGGACCAGCCTGGATCACATCCACCTTCAATATCTCCAGGAGTGGCCTGGAACACATCCGCCTTCCATATCTCCAGGAGCGGACTGAAACACATCCACCTTTCTGGAACACGTCCACCTTCAATATTTCCAGGAGCAGACTGGAACACGTCCACCTTCCATATCTCCAGGAGCAGCCTGGATCACATCCACCTTCAATATCTCCAGGAGTGGCCTGGAACACATCCGCCTTCATGGAACACGTCTGCCATCAATATCTCCAGGAGCAGCCTGGATCACATCCGCCTTCAATATCTCCAGCAGCGGTCTAGAACACGTCCGCCTTCAAAATCTCCAGCAGCGGCTTGGAACACGTCCGCCTACCATATCTCCAGGAGTGGCCTGGAACACGTCCACCTTCAATATTTCCAGGAGCAGACTGGAACACATCAACCTTCAATATCTCCAGGAGCGGCCTGGATCACATCCGTCTTCTATATCTCCAGGAGTGGCCTGGAAAACATCCGCCTTCCATACCTCCAAGAGCAGCCTGCAACACATCCACCTACAATATCTCCAGGAGCGGCCTGGAACATGTCCGCCTTCAATATCTCCAGAACCAGCCTGGATCACATCCACCTTCAATATCTCCAGGAGTGGCCTGGAACACATCCGCCTTCCTGGAACACGTCTGACTTCAATATCTCCAGGAACACGTCCACCTTCAATGTCTCCATGAGCAGACTGGATCACCTCCACCTTCAAAATCTCAAGGAGCAGCCTGGATCATGTCCACCTTCAATAACTCCAGGAGCAGCCTGGATCACATCCACCTTCAATATCTCCAGGAGCGGCCTGGAACACGTCCGCCTACCATATCTCCAAGAGTGGCCTGGAACACGTCCACCTTCAATATTTCCAGGAGCAGACTGGAACACATCAACCTTCAATATCTCCAGGAGCGGTCTGGAACACGTCCACCTTCAAAATCTCCAGGAGCGGACTGGAACACGTCCGCCTTCCTGGAACACGTCTGCCTTCAATATCTCCAGGAGCAGCCTGGAACACATCCACCTTGAATATCTCCAGGAGCGGTTTGGAACACGTAGGCCTTCAAAATCTCCAGGAGCGGCCTGGAACACATCCACCTTCAATATCTCCAGGAGCGGCCTGGATCACATCCGTCTTCAATATGTCCAGGAGTGGCATGGAACACATCCGCCTTCCATACCTCCAAGAGCAGCCTGCAACACATCCACCTACAATATCTCCAGGAGCGGCCTGGAACATGTCCGCCTTCAATATCTCCAGGACCAGCCTGGATCACATCCACCTTCAATATCTCCAGGAGTGGCCTGGAACACATCCGCCTTCCATATCTCCAGGAGCGGACTGAAACACATCCACCTTTCTGGAACACGTCCACCTTCAATATTTCCAGGAGCAGACTGGAACACGTCCACCTTCCATATCTCCAGGAGCAGCCTGGATCACATCCACCTTCAATATCTCCAGGAGTGGCCTGGAACACATCCGCCTTCATGGAACACGTCTGCCATCAATATCTCCAGGAGCAGCCTGGATCACATCCGCCTTCAATATCTCCAGCAGCGGTCTAGAACACGTCCGCCTTCAAAATCTCCAGCAGCGGCTTGGAACACGTCCGCCTACCATATCTCCAGGAGTGGCCTGGAACACGTCCACCTTCAATATTTCCAGGAGCAGACTGGAACACATCAACCTTCAATATCTCCAGGAGCGGCCTGGATCACATCCGTCTTCTATATCTCCAGGAGTGGCCTGGAAAACATCCGCCTTCCATACCTCCAAGAGCAGCCTGCAACACATCCACCTACAATATCTCCAGGAGCGGCCTGGAACATGTCCGCCTTCAATATCTCCAGAACCAGCCTGGATCACATCCACCTTCAATATCTCCAGGAGTGGCCTGGAACACATCCGCCTTCCTGGAACACGTCTGACTTCAATATCTCCAGGAACACGTCCACCTTCAATGTCTCCAGGAGCAGACTGGATCACCTCCACCTTCAAAATCTCAAGGAGCAGCCTGGATCATGTCCACCTTCAATAACTCCAGGAGCAGCCTGGATCACATCCACCTTCAATATCTCCAGGAGCGGCCTGGAACACGTCCGCCTACCATATCTCCAAGAGTGGCCTGGAACACGTCCACCTTCAATATTTCCAGGAGCAGACTGGAACACATCAACCTTCAATATCTCCAGGAGCGGTCTGGAACACGTCCACCTTCAAAATCTCCAGGAGCGGACTGGAACACGTCCGCCTTCCTGGAACACGTCTGCCTTCAATATCTCCAGGAGCAGCCTGGATCACATCCACCTTCAATATCTCCAGGAGCGGTCTGGAACACGTCCACCTTCAAAATCTCCAGGAGCTGCTTGGAACACGTCCGCCTTCAATATCTCCAGGAGCGGCCTGGAACACGTCCGCCTACCATATCTCCAACACTGGCCTGGAACACGTCCACCTTCAATATTTCCAGGAGTAGACTGGAACACATCAACCTTCAATATCTCCAGGAGCGGCCTGGAACACTTCCACCTTCAATGTCTCCAGGAGCAGACTGGATCACCTCCACCTTCAATATCTCCAGCAGTGGTCTGGAACACGTCCGCCTTCAAAACCTCCAGGAGCGGCCTGGAACACGTCTACCTTCAATATCACCAGGAGCGGCCTTGAACTCATCCACCTTCAATAACTCCAGGAGAGGCCTGGATCACAATCACCTTCAATATCTCCATGAGCAGCCTGGAACACATCCTCCTTCCATATCTCCAGGAGCGGCATGGAACACGTCCACCTTCAATATCTCCAGGAGCAGCCTGGATCACATCCACCTTCAATATCTCCAGGAGCAGCCTGGAACACATCCACCTTCAATATCTCCAGGAGCGGACTGGAACACGTACACCTTCAAGATCTCCAGGAGCGGACTGGAACACATCCACCTTCATTTTATCAAAGAGCGGCACGGAACACATCCACCTTCAATATCTCCAGGAGCAGCCTGGAACACATCCACCTTGAATATCTCCAGGA
The DNA here is from genome assembly GCF_030144855.1 of Hypanus sabinus. Taxonomy (NCBI): domain Eukaryota; kingdom Metazoa; phylum Chordata; class Chondrichthyes; order Myliobatiformes; family Dasyatidae; genus Hypanus; species Hypanus sabinus. The sequence continues at coordinate 16,388,244 of NC_082722.1, read as the reverse complement.
GCGGTTTGGAACACGTCCGCCTTCAAAATCTCCAGGAGCGGCCTGGAACACATCCACCTTCAATATCTCCAGGAGCGGCCTGGATCACATCCGTCTTCAATATGTCCAGGAGTGGCATGGAACACATCCGCCTTCCATACCTCCAAGAGCAGCCTGCAACACATCCACCTACAATATCTCCAGGAGCGGCCTGGAACATGTCCGCCTTCAATATCTCCAGGACCAGCCTGGATCACATCCACCTTCAATATCTCCAGGAGCGGACTGGAACACGTACACCTTCAAGATCTCCAGGAGCTGACTGGAACACATCCACCTTCATTTTATCAAAGAGCGGCACGGAACACATCCACCTTCAATATCTCCAGGAGCAGCCTGGAACACATCCACCTTGAATATCTCCAGGAGCGGTTTGGAACACGTCCGCCTTCAAAATCTCCAGGAGCGGCCTGGAACACATCCACCTTCAATATCTCCAGGAGCGGCCTGGATCACATCCGTCTTCAATATGTCCAGGAGTGGCATGGAACACATCCGCCTTCCATACCTCCAAGAGCAGCCTGCAACACATCCACCTACAATATCTCCAGGAGCGGCCTGGAACATGTCCGCCTTCAATATCTCCAGGACCAGCCTGGATCACATCCACCTTCAATATCTCCAGGAGTGGCCTGGAAAACATCCGCCTTCCATATCTCCAGGAGCGGACTGAAACACATCCACCTTTCTGGAAAACGTCCGCCTTCAATATCTCAAGCAGCGGCCTGGTACAGGTCCACCATCAATATCTCCAGGAGCAGCCTGGATCACATCCACCTTCAATATCTCCAGGAGCAGCCTGGAACACATCCGCCTTCCTGGAACACGTCCGCCTTCTATATCTCCAGGAGCAGCCAGCAGCACATCCACCATCAATATCTCCAGGAGTGGCCTGGAACACTTCCACCTTCAATATCTCAAGGAGCAGCCTGGATCATGTCCACCTTCAATAATTCCAGGAGCAGCCTGGATCACATCCACCTTCAATATCTCCAGGAGCGGCCAGGATCACATCCGTCTTCTATATTTCCAGGAGTGGCCTGGAACACATCCGCCTTCCATACCTCCAAGAGCAGCCTGCAACACATCAACCTACAATATCTCCAGGAGCGGCCTGGAACACGTCCACCTTCCATATCTCCAGGAGCAGCCTGGATCACATCCACCTTCAATATCTCCAGGAGTGGCCTGGAACACATCCGCCTTCATGGAACACGTCTGCCATCAATATCTCCAGGAGCAGCCTGGATCACATCCGCCTTCAATATCTCCAGCAGCGGTCTAGAACACGTCCGCCTTCAAAATCTCCAGCAGCGGCTTGGAACACGTCCGCCTACCATATCTCCAGGAGTGGCCTGGAACACGTCCACCTTCAATATTTCCAGGAGCAGACTGGAACACATCAACCTTCAATATCTCCAGGAGCGGCCTGGATCACATCCGTCTTCTATATCTCCAGGAGTGGCCTGGAAAACATCCGCCTTCCATACCTCCAAGAGCAGCCTGCAACACATCCACCTACAATATCTCCAGGAGCGGCCTGGAACATGTCCGCCTTCAATATCTCCAGAACCAGCCTGGATCACATCCACCTTCAATATCTCCAGGAGTGGCCTGGAACACATCCGCCTTCCTGGAACACATCTGACTTCAATATCTCCAGGAACAAGTCCACCTTCAATGTCTCCAGGAGCAGACTGGATCACCTCCACCTTCAAAATCTCAAGGAGCAGCCTGGATCATGTCCACCTTCAATAACTCCAGGAGCAGCCTGGATCACATCCACCTTCAATATCTCCAGGAGCGGCCTGGAACACGTCCGCCTACCATATCTCCAAGAGTGGCCTGGAACACGTCCACCTTCAATATTTCCAGGAGCAGACTGGAACACATCAACCTTCAATATCTCCAGGAGCGGACTGGAACACGTCCGCCTTCCTGGAACACGTCCGCCTACCATATCTCCAACACTGGCCTGGAACACGTCCACCTTCAATATTTCCAGGAGTAGACTGGAACACATCAACCTTCAATATCTCCAGGAGCGGCCTGGAACACTTCCACCTTCAATGTCTCCAGGAGCAGACTGGATCACCTCCACCTTCAATATCTCCAGCAGTGGTCTGGAACACGTCCGCCTTCAAAATCTCCAGGAGCGGCCTGGAACACGTCTACCTTCAATATCACCAGGAGCGGCCTTGAACTCATCCACCTTCAATAACTCCAGGAGAGGCCTGGATCACAATCACCTTCAATATCTCCATGAGCAGCCTGGAACACATCCTCCTTCCATATCTCCAGGAGCGGCATGGAACACGTCCACCTTCAATATCTCCAGGAGCAGCCTGGATCACATCCACCTTCAATATCTCCAGGAGCAGACTGGAACACATCCACCTTCAATATCTCCAGGAGCGGACTGGAACACGTACACCTTCAAGATCTCCAGGAGCGGACTGGAACACATCCACCTTCATTTTATCAAAGAGCGGCACGGAACACATCCACCTTCAATATCTCCAGGAGCAGCCTGGAACACATCCACCTTGAATATCTCCAGGAGCGGTTTGGAACACGTCCGCCTTCAAAATCTCCAGGAGCGGCCTGGAACACATCCACCTTCAATATCTCCAGGAGCGGCCTGGATCACATCCGTCTTCAATATGTCCAGGAGTGGCATGGAACACATCCGCCTTCCAAACCTCCAAGAGCAGCCTGCAACACATCCACCTACAATATCTCCAGGAGCGGCCTGGAACATGTCCGCCTTCAATATCTCCAGGACCAGCCTGGATCACATCCACCTTCAATATCTCCAGGAGTGGCCTGGAACACATCCGCCTTCCATGTCTCCAGGAGCGGCCTGGAACACATACACATTCCAGGAACACGTCCGCTTTCAATATCTCCAGGAGCGGCCTGGAACACATCCACCTTCCTGGAACACGTCCACCTTCAATATCTCCAGGAGCGGGCTGGAACACATCCACCTTCCTGGAACACGTCCACCTTCAATATCTCCAGGAGCAGCCAGCAACACATCCACCTTCAATATCTCCAGTAGAGGCATAGAACACATCCACCTTCAATATCTCCAGGAGCGGTCAGGAACACATCCACCTTCCTAGAACACGTCTGCCTTCAATATCTCCAGGAGCGGCCTGGAAGACATCCACCTTCAATATCTCCAGGAGTGGCCTGGAACACATCCGCCTTCCATATCTCCAGGAGCAGCCTGGAACACATCCACCTTGAATATCTCCAGGAGCGGTTTGTAACACGTCCGCCTTCAAAATCTCCAGGAGCGGCCTGGAACACATCCACCTTCAATATCTCCAGGAGCGGCCTGGATCACATCCGTCTTCAATATGTCCAGGAGTGGCATGGAACACATCCGCCTTCCATACCTCCAAGAGCAGCCTGCAACACATCCACCTACAATATCTCCAGGAGCGGCCTGGAACATGTCCGCCTTCAATATCTCCAGGACCAGCCTGGATCACATCCACCTTCAATATCTCCAGGAGTGGCCTGGAAAACATCCGCCTTCCATATCTCCAGGAGCGGACTGAAACACATCCACCTTTCTGGAAAACGTCCGCCTTCAATATCTCAAGCAGCGGCCTGGTACAGGTCCACCATCAATATCTCCAGGAGCAGCCTGGATCACATCCACCTTCAATATCTCCAGGAGCAGCCTGGAACACATCCGCCTTCCTGGAACACGTCCGCCTTCTATATCTCCAGGAGCAGCCAGCAGCACATCCACCATCAATATCTCCAGGAGTGGCCTGGAACACTTCCACCTTCAATATCTCAAGGAGCAGCCTGGATCATGTCCACCTTCAATAATTCCAGGAGCAGCCTGGATCACATCCACCTTCAATATCTCCAGGAGCGGCCTGGATCACATCCGTCTTCTATATTTCCAGGAGTGGCCTGGAACACATCCGCCTTCCATACCTCCAAGAGCAGCCTGCAACACATCAACCTACAATATCTCCAGGAGCGGCCTGGAACACGTCCACCTTCCATATCTCCAGGAGCAGCCTGGATCACATCCACCTTCAATATCTCCGGGAGTGGCCTGGAACACATCCGCCTTCATGGAACACGTCTGCCATCAATATCTCCAGGAGCAGCCTGGATCACATCCGCCTTCAATATCTCCAGCAGCGGTCTAGAACACGTCCACCTTCAAAATCTCCAGCAGCGGCTTGGAACACGTCCGCCTACCATATCTCCAGGAGTGGCCTGGAACACGTCCACCTTCAATATTTCCAGGAGCAGACTGGAACACATCAACCTTCAATATCTCCAGGAGCGGCCTGGATCACATCCGTCTTCTATATCTCCAGGAGTGGCCTGGAAAACATCCGCCTTCCATACCTCCAAGAGCAGCCTGCAACACATCCACCTACAATATCTCCAGGAGCGGCCTGGAACATGTCCGCCTTCAATATCTCCAGAACCAGCCTGGATCACATCCACCTTCAATATCTCCAGGAGTGGCCTGGAACACATCCGCCTTCCTGGAACACATCTGACTTCAATATCTCCAGGAACAAGTCCACCTTCAATGTCTCCAGGAGCAGACTGGATCACCTCCACCTTCAAAATCTCAAGGAGCAGCCTGGATCATGTCCACCTTCAATAACTCCAGGAGCAGCCTGGATCACATCCACCTTCAATATCTCCAGGAGCGGCCTGGAACACGTCCGCCTACCATATCTCCAAGAGTGGCCTGGAACACGTCCACCTTCAATATTTCCAGGAGCAGACTGGAACACATCAACCTTCAATATCTCCAGGAGCGGACTGGAACACGTCCGCCTTCCTGGAAAACGTCCGCCTACCATATCTCCAACACTGGCCTGGAACACGTCCACCTTCAATATTTCCAGGAGTAGACTGGAACACATCAACCTTCAATATCTCCAGGAGCGGCCTGGAACACTTCCACCTTCAATGTCTCCAGGAGCAGACTGGATCACCTCCACCTTCAATATCTCCAGCAGTGGTCTGGAACACGTCCGCCTTCAAAATCTCCAGGAGCGGCCTGGAACACGTCTACCTTCAATATCACCAGGAGCGGCCTTGAACTCATCCACCTTCAATAACTCCAGGAGAGGCCTGGATCACAATCACCTTCAATATCTCCATGAGCAGCCTGGAACACATCCTCCTTCCATATCTCCAGGAGCGGCATGGAACACGTCCACCTTCAATATCTCCAGGAGCAGCCTGGATCACATCCACCTTCAATATCTCCAGGAGCAGCCTGGAACACATCCACCTTCAATATCTCCAGGAGCCGACTGGAACACGTACACCTTCAAGATCTCCAGGAGCGGACTGGAACACATCCACCTTCATTTTATCAAAGAGCGGCACGGAACACATCCACCTTCAATATCTCCAGGAGCAGCCTGGAACACATCCACCTTGAATATCTCCAGGAGCGGTTTGGAACACGTCCGCCTTCAAAATCTCCAGGAGCGGCCTGGAACACATCCACCTTCAATATCTCCAGGAGCGGCCTGGATCACATCCGTCTTCAATATGTCCAGGAGTGGCATGGAACACATCCGCCTTCCATACCTCCAAGAGCAGCCTGCAACACATCCACCTACAATATCTCCAGGAGCGGCCTGGAACATGTCCGCCTTCAATATCTCCAGGACCAGCCTGGATCACATCCACCTTCAATATCTCCAGGAGCGGCCTGGAACACGTCCACCTTCAATATATCCAGGAGCGGCCTGGAACACGTCCGCCTTCAAAATTTCCAGGAGCGGCCTGGAACACGTCCACCTTCAATATCTCCAGGAGCAGCCTGGAACACATCCTCCTTCCATATCTCCAGGAGCGGCCTGGAACACGTCCACCTTCAATATATCCAGGAGCAGCCTGGATCACATCCACCTTCAATATCTCCAGGAGCAGCCTGGAACACATCCACCTTCAATATCTCGTGGAGTGGCCTGGAACACATCCACCTTCAGTATCTCCAGGAGCGGCCTGGAACACATCCACCATCAATATCTCCAGGAGTGGCCTGGAACACTTCCACCTTCAATATCTCAAGGAGCAGCCTGGAACACGTCCACCTTCAATATTTCCAGGAGCAGACTGGAACACATCAACCTTCAATATCTCCAGGAGCGGCCTGGATCACATCCGTCTTCTATATCTCCAGGAGTGGCCTGGAAAACATCCGCCTTCCATACCTCCAAGAGCAGCCTGCAACACATCCACCTACAATATCTCCAGGAGCGGCCTGGAACATGTCCGCCTTCAATATCTCCAGAACCAGCCTGGATCACATCCACCTTCAATATCTCCAGGAGTGGCCTGGAACACATCCGCCTTCCTGGAACACGTCTGACTTCAATATCTCCAGGAGCGGCCTGGAACACGTCCACCTTCAATGTCTCCAGGAGCAGACTGGATCACCTCCACCTTCAAAATCTCCAGCAGCGGTCTGGAACACGTCCGCCTTCAAAATTTCCAGGAGCGGCCTGGAACACGTCCGCCTTCAAAATTTCCAGGAGCGGCCTGGAACACGTCCACCTTCAATATCTCCAGGAGCAGCCTGGAACACATCCTCCTTCCATATCTCCAGGAGCGGCCTGGAACACGTCCACCTTCAATATATCCAGGAGCAGCCTGGATCACATCCACCTTCAATATCTCCAGGAGCAGCCTGGAACACATCCACCTTCAATATATCGTGGAGTGGCCTGGATCACATCCACCTTCAATATCTCCAGGAGTGGCCTGGAACACATCCGCCTTCCTGGAACACGTCTGACTTCAATATCTCCAGGAGCGGCCTGGAACACGTCCACCTTCAATGTCTCCAGGAGCAGACTGGATCACCTCCACCTTCAAAATCTCCAGCAGCGGTCTGGAACACGTCCGCCTTCAAAATTTCCAGGAGCGGCCTGGAACACGTCCGCCTTCAAAATTTCCAGGAGCGGCCTGGAACACGTCCACCTTCAATATCTCCAGGAGCAGCCTGGAACACATCCTCCTTCCATATCTCCAGGAGCGGCCTGGAACACGTCCACCTTCAATATATCCAGGAGCAGCCTGGATCACATCCACCTTCAATATCTCCAGGAGCAGCCTGGAACACATCCACCTTCAATATATCGTGGAGTGGCCTGGAACCCATCCACCTTCAGTATCTCCAGGAGCGGCCTGGAACACATCCACCATCAATATCTCCAGGAGTGGCCTGGAACACTTCCGCCTTCAAAATCTTCAGGAGCGGCCTGGAACACATCCACCTTCAATATATCCAGGAGCGGACTGGAACACGTCCACCTTCAAAATCTCCAGGAGCGGTCAGGAACACATCCACCTTCCTGTAACACGTCCGCCTTCAATATCTCCAGAAGCGGCCTGGAACACGTCAACCTTCAATATCTCCAGGAGCGGCCTGGAACACGTCCACCTTCAAAATCTCCAGGAGCAGCCTGGTACACATCCACCTTCCTGGAACACGTCCGCCTTCAATATCTCCAGAAGCGGCCTGGAACACGTCAACCTTCAATATCTCCAGGAGCGGCCTGGAACACGTCCACCTTCAAATTCTCCAGGAGCAGCCTGGATCACATCCACCTTCAATATCTCCAGGAGCGGTCTGGAACACTTCCGCCTTCAAAATCTTCAGGAGCGGCCTGGAACACATCCACCTTCAATATATCCAGGAGCGGACTGGAACACGTCCACCTTCAAAATCTCCAGGAGCGGTCAGGAACACATCCACCTTCCTGTAACACGTCCGCCTTCAATATGTCCAGGAGAGGCCTGGAACACATCCACCTTCAATATCTCCAGGAGCGGCCTGGATCACATCCACCTTCAATATCTCCAGGAGCGGACAGGAACACTTCCGCCTTCAGAATCTCCAGCAGTGGCCTGGAACATGTCCGCTTTAAATATCTGCAGGAGCGGCCTGGAACACATCCACCTTCAATATCTCCAGGAGCAGCCAGGAACATGTCCACCTTCAATATCTCCAGGTGCGGCCTGGAACACGTCCACCTTCAATATCTCCAGTAGCGGCCTGGAACACATCCACCTTCAATATCTCCAGGAGCGGACTGGAACACTTCCGCCTTCAGAATCTCCAGAAGTGGCCTGGAACATGTCCGCCTTAAATATCTCCAGGAGCGGCCTGGATCACATCCATCTTCAATATCTCCGGGAGCGGCCTGGAACACGTCCACCTTCAATATCTCCAGGAGCGGCCTGGAACACATCCACCTTCAATATCTCCAGTAGCGCCCTGGATCACATTCGTCTTCAATATCTCCAGGAGTGGCCTGCAACACATCCGCCTTCCATACCTCCAAGAGCAGCCTGCAACACATCCATCTACAATATCTCCAGGAGCGGCCTGGAACATGTCCGCCTTCCATATCTCCAGGAGCAGCCTGGATCACATCCGCCTTCAATATCTCCAGCAGCGGCTTGGAGCACGTCCGCCTTCAATATCTCCAGGAGTGGTCTGGAACACGTCCAACTTCAATATTTCCAGGAGCAGATTGGAACACATCAACCTTCAATATCTCCAGGAGCGGCCTGGAACACGTCCACCTTCAATGTCTCCAGGAGCAGACTGGATCACCTCCACCTTCAAAATCTCCAGCAGCGGTCTGGAACACGTCCGCCTTCAATATCACCAGGACCGGCCTTGAACACATCCACCTTCAATAACTCCAGGAGAGGCCTGGAACACGTCCACCTTCCATATCTCCAGGAGCAGCCTGGAACACATCCACCTTCAATATCTCCAGGAGTGGCCTGGAACACATCCGCCTTCCTGGAACACGTCTGCCTTCAATATCTCCAGGAGCAGCCTGGATCACATCCGCCTTCAATATATCCAGCAGCGGTCTAGAACACGTCCGCCTTCAAAATCTCCATCAGCGGCTTGGAACACGTCCGCCTTCAATATCTCCAGGAGCGGCCTGGAACATATGCACCTTCAATATCTCTAGGAGCGGCCTGGAACACATCCACCTTCAGTATCTCAAGGAGCAGCCTGGAACACATCCGCCTTCCATATCTCCAGGAGTGGCCTGGATCACATCCACCTTCAATATCTCAAGGAGCAGCCTGGATCATGTCCACCTTCAATGTCTCCAGGAGCAGACTGGATCACCTCCACCTTCAATATCTCCAGCAGTGGTCTGGAACACATTCTCCTTCCATATCTCCAGGAGCGGCATGGAACACGTCCACCTTCAATATCTCCGGGAGCAGCCTGGATCACATCCACCTTCAATATCTCCAGGAGCAGCCTGGAACACATCCACCTTCAATATCTCCAGGAGCGGTTTGGAACACGTCCGCCTTCAAAATCTCCAGGAGCGGCCTGGAACACATCCACCTTCAATATCTCCAGGAGCGGCCTGGATCACATCCGTCTTCAATATGTCCAGGAGTGGCATGGAACACATCCGCCTTCCATACCTCCAAGAGCAGCCTGCAACACATCCACCTACAATATCTCCAGGAGCGGCCTGGAACATGTCCGCCTTCAATATCTCCAGGACCAGCCTGGATCACATCCACCTTCAATATCTCCAGGAGTGGCCTGGAACACATCCGCCTTCCATATCTCCAGGAGCGGACTGAAACACATCCACCTTTCTGGAACACGTCCACCTTCAATATTTCCAGGAGCAGACTGGAACACGTCCACCTTCCATATCTCCAGGAGCAGCCTGGATCACATCCACCTTCAATATCTCCAGGAGTGGCCTGGAACACATCCGCCTTCATGGAACACGTCTGCCATCAATATCTCCAGGAGCAGCCTGGATCACATCCGCCTTCAATATCTCCAGCAGCGGTCTAGAACACGTCCGCCTTCAAAATCTCCAGCAGCGGCTTGGAACACGTCCGCCTACCATATCTCCAGGAGTGGCCTGGAACACGTCCACCTTCAATATTTCCAGGAGCAGACTGGAACACATCAACCTTCAATATCTCCAGGAGCGGCCTGGATCACATCCGTCTTCTATATCTCCAGGAGTGGCCTGGAAAACATCCGCCTTCCATACCTCCAAGAGCAGCCTGCAACACATCCACCTACAATATCTCCAGGAGCGGCCTGGAACATGTCCGCCTTCAATATCTCCAGAACCAGCCTGGATCACATCCACCTTCAATATCTCCAGGAGTGGCCTGGAACACATCCGCCTTCCTGGAACACGTCTGACTTCAATATCTCCAGGAACACGTCCACCTTCAATGTCTCCAGGAGCAGACTGGATCACCTCCACCTTCAAAATCTCCAGCAGCGGTCTGGAACACGTCCGCCTTCAAAATTTCCAGGAGCGGCCTGGAACACGTCCGCCTTCAAAATTTCCAGCAGCGGCCTGGAACACGTCCACCTTCAATATCTCCAGGAGCAGCCTGGAACACATCCTCCTTCCATATCTCCAGGAGCGGCCTGGAACACGTCCACCTTCAATATATCCAGGAGCAGCCTGGATCACATCCACCTTCAATATCTCCAGGAGCAGCCTGGAACACATCCACCTTCAATATCTCGTGGAGTGGCCTGGAACACATCCACCTTCAGTATCTCCAGGAGCGGCCTGGAACACATCCACCATCAATATCTCCAGGAGTGGCCTGGAACACTTCCACCTTCAATATCTCAAGGAGCAGCCTGGATCACGTCCACCTTCAATATCTCCAGCAGCAGCCTGGATCACATCCACCTTCAATATCTCCAGGAGTGGCCTGGAACACATCCACCTTCAATGTCTCCAGGAGCAGACTGGATCACCTCCACCTTCATAATCTCCAGCAGCGGTCTGGAACACGTCCGCCTTCAAAATCTCCAGGAGCGGCCTGGAACACGTCCACCTTCAATATCACGAGGACCGGCCTTGAACACATCCACCTTCAATAACTCCAGGAGAGGCCTGGATCACAATCACCTTCAATACCTCCATGAGCAGCCTGGAACACATCCTCCTTCCATATCTCCAGGAGCGGCCTGGAACACGTCCACCTTCAATATCTACAGGATTGGCCTGGATCACATCCACCTTCAATATCTACAGGGACGGCCTGGAACACGTCCGCCTTCAGTATCTCCAGCAGTGGCCTGGAACATTTCCATCCTCAATATCTGCAGGAGCGGCCGGGAACACATCCTCCTTCAGTATCTCCAGGAGAGGCCTGGAACACAACCGCCTTCAATATTTCCTGGAGCGGCCTGGAACACATGCGCCATCCATATCTACAGGAGCGGCCTGGAACATATCCACCTTCCTGGAACACATCCGCCTTCAATATCTCTAGGAGCAGCCAGCAGCACATCCACCTTCAATATCTCCAGGAGTGGCCTGGAACACATCCACCTTCAATATCTCCAGGAGCGGTCAGGAACACATCCACCTTCCTGGAACCCTTCTGCCTTCAATATCGCCAGGAGCGGCCTGGATCAAATCCGCCTTCTTGTAACACATCTCCCTTAAATATCTCCAGGAGCGGCCTGGAACACGTCCGCCTTCAATATGTCTAGCAGCGGCCTGGAACAGGTCCACCATCAATATCTCCAGGAGCAGACTGGATCACATCCAGCTTCAATATCTCCAGTAGCAGCCTGGAGCACATCCACCTTCAATATCTCGTGGAGTGGCCTGGAACACATCCACCTGCAGTATCTCCAGGAGCAGCCTGGAACACATCCACCATCAATATCTCCAGGAGTGGCCTGGAACACTTCCACCTTCAATATCTCAAGGAGCAGCCTGGATCACGTCCACCTTCAATATCTCCAGCAGCAGCCTGGATCACATCCACCTTCAATATCTCCAGGAGTGGCCTGGAACACATCCGCCTTCCTGGAACACGTCTGCCATCAATATCTCCAGGAGCAGCCTGGATCACATCCGCCTTCAATATCTCCAGCAGCGGTCTAGAACACGTCCGCCTTCAAAATCTCCAGCAGCGGCTTGGAACACGTCCGCCTACCATATCTCCAGGAGTGGCCTGGAACACGTCCACCTTCAATATTTCCAGGAGCAGACTGGAACACATCAACCTTCAATATCTCCAGGAGCGGCCTGGATCACATCCGTCTTCTATATCTCCAGGAGTGGCCTGGAAAATATCCGCCTTCCATACCTCCAAGAGCAGCCTGCAACACATCCACCTACAATATCTCCAGGAGCGGCCTGGAACATGTCCGCCTTCAATATCTCCAGAACCAGCCTGGATCACATCCACCTTCAATATCTCCAGGAGTGGCCTGGAACACATCCGCCTTCCTGGAACACGTCTGACTTCAATATCTCCAGGAGCGGCCTGGAACACGTCCACCTTCAATGTCTCCAGGAGCAGACTGGATCACCTCCACCTTCAAAATCTCCAGCAGCGGTCTGGAACACGTCCGCCTTCAAAATTTCCAGGAGCGGCCTGGAACACGTCCGCCTTCAAAATTTCCAGGAGCGGCCTGGAACACGTCCACCTTCAATATCTCCAGGAGCAGCCTGGAACACATCCTCCTTCCATATCTCCAGGAGCGGCCTGGAACACGTCCACCTTCAATATATCCAGGAGCAGCCTGGATCACATCCACCTTCAATATCTCCAGGAGCAGCCTGGAACACATCCACCTTCAATATCTCGTGGAGTGGCCTGGAACCCATCCACCTTCAGTATCTCCAGGAGCGGCCTGGAACACATCCACCATCAATATCTCCAGGAGTGGCCTGGAACACTTCCGCCTTCAAAATCTTCAGGAGCGGCCTGGAACACATCCACCTTCAATATATCCAGGAGCGGACTGGAACACGTCCACCTTCAAAATCTCCAGGAGCGGTCAGGAACACATCCACCTTCCTGTAACACGTCCGCCTTCAATATCTCCAGAAGCGGCCTGGAACACGTCAACCTTCAATATCTCCAGGAGCGGCCTGGAACACGTCCACCTTCAAAATCTCCAGGAGCAGCCTGGAACACATCCACCTTCCTGGAACACGTCCGCCTTCAATATCTCCAGAAGCGGCCTGGAACACGTCAACCTTCAATATCTCCAGGAGCGGCCTGGAACACGTCCACCTTCAAATTCTCCAGGAGCAGCCTGGATCACATCCACCTTCAATATCTCCAGGAGCGGTCTGGAACACTTCCGCCTTCAAAATCTTCAGGAGCGGCCTGGAACACATCCACCTTCAATATATCCAGGAGCGGACTGGAACACGTCCACCTTCAAAATCTCCAGGAGCGGTCAGGAACACATCCACCTTCCTGTAACACGTCCGCCTTCAATATGTCCAGGAGAGGCCTGGAACACATCCACCTTCAATATCTCCAGGAGCGGCCTGGATCACATCCACCTTCAATACCTCCAGGAGCAGCATGGAACACTTCTACCTTCAATAACTCCAGGAGCAGCCTGGAACACATCCACCTTCCTGGAACACGTCCGCCTTCAATATCTCCAGAAGCGGCCTGGAACACGTCAACCTTCAATATCTCCAGGAGCGGCCTGGAACACGTCCACCTTCAAATTCTCCAGGAGCAGCCTGGATCACATCCACCATCAATATCTCCTGGATAAGCCTGGAACACATCCACATTCAATATCTCCAGCAGCGGCCTGGAACACATCCACCTTCAATATCTCCAGGAGCGGACAGGAACACTTCCGCCTTCAGAATCTCCAGCAGTGGCCTGGAACATGTCCGCTTTAAATATCTGCAGGAGCGGCCTGGAACACATCCACCTTCAATATCTCCAGGAGCAGCCAGGAACATGTCCACCTTCAATATCTCCAGGTGCGGCCTGGAACACGTCCACCTTCAATATCTCCAGTAGCGGCCTGGAACACATCCACCTTCAATATCTCCAGGAGCGGACTGGAACACTTCCGCCTTCAGAATCTCCAGAAGTGGCCTGGAACATGTCCGCCTTAAATATCTCCAGGAGCGGCCTGGATCACATCCATCTTCAATATCTCCGGGAGCGGCCTGGAACACGTCCACCTTCAATATCTCCAGGAGCGGCCTGGAACACATCCACCTTCAATATCTCCAGTAGCGCCCTGGATCACATTCGTCTTCAATATCTCCAGGAGTGGCCTGCAACACATCCGCCTTCCATACCTCCAAGAGCAGCCTGCAACACATCCATCTACAATATCTCCAGGAGCGGCCTGGAACATGTCCGCCTTCAATATCTCCAGGAGCAGCCTGGATCACATCCGCCTTCAATATCTCCAGCAGCGGCTTGGAGCACGTCCGCCTTCAATATCTCCAGGAGTGGTCTGGAACACGTCCAACTTCAATATTTCCAGGAGCAGATTGGAACACATCAACCTTCAATATCTCCAGGAGCGGCCTGGAACACGTCCACCTTCAATGTCTCCAGGAGCAGACTGGATCACCTCCACCTTCAAAATCTCCAGCAGCGGTCTGGAACACGTCCGCCTTCAATATCACCAGGACCGGCCTTGAACACATCCACCTTCAATAACTCCAGGAGAGGCCTGGAACACGTCCACCTTCCATATCTCCAGGAGCAGCCTGGAACACATCCACCTTCAATATCTCCAGGAGTGGCCTGGAACACATCCGCCTTCCTGGAACACGTCTGCCTTCAATATCTCCAGGAGCAGCCTGGATCACATCCGCCTTCAATATATCCAGCAGCGGTCTAGAACACGTCCGCCTTCAAAATCTCCATCAGCGGCTTGGAACACGTCCGCCTTCAATATCTCCAGGAGCGGCCTGGAACATATGCACCTTCAATATCTCTAGGAGCGGCCTGGAACACATCCACCTTCAGTATCTCAAGGAGCAGCCTGGAACACATCCGCCTTCCATATCTCCAGGAGTGGCCTGGATCACATCCACCTTCAATATCTCAAGGAGCAGCCTGGATCATGTCCACCTTCAATGTCTCCAGGAGCAGACTGGATTACCTCCACCTTCAATATCTCCAGCAGTGGTCTGGAACACATTCTCCTTCCATATCTCCAGGAGCGGCATGGAACACGTCCACCTTCAATATCTCCGGGAGCAGCCTGGATCACATCCACCTTCAATATCTCCAGGAGCAGCCTGGAACACATCCACCTTCAATATCTCCAGGAGCGGACTGGAACACGTACACCTTCAAGATCTCCAGGAGCGGACTGGAACACATCCACCTTCATTTTATCAAAGAGCGGCACGGAACACATCCACCTTCAATATCTCCAGGAGCAGCCTGGAACACATCCACCTTGAATATCTCCAGGAGCGGTTTGGAACACGTCCGCCTTCAAAATCTCCAGGAGCGGCCTGGAACACATCCACCTTCAATATCTCCAGGAGCGGCCTGGATCACATCCGTCTTCAATATGTCCAGGAGTGGCATGGAACACATCCGCCTTCCATACCTCCAAGAGCAGCCTGCAACACATCCACCTACAATATCTCCAGGAGCGGCCTGGAACATGTCCGCCTTCAATATCTCCAGGACCAGCCTGGATCACATCCACCTTCAATATCTCCAGGAGTGGCCTGGAACACATCCGCCTTCCATGTCTCCAGGAGCGGCCTGGAACACATACACATTCCAGGAACACGTCCGCTTTCAATATCTCCAGGAGCGGCCTGGAACACATCCACCTTCCTGGAACACGTCCACCTTCAATATCTCCAGGAGCGGGCTGGAACACATCCACCTTCCTGGAACACGTCCACCTTCAATATCTCCAGGAGCAGCCAGCAACACATCCACCTTCAATATCTCCAGGAGAGGCCTGGAACACATCCACCTTCAATATCTCCAGGAGCGGTCAGGAACACATCCACCTTCCTAGAACACGTCTGCCTTCAATATCTCCAGGAGCGGCCTGGAAGACATCCACCTTCAATATCTCCAGGAGTGGCCTGGAACACATCTGCCTTCCATATCTCCAGGAGCGGCCTGGAACACATCCACCTTCCTGGAACATGTCCGCCTTCAATATCTCCAGGTGAAGCCTGGAACACATCTGCCATACATATCTACAGGAGCGGCCTGGAACACATCCACCTTCCTGGAACACGTCCGCCTTCAATATCTCCAGGAGCAGCCAGCAGCACATCCAACTTCAATATCTCCAGGAACGATCAGGAACACATCCACCTTCCTGGAACATGTCTGCCTTCAATATCTCCAGGAGCGTCCTGGAACACATCCGCCTTCCATATCTCCAGGAGCGGACTGAAACACATCCACCTTACTGGAAAACGTCCGCCTTCAATATCTCAAGCAGCGGCCTGGTACAGGTCCACCATCAATATCTCCAGGAGCAGCCTGGATCACATCCACCTTCAATATCTCCAGGAGCAGCCTGGAACACATCCACCTTCCTGGAACACGTCCGCCTTCTATATCTCCAGGAGCAGCCAGCAGCACATCCACCATCAATATCTCCAGGAGTGGCCTGGAACACTTCCACCTTCAATATCTCAAGGAGCAGCCTGGATCATGTCCACCTTCAATAACTCCAGGAGCAGCCTGGATCACATCTACCTTCAATATCTCCAGGAGCGGCCTGGATCACATCCGTCTTCGATATCTCCAGGAGTGGCCTGGAACACATCCGCCTTCCATACCTCCAAGAGCAGCCTGCAACACATCAACCTACAATATCTCCAGGAGCGGCCTGGAACACGTCCACCTTCCATATCTCCAGGAGCAGCCTGGATCACATCCACCTTCAATATCTCCAGGAGTGGCCTGGAACACATCCGCCTTCATGGAACACGTCTGCCATCAATATCTCCAGGAGCAGCCTGGATCACATCCGCCTTCAATATCTCCAGCAGCGGTCTAGAACACGTCCGCCTTCAAAATCTCCAGCAGCGGCTTGGAACACGTCCGCCTACCATATCTCCAGGAGTGGCCTGGAACACGTCCACCTTCAATATTTCCAGGAGCAGACTGGAACACATCAACCTTCAATATCTCCAGGAGCAGCCTGGATCTCATCCACCTTCAATATCTCCAGGAGCAGCCTGGAACACATCCGCCTTCCAGGAACACGTCCGCCTTCTATATCTCCAGGAGCAGCCAGCAGCACATTCACCATCAATATCTCCAGGAGTGGCCTGGAACACTTCCACCTTCAATATCTCAAGGAGCAGCCTGGATCATGTCCACCTTCAATAATTCCAGGAGCAGCCTGGATCACATCCACCTTCAATATCTCCAGGAGCGGCCTGGATCACATCCGTCTTCTATATCTCCAGGAGTGGCCTGGAACACATCCGCCTTCCATACCTCCAAGAGCAGCCTGCAACACATCAACCTACAATATCTCCAGGAGCGGCCTGGAACATGTCCGCCTTCAATATCTCCAGCAGCAGCCTGGATCACATCCACCTTCAATATCTCCAGGAGTGGCCTGGAACACATCCGCCTTCCTGGAACACGTCTGACTTCAATATCTCCAGGAGCGGCCTGGAACACGTCCACCTTCAATGTCTCCAGGAGCAGACTGGATCACCTCCACCTTCAAAATCTCCAGCAGCGGTCTGGAACACGTCCGCCTTCAAAATTTCCAGGAGCGGCCTGGAACACGTCCGCCTTCAAAATTTCCAGGAGCGGCCTGGAACACGTCCACCTTCAATATCACGAGGACCGGCCTTGAACACATCCACCTTCAATAACTCCAGGAGAGGCCTGGATCACAATCACCTTCAATACCTCCATGAGCAGCCTGGAACACATCCTCCTTCCATATCTCCAGGAGCGGCCTGGAACACGTCCACCTTCAATATCTCCAGGAGCAGCCTGGAACATATCCTCCTTCCATATCTCCAGGAGCGGCCTGGAACACGTCCACCTTCAATATCTCCAGGAGCAGCCTGGATCACATCCACCTTCAATATCTCCAGGAGCAGCCTGGAACACATCCACCTTCAATATCTACAGGATTGGCCTGGATCACATCCACCTTCAATATCTCCAGGAGCAGCCGGGAACACATACACCTTCAGTATCTCCAGGAGCGGCCTGGAACACATCCACCTTCAATATCTCCAGGAGCGAACAGGAACACATCCACCTTCCTGGAACACGTCTGCCTTCAATATCTCCAAGAGCGGCCTGGAACACATTCACCTTCAATATCTCCAGGAGTGGCCTGGAACACATCCGCCTTCCATATCTCCAGGAGCGGCCTGGAACACATCCACCTTCAATATCTCCAGGAGCGGCCTGGAACACGTCCACCTTCCATATCTCCAGGAGCGGCCTGGAACACATCCGCCTTCCATATCTCCAGGAGCGGCCTGGAACACATCCGCCTTCCATACCTCCAGGAGCGGCCTGGAACACATCTACCTTCAATATCTCCAGGAGCAGCCTGGAACACATCCACCTTCCTGAAACACGTCCGCCTTCAATATCTCCAGAAGCGGACTGGAACACGTCCACCTTCAAATTCTCCAGGAGCAGCCTGGATCACATCCACATTCAATATCTCCGGGAGCGGCCTGGAACACATCCACCTTTAATATCTCCAGGAGCGGCCTGGATCACATCCACCTTCAATTTCTCCAGGATGCGGTCTGGAACACATCCAACTTCAATATCTGCAGGAGCGGCATGGAACACATCCTCCTTCAGTATCTCTAGGAGAGGCCTGGAACCCATCCGCCTTCAATATCTCCAGGAAAAGCCTGGAACACAACCGCCTTCAATATTTCCAGGAGCGGCCCGGAACACATCCACCTTCCTGGAATACATCCGCCTTCCATATCTCCAGGTGCGGCCTGGATCACATCCAACTTCAATACCTCCAGGAGCGGCCTGGAACACATCCAACTTTAGTATCTCAAGGAGAAGCCCGGAACACATCCGCCATCAATATCTCCAGGAGCAGCCTAGGATCACATCCACCTTCAATATCTCCAGGAGCAGCCTGGAACATATCCACCTTCAATATCTCGTGGACTGGCGTGGAACACAGCCACCTTCAGTATCTCCAGGAGCAGCCTGGAACACGTCCGCCATCAATATCTCCAGGATCGGCCTGGAACACGTCCGCCATCCATATCTACAGGAGCGGCCTGGAACACATCCACCTTCCTGGAACACGTCCACCTTCTATATCTACAGGAACAGCCAGCAGCACATCCACCATCAATACCTCCAGGACTGGCCTGGAACACTTCCACCTTCAATATCTCAAGGAGCAGCCTGGATCACGTCCACCTTCAATATCTCCAGGAGCAGCCTGGATCACATCCACCTTCAATATCACCAGGAGCGGACTGGAACACGTCCACCTTCAAAATCTCCAGGAGCGGCCTGGAACACGTCCACCTTCATTTTATCCAGGAACGGCACGGAACACAACCACCTTCAATATCTCCAGGAGCGGTCAGGAACACATCCACCTTCCTGGAACACGTCCGCCTTCAATATGTCCAGGATAGGCCTGGAACACATCCACATTCAATATCTCCAAGAGCGGCCTGGATCACCTCCACCTTCAATATCTACAGGAGCGGCCTGGAACACATCCGCCTTCCATACCTCCAGGAGAGGCCTGGAACACATCCGCCTTCAATATCTCGGGGAGTGGCCTGGAACACATCCACCTTTAATATCTCCAGGAGCGGCCTGGAACACGTCCTCCTTCCATACCTCCAGGAGCGGCCTGGAACACATCTAGCTTCAATATCTCCAGGAGCAGCCTGGAACACATCCACCATCCTGAAACACGTCCGCCTTCAATATCTCCAGAAGCGGACTGGAACACATCCACCTTCAAATTCTCCAGGTGCAGCCTGGATCACATCCATCTTCAATATCTCCAGGAGCAGTCTGGAACACGTCCGCCTTCAAAATCTCCAGGAGCGGCCTGGATCACATCCACCATCAATAACTCCAGGACCAGCCTGGAACACATCCACATTCAATGTCTCCAGGAGCGGCCTGGAACACATCCACCTTCAATATCTCCAGGAGCGACATGGAACACATCCACCTTCAATATCTCCAGGAGCAGACTGGAACACATCCACTTTCCTGGAACACGTCCGCCTTCAGTATCTCCAGCAGTGGCCTGGAACATTTCCGTCTTCAATATCTGCAGGAGCGACCGGGAACACATCCTCCTTCAGTATCTCCAGGAGAGGCCTGGAACACATCCGCCTTCAATATCTCCAGGAGAAGCCTGGAACTCAAACGCCTTCAATATTTCCAGGAGCGGCCTGGAACACATCCACCTTCCTGGAATACATCCGCCTTCCATATCTCCAGGTGCAGCCTGGAACACCTCCGCCTTCCATATCTCCAGGAGCGGCCTGGATCACATCCAACTTCAATACCTCCAGGAGCGGCCTGGAACACATCCTCCTTCAGTATCTCCAGGAGAGGTCTGGAACACACCCGCCTACAATATCTCCAGGAGAAGCCTAGAACACAACCGCCGTCAATATTTCCAGGAGTGGCCTGGAACACATCCAACTTCCTGGAATACATCCGCCGTCCATATCTCCAGGTGCAGCCTGGAACACATCCACCATCCATATCTCCAAGAGCGGTCAGGAACACATCCACCTTCCTGGAACACGTCTGCCTTCAATATCTCCAGCAGCGGCCTGGAACAGGTCCACCATCAATATCTCCAGGAGCAGCCTGGATCACATCCACTTTAAATATCTCCAGGAGCAACCTGGAACACATCCACTTTTAATATCTCGTGGAGTTGCCTGGAACACATCCACCTTCAAATTCTCCAGGAGCAGCCTGGATCACATCCATCTTCAATATCTCCAGGAGCGGTCTGGAACACGTCCGCCTTCAAAATCTCCAGGAGCGGCCTGGATCACATCCACCATCAATATCTCCAGGACCAGCCTGGAACACATCCACATTCAATGTCTCCAGGAGCGGCCTGGAACACATCCACCTTCAATATCTCCAGGAGCGACCTGGAACACATCCACCTTCAATATCTCCAGGAGCAGACTGGAACACATCCACTTTCCTGGAACACGTCCGCCTTCAGTATCTCCAGCAGTGGCCTGGAACATTTCCGTCTTCAATATCTGCAGGAGCGACCGGGAACACATCCTCCTTCAGTATCTCCAGGAGAGGCCTGGAACACATCCGCCTTCAATATCTCCAGGAGAAGCCTGGAACTCAAACGCCTTCAATATTTCCAGGAGCGGCCTGGAACACATCCACCTTCCTGGAATACATCCGCCTTCCATATCTCCAGGTGCAGCCTGGAACACCTCCGCCTTCCATATCTCCAGGAGCGGCCTGGATCACATCCAACTTCAATACCTCCAGGAGCGGCCTGGAACACATCCTCCTTCAGTATCTCCAGGAGAGGCCTGGAACACATCCGCCTACAATATCTCCAGGAGAAGCCTAGAACACAACCGCCGTCAATATTTCCAGGAGTGGCCTGGAACACATCCAACTTCCTGGAATACATCCGCCGTCCATATCTCCAGGTGCAGCCTGGAACACATCCACCATCCATATCTCCAAGAGCCGTCAGGAACATATCCACCTTCCTGGAACACGTCTGCCTTCAATATCTCCAGCAGCGGCCTGGAACAGGTCCACCATCAATATCTCCAGGAGCAGCCTGGATCACCTCCACCTTCAATATCTCCAGGAGCAACCTGGAACACATCCACTTTTAATATCTCGTGGAGTTGCCTGGAACACATCCACCTTCAGTATCTCCAGGAGCAGCCTGGAACATGTCCGCAATTAATATCTCCAGGATCGGCCTGGAACACATCCGCCTTCCATATCTACAGGAGCGGCCTGGAACACATCCACCTTCCTGGAACACGTCTGCCTTCTATATCTCCAGGAGCAGCCAGCAGCACATCCACCATCAATATCTCCAGGAGTGGCCTGGAACACTTCCACCTTCAATATCTCAATGAGCAGCCTGGATCACGTCCACCTTCAATATCTCCAGGAGCAGCCTGGATCACATCCACCTTCAATATCTCCAGGAGCAGACTGGAACACGTCCACCTTCAAGATCTCCAGGAGCGGCCTGGAACACATCCACCTTCAATATCTCCAGGAGCAGCCTGGAACACATCCACCTTCCTGGAACACATCCGCCTTCAATATCTCCAGAAGCGGCCTGGATCACATCCAACTTCAATACCTCCAGGAGCGGCCTGGAACACATCCTCCTTCAGTATCTCCAGGAGAGGCCTGGAACATATCCGCCTTCAATATCTCCAGGAGAAGCCTAGAACACAACCGCCGTCAATATTTCCAGGAGCGGCCTGGAACACATCCACCTTCCTGGAACACATCCACCGTCCATATCTCCAGGAGTGGCCTGGAACACATCCACCTTCAATATCTCCAGGAGCGGTCAGGAACACATCCACCTTCCTGGAACACGTCTGCCTACAATAACTCCAGGAGCGGCCTGGAACACATCCGCCTTCAATATCTCCAGCAGTGGCCTGGAACAGGTCCACCATCAATATCTCCAAGAGCAGCCTGGATCACATCCACCTTCAATATCTCCAGGAGCAACCTGGAACACATCCACTTTTAATATCTCGTGGAGTTGCCTGGAACACATCCACCTTCAGTATCTCCAGGAGCTGCCAGGAACATGTCTGCCATCAATATCTCCAGGATCGGCCTGGAACACATCCGCCTTCCATATCTACAGGAGCGGCCTGGAACACATCCTCCTTCCTGGAACACGTCTGCCTTCTATATCTCCAGGAGCAGCCAGCAGCAGATCCACCATCAATATCTCCAGGAGTGGCCTGGAACACTTCCACCTTCAATATCTCAATGAGCAGCCTGGATCACGTCCACCTTCAATATCTCCAGGAGTGGCCTGGACCACATCCACCTTCAATATCTCCAGGAGCGGCCTGGAAGACATCCACCTTCTTTTTATCCAGGAGCGGCACGGAACACAACCACCTACAATATCTCCAGCAGCGGTCAGGAACACAACCAGCTTCCTGGAACACGTCCGCCTTCAATATCTCCAGGATCGGCCTGGAACACAGCCACCTTCAGTATCTCCAGGAGCAGCCTGGAACACGTCCGCCATCAATATCTCCAGGATCAGCCTGGAACACATCCGCCTTCCATATCTACAGGAGCGGCCTGGAACACATCCAACTTCAATACCTCCAGGAGCCGCCTGGAACACATCCTCCTTCAGTATCTCCAGGAGAGGCCTGGAACACATCCGCCTTCAATATTTCCAGGAGAAGCCTGGAACACAACCGCCTTCAATATTTCCAGGAGCGGCCTGGAACACATCCACCTTCCTGCAATACATCCGCCTTCCATATCTCCAGGTGCAGCCTGGAACACATCCACCATTCATATCTCCAGGAGCAGCCAGCAGCACATCCACCTTCAATATCTCCAGGAGTGGCCTGGAACACATCCACCTTCAATATCTCCAGGAGCGGACTGGAACACGTCCACCTTCAAAATCTCCAGGAGCGGCCTGGAAGACATCCACCTTCATTTTATCCAGGAGCGGCACGGAACACAACCACCTACAATATCTCCAGCAGCGGTCAGGAACACAACCAGCTTCCTGGAACACGTCCGCCTTCAATATCTCCAGGATCGGCCTGGAACACAGCCACCTTCAGTATCTCCAGGAGCCGCCTGGAACACGTCCGCCATCAATATCTCCAGGATCAGCCTGGAACACATCCGCCTTCCATATCTACAGGAGCGGCCTGGAACACATCCAACTTCAATACCTCCAGGAGCCGCCTGGAACACATCCTCCTTCAGTATCTCCAGGAGAGGCCTGGAACACATCCGCCTTCAATATTTCCAGGAGAAGCCTGGAACACAACCGCCTTCAATCTTTCCAGGGGCGGCCTGGAACACATCCACCTTCCTGCAATACATCCGCCTTCCATATCTCCAGGTGCAGCCTGGAACACATCCACCATTCATAACTCCAGGAGCAGCCAGCAGCACATCCACCTTCAATATCTCCAGGAGTGGCCTGGAACACATCCACCTTCAATATCTCCAGGAGCGGACTGGAACATGTCCACCTTCAAAATCTCCAGGAGCGGCCTGGAAGACATCCACCTTCATTTTATCCAGGAGCGGCACGGAACACAACCACCTACAATATCTCCAGCAGCGGTCAGGAACACAACCAGCTTCCTGGAACACGTCCGCCTTCAATATCTCCAGGATCGGCCTGGAACACAGCCACCTTCAGTATCTCCAGGAGCCGCCTGGAACACGTCCGACATCAATATCTCCAGGATCAGCCTGGAACACATCCACCTTCCATATCTACAGGAGCGGCCTGGAACACATCCACCTTCCTGGAACACGTCCGACTTCAATATCTCCAGAAGCGGACTGGAACACATCCACCTTCAAATTCTCCAGGAGCAGCCTGGATCACATCCATCTTCAATATCTCCAGGAGCGGTCTGGAACACGTCCGCCTTCAAAATCTCCAGGAGCGGCCTGGATCACATCCACCATCAATATCTCCAGGACCAGCCTGGAACACATCCACATTCAATGTCTCCAGGAGCGGCCTGGAACACATCCACCTTCAATATCTCCAGGAGCGACCTGGAACACATCCACCTTCAATATCTCCAGGAGCAGACTGGAACACATCCACTTTCCTGGAACACGTCCGCCTTCAGTATCTCCAGCAGTGGCCTGGAACATTTCCGTCTTCAATATCTGCAGGAGCGACCGGGAACACATCCTCCTTCAGTATCTCCAGGAGAGGCCTGGAACACATCCGCCTTCAATATCTCCAGGAGAAGCCTGGAACTCAAACGCCTTCAATATTTCCAGGAGCGGCCTGGAACACATCCACCTTCCTGGAATACATCCGCCTTCCATATCTCCAGGTGCAGCCTGGAACACCTCCGCCTTCCATATCTCCAGGAGCGGCCTGGATCACATCCAACTTCAATACCTCCAGGAGCGGCCTGGAACACATCCTCCTTCAGTATCTCCAGGAGAGGCCTGGAACACATCCGCCTACAATATCTCCAGGAGAAGCCTAGAACACAACCGCCGTCAATATTTCCAGGAGTGGCCTGGAACACATCCAACTTCCTGGAATACATCCGCCGTCCATATCTCCAGGTGCAGCCTGGAACACATACACCATCCATATCTCCAAGAGCGGTCAGGAACACATCCACCTTCCTGGAACACGTCTGCCTTCAATATCTCCAGCAGCGGCCTGGAACAGGTCCACCATCAATATCTCCAGGAGCAGCCTGGATCACCTCCACCTTCAATATCTCCAGCAGCAACCTGGAACACATCCACTTTTAATATCTCGTGGAGTTGCCTGGAACACATCCACCTTCAGTATCTCCAGGAGCAGCCTGGAACATGTCCGCAATTAATATCTCCAGGATCGGCCTGGAACACATCCGCCTTCCATATCTACAGGAGCGGCCTGGAACACATCCACCTTCCTGGAACACGTCTGCCTTCTATATCTCCAGGAGCAGCCAGCAGCACATCCACCATCAATATCTCCAGGAGTGGCCTGGAACACTTCCACCTTCAATATCTCAATGAGCAGCCTGGATCACGTCCACCTTCAATATCTCCAGGAGCAGCCTGGATCACATCCACCTTCAATATCTCCAGGAGCAGACTGGAACACGTCCACCTTCAAGATCTCCAGGAGCGGCCTGGAACACATCCACCTTCAATATCTCCAAGAGCAGCCTGGAACACATCCACCTTCCTGGAACACATCCGCCTTCAATATCTCCAGAAGCGGCCTGGATCACATCCAACTTCAATACCTCCAGGAGCGGCCTGGAACACATCCACCTTCAGTATCTCCAGGAGCAGCCTGGAACATGTCCGCAATTAATATCTCCAGGATCGGCCTGGAACACATCCGCCTTCCATATCTACAGGAGCGGCCTGGAACACATCCACCTTCCTGGAACACGTCTGCCTTCTATATCTCCAGGAGCAGCCAGCAGCACATCCACCATCAATATCTCCAGGAGTGGCCTGGAACACTTCCACCTTCAATATCTCAATGAGCAGCCTGGATCACGTCCACCTTCAATATCTCCAGGAGCAGCCTGGATCACATCCACCTTCTATATCTCCAGGAGCAGACTGGAACACGTCCACCTTCAAGATCTCCAGGAGCGGCCTGGAACACATCCACCTTCAATATCTCCAAGAGCAGCCTGGAACACATCCACCTTCCTGGAACACATCCGCCTTCAATATCTCCAGAAGCGGCCTGGATCACATCCAACTTCAATACCTCCAGGAGCGGCCTGGAACACATCCTCCTTCAGTATCTCCAGGAGAGGCCTGGAACATATCCGCCTTCAATATCTCCAGGAGAAGCCTAGAACACAACCGCCGTCAATATTTCCAGGAGCGGCCTGGAACACATCCACCTTCCTGGAACACATCCACCGTCCATATCTCCAGGAGTGGCCTGGAACACATCCACCTTCAATATCTCCAGGAGCGGTCAGGAACACATCCACCTTCCTGGAACACGTCTGCCTACAATAACTCCAGGAGCGGCCTGGAACACATCCGCCTTCAATATCTCAAGGAGCGGACTGGAACACGTCCACCTTCAAAATCTCCAGGAGCGGCCTGGAACACGTCCACCTTCATTTTATCCAGGAACGGCACGGAACACAACCACCTTCAATATCTCCAGGAGCGGTCAGGAACACATCCACCTTCCTGGAACACGTCCGCCTTCAATATGTCCAGGATAGGCCTGGAACACATCCACCTTCAATATCTCCAAGAGCGGCCTGGATCACATCCACCTTCAATATCTACAGGAGCGGCCTGGAACACATCCGCCTTCCATACCTCCAGGAGCGGCATGGAACACATTCAAATTCAATATCTCCAGGAGCGGCCTGGAACACATCCACCTTCAATATCTACAGGAGAGGCCTGGAACACATCCGCCTTCAATATCTCGGGGAGTGGCCTGGAACACATCCACCTTTAATATCTCCAGGAGCGGCCTGGAACACGTCCTCCTTCCATACCTCCAGGAGCGGCCTGGAACACATCTAGCTTCAATATCTCCAGGAGCAGCCTGGAACACATCCACCATCCTGAAACACGTCCGCCTTCAATATCTCCAGAAGCGGACTGGAACACATCCACCTTCAAATTCTCCAGGAGCAGCCTGGATCACATCCATCTTCAATATCTCCAGGAGCGGTCTGGAACACGTCCGCCTTCAAATTCTCCAGGAGCGGCCTGGATCACATCCACCATCAATATCTCCAGGACCAGCCTGGAACACATCCACATTCAATGTCTCCAGGAGCAGCCTGGAACACATCCACCTTCAATATCTCCAGGAGCGACCTGGAACACATCCACCTTCAATATCTCCAGGAGCATACTGGAACACATCCACTTTCCTGGAACACGTCCGCCTTCAGTATCTCCAGCAGTGGCCTGGAACATTTCCGTCTTCAATATCTGCAGGAGCGACCGGGAACACATCCTCCTTCAGTATCTCCAGGAGAGGCCTGGAACACATCCGCCTTCAATATCTCCAGGAGAAGCCTGGAACTCAAACGCCTTCAATATTTCCAGGAGCGGCCTGGAACACATCCACCTTCCTGGAATACATCCGCCTTCCATATCTCCAGGTGCAGCCTGGAACACCTCCGCCTTCCATATCTCCAGGAGCGGCCTGGATCACATCCAACTTCAATACCTCCAGGAGCGGCCTGGAACACATCCTCCTTCAGTATCTCCAGGGGAGGCCTGGAACACATCCGCCTACAATATCTCCAGGAGAAGCCTAGAACACAACCGCCGTCAATATTTCCAGGAGTGGCCTGGAACACATCCAACTTCCTGGAATACATCCGCCGTCCATATCTCCAGGTGCAGCCTGGAACACATCCACCATCCATATCTCCAAGTGCCGTCAGGAACACATCCACCTTCCTGGAACACGTCTGCCTTCAATATCTCCAGCAGCGGCCTGGAACAGGTCCACCATCAATATCTCCAGGATCGGCCTGCAACACATCCGCCTTCCATATCTCCAGGAGCAGCCAGCAGCACATCCACCATCAATATCTCCAGGAGTGGCCTGGAACACTTCCACCTTCAATATCTCAATGAGCAGCCTGGATCACGTCCACCTTCAATATCTCCAGGAGCAGCCTGGATCACATCCACCTTCAATATCTCCAGGAGCAGACTGGAACACGTCCACCTTCAAGATCTCCAGGAGCGGCCTGGAACACATCCACCTTCAATATCTCCAGGAGCAGCCTGGAACACATCCACCTTCCTGGAACACATCCGCCTTCAATATCTCCAGAAGCGGCCTGGATCACATCCAACTTCAATACCTCCAGGAGCGGCCTGGAACACATCCTCCTTCAGTATCTCCAGGAGAGGCCTGGAACATATCCGCCTTCAATATCTCCAGGAGAAGCCTAGAACACAACCGCCGTCAATATTTCCAGGAGCGGCCTGGAACACATCCACCTTCCTGGAACACATCCACCGTCCATATCTCCAGGAGTGGCCTGGAACACATCCACCTTCAATATCTCCAGGAGCGGTCAGGAACACATCCACCTTCCTGGAACACGTCTGCCTACAATAACTCCAGGAGCGGCCTGGAACACATCCGCCTTCAATATCTCCAGCAGCGGCCTGGAACAGGTCCACCATCAATATCTCCAAGAGCAGCCTGGATCACATCCACCTTCAATATCTCCAGGAGCAACCTGGAACACATCCACTTTTAATATCTCGTGGAGTTGCCTGGAACACATCCACCTTCAGTATCTCCAGGAGCTGCCAGGAACATGTCTGCCATCAATATCTCCAGGAGTGGCCTGGAACACTTCCACCTTCAATATCTCAATGAGCAGCCTGGATCACGTCCACCTTCAATATCTCCAGGAGTGGCCTGGACCACATCCACCTTCAATATCTCCAGGAGCGGCCTGGAAGACATCCACCTTCATTTTATCCAGGAGCGGCACGGAACACAACCACCTACAATATCTCCAGCAGCGGTCAGGAACACAACCAGCTTCCTGGAACACGTCCGCCTTCAATATCTCCAGGATCGGCCTGGAACACAGCCACCTTCAGTATCTCCAGGAGCAACCTGGAACACGTCCGCCATCAATATCTCCAGGATCAGCCTGGAACACATCCGCCTTCCATATCTACAGGAGCGGCCTGGAACACATCCAACTTCAATACCTCCAGGAGCCGCCTGGAACACATCCTCCTTCAGTATCTCGAGGAGAGGCCTGGAACACATCCGCCTTCAATATCTCCAGGAGAAGCCTGGAACACAACCGCCTTCAATATTTCCAGGAGCGGCCTGGAACACATCCACCTTCCTGCAATACATCCGCCTTCCATATCTCCAGGTGCAGCCTGGAACACATCCACCATTCATATCTCCAGGAGCAGCCAGCAGCACATCCACCTTCAATATCTCCAGGAGTGGCCTGGAACACATCCACCTTCAATATCTCCAGGAGCGGACAGGAACACGTCCACCTTCAAAATCTCCAGGAGCGGCCTGGAAGACATCCACCTTCATTTTATCCAGGAGCGGCACGGAACACAACCACCTACAATATCTCCAGCAGCGGTCAGGAACACAACCAGCTTCCTGGAACACGTCCGCCTTCAATATCTCCAGGATCGGCCTGGAACACAGCCACCTTCAGTATCTCCAGGAGCAGCCTGGAACACGTCCGCCATCAATATCTCCAGGATCAGCCTGGAACACATCCGCCTTCCATATCTACAGGAGCGGCCTGGAACACATCCAACTTCAATACCTCCAGGAGCCGCCTGGAACACATCCTCCTTCAGTATCTCCAGGAGAGGCCTGGAACACATCCGCCTTCAATATCTCCAGGAGCAGCCTGGAACACAACCGCCTTCAATATTTCCAGGAGCGGCCTGGAACACATCCACCTTCCTGCAATACATCCGACTTCCATATCTCCAGGTGCAGCCTGGAACACATCCACCATTCATATCTCCAGGAGCAGCCAGCAGCACATCCACCTTCAATATCTCCAGGAGTGGCCTGGAACACATCCACCTACAATATCTCGTGGAGTGGCGTGGAACACAGCCACCTTCCTGGAGCACGTCCGCCTTCTATATCTCCAGGAGCAGCCAGCAGCACATCCACCTTCAATATCACCAGGAGCGGACTGGAACACGTCCACCTTCAATATCTCCAGGAGAAGCCTAGAACACAACCGCCGTCAATATTTCCAGGAGCGGCCTGGAACACATCCACCTTCCTGGAACACATCCACCGTCCATATCTCCAGGAGTGGCCTGGAACACATCCACCTTCAATATCTCCAGGAGCGGTCAGGAACACATCCACCTTCCTGGAACACGTCTGCCTACAATAACTCCAGGAGCGGCCTGGAACACATCCGCCTTCAATATCTCAAGGAGCGGACTGGAACACGTCCACCTTCAAAATCTCCAGGAGCGGCCTGGAACACGTCCACCTTCATTTTATCCAGGAACGGCACGGAACACAACCACCTTCAATATCTCCAGGAGCGGTCAGGAACACATCCACCTTCCTGGAACACGTCCGCCTTCAATATGTCCAGGATAGGCCTGGAACACATCCACCTTCAATATCTCCAAGAGCGGCCTGGATCACATCCACCTTCAATATCTACAGGAGCGGCCTGGAACACATCCGCCTTCCATACCTCCAGGAGCGGCATGGAACACATTCAAATTCAATATCTCCAGGAGCGGCCTGGAACACATCCACCTTCAATATCTACAGGAGAGGCCTGGAACACATCCGCCTTCAATATCTCGGGGAGTGGCCTGGAACACATCCACCTTTAATATCTCCAGGAGCGGCCTGGAACACGTCCTCCTTCCATACCTCCAGGAGCGGCCTGGAACACATCTAGCTTCAATATCTCCAGGAGCAGCCTGGAACACATCCACCATCCTGAAACACGTCCGCCTTCAATATCTCCAGAAGCGGACTGGAACACATCCACCTTCAAATTCTCCAGGAGCAGCCTGGATCACATCCATCTTCAATATCTCCAGGAGCGGTCTGGAACACGTCCGCCTTCAAATTCTCCAGGAGCGGCCTGGATCACATCCACCATCAATATCTCCAGGACCAGCCTGGAACACATCCACATTCAATGTCTCCAGGAGCAGCCTGGAACACATCCACCTTCAATATCTCCAGGAGCGACCTGGAACACATCCACCTTCAATATCTCCAGGAGCATACTGGAACACATCCACTTTCCTGGAACACGTCCGCCTTCAGTATCTCCAGCAGTGGCCTGGAACATTTCCGTCTTCAATATCTGCAGGAGCGACCGGGAACACATCCTCCTTCAGTATCTCCAGGAGAGGCCTGGAACACATCCGCCTTCAATATCTCCAGGAGAAGCCTGGAACTCAAACGCCTTCAATATTTCCAGGAGCGGCCTGGAACACATCCACCTTCCTGGAATACATCCGCCTTCCATATCTCCAGGTGCAGCCTGGAACACCTCCGCCTTCCATATCTCCAGGAGCGGCCTGGATCACATCCAACTTCAATACCTCCAGGAGCGGCCTGGAACACATCCTCCTTCAGTATCTCCAGGGGAGGCCTGGAACACATCCGCCTACAATATCTCCAGGAGAAGCCTAGAACACAACCGCCGTCAATATTTCCAGGAGTGGCCTGGAACACATCCAACTTCCTGGAATACATCCGCCGTCCATATCTCCAGGTGCAGCCTGGAACACATCCACCATCCATATCTCCAAGTGCCGTCAGGAACACATCCACCTTCCTGGAACACGTCTGCCTTCAATATCTCCAGCAGCGGCCTGGAACAGGTCCACCATCAATATCTCCAGGATCGGCCTGCAACACATCCGCCTTCCATATCTCCAGGAGCAGCCAGCAGCACATCCACCATCAATATCTCCAGGAGTGGCCTGGAACACTTCCACCTTCAATATCTCAATGAGCAGCCTGGATCACGTCCACCTTCAATATCTCCAGGAGCAGCCTGGATCACATCCACCTTCAATATCTCCAGGAGCAGACTGGAACACGTCCACCTTCAAGATCTCCAGGAGCGGCCTGGAACACATCCACCTTCAATATCTCCAGGAGCAGCCTGGAACACATCCACCTTCCTGGAACACATCCGCCTTCAATATCTCCAGAAGCGGCCTGGATCACATCCAACTTCAATACCTCCAGGAGCGGCCTGGAACACATCCTCCTTCAGTATCTCCAGGAGAGGCCTGGAACATATCCGCCTTCAATATCTCCAGGAGAAGCCTAGAACACAACCGCCGTCAATATTTCCAGGAGCGGCCTGGAACACATCCACCTTCCTGGAACACATCCACCGTCCATATCTCCAGGAGTGGCCTGGAACACATCCACCTTCAATATCTCCAGGAGCGGTCAGGAACACATCCACCTTCCTGGAACACGTCTGCCTACAATAACTCCAGGAGCGGCCTGGAACACATCCGCCTTCAATATCTCCAGCAGCGGCCTGGAACAGGTCCACCATCAATATCTCCAAGAGCAGCCTGGATCACATCCACCTTCAATATCTCCAGGAGCAACCTGGAACACATCCACTTTTAATATCTCGTGGAGTTGCCTGGAACACATCCACCTTCAGTATCTCCAGGAGCTGCCAGGAACATGTCTGCCATCAATATCTCCAGGAGTGGCCTGGAACACTTCCACCTTCAATATCTCAATGAGCAGCCTGGATCACGTCCACCTTCAATATCTCCAGGAGTGGCCTGGACCACATCCACCTTCAATATCTCCAGGAGCGGCCTGGAAGACATCCACCTTCATTTTATCCAGGAGCGGCACGGAACACAACCACCTACAATATCTCCAGCAGCGGTCAGGAACACAACCAGCTTCCTGGAACACGTCCGCCTTCAATATCTCCAGGATCGGCCTGGAACACAGCCACCTTCAGTATCTCCAGGAGCAACCTGGAACACGTCCGCCATCAATATCTCCAGGATCAGCCTGGAACACATCCGCCTTCCATATCTACAGGAGCGGCCTGGAACACATCCAACTTCAATACCTCCAGGAGCCGCCTGGAACACATCCTCCTTCAGTATCTCGAGGAGAGGCCTGGAACACATCCGCCTTCAATATCTCCAGGAGAAGCCTGGAACACAACCGCCTTCAATATTTCCAGGAGCGGCCTGGAACACATCCACCTTCCTGCAATACATCCGCCTTCCATATCTCCAGGTGCAGCCTGGAACACATCCACCATTCATATCTCCAGGAGCAGCCAGCAGCACATCCACCTTCAATATCTCCAGGAGTGGCCTGGAACACATCCACCTTCAATATCTCCAGGAGCGGACAGGAACACGTCCACCTTCAAAATCTCCAGGAGCGGCCTGGAAGACATCCACCTTCATTTTATCCAGGAGCGGCACGGAACACAACCACCTACAATATCTCCAGCAGCGGTCAGGAACACAACCAGCTTCCTGGAACACGTCCGCCTTCAATATCTCCAGGATCGGCCTGGAACACAGCCACCTTCAGTATCTCCAGGAGCAGCCTGGAACACGTCCGCCATCAATATCTCCAGGATCAGCCTGGAACACATCCGCCTTCCATATCTACAGGAGCGGCCTGGAACACATCCAACTTCAATACCTCCAGGAGCCGCCTGGAACACATCCTCCTTCAGTATCTCCAGGAGAGGCCTGGAACACATCCGCCTTCAATATCTCCAGGAGCAGCCTGGAACACAACCGCCTTCAATATTTCCAGGAGCGGCCTGGAACACATCCACCTTCCTGCAATACATCCGACTTCCATATCTCCAGGTGCAGCCTGGAACACATCCACCATTCATATCTCCAGGAGCAGCCAGCAGCACATCCACCTTCAATATCTCCAGGAGTGGCCTGGAACACATCCACCTACAATATCTCGTGGAGTGGCGTGGAACACAGCCACCTTCCTGGAGCACGTCCGCCTTCTATATCTCCAGGAGCAGCCAGCAGCACATCCACCTTCAATATCACCAGGAGCGGACTGGAACACGTCCACCTTCAAAATCTCCAGGAGCGGCCTGGAACACGTCCACCTTCATTTTATCCAGGAACGGCACGGAACACAACCACCTTCAATATCTCCAGGAGCGGTCAGGAACACATCCACCTTCCTGGAACACGTCCGCCTTCAATATGTCCAGGATAGGCCTGGAACACATCCACCTTCGATATCTCCAAGAGCGGCCTGGATCACATCCACCTTCAATATCTACAGGAGCGGCCTGGAACACATCCGCCTTCCATACCTCCAGGAGCGGCATAGAACACATTCAAATTCAATATCTCCAGGAGCGGCCTGGAACACATCCACCTTCAATATCTACAGGAGAGGCCTGGAACACATCCGCCTTCAATATCTCGGGGAGTGGCCTGGAACACATCCACCTTTAATATCTCCAGGAGCGGCCTGGAACACGTCCTCCTTCCATACCTCCAGGAGCGGCCTGGAACACATCTAGCTTCAATATCTCCAGGAGCAGCCTGGAACACATCCACCATCCTGAAACACGTCCGCCTTCAATATCTCCAGAAGCGGACTGGAACACATCCACCTTCAAATTCTCCAGGAGCAGCCTGGATCACATCCATCTTCAATATCTCCAGGAGCGGTCTGGAACACGTCCGCCTTCAAAATCTCCAGGAGCGGCCTGGATCACATCCACCATCAATATCTCCAGGACCAGCCTGGAACACATCCACATTCAATGTCTCCAGGAGCGGCCTGGAACACATCCACCTTCAATATCTCCAGGAGCGACCTGGAACACATCCACCTTCAATATCTCCAGGAGCAGACTGGAACACATCCACTTTCCTGGAACACGTCCGCCTTCATTATCTCCAGCAGTGGCCTGGAACATTTCCGTCTTCAATATCTGCAGGAGCGACCGGGAACACATCCTCCTTCAGTATCTCCAGGAGAGGCCTGGAACACATCCGCCTTCAATATCTCCAGGAGAAGCCTGGAACTCAAACGCCTTCAATATTTCCAGGAGCGGCCCGGAACACATCCACCTTCCTGGAATACATCCGCCTTCCATATCTCCAGGTGCAGCCTGGAACACCTCCGCCTTCCATATCTCCAGGAGCGGCCTGGATCACATCCAACTTCAATACCTCCAGGAGCGGCCTGGAACACATCCTCCTTCAGTATCTCCAGGAGAGGCCTGGAACACATCCGCCTACAATATCTCCAGGAGAAGCCTAGAACACAACCGCCTTCAATATTTCCAGGAGTGGCCTGGAACACATCCAACTTCCTGGAATACATCCGCCGTCCATATCTCCAGGTGCAGCCTGGAACACATCCACCATCCATATCTCCAAGAGCGGTCAGGAACACATCCACCTTCCTGGAACACGTCTGCCTTCAATATCTCCAGCAGCGGCCTGGAACAGGTCCACCATCAATATCTCCAGGAGCAGCCTGGATCACCTCCACCTTCAATATCTCCAGGAGCAACCTGGAACACATCCACTTTTAATATCTCGTGGAGTTGCCTGGAACACTTCCACCTTCAGTATCTCCAGGAGCAGCTTGGAACATGTCCGCAATTAATATCTCCAGGATCGGCCTGGAACACATCCGCCTTCCATATCTACAGGAGCGGCCTGGAGCACATCCACCTTCCTGGAACACCTCCGCCTTCAATATGTCCAGGATAGGCCTGGATCACATCCACCTTCAATATCTACAGGAGCGGCCTGGAACACATCCGCCTTCCATACCTCCAGGAGCGGCATGGAACACATCCAAATTCAATATCTCCAGGAGCGGCCTGGAACACATCCACCTTCAATATCTACAGGAGAGGCCTGGAACACATCCGCCTTCAATATCTCGGGGAGTGGCCTGGAACACATCCACCTTTAATATCTCCAGGAGCGGCCTGGAACACGTCCGCCTTCCATACCTCCAGGAGCGGCCTGGAACACATCCACCATCCTGAAACA
This sequence comes from Hypanus sabinus, assembly GCF_030144855.1. NCBI lineage: Eukaryota > Metazoa > Chordata > Chondrichthyes > Myliobatiformes > Dasyatidae > Hypanus > Hypanus sabinus. The sequence goes on along the minus strand of NC_082722.1, from coordinate 16,352,088 downwards.
CGTCCGCCTTCAATATCTCCAGAAGCGGACTGGAACACATCCACCTGCAAATTCTCCAGGAGCAGCCTGGATCACATCCATCTTCAATATCTCCAGGAGCGGTCTGGAACACGTCCGCCTTCAAAATCTCCAGGAGCGGCCTGGATCACATCCAACATCAATATCTCCAGGACCAGCCTGGAACACATCCACATTCAATGTCTCCAGGAGCGGCCTGGAACACATCCACCTTCAATATCTCCAGGAGCGGCCTGGATCACATCCACCTTCAACATCTCAGGAGCGCGCGGGAACACATCCGAATTCCATATCACCAGGAGCGGCCGGGAACACATCCACCTTCAATATCTCCAGGATGCGGTCTGGAACACATCCAACTTCAATATCTGCAGGAGCAGCATGGAACACATCCTCCTTCAGTATCTCCAGGAGAGGCCTGGAACCCATCCAACTTCAATATCTCCAGGAGTGGCCTGGAACACATCCGCCTTCCATATCTCCAGGAGCAGCCTGGATCACATCCACCTTCAATATTTCCAGGAGCGGCCTGGATCACATCCAACTTCAATATCTCCAGGAGCGGACAGGAACACATCCACCTTCCTGGAACACGTCTGTCTTCAATATCTCCAGGAGCAGCCTGGAACACGTCCGCCATCAATATCTCCAGGATCAGCCTGGAACACATCCGCCTTCCATATCTACAGGAGCGGCCTGGAACACATCCAACTTCAATACCTCCAGGAGCCGCCTGGAACACATCCTCCTTCAGTATCTCCAGGAGAGGCCTGGAACACATCCACCTTCAATATCTCCAGGAGTGGCCTGGTACACATCCGCCTTCCATATCTCCAGGAGCAGCCTGGCTCACTTCCACCTTCAATATCTCCAGGAGCGACCTGGATCACATCCACCTTCAATATCTCCAGGAGCGGACAGGAACACATCCACCTTCCTGGAACACGTCTGCCTTCAATATCTCCAGGAGCTGCCGGGAACACATCCGCCTTCAATATCTCCAGCAGCGGCCTGGAACAGGTCCACCATCAATATCTCCAGGAGCAGCCAGGATCACATCCACCTTCAATATCTCCAGGAGCAGCCTGGATCACATCCACCTTCAATATCTCCAGCAGCGGCCTGGAACACATCCGCCTTCAATATCTCCAGCAGCGGCCTGGAACACTTCCATCATCAATATCTCCAGGAGCAGCCTGGATCACATCCACCTTCAATATCTCCAGCAGCGGCCTGGAACACATCCGCCTTCAATATCTCCAGCAGCGGCCTGGAACACTTCCATCATCAATATCTCCAGGAGCAGCCTGGATCACATCCACCTTCAATATCTCCAGGAGCAGCCTGGAACACATCCACCTTCAATATCTCGTGGAGTGGCGTGGAACACAGCCACCTTCCTGGAGCACGTCCGCCTTCAATATCTCCAGGAGCAGCCAGCAGCACATCCACCTTCAATATCTCCAGGAGCGGCCTGGAACACATCCACCTTCAATATCTCCAGGAGAGGTCAGGAACACATCCACCTTCCTGGAACACGTCTGCCTTCAATATGTCCAAGAGCGGCCTGGAACACATCCACCTTCAATATCTCCAGGAGTGGCCTGGAACACATCCGCCTTCCATATCTCCAGGAGCAGCCTGGATCACATCCACCTTCAATATCTCCAGGAGTGGACAGGAACACATCCACCTTCCTGGAACACGTCTGTCTTCAATATCTCCAGGAGCAGCCTGGAACACGTCCGCCCTCAATATCTCCAGGATCAGCCTGGAACACATCCGCCTTCCATATCTACAGGAGCGGCCTGGAACACATCCAACTTCAATACCTCCAGGAGCCGCCTGGAACACATCCTCCTTCAGTATCTCCAGGAGAGGCCTGGAACACATCCACCTTCAATATCTCCAGGAGCAGCCTGGATCACATCCACCTTCAATATCTCCAGGAGCGGCCTGGATCACATCCACCTTCAATATCTCCAGGAGCGGACAGGAACACATCCACCTTCCTGGAACACGTCTGCCTTCAATATCTCCAGGAGCTGCCGGGAACACATCCGCCTTCAATATCTCCAGCAGCGGCCTGGATCACATCCACCTTCAATATCTCCAGCAGCGGCCTGGAACACATCCGCCTTCAATATCTCCAGCAGCGGCCTGGAACACTTCCATCATCAATATCTCCAGGAGCAGCCTGGATCACATCCACCTTCAATATCTCCAGGAGCAGCCTGGAACACATCCACCTTCAATATCTCGTGGAGTGGCGTGGAACACAGCCACCTTCCTGGAGCACGTCCGCCTTCAATATCTCCAGGAGCAGCCAGCAGCACATCCACCTTCAATATCTCCAGGAGCGGCCTGGAACACATCCACCTTCAATATCTCCAGGAGAGGTCAGGAACACATCCACCTTCCTGGAACACGTCTGCCTTCAATATGTCCAAGAGCGGCCTGGAACACGTCCACCTTCAATATCTCCAGGAGTGGCCTGGAACACATCCGCCTTCCATATCTCCAGGAGCAGCCTGGATCACATCCACCTTCAATATCTCCAGGAGCGGCCTGGAACACATCCGCCTTCAATATCTCCAGCAGCGGCCTGGAACACTTCCACCATCAATACCTCCAGGAGCATCCTGGATCACATCCACCTTCAATATCTCGTGGAGTGGCGTGGAACACAGCCACCTTCAGTATCTCCAGGAGCAGCCTAGAACACGTCCGCCATCAATATCTCCAGGATCGGCCTGGAACACATCTGCCTTCCATATCTACAGGAGCGGCCTGGAACACATCCACCTTCCTGGAACACGTCCGCCTTCTATATCTCCAGGAGCAGACAGCAGCACATCCACCATCAATATCTCTAGGACTGGCCTGGAACACATCCACCTTCCTGGAACACGTCCGCCTTCAATATGTCCAGGATAGGCCTGGAACACATCCACCTTCAATATCTCCAGGAGCGGCCTGGATCACATCCACCTTCAATATCTACAGGAGCGGCCTGGAACACATCCGCCTTCCATACCTCCAGGAGCGGCATGGAACACATCCAAATTCAATATCTCCAGGAGCGGCCTGGAACACATCCACCTTCAATATCTACAGGAGGGGCCTGGAACACATCCGCCTTCAATATCTCGGGGAGTGGCCTGGAACACATCCACCTTTAATATCTCCAGGAGCGGCCTGGAACACGTCCGCCTTCCATACCTCCAGGAGCGGCCTGGAACGCATCCACCTTCAATATCTACAGGAGAGGCCTGGAACACATCCGCCTTCAATATCTCGGGGAGTGGCCTGGAACACATCCACCTTTAATATCTCCAGGAGCGGCCTGGAACACGTCCGCCTTCCATATCTCCAGGAGCAGCCTGGAACACATCCACCATCCTGAAACACGTTTGCCTTCAATATCTCCAGAAGCGGACTGGAACACATCCACCTTCAAATTCTCCAGGAGCAGCCTGGATCACATCCATCTTCAATATCTCCAGGAGCGGCCTGGAACACATCCACCTTCAATATCTCCCCGACCAGCCTGGAACACTTCCACATTCAATGTCTCCAGGAGCGGCCTGGAACACATCCACCTTCAAAATCTCCAGGAGCGGCCTGGATCAAATCCACCTTCAATATCTCCAGGATGCGGTCTGGAACACATCCAACTTCAATATCTGCAGGAGCAGCATGGAACACATCCTCCTTCAGTATCTCCAGGAGAGGCCTGGAACACATCCACCTTCAATATCTCCAGGAGTGGCCTGGAACACATCCGCCTTCCATATCTCCAGGAGCAGCCTGGATCACATCCACCTTCAATATCTCCAGGAGCGGCCTGGATCACATCCACCTTCAATATCTCCAGGAGCGGACAGGAACACATCCACCTTCCTGGAACACGTCTGTCTTCAATATCTCCAGGAGCAGCCTGGAACACGTCCGCCATCAATATCTCCAGGATCAGCCTGGAACACATCCGCCTTCCATATCTACAGGAGCGGCCTGGAACACATCCAACTTCAATACCTCCAGGAGCCGCCTGGAACACATCCTCCTTCAGTATCTCCAGGAGAGGCCTGGAACACATCCACCTTCAATATCTCCAGGAGTGGCCTGGAACACATCCGCCTTCCATATCTCCAGGAACAGCCTGGATCACATCCACCTTCAATATCTCCAGGAGCGGCCTGGATCACATCCACCTTCAATATCTCCAGCAGCAGACAGGAACACATCCACCTTCCTGGAACACGTCTGCCTTCAATATCTCCAGGAGCTGCCGGGAACACATCCGCCTTCAATATCTCCAGCAGCGGCCTGGAACAGGTCCACCATCAATATCTCCAGGATCAGCCTGGATCACATCCACCTTCAATATCTCCAGCAGCGGCCTGGAACACATCCGCCTTCAATATCTCCAGCAGCGGCCTGGAACACTTCCATCATCAATATCTCCAGGAGCAGCCTGGATCACATCCACCTTCAATATCTCCAGGAGCAGCCTGGAACACATCCACCTTCAATATCTCGTAGAGTGGCGTGGAACACAGCCACCTTCCTGGAGCACATCCGCCTTCAATATCTCCAGGAGCAGCCAGTAGCACATCCACCTTCAATATCTCCGGGAGCGTCCTGGAACACATCCACCTTCAATATCTCCAGGAGCGACCTGGATCACATCCACCTTCAATATCTCCAGGAGCGGACAGGAACACATCCACCTTCCTGGAACACGTCAGCCTTCAATATCTCCAGGAGCTGCCGGGAACACATCCGCCTTCAATATCTCCAGCAGCGGCCTGGAACAGGTCCACCATCAATATCTCCAGGAGCAGCCTGGATCACATCCACCTTCAATATCTCCAGCAGCGGCCTGGAACACATCCGCCTTCAATATCTCCAGCAGCGGCCTGGAACACTTCCATCATCAATATCTCCAGGAGCAGCCTGGATCACATCCACCTTCAATATCTCCAGGAGCAGCCTGGAACACATCCACCTTCAATATCTCGTGGAGTGGCGTGGAACACAGCCACCTTCCTGGAGCACGTCCGCTTTCAATATCTCCAGGAGCAGCCAGCAGCACATCCACCTTCAATATCTCCAGGAGCGGCCTGGAACACATCCACCTTCAATATCTCCAGGAGAGGTCAGGAACACATCCACCTTCCTGGAACACGTCTGCCTTCAATATGTCCAAGAGCGGCCTGGAACACATCCACCTTCAATATCTCCAGGAGTGGCCTGGAACACATCCGCCTTCCATATCTCCAGGAGCAGCCTGGATCACATCCACCTTCAATATCTCCAGGAGTGGACAGGAACACATCCACCTTCCTGGAACACGTCTGTCTTCAATATCTCCAGGAGCAGCCTGGAACACGTCCGCCCTCAATATCTCCAGGATCAGCCTGGAACACATCCGCCTTCCATATCTACAGGAGCGGCCTGGAACACATCCAACTTCAATACCTCCAGGAGCCGCCTGGAACACATCCTCCTTCAGTATCTCCAGGAGAGGCCTGGAACACATCCACCTTCAATATCTCCAGGAGCAGCCTGGATCACATCCACCTTCAATATCTCCAGGAACGGCCTGGATCACATCCACCTTCAATATCTCCAGGAGCGGACAGGAACACATCCACCTTCCTGGAACACGTCTGCCTTCAATATCTCCAGGAGCTGCCGGGAACACATCCGCCTTCAATATCTCCAGCAGCGGCCTGGATCACATCCACCTTCAATATCTCCAGCAGCGGCCTGGAACACATCCGCCTTCAATATCCCCAGCAGCGGCCTGGAACACTTCCATCATCAATATCTCCAGGAGCAGCCTGGATCACATCCACCTTCAATATCTCCAGGAGCAGCCTGGAACACATCCACCTTCAATATCTCGTGGAGTGGCGTGGAACACAGCCACCTTCCTGGAGCACGTCCGCCTTCAATATCTCCAGGAGCAGCCAGCAGCACATCCACCTTCAATATCTCCAGGAGCGGCCTGGAACACATCCACCTTCAATATCTCCAGGAGAGGTCAGGAACACATCCACCTTCCTGGAACACGTCTGCCTTCAATATGTCCAAGAGCGGCCTGGAACACGTCCACCTTCAATATCTCCAGGAGTGGCCTGGAACACATCCGCCTTCCATATCTCCAGGAGCAGCCTGGATCACATCCACCTTCAATATCTCCAGCAGCGGCCTGGAACACATCCGCCTTCAATATCTCCAGCAGCGGCCTGGAACACTTCCATCATCAATATCTCCAGGAGCAGCCTGGATCACATCCACCTTCAATATCTCCAGGAGCAGCCTGGAACACATCCACCTTCAATATCTCGTGGAGTGGCGTGGAACACAGCCACCTTCCTGGAGCACGTCCGCCTTCAATATCTCCAGGAGCAGCCAGCAGCACATCCACCTTCAATATCTCCAGGAGCGGCCTGGAACACATCCACCTTCAATATCTCCAGGAGAGGTCAGGAACACATCCACCTTCCTGGAACACGTCTGCCTTCAATATGTCCAAGAGCGGCCTGGAACACATCCACCTTCAATATCTCCAGGAGTGGCCTGGAACACATCCGCCTTCCATATCTCCAGGAGCAGCCTGGATCACATCCACCTTCAATATCTCCAGGAGTGGACAGGAACACATCCACCTTCCTGGAACACGTCTGTCTTCAATATCTCCAGGAGCAGCCTGGAACACGTCCGCCCTCAATATCTCCAGGATCAGCCTGGAACACATCCGCCTTCCATATCTACAGGAGCGGCCTGGAACACATCCAACTTCAATACCTCCAGGAGCCGCCTGGAACACATCCTCCTTCAGTATCTCCAGGAGAGGCCTGGAACACATCCACCTTCAATATCTCCAGGAGCAGCCTGGATCACATCCACCTTCAATATCTCCAGGAGCGGCCTGGATCACATCCACCTTCAATATCTCCAGGAGCGGACAGGAACACATCCACCTTCCTGGAACACGTCTGCCTTCAATATCTCCAGGAGCTGCCGGGAACACATCCGCCTTCAATATCTCCAGCAGCGGCCTGGATCACATCCACCTTCAATATCTCCAGCAGCGGCCTGGAACACATCCGCCTTCAATATCTCCAGCAGCGGCCTGGAATACTTCCATCATCAATATCTCCAGGAGCAGCCTGGATCACATCCACCTTCAATATCTCCAGGAGCAGCCTGGAAGACATCCACCTTCAATATCTCGTGGAGTGGCGTGGAACACAGCCACCTTCCTGGAGCACGTCCGCCTTCAATATCTCCAGGAGCAGCCAGCAGCACATCCACCTTCAATATCTCCAGGAGCGGCCTGGAACACATCCACCTTCAATATCTCCAGGAGAGGTCAGGAACACATCCACCTTCCTGGAACACGTCTGCCTTCAATATGTCCAAGAGCGGCCTGGAACACGTCCACCTTCAATATCTCCAGGAGTGGCCTGGAACACATCCGCCTTCCATATCTCCAGGAGCAGCCTGGATCACATCCACCTTCAATATCTCCAGGAGCGGACAGGAACACATCCACCTTCCTGGAACACGTCTGCCTTCAATATCTCCAGGAGCTGCCGGGAACACATCCGCCTTCAATATCTCCAGCAGCGGCCTGGATCACATCCACCTTCAATATCTCCAGCAGCGGCCTGGAACACATCCGCCTTCAATATCTCCAGCAGCGGCCTGGAACACTTCCATCATCAATATCTCCAGGAGCAGCCTGGATCACATCCACCTTCAATATCTCCAGGAGCAGCCTGGAACACATCCACCTTCAATATCTCGTGGAGTGGCGTGGAACACAGCCACCTTCCTGGAGCACGTCCGCCTTCAATATCTCCAGGAGCAGCCAGCAGCACATCCACCTTCAATATCTCCAGGAGCGGCCTGGAACACATCCACCTTCAATATCTCCAGGAGAGGTCAGGAACACATCCACCTTCCTGGAACACGTCTGCCTTCAATATGTCCAAGAGCGGCCTGGAACACGTCCACCTTCAATATCTCCAGGAGTGGCCTGGAACACATCCGCCTTCCATATCTCCAGGAGCAGCCTGGATCACATCCACCTTCAATATCTCCAGGAGCGGCCTGGAACACATCCGCCTTCAATATCTCCAGCAGCGGCCTGGAACACTTCCACCATCAATACCTCCAGGAGCATCCTGGATCACATCCACCTTCAATATCTCGTGGAGTGGCGTGGAACACAGCCACCTTCAGTATCTCCAGGAGCAGCCTAGAACACGTCCGCCATCAATATCTCCAGGATCGGCCTGGAACACATCTGCCTTCCATATCTACAGGAGCGGCCTGGAACACATCCACCTTCCTGGAACACGTCCGCCTTCTATATCTCCAGGAGCAGCCAGCAGCACATCCACCATCAATATCTCTAGGACTGGCCTGGAACACTTCCACCTTCAATATCTCAAGGAGCAGCCTGGATCACATCCACCTTCATTATCTCCAGGAGCGGACTGGAACTCGTCCACCTTCAAAATCTCCAGGAGCGGCCTGGAACACGTCCACCTTCATTTTATCCAGGAGCGGCACGGAACACATCCACCTTCAATATGTCCAGGATAGGCCTGGAAAACATCCACCTTCAATGTCTCCAGGAGCGGCCTGGAACACATCCACCTTCAATATCTCCAGGAGCGGTCAGGAACACATCCACCTTCCTGGAACACGTCCGCCTTCAATATGTCCAGGATAGGCCTGGAACACATCCACCTTCAATATCTCCAGGAGCGGCCTGGATCACATCCACCGTCAATATCTACAGGAGCGGCCTGGAACACATCCGCCTTCCATACCTCCAGGAGCGGCATGGAACACATCCAAATTCAATATCTCCAGGAGCGGCCTGGAACACATCCACCTTCAATATCTACAGGAGAGGCCTGGAACACATCCGCCTTCAATATCTCGGGGAGTGGCCTGGAACACATCCACCTTTAATATCTCCAGGAGCGGCCTGGAACACGTCCGCCTTCCATACCTCCAGGAGCGGCCTGGAACGCATCCACCTTCAATATCTACAGGAGAGGCCTGGAACACATCCGCCTTCAATATCTCGGGGAGTGGCCTGGAACACATCCACCTTTAATATCTCCAGGAGCGGCCTGGAACACGTCCGCCTTCCATATCTCCAGGAGCAGCCTGGAACACATCCACCATCCTGAAACACGTTCGCCTTCAATATCTCCAGAAGCGGACTGGAACACATCCACCTTCAAATTCTCCAGGAGCAGCCTGGATCACATCCATCTTCAATATCTCCAGGAGCGGCCTGGAACACATCCACCTTCAATATCTCCCCGACCAGCCTGGAACACTTCCACATTCAATGTCTCCAGGAGCGGCCTGGAACACATCCAGCTTCAAAATCTCCAGGAGCGGCCTGGATCACATCCACCTTCAACATCTCCAGGAGCGCCCGGTAACACATTCGGCTTCCATATCACCAGGAGCGGCCGGGAACAAATCCACCTTCAATATCTCCAGGATGCGGTCTGGAACACATCCAACTTCAATATCTGCAGGAGCAGCATGGAACACATCCTCCTTCAGTATCTCCAGGAGAGGCCTGGAACACATCCACCTTCAATATCTCCAGGAGTGGCCTGGAACACATCCGCTTTCCATATCTCCAGGAGCAGCCTGGATCACATCCACCTTCAATATCTCCAGGAGCGGCCTGGATCACATCCACCTTCAATATCTCCAGGAGCGGACAGGAACACATCCACCTTCCTGGAACACGTCTGTCTTCAATATCTCCAGGAGCAGCCTGGAACACGTCCGCCATCAATATCTCCAGGATCAGCCTGGAACACATCCGCCTTCCATATCTACAGGAGCGGCCTGGAACACATCCACCTTCCTGAAAGACGTCCGCCTTCAATATCTCCAGGAGCGGCCTGGATCACATCCACCTTCAATATCTCCAGGAGCGGACAGGAACACATCCACCTTCCTGGAACACATCCGCCTTCCATACCTCCAGGAGCGGCATGGAACACATCCAAATTCAATATCTCCAGGAGCGGCCTGGAACACATCCACCTTCAATATCTACAGGAGAGGCCTGGAACACATCCGCCTTCAATATCTCGGGGAGTGGCCTGGAACACATCCACCTTTAATATCTCCAGGAGCGGCCTGGAACACGTCCGCCTTCCATACCTCCAGGAGCGGCCTGGAACGCATCCACCTTCAATATCTACAGGAGAGGCCTGGAACACATCCGCCTTCAATATCTCGGGGAGTGGCCTGGAACACATCCACCTTTAATATCTCCAGGAGCGGCCTGGAACACGTCCGCCTTCCATATCTCCAGGAGCAGCCTGGAACACATCCACCATCCTGAAACACGTTCGCCTTCAATATCTCCAGAAGCGGACTGGAACACATCCACCTTCAAATTCTCCAGGAGCAGCCTGGATCACATCCATCTTCAATATCTCCAGGAGCGGCCTGGAACACATCCACCTTCAATATCTCCCCGACCAGCCTGGAACACTTCCACATTCAATGTCTCCAGGAGCGGCCTGGAACACATCCACCTTCAAAATCTCCAGGAGCGGCCTGGATCACATCCACCTTCAACATCTCCAGGAGCGCCCGGTAACACATTCGGCTTCCATATCACCAGGAGCGGCCGGGAACAAATCCACCTTCAATATCTCCAGGATGCGGTCTGGAACACATCCAACTTCAATATCTGCAGGAGCAGCATGGAACACATCCTCCTTCAGTATCTCCAGGAGAGGCCTGGAACACATCCACCTTCAATATCTCCAGGAGTGGCCTGGAACACATCCGCTTTCCATATCTCCAGGAGCAGCCTGGATCACATCCACCTTCAATATCTCCAGGAGCGGCCTGGATCACATCCACCTTCAATATCTCCAGGAGCGGACAGGAACACATCCACCTTCCTGGAACACGTCTGTCTTCAATATCTCCAGGAGCAGCCTGGAACACGTCCGCCATCAATATCTCCAGGATCAGCCTGGAACACATCCGCCTTCCATATCTACAGGAGCGGCCTGGAACACATCCAACTTCAATACCTCCAGGAGCCGCCTGGAACACATCCTCCTTCAGTATCTCCAGGAGAGGCCTGGAACACATCCACCTTCAATATCTCCAGGAGTGGCCTGGAACACATACGCCTTCCATATCTCCAGGAACAGCCTGGATCACATCCACCTTCAATATCTCCAGGAGCGGCCTGGATCACATCCACCTTCAATATCTCCAGCAGCAGACAGGAACACATCCACCTTCCTGGAACACGTCTGCCTTCAATATCTCCAGGAGCTGCCGGGAACACATCCGCCTTCAATATCTCCAGCAGCGGCCTGGAACAGGTCCACCATCAATATCTCCAGGAGCAGCCTGGATCACATCCACCTTCAATATCTCCAGCAGCGGCCTGGAACACATCCGCCTTCAATATCTCCAGCAGCGGCCTGGAACACTTCCATCATCAATATCTCCAGGAGCAGCCTGGATCACATCCACCTTCAATATCTCCAGGAGCAGCCTGGAACACATCCACCTTCAATATCTCGTAGAGTGGCGTGGAACACAGCCACCTTCCTGGAGCACGTCCGCCTTCAATATCTCCAGGAGCAGCCAGCAGCACATCCACCTTCAATATCTCCGGGAGCGGCCTGGAACACATCCACGTTCAATATCTCCAGGAGAGGTCAGGAACACATCCACCTTCCTGGAACACGTCTGCCTTCAATATGTCCAACAGCGGCCTGGAAAACGTCCACCTTCAATATCTCCAGGAGTTGCCTGGAACACATCCGCCTTCCATATCTCCAGGAGCAGCCTGGATCACATCCACCTTCAATATCTCCAGGAGCGGCCTGGAACACATCCGCCTTCAATATCTCCAGCAGCGGCCTGGAACACTTCCACCATCAATATCTCCAGGAGCATCCTGGATCACATCCACTTTCAATATCTCGTGGAGTGGCGTGGAACACAGCCACCTTCAGTATCTCCAGGAGCAGCCTAGAACACGTCCGCCATCAATATCTCCAGGATCGGCCTGGAACACATCTGCCTTCATATCTACAGGAGCGGCCTGGAACACATTCACCTTCCTGGAACACGTCCGCCTTCTATATCTCCAGTAGCAGCCAGCAGCACATCCACCATCAATATCTCTAGGACTGGCCTGGAACACTTCCACCTTCAATATCTCAAGGAGCAGCCTGGATCATGTCCAACTTCAATATCTCCAGGAGCAGCCTGGATCACATCCACCTTCATTATCTCCAGGAGCGGCCTGGAACACGTCCACCTTCATTTTATCCAGGAGCGGCACGGAACACAACCACCTTCAATATATCCAGGAGCAGCCTGGAACACATCTACCTTCAATATCTCCAGGAGCAGCCTGGAACACATCCACCTTCCTGAAACACGTCCGCCTTCAATATCTCCAGAAGCGGACTGGAACACGTCCACCTTCAAATTCTCCAGGAGCAGCCTGGATCACATCCATCTTCAATATCTCCAGGAGCGGTCTGGAACACGTCCGCCTTCAAAATCTCCAGGAGCGGCCTGGATCACATCCACCATCAATATCTCCAGGACCAGCCTGGAACACATCCACATTCAATATCTCCAGGAGCGGCCTGGAACACATCCACCTTCAATATCTCCAGGAGCGGCCTGGATCACATCCACCTTCAACATCTCCAGGAGCGACCGGGAACACATCCGGCTTCCATATCACCAGGAGCGGCCGGGAACACATCCACCTTCAATATCTCCAGGATGCGGTCTGGAACACATCCAACTTCAATATCTGCAGCAGCAGCATGGAACACATCCTCCTTCAGTATCTCCAGGAGAGGCCTGGAACCCATCCGCCTTCAATATCTCCAGGAAAAGCCTGGAACACAACCGCCTTCAATATTTCCAGGAGCGGCCCGGAACACATCCACCTTCCTGGAATACATCCGCCTTCCATATCTCCAGGTGCGGCCTGGATCACATCCAACTTCAATACCTCCAGGAGCGGCCTGGAACACATCCAACTTTAGTATCTCAAGGAAATGCCTGGAACACGTCCGCCATCAATATCTCCAGGAGCAGCCTGGATCACATCCACCTTCAATATCTCCAGGAGCAGCCTGGAACACATCCACCTTCAATATCTCGTGGTGTGGCGAGGAACAGATCTTCCTTCAGTATCTCCAGCAGAGGCCTGGAACCCATCCGCCTTCAATATCTCCAGGAAAAGCCTGGAACACAACCGCCTTCAATATTTCCAGGAGCGGCCTGGAACACATCCACCTTCCTGGAATACATCTGCCTTCCATATCTCCAGGTGCAGCCTGGAACACATTCACCTTCCTGGAACACGTCCGCCTTCAATATCTCCAGGAGCAGCCAGCAGCACATCCACCTTCAATATCTCCAGGAGCGGCCTGGAACACGTCTGCCTTCAATATCTCCAGAAACGGCCTGGAACACATCCACCTTCAATATCTCCAGGAGTGGCCTGGAACACATCCGCCTTCCATATCTCCAGGAGTAGCCTGGATCACATCCACCTTCAATATCTCCAGGAGCGGCCTGGAACACATCCGCCTTCAATATCTCCAGCAGCGGCCGGGAACACATCCACCTTCAATATCTCCAGGAGCGGCCTGGATCACATCCTACTTCAATATCTCCAGGAGCAGCCTGGATCACATCCACCTTCAATATCTCCAGGAGCAGACTGGAACACGTCTACCTTCAAAATCTCCAGGAGCGGCCTGGAACACGTCCACCTTCATTTTATCCAGGAACAGCACGGAACACAACCATCTTCAATATCTCCAGGAGCGGTCAGGAACACATCCACCTTCCTGGATCACGTCCGCCTTCAATATGTCCAGGAGCGGCCTGGAACACATCCACCTTCAATATCTCCAGGAGCGGCCTGGATCACATCCACCTTCAATATCTACAGGAGCGGCCTGGAACACATCCGCCTTCCATACCTCCAGGAGCGGCATGGAAAACATCCAAATTCAATATCTCCAGGAGCGGCCTGGAACACATCCACCTTCAATATCTACAGGAGAGGCCTGGAACACATCCACCTTCCTGAAACACGTCCGCCTTCAATATCTCCAGGAGCAGCCTGGATCACATCCACCATCAATATCTCCAGGACCAGCCTGGAACCCATCCACATTCAATATCTCCAGGAGCGGCCTGGAACACATCCACCTTCAATATCTCCAGGAGCGGCCTGGATCACATCCACCTTCAACATCTCCAGGAGAGTCCGGGAACACATCCGGCTTCCATATCTCCAAGAGAGGCCTGGAACCCATCCGCCTTCAATATCTCCAGGAAAAGCCTGGAACACAACCGCCTTCAATATTTCCAGGAGCGGCCTGGAACACATCCACCTTCCTGGAATACATCTGCCTTCCATATCTCCAGGTGCAGCCTGGAACACATCCACCTTCCATATCTCCAGGTGCGGCCTGGATCACATCCAACTTCAATACCTCCAGGAGCCGCCTGGAACACATCCAACTTTAGTATCTCAAGGAGAAGCCTGGAACACGTCCGCCATCAATATCTCCTGGAGCGGCCTGGAACACATCCGCCATCCATATCTACAGGAGCGGCCTGGAACACATCCACCTTCCTGGAACACGTCCGCCTTCAATATCTCCAGGAGCAGCCAGCAGCACATCCACCTTCAATATCTCCAGGAGCGGCCTGGAACACGTCTGCCTTCAATATCTCCAGAAACGGCCTGGAACACATCCACCTTCAATATCTCCAGGAGTGGCCTGGAACACATCCGCCTTCCATATCTCCAGGAGCAGCCTGGATCACATCCACCTTCAATATCTCCAGGAGCGGCCTGGAACACATCCGCCTTCAATATCTCCAGCAGCGGCCGGGAACACATCCACCTTCAATATCTCCAGGAGCGGCCTGGATCACATCCTACTTCAATATCTCCAGGAGCAGCCTGGATCACATCCACCTTCAATATCTCCAGGAGCAGACTGGAACACGTCTACCTTCAAAATCTCCAGGAGCGGCCTGGAACACGTCCACCTTCATTTTATCCAGGAACAGCACGGAACACAACCATCTTCAATATCTCCAGGAGCGGTCAGGAACACATCCACCTTCCTGGATCACGTCCGCCTTCAATATGTCCAGGAGCGGCCTGGAACACATCCACCTTCAATATCTCCAGGAGCGGCCTGGATCACATCCACCTTCAATATCTACAGGAGCGGCCTGGAACACATCCGCCTTCCATACCTCCAGGAGCGGCATGGAAAACATCCAAATTCAATATCTCCAGGAGCGGCCTGGAACACATCCACCTTCAATATCTACAGGAGAGGCCTGGAACACATCCACCTTCCTGAAACACGTCCGCCTTCAATATCTCCAGCAGCAGCCTGGATCACATCCACCATCAATATCTCCAGGATCAGCCTGGAACCCATCCACATTCAATATCTCCAGGAGCGGCCTGGAACACATCCACCTTCAATATCTCCAGGAGCGGCCTGGATCACATCCACCTTCAACATCTCCAGGAGCGTCCGGGAACACATCCGGCTTCCATATCTCCAAGAGAGGCCTGGAACCATTCCGCCTTCAATATCTCCAGGAAAAGCCTGGAACACAACCGCCTTCAATATTTCCAGGAGCTGCCTGGAACACACCCACCTTCCTGGAATACATCCGCCTTCCATATCTCCAGGTGCAGCCTGGAACACATTCACCTTCCATATCTCCAGGTGCGGCCTGCATCACATCCAACTTCAATACCTCCAGGAGCGGCCTGGAACACATCCAACTCAAGGAGAAGCTGAACACGTCCGCCATCAATATCTCCTGGAGCGGCCTGGAACACATCCGCCATCCATATCTACAGGAGCGGCCTGGAACACATCCACCTTCCTGGAACACGTCCGCCTTCAATATCTCCAGGAGCAGCCAGCAGCACATCCACCTTCAATATCTCCAGGAGCGGCCTGGAACACGTCTGCCTTCAATATCTCCAGGAGCGGCCTGGAAAACATCCGCCTTCCATATCTCCAGGAGCGGCGCGGATCACATCCACCTTCAATATCTCCAGGAACGGTCAGGAACACATCCACCTTCCTGGAACACGTCTGCCTTCAATATCTCCAGGAGTTGCCGGGAACACATACGCCTTCAATATCTCCAGGAGCGGATAGGAACACATCCACCTTCAATATCTCCAGGAACGGTCAGGAACACATCCACCTTCCTGGAACACGTCTGCCTTCAATATCTCCAGGAGCTGCCCGGAACACATCCGCCTTCAATATCTCCAGCAGCGGCCTGGAACAGGTCCACCATCAATATCTCCAGCAGCAGCCTGGATCACATCCATCTTCAATATCTCCAACAGCGGCCTGGAACACATCCGCCTTCAATATCTCCAGCAGCGGACTGGAACTCGTCCACCTTCAAAATCTCCAGGAGCGGCCTGGAACACGTCCACCTTCATTTTATCCAGGAGCGGCACGGAACACATCCACCTTCAATATGTCCAGGATAGGCCTGGAACACATCCACCTTCAATGTCTCCAGGAGCGGCCTGGAACACATCCACCTTCAATATCTCCAGGAGCGGTCAGGAACACATCCACCTTCCTGGAACACGTCCGCCTTCAATATGTCCAGGATAGGCCTGGAACACATCCACCTTCAATATCTCCAGGAGCGGCCTGGATCACATCCACCTTCAATATCTCCAGGAGCGGCCTGGATCACATCCACCATCAATATCTCCAGGACCAGCCTGGAACACATCCACATTCAATATCTCCAGGAGCGGCCTGGAACACATCCACCTTCAATATCTCCAGGAGCGGCCTGGATCACATCCACCTTCAACATCTCCAGGAGCGACCGGGAACACATCCGCCTTCAATATCTCCAGCAGCGGCCTGGAACACTTCCACCATCAATATCTCCAGGAGCATCCTGGATCACATCCACCTTCAATATCTCGTGGAGTGGCGTGGAACACAGCCACCTTCAGTATCTCCAGGAGCAGCCTGGAACACGTCCGCCATCAATATCTCCAGGATCGGCCTGGAACACATCTGCCTTCCATATCTACAGGAGCGGCCTGGAACACATCCACCTTCCTGGAACACGTCTGCCTTCAATATCTCCGGGAGCAGCCAGCAGCACATCCACCTTCAATATCTCCAGGAGCGGCCTGGAACACGTCTGCCTTCAATATCTCCAGAAGCGGCCTGGAACACATCCACCTTCAATATCTCCAGGAGTGGCCTGGAACACATCCGCCTTCCATATCTCCAGGAGCAGCCTGGATCACATCCACGTTCAATATCTCCAGGATCTGCCGGGAACACATCCACCTTCAATATCTCCAGGAGCGGACAGGAACACATCCAACTTCCTGGAACACATCTGCCTTCAATATCTCCAGGAGCTGCCGGGAACACATCCGCCTTCAATATCTCCAGCAGCGGCCTGGAACAGGTCCACCATCAATATCTCCAGGAGCAGCCTGGATCACATCCTCCTTCAATATCTCCAGGAGCAGCCTGGATCACATCCACCTTCAATATCTCCAGGAGCGGACTGGAACACGTCTACCTTCAAAATCTCCAGGAGCGGCCTGGAACACGTCCACCTTCATTTTATCCAGGAACAGCACGGAACACAACCATCTTCAATATCTCCAGGAGCGGTCAGGAACACATCCACCTTCCTGGATCACGTCGCCTTCAATATGTCCAGGATAGGCCTGGAACACATCCACCTTCAACATCTCCAGGAGCGGCCTGGATCACATCTACCTTCAATATCTACAGGAGCGGCCTGGAACACATCCGCCTTCCATACCTCCAGGAGCGGCATGGAACACATCCAAATTCAATATCTCCAGGAGCGGCCTGGAACACATCCACCTTCAATATCTACAGGAGAGGCCTGGAACACATCCACCTTCCTGAAAGACGTCCGCCTTCAATATCTCCAGGAGCGGCCTGGATCACATCCACCATCAATATCTCCAGGACCAGCATGGAACCCATCCACATTCAATATCTCCAGGAGCGGCCTGGAACACATCCACCTTCAATATCTCCAGTAGCGGCCTGGATCACATCCACCTTCAACATCTCCAGGAGCGTCCGGGAACACATCCGGCTTCCATATCTCCAGGAGCGGCCGGGAACACATCCACCTTCAATATCTCCAGGATGCGGTCTGGAACACATCCAACTTCAATATCTGCAGGAGCGGTCTGGAACACATCCTCCTTCAGTATCTCCAGGAGAGGCCTGGAACCATTCCGCCTTCAATATCTCCAGGAAAAGCCTGGAACACAACCGCCTTCAATATTTCCAGGAGTGGCCTGGAACACACCCACCTTCCTGGAATACATCCGCCTTCCATATCTCCAGGTGCAGCCTGGAACACATCCACTTTCCATATCTCCAGGTGCGGCCTGCATCACATCCAACTTCAATACCTCCAGGAGCGGCCTGGAACACATCCAACTTTAGTATCTCAAGGAGAAGCCTGTAATACGTCCGCCATCAATATCTCCTGGAGCGGCCTGGAACACATCCGCCATCCATATCTACAGGAGCGGACTGGAACACATCCACCTTCCTGGAACACGTCCGCCTTCAATATCTCCAGGAGCAGCCAGCAGCACATCCACCTTCAATATCTCCAGGAGCGGCCTGGAACACGTCTGCCTTCAATATCTCCAGGAGCGGCCTGGAACACATCCACCTTCAATATCTCCAGGAGTGGCCGGGAAAACATCCGCCTTCCATATCTCCAGGAGCAGCCTGGATCACATCCACCTTCAATATCTCCAGGAGCGGCCTGGATCACATCCACCTTCAATATCTCCAGGAGCTGCCGGGAACACATCCACCTTCAATATCTCCAGGAGTTGCCGGGAACACATACGCCTTCAATATCTCCAGCAACGGCTGGAACAGGTCCACCATCAATATCTCCAGGAGCAGCCTGGATCACATCCACCTTCAATATCTCCAGCAGCGGCCTGGAACACATCCGCCTTCAATGTCTCCAGCAGGTGCCTGGAACACTTCCATCATCAATATCTCCAGGAGCAGCCTGGATCACATCCACCTTCAATATCTCCAGGAGCAGCCTGGAACACATCCACCTTCAATATCTCGTGGAGTGGCGTGGAACACAGCCACCTTCCTGGAGCACGTCCGCCTTCAATATCTCCAGGAGCAGCCAGCAGCACATCCACCTTCAATATCTCCAGGAGCGGCCTGGAACACGTCCGCCATCCATACCTACAGGAGCGGGCTGGAACACATCCACCTTCCTGGAACACGTCCGCCTTCAATATCTCCAGGAGCAGCCAGCAGCACATCCACCTTCAAAATCTCCAGGAGCGGCCTGGAACACGTCTGCCTTCAATATCTCCAGGAGCGGCCTGGAACACATCCACCTTCAATATCTCCAGGAGCAGCCTGGAACACATCCACCTTCCTGAAACACGTCCGCCTTCAATATCTCCAGAAGCGGACTGGAACACGTCCACCTTCAAATTCTCCAGGAGCAGCCTGGATCACATCCACCTTCAAATTCCCCAGGAGCAGCCTGGATCACATCCACCTTCAACATCTCCAGGAGCGGTCTGGAACACGTCCGCCTTCAAAATCTCCAGGAACGGCCTGGAACACATCCACCTTCAACATCTCCAGGAGCGGACTGGAACACGTCTACCTTCAAAATCTCCAGGAGCGGCCTGGAACACGTCCACCTTCATTTTATCCAAGAACAGCACGGAACACAACCATCTTCAATATCTCCAGGAGCGGCCTGGATCACATCCACCTTCAACATCTCCAGGAGCGTCCGGGAACACATCCGGCTTCCATATCACCAGGAGCGGCCGGGAACACATCCACCTTCAATATCTCCAGGATGCGGTCTGGAACACATCCAACTTCAATATCTGCAGGAGCGGCCTGGAACACATCCTCCTTCAATATCTCCAGGAAAAGCCTGGAACACAACCGCCTTCAATATTTCCAGGAGCGGCCTGGAACACATCCACCTTCCTGGAATACATCCGCCTTCCATATCTCCAGGTGCAGCCTGGAACACATCCACCTTCCATATCTCCAGGTGCGGCCTGCATCACATCCAACTTCAATACCTCCAGGAGCGGCCTGGAACACATCCAACTTCAGTATCTCAAGGAGAAGCCTGGAACACGTCAGCCATCAATATCTCCTGGAGCGGCCTGGAACACATCCGCCATCCATATCTACAGGAGCGGACTGGAACACATCCACCTTCCTGGAACACGTCCGCCTTCAATATCTCCAGGAGCAGCCAGCAGCACATCCACCTTCAATATCTCCAGGAGCGGCCTGGAACACGTCTGCCTTCAATATCTCCAGGAGCGGCCTGGAACACATCCACCTTCAATATCTCCAGGAGTGGCCTGGAAAACATCCGCCTTCCATATCTCCAGGAGCAGCCTGGATCACATCCACCTTCAATATCTCCAGGAGTGGCCTGGATCACATTCACCTTCAATATCTCCAGGAGCTGCTGGGAACACATCCACCTTCAATATCTCCAGGAGCAGACAGGAACACATCCACCTTCCTGGAACATGTCTGCCTTCAATATCTCCAGGAGTTGCCGGGAACACATACACCTTCAATATCTCCAGCAACGGCCTGGAACAGGTCCACCATCAATATCTCCAGGAGCAGCCTGGATCACATCCACCTTCAATATCTCCAGCAGCGGCCTGGAACACATCCGCCTTCAATATCTCCAGCAGCGGCCTGGAACACTTCCATCATCAATATCTCCAGGAGCAGCCTGGATCACATCCACCTTCAATATCTCCAGGAGCAGCCTGGAACACATCCACCTTCAATATCTCGTGGAGTGGCGTGGAACATAGCCACCTTCCTGGAGCACGTCCGCCTTCAATATCTCCAGGAGCAGCCAGCAGCACATCCACCTTCAATATCTCCAGGAGCGCCCTGGAACACGTCCGCCATCCATATCTACATGAGCGGGCTGGAACACATCCACCTTCCTGGAACACGTCCGCCTTCAATATCTCCAGGAGCAGCCAGCAGCACATCCACCTTCAAAATCTCCAGGAGCGGCCTGGAACACGTCTGCCTTCAATATCTCCAGGAGCTGCCTGGAACACATCCACCTTCAATATCTCCAGGAGTGGCCTGGAAAACATCCGCCTTCCATATCTCCAGGAGCAGCCTGGATCACATCCACCTTCAATATCTCCAGGAGCTGCCGGGAACACATCCACCTTCAATATCTCCAGGAGCGGACAGGAACACATCCACCTTCCTGGAACACGACTGCCTTCAATATCTCCAGGAGCTGCCCGGAACACATCCGCCTTCAATATCTCCAGCAGCAGCCTGGAACAGGTCCACCATCAATATCTCCAGCAGCAGCCTGAATCACATCCACCTTCAATATCTCCAGCAGCGGCCTGGAACACATCCGCCTTCAATATCTCCAGCAGCGGCCTGGAACACTTCCATCATCAATATCTCCAGGAGCAGCCTGGATCATATCCACCTTCAATATCTCCAGGAGCAGCCTGGAACACATCCACCTTCAATATCTCATGGAGTGGCGTGGAACACAGCCACCTTCCTGGAGCACGTCCGCCTTCAATATCTCCAGGAGCAGCCAGCAGCACATCCACCTTCAATATCTACAGGAGCGGCCTGGAAAACATCCACCTTCAATATCTCCAGGAGAGGCCAGGAACACATCCACCTTCCTGGAACACGTCTGCCTTCAATATGTCCAAGAGCGGCCTGGAACACGTCCACCTTCAATATCTCCAGGAGTGGTCTGGAACACATCCGCCTTCCATATCTCCAGGAGCAGCCTGGATCACATCCACCTTCAGTATCTCCAGGAGTGGTCTAGAACACATAGGCCTTCCATATTTCCAGGAGCAGCCTGGATCACATCCACCTTCAATATCTCCAGGAGCGGCCTGGAACACATCCGCCTTCTATATCTCCAGCAGCGGCCTGGAACACTTCCACCATCAATATCTCCAGGAGCATCCTGGATCACATCCACCTTCAATATCTCGTGGAGTGGCGTGGAACACAGCCACCTTCAGTATCTCCAGGAGCAGCCTGGAACACGTCCGCCATCAATATCTCCAGGATCGGCCTGGAACACATCTGCCTTCCATATCTACAGGAGCGGCCTGGAACACATCCACCTTCCTGGAACACGTCCGCCTTCTATATTTCCAGGAGCAGACAGCAGCACATCCACCATCAATATCTCTAGGACTGGCCTGGAACACTTCCACGTTCAATGTCTCCAGGAGCAGCCTGGATCACATCCACCTTCATTATCTCCAGGAGCGGACTGGAACTCGTCCACCTTCAAAATCTCCAGGAGCGGCCTGGAACACGTCCACCTTCATTTTATCCAGGAGCGGCACGGAACACAACCACCTTCAATATGTCCAGGATAGGCCTGGAACACATCCACCTTCAATATCTCCAGGAACTGCCTGGATCACATCCACCTTCCATACCTCCAGGAGCGGCATGGAACACATCCAACTTCAATATCTCCAGGAGCGGCCTGGAACACATCCACCTTCAATATCTCCAGGAGCAGCCTGGAACACATCCACCTTCCTGAAACACGTACGCCTTCAATATCTCCAGAAGCGGACTGGAACACGTCCACCTTCAAATTCTCCAGGAGCAGCCTGGATCAAATCCATCTTCAATATCTCCAGGAGCGGTCTGGAACACGTCCGCCTTCAAAATCTCCAGGAGCGGCCTGGATCACATCCACCATCAATATCTCCAGGACCAGCCTGGAACACATCCACATTCAATATCTCCAGGAGCGGCCTGGAACACATCCACCTTCAATATCTCCAGGAGCGGCATGGATCACATCCACCTTCAACATCTCCAGGAGCGGCCGGGAACACATCCGGCTTCCATATCTCCAGGAGCGGCCGGGAACACATGCACCTTCAATATCTCCAGGATGCGGTCTGGAACACATCCAACTTCAATATCTGCAGGAGCGGCATGGAACACATCCTCCTTCAGTATCTCCAGCAGAGGCCTGGAACCCAACCGTCTTCAATATCTCCAGGAGCAGCCTGGAACACATCCACCTCCTGGAATACATCTGCCTTCCATATCTCCAGGTGCAGCCTGGAACACATCCAACTTCCATATCTCCAGGTGCGGCCTGGATCACATCCAACTTCAATACCTCCAGGAGCGGCCTGGAACACATCCAACTTTAGTATCTCAAGGAGAAGCCTGGAACACGTCTGCCATCAATATCTCCTGGAGCGGCCTGGAACACATCCGCCATCCATATCTACAGGAGCGGCCTGGAGCACATCCACCTTCCTGGAACATGTCCGCCTTCAATATCTCCAGGAGCAGCCAGCAGCACATCCACCTTCAATATCTCCAGGAGCGGCCTGGAACACGTCTGCCTTCAATATCTCCAGAAGCGGCCTGGAACACATCCACCTTCAATATCTCCAGGAGTGGCCTGGAACACATCCGGCTTCCATATCTCCAGGAGCAGCCTGGATCACATCCCCCTTCAATATCTCCAGGAGCGGCCTTAATCACATGCACCTTCAATATCTCCAGGAGCTGCCGGGAACACATCCACCTTCAATATCTCCAGGAGCGGACAGGAACACATCCAACTTCCTAGAACACGTCTGCCTTCAATATCTCCAGGAGCTGCCGGGAACACATTCGCCTTCAATATCTCCAGCAGCGGCCTGGAACAGGTCCACCATCAATATCTCCAGGAGCTGCCTGGATCACATCCACCTTCAATATCTCCAGCAGCGGCCTGGAACACATCCGCCTTCAATATCTCCAGCAGCGGCCTGGAACACTTCCATCATCAATATCTCCAGGAGCAGCCTGGATCACATCCTCCTTCAATATCTCTAGGAGCAGCCTGGATCACATCCACCTTCAATATCTCCGGGAGCGGACTGGAACACGTCCACCTTCAAAATCTCCAGGAGCGGCCTGGAACACGTCCACCTTCATTTTATCCAGGAACGGCACGGAACACAACCACCTTCAATATCTCCAGGAGCGGTCAGGAACACATCCACCTTCCTGGAACACGTCCGCCTTCAATATGTCCAGGATAGGCCTGGAACACATCCACCTTCAATATCTCCAGGAGCGGCCTGGATCACATCCACCTTCAATATCTAAAGGAGCGGCCTGGAACACATCCGCCTTCCATACCTCCAGGAGCGGCCTGGAACACATCCACCTTCAATATCTACAGGAGAGGCCTGGAACACATCCACCTTCCTGAAACACGTCCGCCTTCAATATCTCCAGGAGCGGCCTGGATCACATCCACCATCAATATCTCTAGGACCAGCCTGGAACACATCCACATTCAATATCTCCAGGAGCGGCCTGGAACACATCCACCTTCAATATCTCCAGGAGCGGCCTGGATTACATCCACCTTCAATATCTCCAGCAGCGGCCCGGAACACATCCGCCTTCAATATCTCCAGCAGCGGCCTGGAACACTTCCATCATCAATATCTCCAGGAGCAGCCTGGATCACATCCACCTTCAATATCTCCAGGAGCGGCCGGGAACACATCCACCTTCAATATCTCCAGGATGCTGTCTGGAACACATCCAACTTCAATATCTCCAGGAGCGGACAGGAACACATCCAAATTCCTAGAACACGTCTGCCTTCAATATCTCCAGGAGCTGCCGGGAACACATCCGCCTTCAATATCTCCAGCAGCGGCCTGGAACAGGTCCACCATCAATATCTCCAGGAGCTGCCTGGATCACATCCACCTTCAATATCTCCAGCAGCGGCCTGGAACACATCCGCCTTCAATATCTCCAGCAGCGGCCTGGAACACTTCCATCATCAATATCTCCAGGAGCAGCCTGGATCACATCCTCCTTCAATATCTCCAGGAGCAGCCTGGATCACATCCACCTTCAATATCTCCGGGAGCGGACTGGAACACGTCCACCTTCAAAATCTCCAGGAGCGGCCTGGAACACGTCCACCTTCATTTTATCCAGGAACGGCACGGAACACAACCACCTTCAATATCTCCAGGAGCGGTCAGGAACACATCCACCTTCCTGGAACACGTCCGCCTTCAATATGTCCAGGATAGGCCTGGAACACATCCACCTTCAATATCTCCAGGAGCGGCCTGGATCACATCCACCTTCAATATCTAAAGGAGCGGCCTGGAACACATCCGCCTTCCATACCTCCAGGAGCGGCCTGGAACACATCCACCTTCAATATCTACAGGAGAGGCCTGGAACACATCCACCTTCCTGAAACACGTCCGCCTTCAATATCTCCAGGAGCGGCCTGGATCACATCCACCATCAATATCTCTAGGACCAGCCTGGAACACATCCACATTCAATATCTCCAGGAGCGGCCTGGAACACATCCACCTTCAATATCTCCAGGAGCGGCCTGGATTACATCCACCTTCAATATCTCCAGCAGCGGCCCGGAACACATCCGCCTTCAATATCTCCAGCAGCGGCCTGGAACACTTCCATCATCAATATCTCCAGGAGCAGCCTGGATCACATCCACCTTCAATATCTCCAGGAGCGGCCGGGAACACAACACCTTCAATATCTCCAGGATGCTGTCTGGAACACATCCAACTTCAATATCTCCAGGAGCGGACAGGAACACATCCAAATTCCTAGAACACGTCTGCCTTCAATATCTCCAGGAGCTGCCGGGAACACATCCGCCCTCAATATCTCCAGCAGCGGCCTGGAACAGGTCCACCATCAATATCTCCAGCAGCTGCCTGGATCACATCCACCTTCAATATCTCCAGCAGCGGCCTGGAACACATCCGCCTTCAATATCTCCAGCAGCGGCCTGGAACACTTCCATCATCAATATCTCCAGGAGCAGCCTGGATCACATCCTCCTTCAATATCTCCAGGAGCAGCCTGGATCACATCCACCTTCAATATCTCCGGGAGCGGACTGGAACACGTCCACCTTCAAAATCTCCAGGAGCGGCCTGGAACACGTCCACCTTCATTTTATCCAGGAACGGCACGGAACACAACCACCTTCAATATCTCCAGGAGTGGTCAGCAACACATCCACCTTCCTGGAACACGTCCGCCTTCAATATGTCCAGGATAGGCCTGGAACACATCCACCTTCAATATCTCCAGGAGCGGCCTGGATCACATCCACCTTCAATATCTAAAGGAGCGGCCTGGAACACATCCACATTCCTGGAACATGTCCGCCTTCCATATCTCCAGGAGCAGCCTGGATCACATCCACCTTCAATATCTCCAGGAGCGGCCTGGATCACATCCACCTTCAATATCTCCAGGAGCGGCCGGGAACACATCCACCTTCAATCCCTCCAGGAGCGGCCTGGAACACATCCAACTTTAGTATCTCAAGGAGAAGCCTGGAACACGTCTGCCATCAATATCTCCAGCAGCGGCCTGGAACACATCCGCCTTCAATATCTCCAGCAGCGGCCTGGAACACTTCCATCATCAATATCTCCAGGAGCAGCCTGGATCACATCCTCCTTCAATATCTCCAGGAGCAGCCTGGATCACATCCACCTTCAATATCTCCGGGAGCGGACTGGAACACGTCCACCTTCAAAATCTCCAGGAGCGGCCTGGAACACGTCCACCTTCATTTTATCCAGGAACGGCACGGAACACAACCACCTTCAATATCTCCAGGAGCGGTCAGGAACACATCCACCTTCCTGGAACACGTCCGCCTTCAATATGTCCAGGATAGGCCTGGAACACATCCACCTTCAATATCTCCAGGAGCGGCCTGGATCACATCCACCTTCAATATCTAAAGGAGCGGCCTGGAACACATCCGCTTCCATACCTCCAGGAGCGGCCTGGAACACATCCACCTTCAATATCTACAGGAGAGGCCTGGAACACATCCACCTTCCTGAAACACGTCCGCCTTCAATATCTCCAGGAGCGGCCTGGATCACATCCACCATCAATATATCTAGGACCAGCCTGGAACACATCCACATTCAATATCTCCAGGAGCGGCCTGGAACACATCCACCTTCAATATCTCCAGGAGCGGCCTGGATTACATCCACCTTCAATATCTCCAGCAGCGGCCCGGAACACATCCGCCTTCAATATCTCCAGCAGCGGCCTGGAACACTTCCATCATCAATATCTCCAGGAGCAGCCTGGATCACATCCACCTTCAATATCTCCAGGAGCGGCCGGGAACACATCCACCTTCAATATCTCCAGGATGCTGTCTGGAACACATCCAACTTCAATATCTCCAGGAGCGGACAGGAACACATCCAAATTCCTAGAACACGTCTGCCTTCAATATCTCCAGGAGCTGCCGGGAACACATCCGCCTTCAATATCTCCAGCAGCGGCCTGGAACAGGTCCACCATCAATATCTCCAGGAGCTGCCTGGATCACATCCACCTTCAATATCTCCAGCAGCGGCCTGGAACACATCCGCCTTCAATATCTCCAGCAGCGGCCTGGAACACTTCCATCATCAATATCTCCAGGAGCAGCCTGGATCACATCCTCCTTCAATATCTCCAGGAGCAGCCTGGATCACATCCACCTTCAATATCTCCGGGAGCGGACTGGAACACGTCCACCTTCAAAATCTCCAGGAGCGGCCTGGAACACGTCCACCTTCATTTTATCCAGGAACGGCACGGAACACAACCACCTTCAATATCTCCAGGAGCGGTCAGGAACACATCCACCTTCCTGGAACACGTCCGCCTTCAATATGTCCAGGATAGGCCTGGAACACATCCACCTTCAAAATCTCCAGGAGCGGCCTGGAACACGTCCACCTTCATTTTATCCAGGAACGGCACGGAACACAACCACCTTCAATATCTCCAGGAGCGGTCAGCAACACATCCACCTTCCTGGAACACGTCCGCCTTCAATATGTCCAGGATAGGCCTGGAACACATCCACCTTCAATATCTCCAGGAGCGGCCTGGATCACATCCACCTTCAATATCTAAAGGAGCGGCCTGGAACACATCCACATTCCTGGAACATGTCCGCCTTCCATATCTCCAGGAGCAGCCTGGATCACATCCACCTTCAATATCTCCAGGAGCGGCCTGGATCACATCCACCTTCAATATCTCCAGGAGCGGCCGGGAACACATCCACCTTCAATCCCTCCAGGAGCGGCCTGGAACACATCCAACTTTAGTATCTCAAGGAGAAGCCTGGAAAACGTCTGCCATCAATATCTCCAGCAGCGGCCTGGAACACATCCGCCTTCAATATCTCCAGCAGCGGCCTGGAACACTTCCATCATCAATATCTCCAGGAGCAGCCTGGATCACATCCTCCTTCAATATCTCCAGGAGCAGCCTGGATCACATCCACCTTCAATATCTCCGGGAGCGGACTGGAACACGTCCACCTTCAAAATCTCCAGGAGCGGCCTGGAACACATCCACCTTCATTTTATCCAGGAACGGCACGGAACACAACCACCTTCAATATCTCCAGGAGCGGTCAGCAACACATCCACCTTCCTGGAACACGTCCGCCTTCAATATGTCCAGGATAGGCCTGGAACACATCCACCTTCAATATCTCCAGGAGCGGCCTGGATCACATCCACCTTCAATATCTAAAGGAGCGGCCTGGAACACATCCACATTCCTGGAACATGTCCGCCTTCCATATCTCCAGGAGCAGCCTGGATCACATCCACCTTCAATATCTCCAGGAGCGGCCTGGATCACATCCACCTTCAATATCTCCAGGAGCGGCCGGGAACACATCCACCTTCAATCCCTCCAGGAGCGGCCTGGAACACATCCAACTTTAGTATCTCAAGGAGAAGCCTGGAACACGTCTGCCATCAATATCTCCTGGAGCTGCCTGGAACACATCCGCCATCCATATCTACAGGAGCGGCCTGGAACACATCCACCTTCCTGGAACATGTCCGCCTTCAATATCTCCAGGAGCAGCCAGCAGCACATCCACCTTCAATATCTCCAGGAGCGGCCTGGAACACGTCTGCCTTCAATATCTCCAGAAGCGGCCTGGAACACATCCACCTTCAATATCTCCAGGAGTGGCCTGGAACACATCCGCCTTCCATATCTCCAGGAGCAGCCTGGATCACATCCACCTTCAATATCTCCAGGAGCGGCCTGGATCACATGCACCTTCAATATCTCCAGGAGCTGCCGGGAACACATCCACCTTCAATATCTCCAGGAGCGGACAGGAACACATCCAACTTCCTAGAACACGTCTGCCTTCAATATCTCCAGGAGCTGCCGGGAACACATTCGCCTTCAATATCTCCAGCAGCGGCCTGGAACAGGTCCACCATCAATATCTCCAGGAGCTGCCTGGATCACATCCACCTTCAATATCTCCAGCAGCGGCCTGGAACACATCCGCCTTCAATATCTCCAGCAGCGGCCTGGAACACTTCCATCATCAATATCTCCAGGAGCAGCCTGGATCACATCCTCCTTCAATATCTCCAGGAGCAGCCTGGATCACATCCACCTTCAATATCTCCGGGAGCGGACTGGAACACGTCCACCTTCAAAATCTCCAGGAGCGGCCTGGAACACGTCCACCTTCATTTTATCCAGGAACGGCACGGAACACAACCACCTTCAATATCTCCAGGAGCGGTCAGGAACACATCCACCTTCCTGGAACACGTCCGCCTTCAATATGTCCAGGATAGGCCTGGAACACATCCACCTTCAATATCTCCAGGAGCGGCCTGGATCACATCCACCTTCAATATCTAAAGGAGCGGCCTGGAACACATCCGCTTCCATACCTCCAGGAGCGGCCTGGAACACATCCACCTTCAATATCTACAGGAGAGGCCTGGAACACATCCACCTTCCTGAAACACGTCCGCCTTCAATATCTCCAGGAGCGGCCTGGATCACATCCACCATCAATATATCTAGGACCAGCCTGGAACACATCCACATTCAATATCTCCAGGAGCGGCCTGGAACACATCCACCTTCAATATCTCCAGGAGCGGCCTGGATTACATCCACCTTCAATATCTCCAGCAGCGGCCCGGAACACATCCGCCTTCAATATCTCCAGCAGCGGCCTGGAACACTTCCATCATCAATATCTCCAGGAGCAGCCTGGATCACATCCACCTTCAATATCTCCAGGAGCGGCCGGGAACACATCCACCTTCAATATCTCCAGGATGCTGTCTGGAACACATCCAACTTCAATATCTCCAGGAGCGGACAGGAACACATCCAAATTCCTAGAACACGTCTGCCTTCAATATCTCCAGGAGCTGCCGGGAACACATCCGCCTTCAATATCTCCAGCAGCGGCCTGGAACAGGTCCACCATCAATATCTCCAGGAGCTGCCTGGATCACATCCACCTTCAATATCTCCAGCAGCGGCCTGGAACACATCCGCCTTCAATATCTCCAGCAGCGGCCTGGAACACTTCCATCATCAATATCTCCAGGAGCAGCCTGGATCACATCCTCCTTCAATATCTCCAGGAGCAGCCTGGATCACATCCACCTTCAATATCTCCGGGAGCGGACTGGAACACGTCCACCTTCAAAATCTCCAGGAGCGGCCTGGAACACGTCCACCTTCATTTTATCCAGGAACGGCACGGAACACAACCACCTTCAATATCTCCAGGAGCGGTCAGGAACACATCCACCTTCCTGGAACACGTCCGCCTTCAATATGTCCAGGATAGGCCTGGAACACATCCACCTTCAAAATCTCCAGGAGCGGCCTGGAACACGTCCACCTTCATTTTATCCAGGAACGGCACGGAACACAACCACCTTCAATATCTCCAGGAGCGGTCAGCAACACATCCACCTTCCTGGAACACGTCCGCCTTCAATATGTCCAGGATAGGCCTGGAACACATCCACCTTCAATATCTCCAGGAGCGGCCTGGATCACATCCACCTTCAATATCTAAAGGAGCGGCCTGGAACACATCCACATTCCTGGAACATGTCCGCCTTCCATATCTCCAGGAGCAGCCTGGATCACATCCACCTTCAATATCTCCAGGAGCGGCCTGGATCACATCCACCTTCAATATCTCCAGGAGCGGCCGGGAACACATCCACCTTCAATCCCTCCAGGAGCGGCCTGGAACACATCCAACTTTAGTATCTCAAGGAGAAGCCTGGAAAACGTCTGCCATCAATATCTCCAGCAGCGGCCTGGAACACATCCGCCTTCAATATCTCCAGCAGCGGCCTGGAACACTTCCATCATCAATATCTCCAGGAGCAGCCTGGATCACATCCTCCTTCAATATCTCCAGGAGCAGCCTGGATCACATCCACCTTCAATATCTCCGGGAGCGGACTGGAACACGTCCACCTTCAAAATCTCCAGGAGCGGCCTGGAACACATCCACCTTCATTTTATCCAGGAACGGCACGGAACACAACCACCTTCAATATCTCCAGGAGCGGTCAGCAACACATCCACCTTCCTGGAACACGTCCGCCTTCAATATGTCCAGGATAGGCCTGGAACACATCCACCTTCAATATCTCCAGGAGCGGCCTGGATCACATCCACCTTCAATATCTAAAGGAGCGGCCTGGAACACATCCACATTCCTGGAACATGTCCGCCTTCCATATCTCCAGGAGCAGCCTGGATCACATCCACCTTCAATATCTCCAGGAGCGGCCTGGATCACATCCACCTTCAATATCTCCAGGAGCGGCCGGGAACACATCCACCTTCAATCCCTCCAGGAGCGGCCTGGAACACATCCAACTTTAGTATCTCAAGGAGAAGCCTGGAACACGTCTGCCATCAATATCTCCTGGAGCTGCCTGGAACACATCCGCCATCCATATCTACAGGAGCGGCCTGGAACACATCCACCTTCCTGGAACATGTCCGCCTTCAATATCTCCAGGAGCAGCCAGCAGCACATCCACCTTCAATATCTCCAGGAGCGGCCTGGAACACGTCTGCCTTCAATATCTCCAGAAGCGGCCTGGAACACATCCACCTTCAATATCTCCAGGAGTGGCCTGGAACACATCCGCCTTCCATATCTCCAGGAGCAGCCTGGATCACATCCACCTTCAATATCTCCAGGAGCGGCCTGGATCACATGCACCTTCAATATCTCCAGGAGCTGCCGGGAACACATCCACCTTCAATATCTCCAGGAGCGGACAGGAACACATCCAACTTCCTAGAACACGTCTGCCTTCAATATCTCCAGGAGCTGCCGGGAACACATTCGCCTTCAATATCTCCAGCAGCGGCCTGGAACAGGTCCACCATCAATATCTCCAGGAGCTGCCTGGATCACATCCACCTTCA
The DNA here is from genome assembly GCF_030144855.1 of Hypanus sabinus. Taxonomy (NCBI): domain Eukaryota; kingdom Metazoa; phylum Chordata; class Chondrichthyes; order Myliobatiformes; family Dasyatidae; genus Hypanus; species Hypanus sabinus. The sequence continues at coordinate 16,319,488 of NC_082722.1, read as the reverse complement.
ATATCTCCAGCAGCGGCCTGGAACACATCCGCCTTCAATATCTCCAGCAGCGGCCTGGAACACTTCCATCATCAATATCTCCAGGAGCAGCCTGGATCACATCCTCCTTCAATATCTCCAGGAGCAGCCTGGATCACATCCACCTTCAATATCTCCGGGAGCGGACTGGAACACGTCCACCTTCAAAATCTCCAGGAGCGGCCTGGAACACGTCCACCTTCATTTTATCCAGGAACGGCACGGAACACAACCACCTTCAATATCTCCAGGAGCGGTCAGGAACACATCCACCTTCCTGGAACACGTCCGCCTTCAATATGTCCAGGATAGGCCTGGAACACATCCACCTTCAATATCTCCAGGAGCGGCCTGGATCACATCCACCTTCAATATCTAAAGGAGCGGCCTGGAACACATCCGCCTTCCATACCTCCAGGAGCGGCCTGGAACACATCCACCTTCAATATCTACAGGAGAGGCCTGGAACACATCCACCTTCCTGAAACACGTCCGCCTTCAATATCTCCAGGAGCGGCCTGGATCACATCCACCATCAATATCTCTAGGACCAGCCTGGAACACATCCACATTCAATATCTCCAGGAGCGGCCTGGAACACATCCACCTTCAATATCTCCAGGAGCGGCCTGGATTACATCCACCTTCAATATCTCCAGCAGCGGCCCGGAACACATCCGCCTTCAATATCTCCAGCAGCGGCCTGGAACACTTCCATCATCAATATCTCCAGGAGCAGCCTGGATCACATCCACCTTCAATATCTCCAGGAGCGGCCGGGAACACATCCACCTTCAATATCTCCAGGATGCTGTCTGGAACACATCCAACTTCAATATCTCCAGGAGCGGACAGGAACACATCCAAATTCCTAGAACACGTCTGCCTTCAATATCTCCAGGAGCTGCCGGGAACACATCCACCTTCAATATCTCCGGGAGCAGCCTGGATCACATCCACCTTCAATATCTCCGGGAGCGGACTGGAACACGTCCACCTTCAAAATCTCCAGGAGCGGCCTGGAACACGTCCACCTTCATTTTATCCAGGAACGGCACGGAACACAACCATCTTCAATATCTCCCGGAGCGGTCAGGAACACATCCACCTTCCTGGAACACGTCCGCCTTCAATATGTCCAGGATAGGCCTGGAACACATCCACCTTCAATATCTCCAGGAGCGGCCTGGATCACATCCACCTTCAATATCTAAAGGAGCGGCCTGGAACACATCCGCCTTCCATACCTCCAGGAGCGGCCTGGAACACATCCACCTTCAATATCTACAGGAGAGGCCTGGAACACATCCACCTTCCTGAAACACATCCACCTTCAATATCTCCAGCAGCGGCCTGGAACACATCCGCCTTCAATATCTCCAGCAGCGGCCTGGAACACTTCCATCATCAATATCTCCAGGAGCAGCCTGGATCACATCCTCCTTCAATATCTCCAGGAGCAGCCTGGATCACATCCACCTTCAATATCTCCGGGAGCGGACTGGAACACGTCCACCTTCAAAATCTCCAGGAGCGGCCTGGAACACGTCCACCTTCATTTTATCCAGGAACGGCACGGAACACAACCACCTTCAATATCTCCAGGAGCGGTCAGGAACACATCCACCTTCCAGGAACACGTCCGCCTTCAATATGTCCAGGATAGGCCTGGAACACATCCACCTTCAATATCTCCAGGAGCGGCCTGGATCACATCCACCTTCAATATCTAAAGGAGCGGCCTGGAACACATCCGCCTTCCATACCACCAGGAGCGGCCTGGAACACATCTACCTTCAATATCTACAGGAGAGGCCTGGAACACATCCTCCTTCCTGAAACACGTCCGCCTTCAATATCTCCAGGAGCGGCCTGGATCACATCCACCATCAATATCTCTAGGACCAGCCTGGAACACATCCACATTCAATATCTCCAGGAGCGGCCTGGAACACATCCACCTTCAATATCTCCAGGAGCGGCCTGGATTACATCCACCTTCAATATCTCCAGCAGCGGCCCGGAACACATCCGCCTTCAATATCTCCAGCAGCGGCCTGGAACACTTCCATCATCAATATCTCCAGGAGCAGCCTGGATCACATCCACCTTCAATATCTCCAGGAGCGGCCGGGAACACATCCACCTTCAATATCTCCAGGATGCTGTCTGGAACACATCCAACTTCAATATCTCCAGGAGCGGACAGGAACACATCCAAATTCCTAGAACACGTCTGCCTTCAATATCTCCAGGAGCTGCCGGGAACACATCCGCCTTCAATATCTCCAGCAGCGGCCTGGAACACTTCCATCATCAATATCTCCAGGAGCAGCCTGGATCACATCCTCCTTCAATATCTCCAGGAGCAGCCTGGATCACATCCACCTTCAATATCTCCGGGAGCGGACTGGAACACGTCCACCTTCAAAATCTCCAGGAGCGGCCTGGAACACGTCCACCTTCATTTTATCCAGGAACGGCACGGAACACAACCATCTTCAATATCTCCAGGAGCGGTCAGGAACACATCCACCTTCCTGGAACACGTCCGCCTTCAATATGTCCAGGATAGGCCTGGAACACATCCACCTTCAATATCTCCAGGAGCGGCCTGGATCACATCCACCTTCAATATCTAAAGGAGCGGCCTGGAACACATCCGCCTTCCATACCTCCAGGAGCGGCCTGGAACACATCCACCTTCAATATCTACAGGAGAGGCCTGGAACACATCCACCTTCCTGAAACACGTCCGCCTTCAATATCTCCAGGAGCGGCCTGGATCACATCCACCATCAATATCTCTAGGACCAGCCTGGAACACATCCACATTCAATATCTCCAGGAGCGGCCTGGAACACATCCACCTTCAATATCTCCAGGAGCGGCCTGGATTACATCCACCTTCAATATCTCCAGCAGCGGCCCGGAACACATCCGCCTTCAATATCTCCAGCAGCGGCCTGGAACACTTCCATCATCAATATCTCCAGGAGCAGCCTGGATCACATCCACCTTCAATATCTCCAGGAGCGGCCGGGAACACATCCACCTTCAATATCTCCAGGATGCGGTCTGGAACACATCCAACTTCAATATCTGCAGGTGCGGCCTGGAACACATCCTCCTTCAGTATCTCCAGGAGAGGCCTGGAACCATTCCGCCTTCAATATCTCCAGGAAAAGCCTGGAACACAACCGCCTTCAATATTTCCAGGAGCGGCCTGGAACACATCCACCTTCCTGGAATACATCCGCCTTCCATATCTCCAGGTGCAGCCTGGAACACATTCACCTTCCATATCTCCAGTTGCGGCCTGGAACACATCCAACTTTAGTATCTCAAGGAGAAGCCTGGAACAAGTCCGCCATCAATATCTCCTGGAGCGGCCTGGAACACATCCGCCATCCATATCTACAGGAGCGGCCTGGAACACATCCACCTTCCTGGAACACGTCCGCCTTCAATATCTCCAGGAGCAGCCAGCAGCACATCCATCTTCAATATCTCCAGGAGCGGCCTGGAACACATCTGCCTTCAATATCTCCAGGAGCGGCCTGGAACACATCCACCTTCAATATCTCCAGGAGTGGCCTGGAAAACATCCGCCTTCCATATCTCCAGGAGCAGCCTGGATCACATGCACCTTCAATATCTCCAGGAGCGGCCTGGATCACATCCACCTTCAATATCTCCAGGAGCGGCCGGGAACACATCCACCTTCAATATCTCCAGGATGCTGTCTGGAACACATCCAACTTCAATATCTCCAGGAGCGGACAGGAACACATCCAAATTCCTAGAACACGTCTGCCTTCAATATCTCCAGGAGCTGCCGGGAACACATCCGCCTTCAATATCTCCAGCAGCGGCCTGGAACAGGTCCACCATCAATATCTCCAGGAGCTGCCTGGATCACATCCACCTTCAATATCTCCAGCAGCGGCCTGGAACACATCCGCCTTCAATATCTCCAGCAGCGGCCTGGAACACTTCCATCATCAATATCTCCAGGAGCAGCCTGGATCACATCCTCCTTCAATATCTCCAGGAGCAGCCTGGATCACATCCACCTTCAATATCTCCGGGAGCGGACTGGAACACGTCCACCTTCAAAATCTCCAGGAGCGGCCTGGAACACGTCCACCTTCATTTTATCCAGGAACGGCACGGAACACAACCACCTTCAATATCTCCAGGAGCGGTCAGGAACACATCCACCTTCCTGGAACACGTCCGCCTTCAATATGTCCAGGATAGGCCTGGAACACATCCACCTTCAATATCTACAGGAGCGGCCTGGAAAACATCCACCTTCAATATCTCCAGGAGAGGCCAGGAACACATCCACCTTCCTGGAACACGTCTGCCTTCAATATGTCCAAGAGCGGCCTGGAACACGTCCACCTTCAATATCTCCAGGAGTGGTCTGGAACACATCCGCCTTCCATATCTCCAGGAGCAGCCTGGATCACATCCACCTTCAGTATCTCCAGGAGTGGTCTAGAACACATAGGCCTTCCATATTTCCAGGAGCAGCCTGGATCACATCCACCTTCAATATCTCCAGGAGCGGCCTGGAACACATCCGCCTTCAATATCTCCAGCAGCGGCCTGGAACACTTCCACCATCAATATCTCCAGGAGCATCCTGGATCACATCCACCTTCAATATCTCGTGGAGTGGCGTGGAACACAGCCACCTTCAGTATCTCCAGGAGCAGCCTGGAACAAGTCCGCCATCAATATCTCCAGGATCGGCCTGGAACACATCTGCCTTCCATATCTACAGGAGCGGCCTGGAACACATCCACCTTCCTGGAACAGGTCCGCCTTCTATATTTCCAAGAGCAGACAGCAGCACATCCACCATCAATATCTCTAGGACTGGCCTGGAACACTTCCACGTTCAATGTCTCCAGGAGCAGCCTGGATCACATCCACCTTCATTATCTCCAGGAGCGGACTGGAACTCGTCCACCTTCAAAATCTCCAGGAGCGGCCTGGAACACGTCCACCTTCATTTTATCCAGGAGCGGCACGGAACACAACCACCTTCAATATGTCCAGGATAGGCCTGGAACACATCCACCTTCAATATCTCCAGGAACTGCCTGGATCACATCCACCTTCCATACCTCCAGGAGCGGCATGGAACACATCCAACTTCAATATCTCCAGGAGCGGCCTGGAACACATCCACCTTCAATATCTCCAGGAACTGCCTGGATCACATCCACCTTCCATACCTCCAGGAGCGGCATGGAACACATCCAACTTCAATATCTCCAGGAGCGGCCTGGAACACATCCACCTTCAATATCTCCAGGAGCAGCCTGGAACACATCCACCTTCCTGAAACACGTCCGCCTTCAATATCTCCAGAAGCGGACTGGAACACGTCCACCTTCAAATTCTCCAGGAGCAGCCTGGATCAAATCCATCTTCAATATCTCCAGGAGCGGTCTGGAACACGTCCGCCTTCAAAATCTCCAGGAGCGGCCTGGATCACATCCACCATCAATATCTCCAGGACCAGCCTGGAACACATCCACATTCAATATCTCCAGGAGCGGCCTGGAACACATCCACCTTCAATATCTCCAGGAGCGGCATGGATCACATCCACCTTCAACATCTCCAGGAGCGGCCGGGAACACATCCGGCTTCCATATCTCCAGGAGCGGCCGGGAACACATGCACCTTCAATATCTCCAGGATGCGGTCTGGAACACATCCAACTTCAATATCTGCAGGAGCGGCATGGAACACATCCTCCTTCAGTATCTCCAGGAGAGGCCTGGAACCCATCCGCCTTCAATATCTCCAGGAAAAGCCTGGAACACAACTGCTTTCAATATTTCCAGGATCAGCCTGGATCACATCCACCTTCAATATCTCCAGGAGCAGCCTGGAACTCATCCACCTTCAATATCTCGTGGAGTGGCGAGGAACACATCTTCCTTCAGTATCTCCAGCAGAGGCCTGGAACCCAACCGTCTTCAATATCTCCAGGAAAAGCCTGGAACACAACCGCCTTCAATATTTCCAGGACCGGCCTGGAACACATCCACCTTCCTGGAATACATCTGCCTTCCATATCTCCAGGTGCAGCCTGGAACACATCCAACTTCCATATCTCCAGGTGCGGCCTGGATCACATCCAACTTCAATACCTCCAGGAGCGGCCTGGAACACATCCAACTTTAGTATCTCAAGGAGAAGCCTGGAACACGTCTGCCATCAATATCTCCTGGAGCGGCCTGGAACACATCCGCCATCCATATCTACAGGAGCGGCCTGGAGCACATCCACCTTCCTGGAACATGTCCGCCTTCAATATCTCCAGGAGCAGCCAGCAGCACATCCACCTTCAATATCTCCAGGAGCGGCCTGGAACACGTCTGCCTTCAATATCTCCAGAAGCGGCCTGGAACACATCCACCTTCAATATCTCCAGGAGTGGCCTGGAACACATCCGCCTTCCATATCTCCAGGAGCAGCCTGGATCACATCCCCCTTCAATATCTCCAGGAGCGGCCTGGATCACATGCACCTTCAATATCTCCAGGAGCTGCCGGGAACACATCCACCTTCAATATCTCCAGGAGCGGACAGGAACACATCCAACTTCCTAGAACACGTCTGCCTTCAATATCTCCAGGAGCTGCCGGGAACACATTCGCCTTCAATATCTCCAGCAGCGGCCTGGAACAGGTCCACCATCAATATCTCCAGGAGCTGCCTGGATCACATCCACCTTCAATATCTCCAGCAGCGGCCTGGAACACATCCGCCTTCAATATCTCCAGCAGCGGCCTGGAACACTTCCATCATCAATATCTCCAGGAGCAGCCTGGATCACATCCTCCTTCAATATCTCCAGGAGCAGCCTGGATCACATCCACCTTCAATATCTCCGGGAGCGGACTGGAACACGTCCACCTTCAAAATCTCCAGGAGCGGCCTGGAACACGTCCACCTTCATTTTATCCAGGAACGGCACGGAACACAACCACCTTCAATATCTCCAGGAGCGGTCAGGAACACATCCACCTTCCTGGAACACGTCCGCCTTCAATATGTCCAGGATAGGCCTGGAACACATCCACCTTCAATATCTCCAGGAGCGGCCTGGATCACATCCACCTTCAATATCTAAAGGAGCGGCCTGGAACACATCCGCCTTCCATACCTCCAGGAGCGGCCTGGAACACATCCACCTTCAATATCTACAGGAGAGGCCTGGAACACATCCACCTTCCTGAAACACGTCCGCCTTCAATATCTCCAGGAGCGGCCTGGATCACATCCACCATCAATATCTCTAGGACCAGCCTGGAACACATCCACATTCAATATCTCCAGGAGCGGCCTGGAACACATCCACCTTCAATATCTCCAGGAGCGGCCTGGATTACATCCACCTTCAATATCTCCAGCAGCGGCCCGGAACACATCCGCCTTCAATATCTCCAGCAGCGGCCTGGAACACTTCCATCATCAATATCTCCAGGAGAAGCCTGGATCACATCCACCTTCAATATCTCCAGGAGCGGCCGGGAACACATCCACCTTCAATATCTCCAGGATGCTGTCTGGAACGCATCCAACTTCAATATCTCCAGGAGCGGACAGGAACACATCCAAATTCCTAGAACACGTCTGCCTTCAATATCTCCAGGAGCTGCCGGGAACACATCCGCCTTCAATATCTCCAGCAGCGGCCTGGAACAGGTCCACCATCAATATCTCCAGGAGCTGCCTGGATCACATCCACCTTCAATATCTCCAGCAGCGGCCTGGAACACATCCGCCTTCAATATCTCCAGCAGCGGCCTGGAACACTTCCATCATCAATATCTCCAGGAGCAGCCTGGATCACATCCTCCTTCAATATCTCCAGGAGCAGCCTGGATCACATCCACCTTCAATATCTCCGGGAGCGGACTGGAACACGTCCACCTTCAAAATCTCCAGGAGCGGCCTGGAACACGTCCACCTTCATTTTATCCAGGAACGGCACGGAACACAACCACCTTCAATATCTCCAGGAGCGGTCAGGAACACATCCACCTTCCTGGAACACGTCCGCCTTCAATATGTCCAGGATAGGCCTGGAACACATCCACCTTCAATATCTCCAGGAGCGGCCTGGATCACATCCACCTTCAATATCTAAAGGAGCGGCCTGGAACACATCCGCCTTCCATACCTCCAGGAGCGGCCTGGAACACATCCACCTTCAATATCTACAGGAGAGGCCTGGAACACATCCACCTTCCTGAAACACGTCCGCCTTCAATATCTCCAGGAGCGGCTTGGATCACATCCACCATCAATATCTCTAGGACCAGCCTGGAACACATCCACATTCAATATCTCCAGGAGCGGCCTGGAACACATCCACCTTCAATATCTCCAGGAGCGGCCTGGATTACATCCACCTTCAATATCTCCAGCAGCGGCCCGGAACACATCCGCCTTCAATATCTCCAGCAGCGGCCTGGAACACTTCCATCATCAATATCTCCAGGAGCAGCCTGGATCACATCCACCTTCAATATCTCCAGGAGCGGCCGGGAACACATCCACCTTCAATATCTCCAGGATGCTGTCTGGAACACATCCAACTTCAATACCTCCAGGAGCGGACAGGAACACATCCAAATTCCTAGAACACGTCTGCCTTCAATATCTCCAGGAGCTGCCGGGAACACATCCGCCTTCAATATCTCCAGCAGCGGCCTGGAACAGGTCCACCATCAATATCTCCAGGAGCTGCCTGGATCACATCCACCTTCAATATCTCCAGCAGCGGCCTGGAACACATCCGCCTTCAATATCTCCAGCAGCGGCCTGGAACACTTCCATCATCAATATCTCCAGGAGCAGCCTGGATCACATCCTCCTTCAATATCTCCAGGAGCAGCCTGGATCACATCCACCTTCAATATCTCCGGGAGCGGACTGGAACACGTCCACCTTCAAAATCTCCAGGAGCGGCCTGGAACACGTCCACCTTCATTTTATCCAGGAACGGCACGGAACACAACCATCTTCAATATCTCCAGGAGCGGTCAGGAACACATCCACCTTCCTGGAACACGTCCGCCTTCAATATGTCCGGCAGAGGCCTGGAACAGGTCCACCATCAATATCTCCAGGAGCAGCCTGGATCACATCCACCTTCAATATCTCCAGGAGCAGCCTGGAACACATCCACCTTCAATATCTCGTTGAGTGGCGTGGAACACATCCACCTTCAATATCTCCAGGAGAGGTCAAGAACACATCCACCTTCCTGGAACACGTCAGCCTTCAATATGTCCAAGAGCGGCCTGGAACACCTCCGCCTTCCATATCTCCAGGAGCAGCCTGGATCACATCCACCTTCAATATCTCCAGGAGCAGCCTGGAACACATCTGCCTTCAATATCTCCAGCAGCGGCCTGGAACACTTCCACCATCAATATCTCCAGGAGCGGACAGGAACACATCCACCTTCCTGGAACACGTCTGCCTTCAATATCTCCAGGAGCTGCCGGGAACACATCCACCTTCAGTATCTCCAGGAGTGGCCTGGAACACATCCGCCTTCCATATCTCCAGGAGCAGCCTGGATCACATCCACCTTCAATATCTCCAGGAGCGGCCTGGAACACATCCCCCTTCAGTATCTCCAGCAGCGGCCTGGAACACTTCCACCATCAATATCTCCAGGAGCATCCTGGATCACATCCACCTTCAATATCTCGTGGAGTGGCATGGAACACAGCCAGCTTCAGTATCTCCAGGAGCAGCCTGGAACACGTCCGCCATCAATATCTCCAGGATCGGCCTGGAACACATCCGCCTTCCATATCTACAGGAGCGGCCTGGAACACATTCACCTTCCTGGAACACGTCCGCCTTCTATATCTCCAGGAGCAGACAGCAGCACATCCACCATCAATATCTCTAGGACTGGCCTGGAACACTTCCACCTTCAATATCTCAAGGAGCAGCCTGGATCACGTCCACCTTCAATATCTCCAGGAGCAGCCTGGATCACATCCACCTTCATTATCTCCAGGAGCGAACTGGAACTCGTCCACATTTAAAATCTCCAGGAGCGGCCTGGAACACATCCACCTTCATTTTATCCAGGAGCGGCACGGAACACAACCACCTTCAATATGTCCAGGATAGGCCTGGAACACATCCACCTTCAATATCTCCAGGAACGGCCTTAATCACATCCACCTTCCATACCTCCAGGAGCGGCATGGAACACATCCAACTTCAATATCTCCAGGAGCGGCCTGGAACACATCCACCTTCAATATCTCCAGGAGCGGCCTGGATCACATCCACCATCAATATTTCCAGGAGCTGCCGGGAACACATCCGGCTTCAATATCTCCAGGAGCGGACAGGAACACATCCAACGTCCTGGAACACGTCTGCCTTCAATATCTCCAGGAGCTGCCGGGAACACATCCGCCTTCAATATCTCCAGCAGCGGCCTGGAACAGGTCCTCCATCAATATCTCCAGGAGCAGCCTGGATCACATCCACCTTCAATATCTCCAGGAGCTGCCGGGAACACATCCGCCTTCAATATCTCCAGCAGCGGCCTGGAACAGGTCCATCATCAATATCTTCAGGAGCAGCCTGGATCACATCCTCCTTCAATATCTCCAGGTGAAGCCTGGAACACATCCACCTTCAATATCTCGTGGAGTGGCGTGGAACACAGCCACCTTCCTGGAGCACGTCCGCCTTCAATATCTCCACGAGCAGCCAGCAGCACATCCACCTTCAATATTTCCAGGAGCGGCCTGGAACACATCCACCTTCCTGGAACACATCCGCCTTCCATATCTCCAGGCTCAGCCTGGATCACATCCACTTTCAGTAACTCCAGGAGTGGCCTGGAACACATCCGCCTTCCATATCTCCAGGAGCAGCCTAGATCACATCCACCTTCAATATCTCCAGGAGCGGCCTGGAAAACTTCCACCATCAATATCTCCAGGAGCATCCTGGATCACATCCACCTTCAATATCTCGTGGAGTAGCGTGGAACACAGCCACCTTCAGTATCTCCAGGAGTAGCCTGGAACACGTCCGCCATCAATATCTCCAGGATCGGCCTGGAACACATCCGCCTTCCATATCTACAGGAGCCGCCTGGAACACATCCACCTTCCTGGAACACGTCCGCCTTCTATATCTCCAGGAGCAGCCAGCAGCACATCCACCATCAATATCTCTAGGACTGGCCTGGAACACTTCCACCTTCAATATCTCAAGGAGCAGCCTGGATCACGTCCACCTTCAATATCTCCAGGAGCAGCCTGCATCACATCCACCTTCAATATCTCCAGGAGCGGACAGGAACTCGTCCACCATCAAAATCTCCAGGAGCGGCCTGGAACACGTCTACCTTCATTTTATTCAGGAGCGGCACGGAACACAACCGCCTTCAATATGTCCAGGATAGGCCTGGATCACATCCACCTTCAATATCTCCAGGAACGGCCTGGATCACGTCCAACTTCCATACCACCAGGAGCGGCATGGAACACATCCAACTTCAATATCTCCAGGAGCGGCCTGGAACACATCCACCTTCAATATCTACAGGAGCGGCCTGGAACACATCCGCCTTCAATATGTCGGGGAGTGGCCTGGAACACATCCACCTTCAATATCTCCAGGAGCGGCCTGGAACACTTCGGCATTCCATACCTCCAGGAGCGGCCTGGAACACATCTGCCTTCAATATCTCCAGGAGCAGCCTGGAACACATCCACCTTCCTGAAACACGTCCGCCTTCAATATCTCCAGAAGCGGACTGGAACACGTCCACCTTCAAATTCTCCAGGAGCAGCCTGGATCACATCCATCTTCAATATCTCCAGGAGCGGTCTGGAACACATCCACCATCAATATCTCCAGGACCAGCCTGGAACACATCCACATTCAATATCTCCAGGAGCGGCCTGGAACACATCCACCTTCAATATCTGCAGGAGCAGCATGGAACACATCCTCCTTCAGTATCTCCAGGAGAGGCCTGGAACCCATCCGCCTTCAATATCTCCAGGAAAAGCCTGGAACACAACCGCCTTCAATATTTCCAGGAGCGGCCCGGAACACATCCACCTTCCTGGAATACATCCGCCTTCCATATTTCCAGGTGCGGACTGGATCACATCCAACTTCAATACCTCCAGGAGCGGCCTGGAACACATCCAACTTTAGTATCTCAAGGAGAAGCCTGGAACACGTCCGCCATCAATATCTCCAGGAGCAGCCTGGATCACATCCACCTTCAATATCTCCAGGAGCAGCCTGGAACACATCCACCTTCAATATCTCATGGAGTGCCGTGGAACACAGCCACCTTCAGTATCTCCAGGAGCAGCCTGGAACACGTCCGCCATCAATATCTCCAGGAACGGCCTGGAACACATCCGCCTTCCATATCTACAGGAGCGGCCTGGAACACGTCCGCCTTCTATATCTCCAGGAGCAGCCAGCAGCACATCCACCATCAATACCTCCAGGACTGGCCTGGAACACTTCCACCTTCAATATCTCAAGGAGCAGCCTGGATCACGTCCACCTTCAATATCTCCAGGAGCCGACTGGAACACGTCCACCTTCAAAATCTCCAGGAGTGGCCTGGAACACGTCCACCTTCATTTTATCCAGGAACGGCACGGAACACAACCATCTTCAATATCTCCAGGAGCGGTCAGGAACACATCCACCTTCCTGGAACACGTCCGCCTTCAATATGTCCAGGATAGGCCTGGAACACATCCACCTTCAGCATCTCCAGGAGCGGCCTGGAACACATCCACCTTCAATATCTCGGGGAGTGGCCTGGAACACATCCAACTTCAATATCTGCAGGAGCGGCATGGAACACATCCTCCTTCAGTATCTCCAGGAGAGGCCTGGAACCCATCCGCCTTCAATATCTCCAGGAAAAGCCTGGAACACAACCGCCTTCAATATTTCCAGGAGTGGCCCGGAACACATCCACCTTCCTGGAATACATCCGCCTTCCATATCTCCAGGTGTGGACTGGATCACATCCAACTTCAATACCTCCAGGAGCGGCATGGAACACATCCAACTTTAGTATCTCAAGGAGAAGCCTGGAACACGTCCGCCATCAATATCTCCAGGAGCAGCCTGGATCACATCCACCTTCAATATCTCCAGGAGCAGCCTGGAACACATCCACATTCAATATCTCGTGGAGTGGCATGGAACACAGCCACCTTCAGTATCTCCAGGAGCAGCCTGGAACACGTCCGCCATCAATATCTCCAGGATCGGCCTGGAACACATCCGCCTTCCATATCTACAGGAGCGGCCTGGAACACATCCACCTTCCTGGAACACGTCCGCCTTCTATATCTCCAGGAGCAGCCAGCAGCACATCCACCATCAATACCTCCAGAACTGGCCTGGAACACTTCCACCTTCAATATCTCAAGGAGCAGCCTGGATCACATCCACCTTCAATATCTCCAGGAGCGGACTGGAACATGTCCACCTTCAAAATCTCCAGGAGTGGCCTGGAACACGTCCACCTTCATTTTATCCAGGAACGGCACGGAACACAACCATCTTCAATATCTCCAGGAGCGGTCAGGAACACATCCACCTTCCTGGAACACGTCCGCCTTCAATATGTCCAGGATAGGCCTGGAACACATCCACATTCAACATCTCCAGGAGCGGCCTGGAACACATCCACCTTCAATATCTACAGTAGCGGCCTGGAGCACATCCAACTTCAATATCTCCAGGAGCGGCCTGGAACACGTCCGCCTTCCATACCTCCAGGAGCGGCCCGGAACACATCTACCTTCAATATCTCCAGGAGCAGCCTGGAACACATCCACCTTCCTGAAACACGTCCGCCTTCAATATCTCCAGAAGCGGCCTGGAACACGTCCACCTTCAAATTCTCTTGGAGCAGCCTGGATCACATCCACCTTCAATATCTCCAGGAGCGGTCTGGTACACGTCCGCCTTCAAAATCTCCAGGAGCGGCCTGGATCACATCCACCATCAATATCTCCAGGACCAGCCTGGAACACATCCACATTCAATATCTCCAGGAGCGGCCTGGAACACATCCACCTTCAATATCTCCAGGAGCGACCTGGATCACATTCCACCTTCCATATCTCCAGGAGCAGCCGGGAACACATCCACCTTCAATATCTCCAGGATGCGGTCTGGAACACATCCAACTTCAATCTCTGCAGGAGCGGCCTGGAACACATCCTCCTTCAGTATCTCCAGGAGAGGCCTGGAACCCATCCGCGTTCAATATCTCCAGGAAAAGCCTGGAACACAACCGCCTTCAATAACTCCAGGAACGGCCTGGAACACATCCAACTTTAGTATCTCAAGGAGAAGCCTGGTACACGTCCGCCATCAATATCTCCAAGAGCGGCCTGGAACACATCCACCTTCCTGGAACACGTCCGCCTTCAATATCTCCAGGAGCGGCCTGGAACACATCCACCTTCAATATCTCCAGGAGTGGCCTGGAACACATCCGCCTTCCATATCTCCAGGAGCAGCCTGGATCACATCCACCTTCAATATCTCCAGGAGCGGCCTGGATCACATCCAGCTTCAATATCTCCAGGAGCAGACGGGAACACATCCAACTTCAAGATCTCCAGGAGCGGACAGGAACACATCCACCTTCCTGGAACACGTCTGCCTTCAATATCTCCAGGAGCTGCCGGGAACACATCCGCCTTCAATATCTCCAGGAGCAGCCTGGAACACATCCACCTTCAATATCTCGTGGAGTGGCATGGAACACAGCCACCTTCAGTATCTCCAGGAGCAGCCTGGAACACGTCCGCCATCAATATCTCCAGGATCGGACTGGAACACATCCGCCTTCCATATCTACAGGAGCGGCCTGGAACACATCCACCTTCCTGGAACACGTCCGCCTTCTATATCTCAAGGAGCAGCCAGCAGCACATCCACCATCAATACCTCCAGGACCAGCCTGGAACACATCCACATTCAATATCTCCAGGAGCGGCCTGGAACACATCCACCTTCAATATCTCCAGGAGCGACCTGGATCACATTCCACCTTCAATATCTCCAGGAGCGGCCGGGAACACATACGGCTTCCATATCTCCAGGAGCAGCCGGGAACACATCCACCTTCAATATCTCCAGGATGCGGTCTGGAACACATCCAACTTCAATCTCTGCAGGAGCGGCCTGGAACACATCCTCCTTCAGTATCTCCAGGAGAGGCCTGGAACCCATCCGCCTTCAATATCTCCAGGAAAAGCCTGGAACACAACCGCCTTCAATAACTCCAGGAACGGCCTGGAACACATCCAACTTTAGTATCTCAAGGAGAAGCCTGGTACATGTCCGCCATCAATATCTCCAAGAGCGGCCTGGAACACATCCACCTTCCTGGAACACGTCCGCCTTCAATATCTCCAGGAGCGGCCTGGAACACATCCACCTTCAATATCTCCAGGAGTGGCCTGGAACACATCCGCCTTCCATATCTCCAGGAGCAGCCTGGATCACATCCACCTTCAATATCTCCAGGAGCGGCCTGGATCACATCCAGCTTCAATATCTCCAGGAGCAGACGGAAACACATCCAACTTCAATATCTCCAGGAGCGGACAGGAACACATCCACCTTCCTGGAACACGTCTGCCTTCAATATCTCCAGGAGCTGCCGGGAACACATCCACCTTCAATATCTCCAGCAGCGGCCTGGAACCGGTCCACCATCAATATCTCCTGCAGCGGCCTGGAACACTTCCATCATCAATATCTCCAGGAGCAGCCTGGATCACATCCACCTTCAATATCTCCAGGAGCAGCCTGGAACACAGCCACCTTCAGTATCTCCAGGATCGGCCTGGAACACATCTGCCTTCCATATCTACAGGAGCGGCCTGGAAAACATCCACCTTCCTGGAACACGTCCGCCTTCAATATCTCCAGAAGCGGCCTGGAACACGTCCACCTTCAAATTCTCCAGGAGCAGCCTGGATCACGTCCACCTTCAATATCTCCAGTCGCAGCCTGGATCACATCCACCTTCATTATCTCCAGGAGCGGACTGGAACACGTCCACCTTCAAAATCTCCAGGAGCGGCCTGGAACACGTCCACCTTCATTTTATCCAGGAGCGGCACGGAACACAACCACCTTCAATATCTCCAGGAGCGGTCAGGGACACATCCACCTTCCTGGAACACGTCCGCCTTCAATATGTCCACGATAGGCCTGGAACACATCCACCTTCAATATCTCCAGGAGCGGCCTGGATCATGTCCGCCTTCCATACCTCCAGGAGCGGCCTGGAACACATCCACCTTCAATATCTCCAGGAACAGCCTGGAACACATCCACCTTCAATATCTCCAGGAGCGGCCTGGAACACTTCCACCTTCAAATTCTCCAGGAGCAGCCTGGATCACATCCACCTTCAGTATCTCCAGCAGCAGCCTGGAATACGTCCGCCATCAATATCTCCAGGAGCAGCCTGGAACACATCCGCCTTCCTGGAATACGTCCGCCTTCAATATCTCCAGGGACTGCCTGGAACACGTCCGCCTTCAGTATCTCCAGCAGTGGCCTGGAACATGTCCGCCTTCAATATCTGCAGGAGCGGCCTGGAACACATCCACCTTCAGTATCTCCAGGAGAGGCCTGGAAAACATCCGACTTCAATATCTCCAGAGCAGCCTGGAACATAACCGACTTCAATATCTCCAGGAGCGGTTTGGAACACATCCACCTTCCTGGAATACATCCGCCTTCCATATCTCCAGGTGCAGCCTGGAACACATCCAACTTCAATATCTCCAGGAGCGGCATGGAACACATCCACCTTCAATTTCTCTAGGACCGGCATGGAACACTTCCGACTTCAATATCTCCAGGAGCGGCCTGGAAAACATCCGCCTTCCATATCTCCAGGAGCGGACCGGAACACATCCACCTTCCTGGAACACGTCTGCCTTCAAAATCTCCTGGTGCGGCCTGGAACACATCCACCTTCAATATCTCCAGGAGCGGCCTGGAACACATCCGCCTTCCATATCTCCAGGAGCAGCCTGGATCACATCCACCTTCAATATCTCCAGGAGCGGCCTGGAACACATCCGCCTTCAATATCTCCAGCAGCGGCCTGGAACACTTCCACCATCAATATCTCCAGGAGCATCCTGGATCACATCCACCTTCAATATCTCGTGGAGTGGCGTGGAACACAGCCACCTTCAGTATCTCCAGGAGCAGCCTGGAACACATCCACCATCAATATCTCCAGGATCGGCCTGGAACACATCCGCCTTCCATATCTACAGGAGCGGCCTGGAACACATCCACCTTCCTGGAACACGTCCGCCTTCTATATCTCCAGGAGCAGCCAGCAGCACATCCACCATCAATATCTCTAGGACTGGCCTGGAACACTTCCACCTTCAATATCTCAAGGAGCAGCCTGGATCACATCCACCTTCAATATCTCCAGGAGCAGCCTGGATCACATCCACCTTCAATATCTCCAGGAGCGGACAGGAACTCGTCCACCTTCAAAATCTCCAGGAGCGGCCTGGAACACGTCCACCTTCATTTTATTCAGGAGCGGCACGGAACACAACCACCTTCAATATGTCCAGGATAGGCCTGGAACACAGCCACCTTCAATATCTCCAGGAACGGCCTGGATCACATCCACCTTCCATACCTCCAGGAGCGGCATGGAACACATCCAACTTCAATATCTCCAGCAGCGGCCTGGAACACTTCCACCATCAATATCTCCAGGAGCATCCTGGATCACATCCACCTTCAATATCTCGTGGAGTGGCGTGGAACACAGCCACCTTCAGTATCTCCAGGAGCAGCCTGGAACACGTCCGCCATCAATATCTACAGGAGCGGCCTGGAACACATCCGCCTTCAATATCTCGGGGAGTGGCCTGGAACACATCCACCTTCAATATCTCCAGGAGCGGCCTGGATCACATCCACCTTCAATATCTCCAGGAGTGGCCTGGAACACATCCACCTTCAATATCTCCAGGAGCAGCCTGGAACACATCCACCTTCCTGAAACACGTCCGCCTTCAATATCTCCAGAAGCGGACTGGAACACGTCCACCTTTAAATTCTCCAGGAGCAGCCTGGATCACATCCATCTTCAATATCTCCAGGAGCGGTCTGGAACACGTCCGCCTTCAAAATCTCCAGAAGCGGCCTGGATCACATCCACCATCAATATCTCCAGGACCAGCCTGGAACACATCCACATTCAATATCTCCAGAAGCGGCCTGGAACACATCCACCTTCAATATCTCCAGGAGCGGCCTGGATCACATCCACCTTCAACATCTCCAGGAGCGCCCGGGAACATATCCGGCTTCCATATCTCCAGGATGCGGTCTGGAACACATCCAACTTCAATATCTGCAGGAGCGGCATGGAACACATCCTCCTTCAGTATCTCCAGGAGAGGCCTGGAACCCATCCGCCTTCAATATCTCCAGGAAAAGCCTGGAACACAACCGCCTTCAATATTTCCAGGACCGGCCCGGAACACATCCACCTTCCTGGAATACATCCGCCTTCCATATCTCCAGGTGCGGCCTGGATCACATCCAACTTCAATACCTCCAGGAGCGGCCTGGAACACATCCAACTTTAGTATCTCAAGGAGAAGCCAGGAACACGTCCGCCATCAATATCTCCAGGAGCAGCCTGGATCATATCCACCTTCAATATCTCCAGGAGCAGCCTGGAACACATCCACCTTCAATATCTCGTGGAGTGGCGTGGAACACAGCCACCTTCAGTATCTCCAGGAGCAGCCGGGAACACGTCCGCCATCAATATCTCCAGGATCGGCCTGGAACACATCCGCCTTCCATATCTACAGGAGCGGCCTGGATCACATCCACCTTCAATATCTCCAGGAGTGGCCTGGAACACATCCACCTTCAATATCTCCAGGAGCGGCCTGGAACACATCCACCTTCGATATCTCCAGGAGCAGCCTGGAACACATCCACCTTCCTGAAACACGTCCGCCTTCAATATCTCCAGAAGCGGACTGGAACACGTCCACCTTAAAATTCTCCAGGAGCAGCCTGGATCACATCCATCTTCAATATCTCCAGGAGCGGTCTGGAACACGTCCGCCTTCAAAATCTCCAGAAGCGGCCTGGATCACATCTTCCATCAATATCTCCAGGACCAGCCTGGAACACATCCACATTCAATATCTCCAGGAGCGGCCTGGAACACATCCACCTTCAATATCTCCAGGAGCGGCCTGGATCACATCCACCTTCAACATCTCCAGGAGCGCCCGGGAACATATCCGGCTTCCATATCTCCAGGATGCGGTCTGGAACACATCCAACTTCAATATCTGCAGGAGCGGCATGGAACACATCCTCCTTCAGTATCTCCAGGAGAGGCCTGGAACCCATCCGCCTTCAATATCTCCAGGAAAAACCTGGAACACAACCGCCTTCAATATTTCCAGGAGCGGCCCAGAACACATCCACCTTCCTGGAATACATCCGCCTTCCATATCTCCAGGTGCGGCCTGGATCACATCCAACTTCAATACCTCCAGGAGCGGCCTGGAACACATCCAACTTTAGTATCTCAAGGAGAAGCCTGGAACACGTCCGCCATCAATATCTCCAGGAGCAGCCTGGATCACATCCACCTTCAATATCTCCAGGAGCGGCCTGGAACACATCCACCTTCCTGGAACACGTCCGCCTTCTATATCTCCAGGAGCAGCCAGCAGCACATCCACCATCAATACCTCCAGGACTGGCCTGGAACACTTCCACCTTCAATATCTCAAGGAGCAGCCTGGATCACGTCCACCTTCAATATCTCCAGGAGCAGACTGGAACACGTCCACCTTCAAAATCTCCAGGAGTGGCCTGGAACACGTCCACCTTCATTTTATCCAGGAACGGCATGGAACACAACCATCTTCAATATCTCCAGGAGCGGTCAGGAACACATCCACCTTCCTGGAACACGTCCGCCTTCAATATGTCCAGGATAGGCCTGGAACACATCCACCTTCAACATCTCCAGGAGCGGCCTGGAACACATCCACCTTCAATATCTACAGGAGCGGCCTGGAACACATCCACCTTCAATATCTCGGGGAGTGGCCTGGAACACATCCAACTTCAATATCTCCAGGACCTGCCTGGAACACATCCACATTCAATATCTCCAGGAGCGGCCTGGAACACATCCACCTTCAATATCTCCAGGAGCGACCAGGATCACATCCACCTTCAATATCTCCAGGAGCAGCCTGGAACACATCCACCTTCCTGAAACACGTCCGCCTTCAATATCTCCAGAAGCGGCCTGGAACACGTCCACCTTCAAATTCTCTTGGAGCAGCCTGGATCACATCCACATTCAATATCTCCAGGAGCGGTCTGGAACACGTCCGCATTCAAAATCTCCAGGAGCGGCCTGGATCACATCCACCATCAATATCTCCAGGACCAGCCTGGAACACATCCACATTCAATATCTCCAGGAGCGGCCTGGAACACATCCAGCTTCAATATCTCCAGAAGCGACCTGGATCACATCCACCTTCAACATCTCCATTAGCGGCCGGGAACACATCCACCTTCAGTATCTCCAGGATGCGGTCTGGAACACATCCAACTTCAATATCTGCAGGAGCGGCCTGGAACACATCCTCCTTCAGTATCTCCAGGAGAGGCCTGGAACCCATCCGCCTTCAATATCTCCAGGAAAAGCCTGGAACACAACCGCCTTCAATAACTCCAGGAACGGCCTGGAACACATCCAACTTTAGTATCTCAAGGAGAAGCCTGGAACACGTCCGCCATCAATATCTCCTGGAGCGGCCTGGAACACATCCACCTTCCTGGAACACGTCCGCCTTCAATATCTCCAGGAGCGGCCTGGAACACATCCACCTTCAATATCTCCAGGAGTGGCCTGGAACACATCCGCCTTTCATATCTCCAGGAGCAGCCTGGATCACATCCACCTTCAATATCTCCAGGAGTGGCCTGGATCACATCCAGCTTCAATATCTCCAGGAGCTGCCGGGAACACATCCACCTTCAATATCTCCAGGAGCGGACAGGAACACATCCACCTTCCTGGAACACCTGCCTTCAATATCTCCAGGAGCTGCCGGGAACACATCCGCCTTCAATATCTCCAGCAGCGGCCTGGAACCGGTCCACCATCAATATCTCCAGGAGCAGCCTGGAGCACATCCACCTTCAATATCTCCAGGAGCGGCCTGGAACACATCCGCCTTCAATATCTCCAGCAGCGGCCTGGAACACTTCCATCATCAATATCTCCAGGAGCAGCCTGGATCACATCCACCATCAATATCTCCAGGAGCACCCTGGAACACATCCACCTTCAATATCTCGTGGAGTGGCGTGGAACACAGCCACCTTCAGTATCTCCAGGAGCAGCCTGGAACACGTCCGCCATCAATATCTCCAGGATCGGCCTGGAACACATCTGCCTTCCATATCTACAGGAGCGGCCTGGAACACATCCACCTTCCTGGAACACGTCCACCTTCATATCTCCAGGAGCAGCCTGGATCACATCCAACTTCAATATCTCCAGGAGCGGCCTGGAACACATCCACCTTCAATTTCTCTAGGACCGGCATGGAACACTTCCGACTTCAATATCTCCAGGAGCGGCCTGGAACACATCCGCCTTCCATATCTCCAGGAGCAGACCGGAACACATCCACCTTCCTGGAACACGTCTGCCTTCAAAATCTCCTGGTGCGGCCTGGAACACATCCACCTTCAATATCTCCAGGAGCGGCCTGGAACACATCCGCCTTCCATATCTCCAGGAGCAGCCTGGATCACATCCACCTTCAATATCTCCAGGAGCGGCCTGGAACACATCAGCCTTCAATATCTCCAGCAGCGGCCTGGAACACTTCCACCATCAATATCTCCAGGAGCATCCTGGATCACATCCACCTTCAATATCTCGTGGAGTGGCGTGGAACACAGCCACCTTCAGTATCTCCAGGAGCAGCCTGGAACACGTCCGCCATCAATTTCTCCAGGATCGGCCTGGAACACATCCGCCTTCCATATCTACAGGAGCGGCCTGGAACACATCCACCTTCCTGGAACACCTCCGCCTTCTATATCTCCAGGAGCAGCCAGCAGCACATCCACCATCAATATCTCTAGGATAGGCCTGGATCACATCCACCTTCAATATCTCCAGGAGCGGACAGGAACTCGTCCACCTTCAAAATCTCCAGGAGCGGCCTGGAACACGTCCACCTTCATTTTATTCAGGAGCGGCACGGAACACAACCACCTTCAATATGTCCAGGATAGGCCTGGAACACATCCACCTTCAATATCTCCAGGAACGGCCTGGATCACATCCACCTTCCATACCTCCAGGAGCGGCATGGAACACATCCGCCTTCAATATCTCGGGGAGTGGCCTGGAACACATCCACCTTCAATATCTCCAGGAGCGGCCTGGATCACATCCACCTTCAATATCTCCAGGAGTGGCCTGGAACACATCCACCTTCAATATCTCCAGGAGCGGCCTGGAACACATCCACCTTCAGTATCTCCAGGAGCAGCCTGGAACACATCCACCTTCCTGAAACACGTCCGCCTTCAATATCTCCAGAAGCGGACTGGAACACGTCCACCTTAAAATTCTCCAGGAGCAGCCTGGATCACATCCATCTTCAATATCTCCAGGAGCGGTCTGGAACACGTCCGCCTTCAAAATCTCCAGAAGCGGCCTGGATCACATCCACCATCAATATCTCCAGGACCAGCCTGGAACACATCCACATTCAATATCTCCAGGAGCGGCCTGGAACACATCCACCTTCAATATCTCCAGGAGCGGCCTGGATCACATCCACCTTCAACATCTCCAGGAGCGCCCGGGAACATATCCGGCTTCCATATCTCCAGGATGCGGTCTGGAACACATCCAACTTCAATATCTGCAGGAGCGGCATGGAACACATCCTCCTTCAGTATCTCCAGGAGAGGCCTGGAACCCATCCGCCTTCAATATCTCCAGGAAAAGCCTGGAACACAACCGCCTTCAATATTTCCAGGAGCGGCCCGGAACTCATCCACCTTCCTGGAATACATCCGCCTTCCATATCTCCAGGTGCGGCCTGGATCACATCCAACTTCAATACCTCCAGGAGCGGCCTGGAACACATCCAACTTTAGTATCTCAAGGAGAAGCCTGGAACACGTCCGCCATCAATATCTCCAGGAGCAGCCTGTATCACATCCACCTTCAATATCTCCAGGAGCAGCCTGGAACACATCCACCTTCAATATCTCGTGGAGTGGCGTGGAACACAGCCACCTTCAGTATCTCCAGGAGCAGCCGGGAACACGTCCGCCATCAATATCTCCAGGATCGGCCTGGAACACATCCGCCTTCCATATCTACAGGAGCTGCCTGGAACACATCCACCTTCCTGGAACACCTCCGCCTTCTATATCTCCAGGAGTAGCCAGCAGCACATCCACCATCAATACCTCCAGGACTGGCCTGGAACACTTCCACCTTCAATATCTCAAGCAGCAGCCTGGATCACGTCCACCTTCAATATCTCCAGGAGCGGACTGGAACACGTCCACCATCAAAATCTCCAGGAGTGGCCTGGAACACGTCCACCTTCATTTTATCCAGGAACGGCACGGAACACAACCATCTTCAATATCTCCAGGAGCGGTCAGGAACACATCCACCTTCCTGGAACACGTCCGCCTTCAATATGTCCAGGATAGGCCTGGAACACATCCACCTTCAACATCTCCAGGAGCGGCCTGGAACACATCCACCTTCAATATCTACAGGAGCGGCCTGGAACACATCTGCCTTCCATATCTACAGGAGCGGCCTGGAACACATCCACCTTCCTGGAACACGTCCGCCTTCAATATCTCCAGAAGCGGCCTGGAACACATCCACATTCAATATCTCCAGGAGCGGTCTGGAACACATCCGCCTTCAAAATCTCCAGGAGCGGCCTGGATCACATCCACCATCAATATCTCCAGGACCAGCCTGGAACACATCCACATTCAATATCTCTAGGAGCGGCCTGGAACACATCCACCTTCAATATCGCCAGGAGCGACCTGGATCACATCCACCTTCAACATCTCCATTAGCGGCCGGGAACACATCCACCTTCAGTATCTCCAGGATGCGGTCTGGAACACATCCAACTTCAATATCTGCAGGAGCGGCCTGGAACACATCCTCCTTCAGTATGTCCAGGTGAGGCCTGGAACCCATCCGCCTACAATATCTCCAGGAAAAGCCTGGAACACAACCGCCTTCAATAACTCCAGGAACGGCCTGGAACACATCCAACTTTAGTATCTCAAGGAGAAGCCTGGAACACGTCCAGCATCAATATCTCCTGGAGCGGCCTGGAACACATCCACCTTCCTGGAACACGTCCGCCTTCAATATCTCCAGGAGCGGCCTGGAACACATCCACCTTCAATATCTCCAGGAGTGGCCTGGAACACATCCGCCTTTCATATCTCCAGGAGCAGCCTGGATCACATCCACCTTCAATATCTCCAGGAGCGGCCTGGATCACATCCAGCTTCAATATCTCCACGAGCTGCCGGGAACACTTCCATCATCAATATCTCCAGGAGCAGCCTGGATCACATCCACCTTCAATATCTCCAGGAGCAGCCTGGAACACATCCACCTTCAATATCTCGTGGAGTGGCGTGGAACACAGCCACCTTCAGTATCTCCAGGAGCAGCCTGGAACACGTCCGCCATCAATATCTCCAGGATCGGCCTGGAACACATCTGCCTTCCATATCTACAGGAGCGGCCTGGAACACATCCACCTTCCTGGAACACGTCCGCCTTCAATATCTCCAGAAGCGGCCTGGAACACGTCCACCTTCAAATTCTCCAGGAGCAGCCTGGATCACGTCCACCTTCATATCTCCAGGAGCAGCCTGGATCACATCCAACTTCAATATCTCCAGGAGCGGCCTGGAACACATCCACCTTCAATTTCTCTAGGACCGGCATGGAACACTTCCGACTTCAATATCTCCAGGAGCGGCCTGGAACACATCCGCCTTCCATATCTCCAGGAGCAGACCGGAACACATCCACCTTCCTGGAACACGTCTGCCTTCAAAATCTCCTGGTGCGGCCTGGAACACATCCACCTTCAATATCTCCAGGAGCGGCCTGGAACACATCCGCCTTCCATATCTCCAGGAGCAGCCTGGATCACATCCACCTTCAATATCTCCAGGAGCGGCCTGGAACACATCAGACTTCAATATCTCCAGCAGCGGCCTGGAACACTTCCACCATCAATATCTCCAGGAGCATCCTGGATCACATCCACCTTCAATATCTCGTGGAGTGGCGTGGAACACAGCCACCTTCAGTATCTCCAGGAGCAGCCTGGAACACGTCCACCATCAATATCTACAGGAGCGGCCTGGAACACATCCGCCTTCAATATCTCGGGGAGTGGCCTGGAACACATCCACCTTCAATATCTCCAGGAGCGGCCTGGATCACATCCACCTTCAATATCTCCAGGAGTGGCCTGGAACACATCCACCTTCAATATCTCCAGGAGCGGCCTGGAACACATCCACCTTCAATATCTCCAGGAGCAGCCTGGAACACATCCACCTTCCTGAAACACGTCCGCCTTCAATATCTCCAGAAGCGGACTGGAACACGTCCACCTTAAAATTCTCCAGGAGCAGCCTGGATCACATCCATCTTCAATATCTCCAGGAGCGGTCTGGAACACGTCCGCCTTCAAAATCTCCAGAAGCGGCCTGGATCACATCCACCATCAATATCTCCAGGACCAGCCTGGAACACATCCACATTCAATATCTCCAGGAGCGGCCTGGAACACATCCACCTTCAATATCTCCAGGAGCGCCCGGGAACATATCCGGCTTCCATATCTCCAGGATGCGGTCTGGAACACATCCAACTTCAATATCTGCAGGAGCGGCATGGAACACATCCTCCTTCAGTATCTCCAGGAGCGGCCTGGAACCCATCCGACTTCAATATCTCCAGGAAAAGCCTGGAACACAACCGCCTTCAATATTTCCAGGAGCGGCCCGGAACACATCCACCTTCCTGGAATACATCCGCCTTCCATATCTCCAGGTGCGGCCTGGATCACATCCAACTTCAATACCTCCAGGAGCGGCCTGGAACACATCCAACTTTAGTATCTCAAGGAGAACCCTGGAACACGTCCGCCATCAATATCTCCAGGAGCAGCCTGGATCACATCCACCTTCCATATCTCCAGGAGCAGCCTGGAACACATCCACCTTCAATATCTCGTGGAGTGGCGTGGAACACAGCCACCTTCAGTATCTCCAGGAGCAGCCGGGAACACGTCCGCCATCAATATCTCCAGGATCGGCCTGGAAAACATCCGCCTTCCATATCTACAGGAGCGGCCTGGAACACATCCACCTTCCTGGAACACGTCCGCCTTCTATATCTCCAGGAGTAGCCAGCAGCACATCCACCATCAATACCTCCAGGACTGGCCTGGAACACTTCCACCTTCAATATCTCAAGGAGCAGCCTGGATCACGTCCACCTTCAATATCTCCAGGAGCGGACTGGAACACGTCCACCATCAAAATCTCCAGGAGTGGCCTGGAAAACGTCCACCTTCATTTTATCCAGGAACGGCACGGAACACAACCATCTTCAATATCTCCAGGAGCGGTCAGGAACACATCCACCTTCCTGGAACACGTCCGCCTACAATATGTCCAGGATAGGCCTGGAACACATCCACCTTCAACATCTCCAGGAGCGGCCTGGAACACATCCACCTTCAATATCTACAGGAGCGGCCTGGAACACATCTGCCTTCCATATCTACAGGAGCGGCCTGGAACACATCCTCCTTCCTGGAACACGTCCGCCTTCAATATCTCCAGAAGCGGCCTGGAACACGTCCACCTTCAAATTCTCCAGGAGCAGCCTGGATCACGTCCACCTTCATATCTCCAGGAGCAGCCTGGATCACATCCAACTTCAATATCTCCAGGAGCGGCCTGGAACACATCCACCTTCCTGGAACACGTCCGCCTTCTATATCTCCAGGAGCAGCCAGCAGCACATCCACCATCAATACCTCCAGAACTGGCCTGGAACACTTCCACCTTCAATATCTCAAGGAGCAGCCTGGATCACGTCCACCTTCAATATCTCCAGGAGCCGACTGGAACACGTCCACCTTCAAAATCTCCAGGAGTGGCCTGGAACACGTCCACCTTCATTTTATCCAGGAAC
Source organism: Hypanus sabinus (assembly GCF_030144855.1). Classification (NCBI taxonomy): domain Eukaryota; kingdom Metazoa; phylum Chordata; class Chondrichthyes; order Myliobatiformes; family Dasyatidae; genus Hypanus; species Hypanus sabinus. Next base: position 16,292,007 of record NC_082722.1, on the reverse strand, counting down.
GGCACGGAACACAACCATCTTCAATATCTCCAGGAGCGGTCAGGAACACATCCACCTTCCTGGAACACGTCCGCCTTCAATATGTCCAGGATAGGCCTGGAACACATCCACCTTCAACATCTCCAGGAGCGGCCTGGAACACATCCACCTTCAATATCTACAGTAGCGGCCTGGAACACATCCAACTTCAATATCTCCAGGAGCGGCCTGGAACACGTCCGCCTTCCATACCTCCAGGAGCGGCCCGGAACACATCTACCTTCAATATCTCCAGGAGCAGCGTGGAACACATCCACCTTCCTGAAACACGTCCGCCTTCAATATCTCCAGAAGCGGCCTGGAACACGTCCACCTTCAAAATCTCCAGGAGTGGCCTGGAACACGTCCACCTTCATTTTATCCAGGAACGGCACGGAACACATCCATCTTCAATATCTCCAGGAGCGGTCAGGAACACATCCACCTTCCTGGAACACGTCCGCCTTCAATATGTCCAGGATAGGCCTGGAACACATCCACCTTCAATATCTCCAGGAGCGGCCTGGATCACATCCACCTTCAATATCTACAGGAGCGGCCTGGAACACATCCGCCTTCCATACCTCCAGGAGCGGCATGGAACACATCCAAATTCAATATCTCCAGGAGCAGCCGGGAACACATCCACCTTCAATATCTCCAGGATGCGGTCTGGAACACATCCAACTTCAATCTCTGCAGGAGCGGCCTGGAACACATCCTCCTTCAGTATCTCCAGGAGCGGCCTGGAACCCATCCGACTTCAATATCTCCAGGAAAAGCCTGGAACACAACCGCCTTCAATATTTCCAGGAGCGGCCCGGAACACATCCACCTTCCTGGAATACATCCGCCTTCCATATCTCCAGGTGCGGCCTGGATCACATCCAACTTCAATACCTCCAGGAGCGGCCTGGAACACATCCAACTTTAGTATCTCAAGGAGAACCCTGGAACACGTCCGCCATCAATATCTCCAGGAGCAGCCTGGATCACATCCACCTTCAATATCTCCAGGAGCACCCTGGAACACATCCACCTTCAATATCTCGTGGAGTGGCGTGGAACACAGCCACCTTCAGTATCTCCAGGAGCAGCCGGGAACACGTCCGCCATCAATATCTCCAGGATCGGCCTGGAACACATCTGCCTTCCATATCTACAGGAGCGGCCTGGAACACATCCACCTTCCTGGAACACGTCCGCCTTCAATATCTCCAGAAGCGGCCTGGAACACGTCCACCTTCAAATTCTCCAGGAGCAGCCTGGATCACGTCCACCTTCATATCTCCAGGAGCAGCCTGGATCACATCCAACTTCAATATCTCCAGGAGCGGCCTGGAACACATCCACCTTCCTGGAACACGTCCGCCTTCTATATCTCCAGGAGCAGCCAGCAGCACATCCACCATCAATACCTCCAGAACTGGCCTGGAACACTTCCACCTTCAATATCTCAAGGAGCAGCCTGGATCACGTCCACCTTCAATATCTCCAGGAGCCGACTGGAACACGACCACCTTCAAAATCTCCAGGAGTGGCCTGGAACACGTCCACCTTCATTTTATCCAGGAACGGCACGGAACACAACCATCTTCAATATCTCCAAGAGCGGTCAGGAACACATCCACCTTCCTGGAACACGTCCGCCTTCAATATGTCCAGGATAGGCCTGGAACACATCCACCTTCAATATCTACAGTAGCGGCCTGGAACACATCCAACTTCAATATCTCCAGGAGCGGCCTGGAACACGTCCGCCTTCCATACCTCCAGGAGCGGCCCGGAACACATCTACCTTCAATATCTCCAGGAGCAGCGTGGAACACATCCACCTTCCTGAAACACGTCCGCCTTCAATATCTCCAGAAGCGGCCTGGAACACGTCCACCTTCAAAATCTCCAGGAGTGGCCTGGAACACGTCCACCTTCATTTTATCCAGGAACGGCACGGAACACATCCATCTTCAATATCTCCAGGAGCGGTCAGGAACACATCCACCTTCCTGGAACACGTCCGCCTTCAATATGTCCAGGATAGGCCTGGAACACATCCACCTTCAATATCTCCAGGAGCGGCCTGGATCACATCCACCTTCAATATCTACAGGAGCGGCCTGGAACACATCCGCCTTCCATACCTCCAGGAGCGGCATGGAACACATCCAAATTCAATATCTCCAGGAGCAGCCGGGAACACATCCACCTTCAATATCTCCAGGATGCGGTCTGGAACACATCCAACTTCAATCTCTGCAGGAGCGGCCTGGAACACATCCTCCTTCAGTATCTCCAGGAGCGGCCTGGAACCCATCCGACTTCAATATCTCCAGGAAAAGCCTGGAACACAACCGCCTTCAATATTTCCAGGAGCGGCCCGGAACACATCCACCTTCCTGGAATACATCCGCCTTCCATATCTCCAGGTGCGGCCTGGATCACATCCAACTTCAATACCTCCAGGAGCGGCCTGGAACACATCCAACTTTAGTATCTCAAGGAGAACCCTGGAACACGTCCGCCATCAATATCTCCAGGAGCAGCCTGGATCACATCCACCTTCAATATCTCCAGGAGCACCCTGGAACACATCCACCTTCAATATGTCGTGGAGTGGCGTGGAACACAGCCACCTTCAGTATCTCCAGGAGCAGCCGGGAACACGTCCGCCATCAATATCTCCAGGATCGGCCTGGAACACATCTGCCTTCCATATCTACAGGAGCGGCCTGGAACACATCCACCTTCCTGGAACACGTCCGCCTTCAATATCTCCAGAAGCGGCCTGGAACACGTCCACCTTCAAATTCTCCAGGAGCAGCCTGGATCACGTCCACCTTCATATCTCCAGGAGCAGCCTGGATCACATCCAACTTCAATATCTCCAGGAGCGGCCTGGAACACATCCACCTTCAATTTCTCTAGGACCGGCATGGAACACTTCCGACTTCAATATCTCCAGGAGCAGCCTGGAACACATCCGCCTTCCATATCTCCAGGAGCAGACCGGAACACATCCACCTTCCTGGAACACGTCTGCCTTCAAAATCTCCTGGTGCGGCCTGGAACACATCCACCTTCAATATCTCCAGGAGCGGCCTGGAACACATCAGCCTTCAATATCTCCAGGAGCATCCTGGATCACATCCACCTTCAATATCTCGTGGAGTGGCGTGGAACACAGCCACCTTCAGTATCTCCAGGAGCAGCCTGGAACACGTCCGCCATCAATATCTCCAGGATCGGCCTGGAACACATCCGCCTTCCATATCTACAGGAGCGGCCTGGAACACATCCACCTTCCTGGAACACGTCCGCCTTCTATATCTCCAGGAGCAGCCAGCAGCACATCCACCATCAATATCTCTAGGACTGGCCTGGAACACATCCACCTTCAATATCTCAAGGAGCAGCCTGGATCACATCCACCTTCAATATCTCCAGGAGCAGCCTGGATCACATCCACCTTCAATATCTCCAGGAGCGGACAGGAACTCGTCCACCTTCAAAATCTCCAGGAGCGGCCTGGAACCCGTCCACCTTCATTTTATTCAGGAGCGGCACGGAACACAACCACCTTCAATATGTCCAGGATAGGCCTGGAACACATCCACCTTCAATATCTCCAGGAACGGCCTGGATCACATCCACCTTCCATACCTCCAGGAGCGGCATGGAACACATCCAACTTCAATATCTCCAGAAGCGGCCTGGAACACTTCCACCATCAATATCTCCAGGAGCATCCTGGATCACATCCACCTTCAATATCTCGTGGAGTGGCGTGGAACACAGCCACCTTCAGTATCTCCAGGAGCAGCCTGGAACACGTCCACCATCAATATCTACAGGAGCGGCCTGGAACACATCCGCCTTCAATATCTCGGGGAGTGGCCTGGAACACATCCACCTTCAATATCTCCAGGAGCGGCCTGGAACACATCCACCTTCAATATCTCCAGGAGCAGCCTGGAACACATCCACCTTCCTGAAACACGTCCGCCTTCAATATCTCCAGAAGCGGACTGGAACACGTCCACCTTAAAATTCTCCAGGAGCAGCCTGGATCACATCCATCTTCAATATCTCCAGGAGCGGTCTGGAACACGTCCGCCTTCAAAATCTCCAGAAGCGGCCTGGATCACATCCACCATCAATATCTCCAGGACCAGCCTGGAACACATCCACATTCAATATCTCCAGGAGCGGCCTGGAACACATCCACCTTCAATATCTCCAGGAGCGGCCTGGATCACATCCACCTTCAACATCTCCAGGAGCGCCCGGGAACATATCCGGCTTCCATATCTCCAGGATGCGGTCTGGAACACATCCAACTTCAATATCTGCAGGAGCGGCATGGAACACATCCTCCTTCAGTATCTCCAGGAGCGGCCTGGAACCCATCCGACTTCAATATCTCCAGGAAAAGCCTGGAACACAACCGCCTTCAATATTTCCAGGAGCGTCCCGGAACACATCCACCTTCCTGGAATACATCCGCCTTCCATATCTCCATGTGCGGCCTGGATCACATCCAACTTCAATACCTCCAGGAGCGGCCTGGAACACATCCAACTTTAGTATCTCAAGGAGAACCCTGGAACACGTCCGCCATCAATATCTCCAGGAGCAGCCTGGATCACATCCACCTTCAATATCTCCAGGAGCAGCCTGGAACACATCCACCTTCAATATCTCGTGGAGTGGCGTGGAACACAGCCACCTTCAGTATCTCCAGGAGCAGCCGGGAACACGTCCGCCATCAATATCTCCAGGATCGGCCTGGAACACATCCGCCTTCCATATCTACAGGAGCGGCCTGGAACACATCCACCTTCCTGGAACACGTCCGCCTTCTATATCTCCAGGAGTAGCCAGCAGCACATCCACCATCAATACCTCCAGGACTGGCCTGGAACACTTCCACCTTCAATATCTCAAGGAGCAGCCTGGATCACGTCCACCTTCAATATCTCCAGGAGCGGACTGGAACACGTCCACCATCAAAATCTCCAGGAGTGGCCTGGAACACGTCCACCTTCATTTTATCCAGGAACGGCACGGAACACAACCATCTTCAATATCTCCAGGAGCGGTCAGGAACACATCCACCTTCCTGGAACACGTCCGCCTACAATATGTCCAGGATAGGCCTGGAACACATCCACCTTCAACATCTCCAGGAGCGGCCTGGAACACATCCACCTTCAATATCTACAGGAGCGGCCTGGAACACATCTGCCTTCCATATCTACAGGAGCGGCCTGGAACACATCCTCCTTCCTGGAACACGTCCGCCTTCAATATCTCCAGAAGCGGCCTGGAACACGTCCACCTTCAAATTCTCCAGGAGCAGCCTGGATCACGTCCACCTTCATATCTCCAGGAGCAGCCTGGATCACATCCAACTTCAATATCTCCAGGAGCGGCCTGGAACACGTCCACCTTCAAATTCTCCAGGAGCAGCCTGGATCACGTCCACCTTCATATCTCCAGGAGCAGCCTGGATCACATCCAACTTCAATATCTCCAGGAGCGGCCTGGAACACATCCACCTTCCTGGAACACGTCCGCCTTCTATATCTCCAGGAGCAGCCAGCAGCACATCCACCATCAATACCTCCAGAACTGGCCTGGAACACTTCCACCTTCAATATCTCAAGGAGCAGCCTGGATCATGTCCACCTTCAATATCTCCAGGAGCCGACTGGAACACGTCCACCTTCAAAATCTCCAGGAGTGGCCTGGAACACGTCCACCTTCATTTTATCCAGGAACGGCACGGAACACAACCATCTTCAATATCTCCAAGAGCGGTCAGGAACACATCCACCTTCCTGGAACACGTCCGCCTTCAATATGTCCAGGATAGGCCTGGAACACATCCACCTTCAACATCTCCAGGAGCGGCCTGGAACACATCCACCTTCAATATCTACAGTAGCGGCCTGGAACACATCCAACTTCAATATCTCCAGGAGCGGCCTGGAACACGTCCGCCTTCCATACCTCCAGGAGCGGCCCGGAACACATCTACCTTCAATATCTCCAGGAGCAGCGTGGAACACATCCACCTTCCTGAAACACGTCCGCCTTCAATATCTCCAGAAGCGGCCTGGAACACGTCCACCTTCAAAATCTCCAGGAGTGGCCTGGAACACGTCCACCTTCATTTTATCCAGGAACGGCACGGAACACAACCATCTTCAATATCTCCAGGAGCGGTCAGGAACACATCCACCTTCCTGGAACACGTCCGCCTTCAATATGTCCAGGATAGGCCTGGAACACATCCACCTTCAATATCTCCAGGAGCGGCCTGGATCACATCCACCTTCAATATCTACAGGAGCGGCCTGGAACACATCCGCCTTCCATACCTCCAGGAGCGGCATGGAACACATCCAAATTCAATATCTCCAGGAGCAGCCGGGAACACATCCACCTTCAATATCTCCAGGATGCGGTCTGGAACACATCCAACTTCAATCTCTGCAGGAGCGGCCTGGAACACATCCTCCTTCAGTATCTCCAGGAGCGGCCTGGAACCCATCCGACTTCAATATCTCCAGGAAAAGCCTGGAACACAACCGCCTTCAATATTTCCAGGAGCGGCCCGGAACACATCCACCTTCCTGGAATACATCCGCCTTCCATATCTCCAGGTGCGGCCTGGATCACATCCAACTTCAATACCTCCAGGAGCGGCCTGGAACACATCCAACTTTAGTATCTCAAGGAGAACCCTGGAACACGTCCGCCATCAATATCTCCAGGAGCAGCCTGGATCACATCCACCTTCAATATCTCCAGGAGCAGCCTGGAACACATCCACCTTCAATATCTCGTGGAGTGGCGTGGAACACAGCCACCTTCAGTATCTCCAGGAGCAGCCGGGAACACGTCCGCCATCAATATCTCCAGGATCGGCCTGGAACACATCCGCCTTCCATATCTACAGGAGCGGCCTGGAACACATCCACCTTCCTGGAACACGTCCGCCTTCTATATCTCCAGGAGTAGCCAGCAGCACATCCACCATCAATACCTCCAGGACTGGCCTGGAACACTTCCACCTTCAATATCTCAAGGAGCAGCCTGGATCACGTCCACCTTCAATATCTCCAGGAGCGGACTGGAACACGTCCACCATCAAAATCTCCAGGAGTGGCCTGGAACACGTCCACCTTCATTTTATCCAGGAACGGCACGGAACACAACCATCTTCAATATCTCCAGGAGCGGTCAGGAACACATCCACCTTCCTGGAACACGTCCGCCTTCAATATGTCCAGGATAGGCCTGGAACACATCCACCTTCAACATCTCCAGGAGCGGCCTGGAACACATCCACCTTCCTGGAACACGTCCGCCTTCTATATCTCCAGGAGCAGCCAGCAGCACATCCACCATCAATACCTCCAGAACTGGCCTGGAACACTTCCACCTTCAATATCTCAAGGAGCAGCCTGGATCACGTCCACCTTCAATATCTCCAGGAGCGGACTGGAGCACGTCCACCTTCAAAATCTCCAGGAGTGGCCTGGAACACGTCCACCTTCATTTTATCCAGGAACGGCACGGAACACAACCATCTTCAATATCTCCAAGAGCGGTCAGGAACACATCCACCTTCCTGGAACACGTCCGCCTTCAATATGTCCAGGATAGGCCTGGAACACATCCACCTTCAATATCTCCAGGAGCGGCCTGGATCACATCCACCTTCAATATCTACAGGAGCGGACTGGAACACGTCCACCATCAAAATCTCCAGGAGTGGCCTGGAACACGTCCACCTTCATTTTATCCAGGAACGGCACGGAACACAACCATCTTCAATATCTCCAGGAGCAGTCAGGAACACATCCACCTTCCTGGAACACGTCCGCCTTCAATATGTCCAGGATAGGCCTGGAACACATCCACCTTCAACATCTCCAGGAGCGGCCTGGAACACATCCACCTTCAATATCTACAGGAGCGGCCTGGAACACATCTGCCTTCCATATCTACAGGAGCGGCCTGGGACACATCCACCTTCCTGGAACACGTCCGCCTTCAATATCTCCAGAAGCGGCCTGGAACACGTCCACCTTCAAATTCTCCAGGAGCAGCCTGGATCACGTCCACCTTCATATCTCCAGGAGCAGCCTGGATCACATCCAACTTCAATATCTCCAGGAGCGGCCTGGAACACATCCACCTTCCTGGAACACGTCCGCCTTCTATATCTCCAGGAGCAGCCAGCAGCACATCCACCATCAATACCTCCAGAACTGGCCTGGAACACTTCCACCTTCAATATCTCAAGGAGCAGCCTGGATCACGTCCACCTTCAATATCTCCAGGAGCGGACTGGAACACGTCCACCTTCAAAATCTCCAGGAGTGGCCTGGAACACGTCCACCTTCATTTTCTCCAGGAACGGCACGGAACACAACCATCTTCAATATCTCCAGGAGCGGTCAGGAACACATCCACCTTCCTGGAACACGTCCGCCTTCAATATGTCCAGGATAGGCCTGGAACACATCCACCTTCAACATCTCCAGGAGCGGCCTGGAACACATCCTCCTTCAATATCTACAGTAGCGGCCTGGAACACATCCAACTTCAATATCTCCAGGAGCGGCCTGGAACACGTCCGCCTTCCATACCTCCAGGAGCGGCCCGGAACACATCTACCTTCAATATCTCCAGGAGCAGCGTGGAACACATCCACCTTCCTGAAACACGTCCGCCTTCAATATCTCCAGAAGCGGCCTGGAACACGTCTACCTTCAAAATCTCCAGGAGTGGCCTGGAACACGTCCACCTTCATTTTATCCAGGAACGGCACGGAACACAACCATCTTCAATATCTCCAGGAGCGGTCAGGAACACATCCACCTTCCTGGAACACGTCCGCCTTCAATATGTCCAGGATAGGACTGGAACACATCCACCTTCAATATCTCCAGGAGCGGCCTGGATCACATCCACCTTCAATATCTACAGGAGTGGCCTGGAACACATCCGCCTTCCATACCTCCAGGAGCGGCATGGAACACATCCAAATTCAATATCTCCAGGAGCAGCCGGGAACACATCCACCTTCAATATCTCCAGGATGCGGTCTGGAACACATCCAACTTCAATCTCTGCAGGAGCGTCCTGGAACACATCCTCCTTCAGTATCTCCAGGAGAGGCCTGGAACCCATCCGCCTCCAATATCTCCAGGAAAAGCCTGGAACACATCCACCTTCAATATCTCCAGGAGCGGCCTGGATCACATCCACCTTCCATACCTCCAGGAGCGGCCTGGAACACATCCACCTTCAATATCTCCAGGAGCGGCCTGGAACACATCCACCTTCAATATCTTCAGGAGCGGCCTGGAACACGTCTGCCTTCCATACCTCCAGGAGCGGCCTGGAACACATCCACCTTCAATATCTCCAGGAGCGGCCTGGAACACGTCCACCTTCAAATTCTCCAGGAGCAGCCTGGATAACATCCACCTTCAAGATCTCCAGGAGCGGCCTGGATCACATCCACCATCAATATCTCCAGGACCAGCCTGGAACACATCCACATTCAATATCTCCAGGAGTGGCCTGGATCACATCCACCTTCAACATCTCCAGGAGTGCTCGGGAACACATCCGGCTTCCATATCTCCAGGAGCGGCCGGGAACACATCCACCTTCAATATCTCCATGAGCTGCCTGGAACACATCCACCTTCAATATCTCCAGGAGCAGCCTGGATCACATCCACCTTCAATATCTCCAGGAGCGGTCTGGAACACGTCCACCTTCAATATCTCCAGGAGCAGCCTGGATCACATCCACCTTCAATATCTCCAGGAGCGGCATGGAACACATCCACCTTCATTCTATCCAGGAGGGGCCTGGAACATGTCCGCCTTCAATATTTCCAGGTCCAGCCTGGATCACATCCTACTTCAGTATCTCCAGGAGAGGCCTAGAACACAACCGCCTTCAATATTTCCAGGAGCGGCCTGGAACAATTCCACCTTCAGTATCTCCAGTAGCAGCCTGGAATACGTCCGCAATCAATATCTCCAGGAGCAGCCTGGAACACATCCGCCTTCCATATCTACAGGAGCGGCCTGGAACGCATCCACCTTCATGGAATACGTCCGCCTTCAATATCTCCAGGGACTGCCTGGAACACGTCCGCCTTCAGTATCTCCAGCAGTGGCCTGGAACATGTCCGCCTTCAATATCTGCAGGAGCGGCCTGGAACACATCCACCTTCAGTATCTCCAGGAGAGGCCTGAAAAACATCCGACTTCAATATCTCCAGGAGCAGCCTGGAACAGAACCGACTTCAATATCTCCAGGAGCGGTTTGGAACACATCCGCCTTCCTGGAATACATCCGCCTTCCATATCTCCAGGTGCAGCCTGGAACTCATCTACCTTCAAAATCTCCAGGAGTGGCCTGGAACACGTCCACCTTCATTTTCTCCAGGAAGGGCACGGAACACAACCATCTTCAATATCTCCAGGAGCGGTCAGGAACACATCCACCTTCCTGGAACACGTCCGCCTTCAATATGTCCAGGATAGGCCTGGAACACATCCACCTTCAACATCTCCAGGAGCGGCCTGGAACAAATCCACCTTCAATATCTACAGTAGCGGCCTGGAACACATCCAACTTCAATATCTCCAGGAGCGGCCTGGAACACGTCCGCCTTCCATACCTCCAGGAGCGGCCCGGAACACATCTACCTTCAATATCTCCAGGAGCAGCGTGGAACACATCCACCTTCCTGAAACACGTCCGCCTTCAATATCTCCAGAAGCGGCCTGGAACACGTCTACCTTCAAAATCTCCAGGAGTGGCCTGGAACACGTCCACCTTCATTTTATCCAGGAACGGCACGGAACACAACCATCTTCAATATCTCCAGGAGTGGCCTGGAACACGTCCACCTTCATTTTATCCAGGAACGGCACGGAACACAACCATCTTCAATATCTCCAGGAGCGGTCAGGAACACATCCACCTTCCTGGAACACGTCCGCCTTCAATATGTCCAGGATAGACCTGGAACACATCCACCTTCAACATCTCCAGGAGCGGCCTGGAACACATCCACCTTCCTGGAACACGTCCGCCTTCTATATCTCCAGGAGCAGCCAGCAGCACATCCACCATCAATACCTCCAGAACTGGCCTGGAACACTTCCACCTTCAATATCTCAAGGAGCAGCCTGGATCACGTCCACCTTCAAAATCTCCAGGAGCGGACTGGAGCACGTCCACCTTCAAAATCTCCAGGAGTGGCCTGGAACACGTCCACCTTCATTTTATCCAGGAACGGCACGGAACACAACCATCTTCAATATCTCCAAGAGCGGTCAGGAACACATCCACCTTCCTGGAACACGTCCGCCTTCAATATGTCCAGGATAGGCCTGGAACACATCCACCTTCAACATCTCCAGGAGCGGCCTGGAACACATCCACCTTCAATATCTACAGTAGCGGCCTGGAACACATCCAACTTCAATATCTCCAGGAGCGGCCTGGAACACGTCCGCCTTCCATACCTCCAGGAGCGGCCCGGAACACATCTACCTTCAATATCTCCAGGAGCAGCGTGGAACACATCCACCTTCCTGAAACACGTCCGCCTTCAATATCTCCAGAAGCGGACTGGAACACGTCCACCTTCAAAATCTCCAGGAGTGGCCTGGAACACGTCCACCTTCATTTTATCCAGGAACGGCACGGAACACAACCATCTTCAATATCTCCAGGAGCGGTCAGGAACACATCCAACTTCCTGGAACACGTCCGCCTTCAATATGTCCAGGATAGGCCTGGAACACATCCACCTTCAACATCTCCAGGAGCGGCCTGGAACACATCCACCTTCCTGGAACACGTCCGCCTTCTATATCTCCAGGAGCAGCCAGCAGCACATCCACCATCAATACCTCCAGAACTGGCCTGGAACACTTCCACCTTCAATATCTCAAGGAGCAGCCTGGATCACGTCCACCTTCAATATCTCCAGGAGCGGACTGGAGCACGTCCACCTTCAAAATCTCCATGAGTGGCCTGGAACACGTCCACCTTCATTTTATCCAGGAACGGCACGGAACACAACCATCTTCAATATCTCCAAGAGCGGTCAGGAACACATCCACCTTCCTGGAACACGTCCGCCTTCAATATGTCCAGGATAGGCCTGGAACACATCCACCTTCAACATCTCCAGGAGCGGCCTGGAACACATCCACCTTCAATATCTACAGTAGCGGCCTGGAACACATCCAACTTCAATATCTCCAGGAGCGGCCTGGAACACGTCCGCCTTCCATACCTCCAGGAGCGGCCCGGAACACATCTACCTTCAATATCTCCAGGAGCAGCGTGGAACACATCCACCTTCCTGAAACACGTCCGCCTTCAATATCTCCAGAAGCGGCCTGGAACACGTCCACCTTCAAAATCTCCAGGAGTGGCCTGGAACACGTCCACCTTCATTTTATCCAGGAACGGCACGGAACACAACCATCTTCAATATCTCCAGGAGCGGTCAGGAACACATCCACCTTCCTGGAACACGTCCGCCTTCAATATGTCCAGGATAGGCCTGGAACACATCCACCTTCAATATCTCCAGGAGCGGCCTGGATCACATCCACCTTCAATATCTACAGGAGCGGCCTGGAACACATCCGCCTTCCATACCTCCAGGAGCGGCATGGAACACATCCAAATTCAATATCTCCAGGAGCAGCCGGGAACACATCCACCTTCAATATCTCCAGGATGCGGTCTGGAACACATCCAACTTCAATCTCTGCAGGAGCGGCCTGGAACACATCCTCCTTCAGTATCTCCAGGAGCGGCCTGGAACCCATCCGACTTCAATATCTCCAGGAAAAGCCTGGAACACAACCGCCTTCAATATTTCCAGGAGCGGCCCGGAACACATCCACCTTCCTGGAATACATCCGCCTTCCATATCTCCAGGTGCGGCCTGGATCACATCCAACTTCAATACCTCCAGGAGCGGCCTGGAACACATCCAACTTTAGTATCTCAAGGAGAACCCTGGAACACGTCCGCCATCAATATCTCCAGGAGCAGCCTGGATCACATCCACCTTCAATATCTCCAGGAGCAGCCTGGAACACATCCACCTTCAATATCTCGTGGAGTGGCGTGGAACACAGCCACCTTCAGTATCTCCAGGAGCAGCCGGGAACACGTCCGCCATCAATATCTCCAGGATCGGCCTGGAACACATCCGCCTTCCATATCTACAGGAGCGGCCTGGAACACATCCACCTTCCTGGAACACGTCCGCCTTCTATATCTCCAGGAGTAGCCAGCAGCACATCCACCATCAATACCTCCAGGACTGGCCTGGAACACTTCCACCTTCAATATCTCAAGGAGCAGCCTGGATCACGTCCACCTTCAATATCTCCAGGAGCGGACTGGAACACGTCCACCATCAAAATCTCCAGGAGTGGCCTGGAACACGTCCACCTTCATTTTATCCAGGAACGGCACGGAACACAACCATCTTCAATATCTCCAGGAGCAGTCAGGAACACATCCACCTTCCTGGAACACGTCCGCCTTCAATATGTCCATGATAGGCTTGGAACACATCCACCTTCAACATCTCCAGGAGCGGCCTGGAACACATCCACCTTCAATATCTACAGGAGCGGCCTGGAACACATCTGCCTTCCATATCTACAGGAGCGGCCTGGGACACATCCACCTTCCTGGAACACGTCCGCCTTCAATATCTCCAGAAGCGGCCTGGAACACGTCCACCTTCAAATTCTCCAGGAGCAGCCTGGATCACGTCCACCTTCATATCTCCAGGAGCAGCCTGGATCACATCCAACTTCAATATCTCCAGGAGCGGCCTGGAACACATCCACCTTCCTGGAACACGTCCGCCTTCTATATCTCCAGGAGCAGCCAGCAGCACATCCACCATCAATACCTCCAGAACTGGCCTGGAACACTTCCACCTTCAACATCTCAAGGAGCAGCCTGGATCACGTCCACCTTCAATATCTCCAGGAGCGGACTGGAACACGTCCACCTTCAAAATCTCCAGGAGTGGCCTGGAACACGTCCACCTTCATTTTCTCCAGGAACGGCACGGAACACAACCATCTTCAATATCTCCAGGAGCGGTCAGGAACACATCCACCTTCCTGGAACACGTCCGCCTTCAATATGTCCAGGATAGGCCTGGAACACATCCACCTTCAACATCTCCAGCAGCGGCCTGGAACACATCCTCCTTCAATATCTACAGTAGCGGCCTGGAACACATCCAACTTCAATATCTCCAGGAGCGGCCTGGAACACGTCCGCCTTCCATACCTCCAGGAGCGGCCCGGAACACATCTACCTTCAATATCTCCAGGAGCAGCGTGGAACACATCCACCTTCCTGAAACACGTCCGCCTTCAATATCTCCAGAAGCGGCCTGGAACACGTCTACCTTCAAAATCTCCAGGAGTGGCCTGGAACACGTCCACCTTCATTTTATCCAGGAACGGCACGGAACACAACCATCTTCAATATCTCCAGGAGCGGTCAGGAACACATCCACCTTCCTGGAACACGTCCGCCTTCAATATGTCCAGGATAGGACTGGAACACATCCACCTTCAATATCTCCAGGAGCGGCCTGGATCACATCCACCTTCAATATCTACAGGAGTGGCCTGGAACACATCCGCCTTCCATACCTCCAGGAGCGGCATGGAACACATCCAAATTCAATATCTCCAGGAGCAGCCGGGAACACATCCACCTTCAATATCTCCAGGATGCGGTCTGGAACACATCCAACTTCAATCTCTGCAGGAGCGTCCTGGAACATATCCTCCTTCAGTATCTCCAGGAGAGGCCTGGAACCCATCCGCCTCCAATATCTCCAGGAAAAGCCTGGAACACATCCACCTTCAATATCTCCAGGAGCGGCCTGGATCACATCCACCTTCCATACCTCCAGGAGCGGCCTGGAACACATCCACCTTCAATATCTCCAGGAGCGGCCTGGAACACATCCACCTTCAATATCTCCAGGAGCGGCCTGGAACACGTCTGCCTTCCATACCTCCAGGAGCGGCCTGGAACACATCCACCTTCAATATCTCCAGGAGCGGCCTGGAACACGTCCACCTTCAAATTCTCCAGGAGCAGCCTGGATAACATCCACCTTCAAGATCTCCAGGAGCGGCCTGGATCACATCCACCATCAATATCTCCAGGACCAGCCTGGAACACATCCACATTCAATATCTCCAGGAGTGGCCTGGATCACATCCACCTTCAACATCTCCAGGAGTGCTCGGGAACACATCCGGCTTCCATATCTCCAGGAGCGGCCGGGAACACATCCACCTTCAATATCTCCATGAGCTGCCTGGAACACATCCACCTTCAATATCTCCAGGAGCAGCCTGGATCACATCCACCTTCAATATCTCCAGGAGCGGTCTGGAACACGTCCACCTTCAATATCTCCAGGAGCAGCCTGGATCACATCCACCTTCAATATCTCCAGGAGCGGCATGGAACACATCCACCTTCATTCTATCCAGGAGGGGCCTGGAACATGTCCGCCTTCAATATTTCCAGGTCCAGCCTGGATCACATCCTACTTCAGTATCTCCAGGAGAGGCCTAGAACACAACCGCCTTCAATATTTCCAGGAGCGGCCTGGAACAATTCCACCTTCAGTATCTCCAGTAGCAGCCTGGAATACGTCCGCAATCAATATCTCCAGGAGCAGCCTGGAACACATCCGCCTTCCATATCTACAGGAGCGGCCTGGAACGCATCCACCTTCCTGGAATACGTCCGCCTTCAATATCTCCAGGGACTGCCTGGAACACGTCCGCCTTCAGTATCTCCAGCAGTGGCCTGGAACATGTCCGCCTTCAATATCTGCAGGAGCGGCCTGGAACACATCCACCTTCAGTATCTCCAGGAGAGGCCTGAAAAACATCCGACTTCAATATCTCCAGGAGCAGCCTGGAACAGAACCGACTTCAATATCTCCAGGAGCGGTTTGGAACACATCCGCCTTCCTGGAATACATCCGCCTTCCATATCTCCAGGTGCAGCCTGGAACTCATCTACCTTCAAAATCTCCAGGAGTGGCCTGGAACACGTCCACCTTCATTTTCTCCAGGAAGGGCACGGAACACAACCATCTTCAATATCTCCAGGAGCGGTCAGGAACACATCCACCTTCCTGGAACACGTCCGCCTTCAATATGTCCAGGATAGGCCTGGAACACATCCACCTTCAACATCTCCAGGAGCGGCCTGGAACACATCCACCTTCAATATCTACAGTAGCGGCCTGGAACACATCCAACTTCAATATCTCCAGGAGCGGCCTGGAACACGTCCGCCTTCCATACCTCCAGGAGCGGCCCGGAACACATCTACCTTCAATATCTCCAGGAGCAGCGTGGAACACATCCACCTTCCTGAAACACGTCCGCCTTCAATATCTCCAGAAGCGGCCTGGAACACGTCTACCTTCAAAATCTCCAGGAGTGGCCTGGAACACGTCCACCTTCATTTTATCCAGGAACGGCACGGAACACAACCATCTTCAATATCTCCAGGAGTGGCCTGGAACACGTCCACCTTCATTTTATCCAGGAACGGCACGGAACACAACCATCTTCAATATCTCCAGGAGCGGTCAGGAACACAGCCACCTTCCTGGAACACGTCCGCCTTCAATATGTCCAGGATAGACCTGGAACACATCCACCTTCAACATCTCCAGGAGCGGCCTGGAACACATCCACCTTCCTGGAACACGTCCGCCTTCTATATCTCCAGGAGCAGCCAGCAGCACATCCACCATCAATACCTCCAGAACTGGCCTGGAACACTTCCACCTTCAATATCTCAAGGAGCAGCCTGGATCACGTCCACCTTCAATATCTCCAGGAGCGGACTGGAGCACGTCCACCTTCAAAATCTCCAGGAGTGGCCTGGAACACGTCCACCTTCATTTTATCCAGGAACGGCACGGAACACAACCATCTTCAATATCTCCAAGAGCGGTCAGGAACAGATCCACCTTCCTGGAACACGTCCGCCTTCAATATGTCCAGGATAGGCCTGGAACACATCCACCTTCAACATCTCCAGGAGCGGCCTGGAACACATCCACCTTCAATATCTACAGTAGCGGCCTGGAACACATCCAACTTCAATATCTCCAGGAGCGGCCTGGAACACGTCCGCCTTCCATACCTCCAGGAGCGGCCCGGAACACATCTACCTTCAATATCTCCAGGAGCAGCGTGGAACACATCCACCTTCCTGAAACACGTCCGCCTTCAATATCTCCAGAAGCGGACTGGAACACGTCCACCATCAAAATCTCCAGGAGTGGCCTGGAACACGTCCACCTTCATTTTATCCAGGAACGGCACGGAACACAACCATCTTCAATATCTCCAGGAGCGGTCAGGAACACATCCACCTTCCTGGAACACGTCCGCCTTCAATATGTCCAGGATAGGCCTGGAACACATCCACCTTCAACATCTCCAGGAGCGGCCTGGAACACATCCACCTTCCTGGAACACGTCCGCCTTCTATATCTCCAGGAGCAGCCAGCAGCACATCCACCATCAATACCTCCAGAACTGGCCTGGAACACTTCCACCTTCAATATCTCAAGGAGCAGCCTGGATCACGTCCACCTTCAATATCTCCAGGAGCGGACTGGAGCACGTCCACCTTCAAAATCTCCATGAGTGGCCTGGAACACGTCCACCTTCATTTTATCCAGGAACGGCACGGAACACAACCATCTTCAATATCTCCAAGAGCGGTCAGGAACAAATCCACCTTCCTGGAACACGTCCGCCTTCAATATGTCCAGGATAGGCCTGGAACACATCCACCTTCAACATCTCCAGGAGCGGCCTGGAACACATCCACCTTCAATATCTACAGTAGCGGCCTGGAACACATCCAACTTCAATATCTCCAGGAGCGGCCTGGAACACGTCCGCCTTCCATACCTCCAGGAGCGGCCCGGAACACATCTACCTTCAATATCTCCAGGAGCAGCGTGGAACACATCCACCTTCCTGAAACACGTCCGCCTTCAATATCTCCAGAAGCGGCCTGGAACACGTCCACCTTCAAAATCTCCAGGAGTGGCCTGGAACACGTCCACCTTCATTTTATCCAGGAACGGCACGGAACACAACCATCTTCAATATCTCCAGGAGCGGTCAGGAACACATCCACCTTCCTGGAACACGTCCGCCTTCAATATGTCCAGGATAGGCCTGGAACACATCCACCTTCAATATCTCCAGGAGCGGCCTGGATCACATCCACCTTCAATATCTACAGGAGCGGCCTGGAACACATCCGCCTTCCATACCTCCAGGAGCGGCATGGAACACATCCAAATTCAATATCTCCAGGAGCAGCCGGGAACACATCCACCTTCAATATCTCCAGGATGCGGTCTGGAACACATCCAACTTCAATCTCTGCAGGAGCGGCCTGGAACACATCCTCCTTCAGTATCTCCAGGAGCGGCCTGGAACCCATCCGACTTCAATATCTCCAGGAAAAGCCTGGAACACAACTGCCTTCAATATTTCCAGGAGCGGCCCGGAACACATCCACCTTCCTGGAATACATCCGCCTTCCATATCTCCAGGTGCGGCCTGGATCACATCCAACTTCAATACCTCCAGGAGCGGCCTGGAACACATCCAACTTTAGTATCTCAAGGAGAACCCTGGAACACGTCCGCCATCAATATCTCCAGGAGCAGCCTGGATCACATCCACCTTCAATATCTCCAGGAGCAGCCTGGAACACATCCACCTTCAATATCTCGTGGAGTGGCGTGGAACACAGCCACCTTCAGTATCTCCAGGAGCAGCCGGGAACACGTCCGCCATCAATATCTCCAGGATCGGCCTGGAACACATCCGCCTTCCATATCTACAGGAGCGGCCTGGAACACATCCACCTTCCTGGAACACGTCCGCCTTCTATATCTCCAGGAGTAGCCAGCAGCACATCCACCATCAATACCTCCAGGACTGGCCTGGAACACTTCCACCTTCAATATCTCAAGGAGCAGCCTGGATCACGTCCACCTTCAATATCTCCAGGAGCGGACTGGAACACGTCCACCATCAAAATCTCCAGGAGTGGCCTGGAACACGTCCACCTTCATTTTATCCAGGAACGGCACGGAACACAAACATCTTCAATATCTCCAGGAGCAGTCAGGAACACATCCACCTTCCTGGAACACGTCCGCCTTCAATATGTCCAGGATAGGCCTGGAACACATCCACCTTCAACATCTCCAGGAGCGGCCTGGAACACATCCACCTTCAATATCTACAGGAGCGGCCTGGAACACATCTGCCTTCCATATCTACAGGAGCGGCCTGGGACACATCCACCTTCCTGGAACACGTCCGCCTTCAATATCTCCAGAAGCGGCCTGGAACACGTCCACCTTCAAAATCTCCAGGAGTGGCCTGGAACACGTCCACCTTCATTTTATCCAGGAACGGCACGGAACACAACCATCTTCAATATCTCCAAGAGCGGTCAGGAACACATCCACCTTCCTGGAACACGTCCGCCTTCAATATGTCCAGGATCGGCCTGGAACACATCCACCTTCAACATCTCCAGGAGCGGCCTGGAACACATCCACCTTCAATATCTACAGTAGCGGCCTGGAACACATCCAACTTCAATATCTCCAGGAGCGGCCTGGAACACGTCCGCCTTCCATACCTCCAGGAGCGGCCCGGAACACATCTACCTTCAATATCTCCAGGAGCAGCGTGGAACACATCCACCTTCCTGAAACACGTCCGCCTTCAATATCTCCAGAAGCGGCCTGGAACACGTCCACCTTCAAAATCTCCAGGAGTGGCCTGGAACACGTCCACCTTCATTTTATCCAGGAACGGCACGGAACACAACCATCTTCAATATCTCCAGGAGCGGTCAGGAACACATCCACCTTCCTGGAACACGTCCGCCTTCAATATGTCCAGGATAGGCCTGGAACACATCCACCTTCAATATCTCCAGGAGCGGCCTGGATCACATCCACCTTCAATATCTACAGGAGCGGCCTGGAACACATCCGCCTTCCATACCTCCAGGAGCGGCATGGAACACATCCAAATTCAATATCTCCAGGAGCAGCCGGGAACACATCCACCTTCAATATCTCCAGGATGCGGTCTGGAACACATCCAACTTCAATCTCTGCAGGAGCGGCCTGGAACACATCCTCCTTCAGTATCTCCAGGAGCGGCCTGGAACCCATCCAACTTCAATATCTCCAGGAAAAGCCTGGAACACAACCGCCTTCAATATTTCCAGGAGCGGCCCGGAACACATCCACCTTCCTGGAATACATCCGCCTTCCATATCTCCAGGTGCGGCCTGGATCACATCCAACTTCAATACCTCCAGGAGCGGCCTGGAACACATCCAACTTTAGTATCTCAAGGAGAACCCTGGAACACGTCCGCCATCAATATCTCCAGGAGCAGCCTGGATCACATCCACCTTCAATATCTCCAGGAGCAGCCTGGAACACATCCACCTTCAATATCTCGTGGAGTGGCGTGGAACACAGCCACCTTCAGTATCTCCAGGAGCAGCCGGGAACACGTCCGCCATCAATATCTCCAGGATCGGCCTGGAACACATCCGCCTTCCATATCTACAGGAGCGGCCTGGAACACATCCACCTTCCTGGAACACGTCCGCCTTCTATATCTCCAGGAGTAGCCAGCAGCACATCCACCATCAATACCTCCAGGACTGGCCTGGAACACTTCCACCTTCAATATCTCAAGGAGCAGCCTGGATCACGTCCACCTTCAATATCTCCAGGAGCGGACTGGAACACGTCCACCATCAAAATCTCCAGGAGTGGCCTGGAACACGTCCACCTTCATTTTATCCAGGAACGGCACGTAACACAAACATCTTCAATATCTCCAGGAGCAGTCAGGAACACATCCACCTTCCTGGAACACGTCCGCCTTCAATATGTCCAGGATAGGCCTGGAACACATCCACCTTCAACATCTCCAGGAGCGGCCTGGAACACATCCACCTTCAATATCTACAGGAGCGGCCTGGAACACATCTGCCTTCCATATCTACAGGAGCGGCCTGGGACACATCCACCTTCCTGGAACACGTCCGCCTTCAATATCTCCAGAAGCGGCCTGGAACACGTCCACCTTCAAATTCTCCAGGAGCAGCCTGGATCACGTCCACCTTCATATCTCCAGGAGCAGACTGGATCACATCCAACTTCAATATCTCCAGGAGCGGCCTGGAACACATCCACCTTCCTGGAACACGTCCGCCTTCTATATCTCCAGGAGCAGCCAGCAGCACATCCACCATCAATACCTCCAGAACTGGCCTGGAACACTTCCACCTTCAATATCTCAAGGAGCAGCCTGGATCACGTCCACCTTCAATATCTCCAGGAGCGGACTGGAACACGTCCACCTTCAAAATCTCCAGGAGTGGCCTGGAACACGTCCACCTTCATTTTCTCCAGGAAGGGCACGGAACACAACCATCTTCAATATCTCCAGGAGCGGTCAGGAACACATCCACCTTCCTGGAACACGTCCGCCTTCAATATGTCCAGGATAGGCCTGGAACACATCCACCTTCAACATCTCCAGGAGCGGCCTGGAACACATCCTCCTTCAATATCTACAGTAGCGGCCTGGAACACATCCAACTTCAATATCTCCAGGAGCGGCCTGGAACACGTCCGCCTTCCATACCTCCAGGAGCGGCCCGGAACACATCTACCTTCAATATCTCCAGGAGCAGCGTGGAACACATCCACCTTCCTGAAACACGTCCGCCTTCAATATCTCCAGAAGCGGCCTGGAACACGTCTACCTTCAAAATCTCCAGGAGTGGCCTGGAACACGTCCACCTTCATTTTATCCAGGAACGGCACGGAACACAACCATCTTCAATATCTCCAGGAGCGGTCAGGAACACATCCACCTTCCTGGAACACGTCCGCCTTCAATATGTCCAGGATAGGCCTGGAACACATCCACCTTCAATATCTCCAGGAGCGGCCTGGATCACATCCACCTTCAATATCTACAGGAGTGGCCTGGAACACATCCGCCTTCCATACCTCCAGGAGCGGCATGGAACACATCCAAATTCAATATCTCCAGGAGCAGCCGGGAACACATCCACCTTCAATATCTCCAGGATGCGGTCTGGAACACATCCAACTTCAATCTCTGCAGGAGCGTCCTGGAACACATCCTCCTTCAGTATCTCCAGGAGAGGCCTGGAACCCATCCGCCTCCAATATCTCCAGGAAAAGCCTGGAACACATCCACCTTCAATATCTCCAGGAGCGGCCTGGATCACATCCACCTTCCATACCTCCAGGAGCGGCCTGGAACACATCCACCTTCAATATCTCCAGGAGCGGCCTGGAACACATCCACCTTCAATATCTCCAGGAGCGGCCTGGAACACGTCCGCCTTCCATACCTCCAGGAGCGGCCTTGAACACATCCACCTTCAATATCTCCAGGAGCGGCCTGGAACACGTCCACCTTCAAATTCTCCAGGAGCAGCCTGGATAACATCCACCTTCAAGATCTCCAGGAGCGGCCTGGATCACATCCACCATCAATATCTCCAGGACCAGCCTGGAACACATCCACATTCAATATCTCCAGGAGTGGCCTGGATCACATCCACCTTCAACATCTCCAGGAGTGCTCGGGAACACATCCGGCTTCCATATCTCCAGGAGCGGCCGGGAACACATCCACCTTCAATATCTCCATGAGCTGCCTGGAACACATCCACCTTCAATATCTCCAGGAGCAGCCAGGATCACATCCACCTTCAATATCTCCAGGAGCGGTCTGGAACACGTCCACCTTCAATATCTCCAGGAGCAGCCTGGATCACATCCACCTTCAATATCTCCAGGAGCGGCATGGAACACATCCACCTTCATTCTATCCAGGAGGGGCCTGGAACATGTCCGCCTTCAATATTTCCAGGTCCAGCCTGGATCACATCCTACTTCAGTATCTCCAGGAGAGGCCTAGAACACAACCGCCTTCAATATTTCCAGGAGCGGCCTGGAACAATTCCACCTTCAGTATCTCCAGTAGCAGCCTGGAATACGTCCGCAATCAATATCTCCAGGAGCAGCCTGGAACACATCCGCCTTCCATATCTACAGGAGCGGCCTGGAACGCATCCACCTTCCTGGAATACGTCCGCCTTCAATATCTCCAGGGACTGCCTGGAACACGTCCGCCTTCAGTATCTCCAGCAGTGGCCTGGAACATGTCCGCCTTCAATATCTGCAGGAGCGGCCTGGAACACATCCACCTTCAGTATCTCCAGGAGAGGCCTGAAAAACATCCGACTTCAATATCTCCAGGAGCAGCCTGGAACAGAACCGACTTCAATATCTCCAGGAGCGGTTTGGAACACATCCGCCTTCCTGGAATACATCCGCCTTCCATATCTCCAGGTGCAGCCTGGAACTCATCTACCTTCAAAATCTCCAGGAGTGGCCTGGAACACGTCCACCTTCATTTTCTCCAGGAAGGGCACGGAACACAACCATCTTCAATATCTCCAGGAGCGGTCAGGAACACATCCACCTTCCTGGAACACGTCCGCCTTCAATATGTCCAGGATAGGCCTGGAACACATCCACCTTCAACATCTCCAGGAGCGGCCTGGAACACATCCACCTTCAATATCTACAGTAGCGGCCTGGAACACATCCAACTTCAATATTTCCAGGAGCGGCCTGGAACACGTCCGCCTTCCATACCTCCAGGAGCGGCCCGGAACACATCTACCTTCAATATCTCCAGGAGCAGCGTGGAACACATCCACCTTCCTGAAACACGTCCGCCTTCAATATCTCCAGAAGCGGCCTGGAACACGTCTACCTTCAAAATCTCCAGGAGTGGCCTGGAACACGTCCACCTTCATTTTATCCAGGAACGGCACGGAACACAACCATCTTCAATATCTCCAGGAGCGGTCAGGAACACATCCACCTTCCTGGAACACGTCCGCCTTCAATATGTCCAGGATAGGCCTGGAACACATCCACCTTCAATATCTCCAGGAGCGGCCTGGATCACATCCACCTTCAATATCTACAGGAGTGGCCTGGAACACATCCGCCTTCCATACCTCCAGGAGCGGCATGGAACACATCCAAATTCAATATCTCCAGGAGCAGCCGGGAACACATCCACCTTCAATATCTCCAGGATGCGGTCTGGAACACATCCAACTTCAATCTCTGCAGGAGCGGCCTGGAACACATCCTCCTTCAGTATCTCCAGGAGTGGCCTGGAACCCATCCGCCTCCAATATCTCCAGGAAAAGCCTGGAACACATCCACCTTCAATATCTCCAGGAGCGGCCTGGATCACATCCACCTTCCATACCTCCAGGAGCGGCCTGGAACACATCCACCTTCAATATCTCCAGGAGCGGCCTGGAACACATCCACCTTCAATATCTCCAGGAGCGGCCTGGAACACGTCCGCCTTCCATACCTCCAGGAGCGGCCTGGAACACATCCACCTTCAATATCTCCAGGAGCGGCCTGGAACACGTCCACCTTCAAATTCTCCAGGAGCAGCCTGGATAACATCCACCTTCAAGATCTCCAGGAGCGGCCTGGATCACATCCACCATCAATATCTCCAGGACCAGCCTGGAACACATCCACATTCAATATCTCCAGGAGTGGCCTGGATCACATCCACCTTCAACATCTCCAGGAGTGCTCGGGAACACATCCGGCTTCCATATCTCCAGGAGCGGCCGGGAACACATCCACCTTCAATATCTCCATGAGCTGCCTGGAACACATCCACCTTCAATATCTCCAGGAGCAGCCAGGATCACATCCACCTTCAATATCACCAGGAGCGGTCTGGAACACGTCCACCTTCAATATCTCCAGGAGCAGCCTGGATCACATCCACCTTCAATATCTCCAGGAGCGGCATGGAACACATCCACCTTCATTCTATCCAGGAGGGGCCTGGAACATGTCCGCCTTCAATATTTCCAGGTCCAGCCTGGATCACATCCTACTTCAGTATCTCCAGGAGAGGCCTAGAACACAACCGCCTTCAATATTTCCAGGAGCGGCCTGGAACAATTCCACCTTCAGTATCTCCAGTAGCAGCCTGGAATACGTCCGCAATCAATATCTCCAGGAGCAGCCTGGAACACATCCGCCTTCCATATCTACAGGAGCGGCCTGGAACGCATCCACCTTCCTGGAATACGTCCGCCTTCAATATCTCCAGGGACTGCCTGGAACACGTCCGCCTTCAGTATCTCCAGCAGTGGCCTGGAACATGTCCGCCTTCAATATCTGCAGGAGCGGCCTGGAACACATCCACCTTCAGTATCTCCAGGAGAGGCCTGAAAAACATCCGACTTCAATATCTCCAGGAGCAGCCTGGAACAGAACCGACTTCAATATCTCCAGGAGCGGTTTGGAACACATCCACCTTCCTGGAATACATCCGCCTTCCATATCTCCAGGTGCAGCCTGGAACTCATCTACCTTCCATATCTCCAGGAGCGGCCTGGAACACATCCACCTTCAATTTCTCTAGGAGCGGCATGGAACACTTCAGACTTCAATATCTCCAGGAGCGGCCTGGAACACATCCGCCTTCCATATCTCCAGGAGCGACCTGGAACACATCCACCTTCCTGGAACACATCTGCCTTCAATATCTCCAGGAGCGGCCTGGAACACATCCACCTTCAATTTCTCTAGGAGCGGCATGGAACACTTCCGACTTCAATATCTCCAGGAGCGGCCTGGAACACATCCGCCTTCCATATCTCCAGGAGCGACCTGGAACACGTCCACCTTCAATACCTCCAGGAGCGGACAGGAAAACATCCGCCTTCAATATCTCCAGGAGCGGCCTGGAACACATCCGCCTTCCATATCTCCAGGAGCGGCCTGTATCACATCCACCTTCAATATCTCCAGGAGCGGCCTAGAACACATCCACCTTGAATATCTCCAGGAGCGACCTGGAACACGTCAACCTTCAATATCTCCAGGAGCGGCCTGGAACACATCCACCTTCGATATCTCCAGTAGCGGCCCAGAACATGCCCGCCTTCCATATCTCCAGGAGCGACCTGGAACACATCCACTTTCAATATCTCCAGGAGCAGCCTGGACCACATCCTCCTTCAATATCTCCAGGAGCGGCCTGGAACACGTCAACCTTCAACATCTCTAGGAGCGGCCTGGAACACGTCCACCTTCAATATCACCAGGAGCAGCCTGAATCCCATCCACCTTCAATATCTCCAGGAGCAGCCTGGAACACATCCACCTTCAATATCTCCAGGAGCGGTCAGGAACACATCCACCTTCCTGGAACACGTCCTCCTTCAATATCTCCAGGAGTGGCATGGAACACATCCACCTTCAATATCTCCAGGATGCAGTCTGGAACACGTCCGCCTTCAATATCTCCAGCAGCGGCCTGGAACACGTCCACCTTCAGTATCTCCAGGAGCAGCCTGGACCACATCCACCTTCAATATCTCCAGGATCGGCCTGGAACACATCCGCCTTCCATATCTCCAGGAGCGGCATGGAACACATCCACCTTCCTGGAACACGTCCACCTTCAATATCTCCAGGAGCAGGCAGCAGCACATCCACCTTCAATATCTCTCCAGGACCGGCCGGAACACATCCACCTTCCTGGAACATGTCCGCCTTCAATATCTCCAGGAGCGTCCTGGAACACATCAACCTTCAATATCTCCAGGTGCGGCCTGGATCCCATCCAACTTCAATAACTCCAGGAGCGGCCTGGAACACATCCAACTTTAGTATCTCAAGCAGAAGCCTGGAACACGTCCTCCATCAATATCTCCTGGAGCGGCCTGGAACACATCCGCCATCCATATCTACAGGAGCGGCCTGGAACACATCCACCTTCCTGGAACACGTCCGCCTTCAATATCTCCAGGAGCAGCCAGCAGCACATCCACCTTCAATATCTCCAGGAGCGGCCTGGAACACGTCTGCCTTCAATATCTCCAGGAGCGGCCTGGAACACATCCACCTTCAATATCTCCAGGAGTGGCCTGGAACACATCCACCTTCAATATCTCCAGGAGCGGCCTGGATCACATCCACCTTCAATATCTCCAGGAGCGGCCTGGATCACATCCACCTTCAATATCTCCAGGAGCTGCCGGGAACACATCCACCTTCAATATCTCCAGGAGCAGCCTGGAACACATCCACCTTCAATATCTCCAGGAGCGGACAGGAACACATCCACCTTCCTGGAACACGTCTGCCGTCAATATCTCCAGGAGCTGCCGGGAACACATCCGCCTTCAATATCTCCAGCAGCGGCCTGGAACAGGTCCACCATCAATATCTCCAGGAGCAGCCTGGATCACATCCACCTTCAATATCTCCAGGAGCAGCCTGGAACAGATCCGCCTTCAATATCTCCAGCAGCAGCCTGGAACACATCCATCATCAATATCTCCAGGAGCGGCCTGGATCACATCCACCTTCAATATCTCCAGGAGCAGCCTGGAACACATCAACCTTCAATATCTCGTGGAGTGGCGTGGAACACAGCCACCTTCAGTATCTCCAGGAGCAGCCTGGAACACGTCCGCCATCAATATCTCCAGGATCGGCCTGGAACACATCTGCCTTCCATATCTACAGGAGCGGCCTGGAACACATCCTCCTTCCTGGAACACGTCCGTCTTCAATATCTCCAGAAGCGGCCTGGAACACGTCCACCTTCAAATTCTCCAGGAGCAGCCTGGATCACGTCCACCTTCAATATCTCCAGGAGCAGCCTGGATCACATCCACCTTCAATATCTCCAGGAGCGGACTGGAACACGTCCACCTTCAAAATCTCCAGGAGCGGCCTGGAACACGTCCACCTTCATTTTATCCAGGAGCGGCACGGAACACAACCACCTTCAATATGTCCAGGAGCGGTCAGGAACACATCCACCTTCAATATCTCCAGGAGCAGACTGGAACACGTCCACCTTCAAAATCTCCAGGAGCGGCCTGTATCACATCCACCTTCAATATCTCCAGGAGCGGCCTAGAACACATCCACCTTGAATATCTCCAGGAGCGACCTGGAACACGTCAACCTTCAATATCTCCAGGAGCGGCCTGGAACACATCCACCTTCAATATCTCCAGTAACGGCCCAGAACATGCCCGCCTTCCATATCTCCAGGAGCGACCTGAACACATTCACTTTCAATATCTCCAGGAGCAGCCTGGAACACATCCTCCTTCAATACCTCCAGGAGCGGCCTGGAACACGTCAACCTTCAACATCTCTAGGAGCGGCCTGGAACACGTCCACCTTCAATATCACCAGGAGCAGCCTGAATCACATCCACCTTCAATATCTCCAGGAGCAGCCTGGAACACATCCACCTTCAATATCTCCAGGAGCGGTCAGGAACACATCCACCTTCCTGGAACACGTCCTCCTTCAATATCTCCAGGAGTGGCATGGAACACATCCACCTTCATTATATCCAGTAGGGGCCTGGAACACTTCAACCTTCAATATCTCCAGGATCGGCCTGGAACACATCCGCCTTCCATATCTCCAGGAGCGGCATGGAACACATCCACCTTCCTGGAACACGTCCACCTTCAATATCTCCAGGAGCAGGCAGCAGCACATCCACCTTCAATATCTCCAGGAGCGTCCTGGAACACATCAACCTTCAATATCTCCAGGTGCGGCCTGGATCCCATCCAGCTTCAATAACTCCAGGAGCGGCCTGGAACACATCCAACTTTAGTATCTCAAGGAGAAGCCTGGAACACGTCCTCCATCAATATCTCCTGGAGCGGCCTGGAACACATCCGCCATCCATATCTACAGGAGCGGCCTGGAACACATCCACCTTCCTGGAACACGTCCGCCTTCAATATCTCCAGGAGCAGCCAGCAGCACATCCACCTTCAATATCTCCAGGAGCGGCCTGGAACACGTCTGCCTTCAATATCTCCAGGAGCGGCCTGGAACACATCCACCTTCAATATCTCCAGGAGTGGCCTGGAACACATCCACCTTCAATATCTCCAGGAGCGGCCTGGATCACATCCACCTTCAATATCTCCAGGAGCGGCCTGGATCACATCCACCTTCAATATCTCCAGGAGCTGCCGCGAACACATCCACCTTCAATATCTCCAGGAGCAGCCTGGAACACATCCACCTTCAATATCTCCAGGAGCGGACAGGAACACATCCACCTTCCTGGAACACGTCTGCCTTCAATATCTCCAGGAGCTGCCGGGAACACATCCGCCTTCAATATCTCCAGCAGCGGCCTGGAACAGGTCCACCATCAATATCTCATGGAGCAGCCTGGATTACATCCACCTTCAATATCTCCAGGAGCAGCCTGGAACAGATCCGCCTTCAATATCTCCAGCAGCAGCCTGGAACACTTCCATCATCAATATCTCCAGGAGCGGCCTGGATCACATCCACCTTCAATATCTCCAGGAGCAGCCTGGAACACATCCACCTTCAATATCTCGTGGAGTGGCGTGGAACACAGCCACCTTCAGTATCTCCAGGAGCAGCCTGGAACACGTCCGCCATCAATATCTCCAGGATCGTCCTGGAACACATCTGCCTTCCATATCTACAGGAGCGGCCTGGAACACATCCTCCTTCCTGGAACACGTCCGTCTTCAATATCTCCAGAAGCGGCCTGGAACACGTCCACCTTCAAATTCTCCAGGAGCAGCCTGGATCACGTCGACCTTCAATATCTCCAGGAGCAGCCTGGATCACATCCACCTTCAATATCTCCAGGAGCGGACTGGAACACGTCCACCTTCAAAATCTCCAGGAGCGGCCTGGAACACGTCCACCTTCATTTTATCCAGGAGCGGCACGGAACACAACCACCTTCAATATGTCCAGGAGCGGTCAGGAACACATCCACCTTCAATATCTCCAGGAGCAGACTGGAACACGTCCACCTTCAAAATCTCCAGGAGCGGCCTGGAACACGTCCACCTTCATTTTATCCAGGAGCGGCACGGAACACAACCACCTTCAATATCTCCAGGAGCGGTCAGGAACACATCCACCTTCCTGGTACACGTCCGCCTTCAATATGTCCAGGATAGGCCTGGAACACGTCCGCCTTCAATATCTCCAGGAGCGGCCGGGAACACATCCACCTTCAATATCTCCAGGAGCGGCCTGGAACACGTCCGCCTTCCATACCTCCAGGAGCGGCCTGGAACACATCTACCTTCAATATCTCCAGGACCAGCCTGGAACACATCCACCTTCCTGAAACACATCCGCCTTCAATATCTCCAGAAGCGGCCTGGAACACGTCCACATTCAAATTCTCCAGGAGCAGCCTGGATCACATCCACCTTCAATATCTCCAGGAGCGGTCTGGAAAACGTCCGCCTTCAAAATCTCCAGGAGCGGCCTGGATCACATCCACCTTCAACATATCCTGGAGTGCCCGGGAACACATCTGGCTTCCATATCTCCAGGAGCGGCTGGGAACACATCCACCTTCAATATCTCCATGAGCGGCCTGAAACACGTCTGCCTTCAATATCTCCAGGAGCAGCCTGGATCACATCCACCTTCAATATCTCCAGGAGCGGCCTGGAACACACCCACCTTCAACATCTCCAGTAGCGGCCCAGAACATGCCCGCCTTCCATATCTCCAGGAGCGACCTGGAACACATCCACTTTCAATATCTCCAGGAGCAGCCTGGATCACATCCACCTTCAATATCTCCAGGAGCAGCCTGGAACACATCCACCTTCAATATCTCCAGGATCGGTCTGGAACACGTCCGCCTTCAAAATCTCCAGGAGCTGCCTGGAGCACGTTCACCCTCAATATCTCCAGGAGCAGCCTGGAACACATCCACCTTCAATATCTCCAGGATCGGTCTGGAACATGTCCGCCTTCAATATCTCCAGCAGCGGCCTGGAACACATCCACCTTCAATATCTCCAGGAGTGGCCTGGAACACATCCACCTTCAATATCTCCAGGAGCGACCTGGAACACATCCACTTTCAATATCTCCAGGAGCAGCCTGGACCACATCCTCCTTCAATATCTCCAGGAGCGGCCTGGAACACGTCAACCTTCAACATCTCTAGGAGCGGCCTGGAACACGTCCACCTTCAATATCACAAGGAGCAGCCTGAATCACATCCACATTCAATATCTCCAGGAGCAGCCTGGAACACATCCACCTTCAATATCTCCAGGAGCGGTCAGGAACACATCCACCTTCCTGGAACACGTCCTCCTTCAATATCTCCAGGAGTGGCATGGAACACATCCACCTTCATTATATCCAGTAGGGGCCTGGAACACTTCAACCTTCAATATCTCCAGGAGAGGACTGGAACACGTCCACCTTCAATATCTCCAGGAGCGGCCTGGAACACATCCACCTTCAATATCTCCAGGATGCAGTCTGGAACACGTCCGCCTTCAATATCTCCAGCAGCGGCCTGGAACACGTCCACCTTCAGTATCTCCAGGAGCAGCCTGGACCACATCCACCTTCAATATCTCCAGGATCGGCCTGGACCACATCCGCCTTCCATATCTCCAGGAGCGGCATGGAACACATCCACCTTCCTGGAACACGTCCACCTTCAATATCTCCAGGAGCAGGCAGCAGCACATCCACCTTCAATATCTCCAGGTGCGGCCTGGATCCCATCCAACTTCAATAACTCCAGGAGCGGCCTGGAACACATCCAACTTTAGTATCTCAAGGAGAAGCCTGGAACACATCCTCCATCAATATCTCCTGGAGCGGCCTGGAACACATCCGCCATCCATATCTACAGGAGCGGCCTGGAACACATCCACCTTCCTGGAACACGTCCGCCTTCAATATCTCCTGGAGCAGCCAGCAGCACATCCACCTTCAATATCTCCAGGAGCGGCCTGGAACACGTCTGCCTTCAATATCTCCAGGAGCGGCCTGGAACACATCCACCTTCAATATCTCCAGGAGTGGCCTGGAACACATCCAACTTCAATATCTCCAGGAGCGGCCTGGATCACATCCACCTTCAATATCTCCAGGAGCGGCCTGGATCACATCCACCTTCAATATCTCCAGGAGCAGCCTGGAACACATCCACCTTCAATATCTCCAGGAGCAGCCTGGAACACATCCACCTTCAATATCTCCAGGAGCGGACAGGAACACATCCACCTTCCTGGAACACGTCTGCCTTCAATATCTCCAGGAGCTGCCGGGAACACATCCGCCTTCAATATCTCCAGCAGCGGACTGGAACTGGTCCATCATCAATATTTCCAGGAGCAGCCTGGATCACATCCACCTTCAATATCTCCAGGAGCAGCCTGGAACAGATCCGCCTTCAATATCTCCAGCAGCAGCCTGGAACACTTCCATCATCAATATCTCCTGGAGCGGCCTGGATCACATCCACCTTCAATATCTCCAGGAGCAGCCTGGAACACATCCACCTTCAATATCTCGTGGAGTGGAGTGGAACACAGCCACCTTCAGTATCTCCAGGAGCAGACTGGAACACGTCCGCCATCAATATCTCCAGGATCGGCCTGGAACACATCTGCCTTCCATATCTACAGGAGCGGCCTGGAACACATCCTCCTTCCTGGAACACGTCCGTCTTCAATACCTCCAGAAGCGGCCTGGAACACGACCACCTTCAAATTCTCCAGGAGCAGCCTGGATCACGTCCACCTTCAATATCTCCAGGAGCAGCCTGGATCACATCCACCTTCAATATCTCCAGGAGCGGCCTAGAACACATCCACCTTGAATATCTCCAGGAGCGACCTGGAACACGTCAACCTTCAATATCTCCAGGAGCGGCCTGGTACACATCCACCTTCAATATCTCAATTGGGGCCCAGAACATGCCCGCCTTCCATATCTCCAGGAGCGACCTGGAACACATTCACTTTCAATATCTCCAGGAGCAGCCTGGACCACATCCTCCTTCAATATCTCCAGGAGCGGCCTGGAACACGTCAACCTTCAACATCTCTAGGAGCGGCCTGGAACACGTCCACCTTCAATATCACCAGGAGCAGCCTGAATCACATCCACCTTCAATATCTCCAGGAGCAGCCTGGAACACATGCACCTTCAATATCTCCAGGAGCGGTCAGGAACACATCCACCTTCCTGGAACACGTCCTCCTTCAATATCTCCAGGAGTGGCATGGAACACATCCACCTTCATTATATCCAGTAGGGGCCTGGAACACTTCAACCTTCAATATCTCCAGGAGCGGCCTGGAACACATCCACCTTCATTATATCCAGGAGAGGCCTGGAACACGTCCACCTTCAATATCTCCAGGAGCGGCCTGGAACACATCCACCTTCAATATCTCCAGGATCGGCCTGGAACACATCCGCCTTCCATATCTCCAGGAGCGGCATGGAACACATCCACCTTCCTGGAACACGTCCACCTTCAATATCTCCAGGAGCAGGCAGCAGCACATCCACCTTCAATATCTCCAGGAGCGTCCTGGAACACATCAACCTTCAATATCTCCAGGTGCGGCCTGGCTCCCATCCAACTTCAATAACTCCAGGAGCGGCCTGGAACACATCCAACTTTAGTATCTCAAGGAGAAGCCTGGAACACGTCCTCCATCAATATCTCCTGGAGCGGCCTGGAACACATCCGCCATCCATATCTACAGGAGCGGCCTGGAACACATCCACCTTCCTGGAACACGTCCGCCTTCAATATCTCCAGGAGCAGCCAGCAGCACATCCACCTTCAATATCTCCAGGAGCGGCCTGGAACACGTCTGCCTTCAATATCTCCAGGAGCGGCCTGGAACACATCCGCCTTCCATATCTCCAGGAGCGGCCTGTATCACATCCACCTTCAATATCTCCAGGAGCGGCCTAGAACACATCCACCTTGAATATCTCCAGGAGCGACCTGGAACACGTCAACCTTCAATAACTCCAGGAGCGGCCTGGAACACATCCACCTTCAATATCTCCAGTAGCGGCCCAGAACATGCCCGCCTTCCATATCTCCAGGAGCGACCTGGAACACATCCACTTTCAATATCTCCAGGAGCAGCCTGGACCACATCCTCCTTCAATATCTCCAGGAGCGGCCTGGAACACGTCAACCTTCAACATCTCTAGGAGCGGCCTGGAACACGTCCACCTTCAATATCACCAGGAGCAGCCTGAATCACATCCACCTTCAATATCTCCAGGAGCAGCCTGGAACACATCCACCTTCAATATCTCCAGGAGCGGTCAGGAACACATCCACCTTCCTGGAACACGTCCTCCTTCAATATCTCCAGGAGTGGCATGGAACACATCCACCTTCATTATATCCAGTAGGGGCCTGGAACACTTCAACCTTCAATATCTCCAGGAGAGGCCTGGAACACGTCCACCTTCAATATCTCCAGGAGCGGCCTGGAACACATCCACCTTCAATATCTCCAGGATGCAGTCTGGAAAACGTCCGCCTTCAATATCTCCAGCAGCGGCCTGGAACACGTCCACCTTCAGTATCTCCAGGAGCAGCCTGGACCACATCCACCTTCAATATCTCCAGGATCGGCCTGGAACACATCCGCCTTCCATATCTCCAGGAGCGGCTTGGAACACATCCACCTTCCTGGAACACGTCCACCTTCAATATCTCCAGGAGCAGGCAGCAGCACATCCACCTTCAATATCTCCAGGTGCGGCCTGGATCCCATCCAACTTCAATAACTCCAGGAGCGGCCTGGAACACATCCAACTTTAGTATCTCAAGGAGAAGCCTGGAACACGTCCTCCATCAATATCTCCTGGAGCGGCCTGGAACACATCCGCCATCCATATCTACAGGAGCGGCCTGGAACACATCCACCTTCAATATCTCCAGGAGTGGCCTGGAACACATCCACCTTCAATATCTCCAGGAGCGGCCTGGATCACATCCACCTTCAATATCTCCAGGAGCGGCCTGGATCACATCCACCTTCAATATCTCCAGGAGCGGCCGGGAACACATCCACCTTCAATATCTCCAGGAGCAGCCTGGAACACATCCACCTTCAATATCTCCAGGAGCGGACAGGAACACATCCACCTTCCTGGAACACATCCACCTTCAATATCTCCAGGAGCAGCCTGGAACACATCCACCTTCAATATCTCCAGGAGCGGACAGGAACACATCCACCTTCCTGGAACACATCCGCCTTCAATATCTCCAGCAGCGGACTGGAACTGGTCCATCATCAATATCTCCAGGAGCAGCCTGGATCACATCCACCTTCAATATCTCCAGGAGCAGCCTGGAACAGATCCGCCTTCAATATCTCCAGCAGCAGCCTGGAACACTTCCATCATCAATATCTCCTGGAGAGGCCTGGATCACATCCACCTTCAATATCTCCAGGAGCAGCCTGGAACACATCCACCTTCAATATCTCGTGGAGTGGCGTGGAACACAGCCACCTTCAGTATCTCCAGGAGCAGACTGGAACACGTCCGCCATCAATATCTCCAGGATCGGCCTGGAACACATCTGCCTTCCATATCTACAGGAGCGGCCTGGAACACATCCTCCTTCCTGGAACACGTCCGTCTTCAATATCTCCAGAAGCGGCCTGGAACACGACCACCTTCAAATTCTCCAGGAGCAGCCTGGATCACGTCCACCTTCAATATCTCCAGGAGCAGCCTGGATCACATCCACCTTCAATATCTCCAGGAGCGGACTGGAACACGTCCACCTTCAAAATCTCCAGGAGCGGCCTGGAACACGTCCACCTTCATTTTATCCAGGAGCGGCACGGAACACAACCACCTTCAATATGTCCAGGAGCGGTCAGGAACACATCCACCTTCAATATCTCCAGGAGCAGACTGGAACACGTCCACCTTCAAAATCTCCAGGAGCGGCCTGTATCACATCCACCTTCAATATCTCCAGGAGCGGCCTAGAACACATCCACCTTGAATATCTCCAGGAGCGACCTGGAACACGTCAACCTTCAATATCTCCAGGAGCGGCCTGGAACACATCCACCTTCAATATCTCCAGTAGCGTCCCAGAACATGCCCGCCTTCCATATCTCCAGGAGAGACCTGGAACACATTCACTTTCAATATCTCCAGGAGCAGCCTGGACCACATCCTCCTTCAATATCTCCAGGAGCGGCCTGGAACACGTCAACCTTCAACATCTCTAGGAGCGGCCTGGAACACGTCCACCTTCAATATCACCAGGAGCAGCCTGAATCACATCCACCTTCAATATCTCCAGGAGCAGCCTGGAACACATCCACCTTCAATATCTCCAGGAGCGGTCAGGAACACATCCACCTTCCTGGAACACGTCCTCCTTCAATATCTCCAGGAGTGGCATGGAACACATCCACCTTCATTATATCCAGTAGGGGCCTGGAACACTTCAACCTTCAATATCTCCAGGAGAGGCCTGGAACACGTCCACCTTCAATATCTCCAGGAGCGGCCTGGAACACATCCACCTTCAATTTCTCCAGGATCGGCCTGGATCACATCCACCTTCAATATCTCCAGGAGCAGCCTGGAACACATCCACCTTCAATATCTCGTGGAGTGGCGTGGAACACAGCCACCTTCAGTATCTCCAGGAGCAGCCTGGAACACGTCCGCCATCAATATCTCCAGGATCGGCATGGAACACATCTGCCTTCCATATCTACAGGAGCGGCCTGGAACACATCCTCCTTCCTGGAACACGTCCGTCTTCAATATCTCCAGAAGCGGCCTGGAACACGTCCGCCATCAATATCTCCAGGATCGGCCTGGAACACATCTGCCTTCCATATCTCCAGGAGCGGCATGGAACACATCCACCTTCCTGGATCCCATCCAACTTCAATAACTCCAGGAGCGGCCTAAAACACATCCAACTTTAGTATCTCAAGGAGAAGCCTGGAACACGTCCACCTTCAATATCTCCAGGAGCAGCCTGGAACACATCCACCTTCAATATCTCCAGGAGCGGACAGGAACACATCCACCTTCCTGGAACACGTCTGCCTTCAATATCTCCAGGAGCTGCCGGGAACACATCCGCCTTCAATATCTCCAGCAGCGGACTGGAACTGGTCCATCATCAATATCTCCAGGAGCAGCCTGGATCACATCCACCTTCAATATCTCCAGGAGCAGCCTGGAACAGATCCGCCTTCAATATCTCCAGCAGCAGCCTGGAACACTTCCATCATCAATATCTCCTGGAGAGGCCTGGATCACATCCACCTTCAATATCTCCAGGAGCAGCCTGGAACACATCCACCTTCAATATCTCGTGGAGTGGCGTGGAACACAGCCACCTTCAGTATCTCCAGGAGCAGACTGGAACACGTCCGCCATCAATATCTCCAGGATCGGCCTGGAACACATCTGCCTTCCATATCTACAGGAGCGGCCTGGAACACATCCTCCTTCCTGGAACACGTCCGTCTTCAATATCTCCAGAAGCGGCCTGGAACACGTCCACCTTCAAATTCTCCAGGAGCAGCCTGGATCACGTCCACCTTCAATATCTCCAGGAGCAGCCTGGATCACATCCACCTTCAATATCTCCAGGAGCGGACTGGAACACGTCCACCTTCAAAATCTCCAGGAGCGGCCTGGAACACGTCCACCTTCATTTTATCCAGGAGCGGCACGGAACACAACCACCTTCAATATGTCCAGGAGCGGTCAGGAACACATCCACCTTCAATATCTCCAGGAGCAGACTGGAACACGTCCACCTTCAAAATCTCCAGGAGCGGCCTGTATCACATCCACCTTCAATATCTCCAGGAGCGGCCTAGAACACATCCACCTTGAATATCTCCAGGAGCGACCTGGAACACGTCAACCTTCAATATCTCCAGGAGCGGCCTGGAACACATCCACCTTCAATATCTCCAGTAGCGTCCCAGAACATGCCCGCCTTCCATATCTCCAGGAGAGACCTGGAACACATTCACTTTCAATATCTCCAGGAGCAGCCTGGACCACATCCTCCTTCAATATCTCCAGGAGCGGCCTGGAACACGTCAACCTTCAACATCTCTAGGAGCGGCCTGGAACACGTCCACCTTCAATATCACCAGGAGCAGCCTGAATCACATCCACCTTCAATATCTCCAGGAGCAGCCTGGAACACATCCACCTTCAATATCTCCAGGAGCGGTCAGGAACACATCCACCTTCCTGGAACACGTCCTCCTTCAATATCTCCAGGAGTGGCATGGAACACATCCACCTTCATTATATCCAGTAGGGGCCTGGAACACTTCAACCTTCAATATCTCCAGGAGAGGCCTGGAACACGTCCACCTTCAATATCTCCAGGAGCGGCCTGGAACACATCCACCTTCAATTTCTCCAGGATCGGCCTGGATCACATCCACCTTCAATATCTCCAGGAGCAGCCTGGAACACATCCACCTTCAATATCTCGTGGAGTGGCGTGGAACACAGCCACCTTCAGTATCTCCAGGAGCAGCCTGGAACACGTCCGCCATCAATATCTCCAGGATCGGCATGGAACACATCTGCCTTCCATATCTACAGGAGCGGCCTGGAACACATCCTCCTTCCTGGAACACGTCCGTCTTCAATATCTCCAGAAGCGGCCTGGAACACGTCCGCCATCAATATCTCCAGGATCGGCCTGGAACACATCTGCCTTCCATATCTCCAGGAGCGGCATGGAACACATCCACCTTCCTGGAACACGTCCACCTTCAATATCTCCAGGAGCAGGCAGCAGCACATCCACCTTCAATATCTCCAGGTGCGGCCTGGATCCCATCCAACTTCAATAACTCCAGGAGCGGCCTAAAACACATCCAACTTTAGTATCTCAAGGAGAAGCCTGGAAAACGTCCTCCATCAATATCTCCTGGAGCGGCCTGGAACACATCCGCCATCCATATCTACAGGAGCGGCCTGGAACACATCCACCTTCAATATCTCCAGGAGTGGCCTGGAA
The DNA here is from genome assembly GCF_030144855.1 of Hypanus sabinus. Classification (NCBI taxonomy): domain Eukaryota; kingdom Metazoa; phylum Chordata; class Chondrichthyes; order Myliobatiformes; family Dasyatidae; genus Hypanus; species Hypanus sabinus. Next base: position 16,252,747 of record NC_082722.1, on the reverse strand, counting down.
CACATCCACCTTCAATATCTCCAGGAGCGGCCTGGACCACATCCTCCTTCAATATCTCCAGGAGCGGCCTGGAACACGTCAACCTTCAACATCTCTAGGAGCGGCCTGGAACACGTCCACCTTCAATATCACCAGGAGCAGCCTGAATCACATCCACCTTCAATATCTCCAGGAGCAGCCTGGAACACATCCACCTTCAATATCTCCAGGAGCGGTCAGGAACACATCCACCTTCCTGGAACACGTCCTCCTTCAATATCTCCAGGAGTGGCATGGAACACATCCACCTTCATTATATCCAGTAGGGGCCTGGAACACTTCAACCTTCAATATCTCCAGGAGAGGCCTGGAACACGTCCACCTTCAATATCTCCAGGAGCGGCCTGGAACACATCCACCTTCAATATCTCCAGGATCGGCCTGGAACACATCCGCCTTCCATATCTCCAGGAGCGGCATGGAACACATCCACCTTCCTGGAACACGTCCACCTTCAATATCTCCAGGAGCAGGCAGCAGCACATCCACCTTCAATATCTCCAGGAGCGTCCTGGAACACATCAACCTTCAATATCTCCAGGTGCGGCCTGGCTCCCATCCAACTTCAATAACTCCAGGAGCGGCCTGGAACACATCCAACTTTAGTATCTCAAGGAGAAGCCTGGAACACGTCCTCCATCAATATCTCCTGGAGCGGCCTGGAACACATCCGCCATCCATATCTACAGGAGCGGCCTGGAACACATCCACCTTCCTGGAACACGTCCGCCTTCAATATCTCCAGGAGCAGCCAGCAGCACATCCACCTTCAATATCTCCAGGAGCGGCCTGGAACACGTCTGCCTTCAATATCTCCAGGAGCGGCCTGGAACACATCCGCCTTCCATATCTCCAGGAGCGGCCTGTATCACATCCACCTTCAATATCTCCAGGAGCGGCCTAGAACACATCCACCTTGAATATCTCCAGGAGCGACCTGGAAAACGTCAACCTTCAATAACTCCAGGAGCGGCCTGGAACACATCCACCTTCAATATCTCCAGTAGCGGCCCAGAACATGCCCGCATTCCATATCTCCAGGAGCGACCTGGAACACATCCACTTTCAATATCTCCAGGAGCAGCCTGGACCACATCCTCCTTCAATATCTCCAGGAGCGGCCTGGAACACGTCAACCTTCAACATCTCTAGGAGCGGCCTGGAACACGTCCACCTTCAATATCACCAGGAGCAGCCTGAATCACATCCACCTTCAATATCTCCAGGAGCAGCCTGGAACACATCCACCTTCAATATCTCCAGGAGCGGTTAGGAACACATCCACCTTCCTGGAACACGTCCTCCTTCAATATCTCCAGGAGTGGCATGGAACACATCCACCTTCATTATATCCAGTAGGGGCCTGGAACACTTCAACCTTCAATATCTCCAGGAGAGGCCTGGAACACGTCCACCTTCAATATCTCCAGGAGCGGCCTGGAACACATCCACCTTCAATATCTCCAGGAGCAGGCAGCAGCACATCCACCTTCAATATCTCCAGGTGCGGCCTGGATCCCATCCAACTTCAATAACTCCAGGAGCGGCCTGGAACACATCCAACTTTAGTATCTCAAGGAGAAGCCTGGAACACGTCCTCCATCAATATCTCCTGGAGCGGCCTGGAACACATCCGCCATCCATATCTACAGGAGCGGCCTGGAACACATCCACCTTCAATATCTCCAGGAGTGGCCTGGAACACATCCACCTTCAATATCTCCAGGAGCGGCCTGGATCACATCCACCTTCAATATCTCCAGGAGCGGCCTGGATCACATCCACCTTCAATATCTCCAGGAGCGGCCGGGAACACATCCACCTTCAATATCTCCAGGAGCAGCCTGGAACACATCCACCTTCAATATCTCCAGGAGCGGACAGGAACACATCCACCTTCCTGGAACACGTCTGCCTTCAATATCTCCAGGAGCTGCCGGGAACACATCCGCCTTCAATATCTCCAGCAGCGGACTGGAACTGGTCCATCATCAATATTTCCAGGAGCAGCCTGGATCACATCCACCTTCAATATCTCCAGGAGCAGCCTGGAACAGATCCGCCTTCAATATCTCCAGCAGCAGCCTGGAACACTTCCATCATCAATATCTCCTGGAGCGGCCTGGATCACATCCACCTTCAATATCTCCAGGAGCAGCCTGGAACACATCCACCTTCAATATCTCGTGGAGTGGCGTGGAACACAGCCACCTTCAGTATCTCCAGGAGCAGACTGGAACACGTCCGCCATCAATATCTCCAGGATCGGCCTGGAACACATCTGCCTTCCATATCTACAGGAGCGGCCTGGAACACATCCTCCTTCCTGGAACACGTCCGTCTTCAATACCTCCAGAAGCGGCCTGGAACACGTCCACCTTCAAATTCTCCAGGAGCAGCCTGGATCACGTCCACCTTCAATATCTCCAGGAGCAGCCTGGATCACATCCACCTTCAATATCTCCAGGAGCGGACTGGAACACGTCCACCTTCAAAATCTCCAGGAGCGGCCTGGAACACGTCCACCTTCATTTTATCCAGGAGCGGCACGGAACACAACCACCTTCAATATGTCCAGGAGCGGTCAGGAACACATCCACCTTCAATATCTCCAGGAGCGGCCTGGAACACATCCACCTTCAATATCTCCAGGAGCGTCCTGGAACACATCAACCTTCAATATCTCCAGGTGCGGCCTGGCTCCCATCCAACTTCAATAACTCCAGGAGCGGCCTGGAACACATCCAACTTTAGTATCTCAAGGAGAAGCCTGGAACACGTCCTCCATCAATATCTCCTGGAGCGGCCTGGAACACATCCGCCATCCATATCTACAGGAGCGGCCTGGAACACATCCACCTTCCTGGAACACGTCCGCCTTCAATATCTCCAGGAGCAGCCAGCAGCACATCCACCTTCAATATCTCCAGGAGCGGCCTGGAACACGTCTGCCTTCAATATCTCCAGGAGCGGCCTGGAACACATCCGCCTTCCATATCTCCAGGAGCGGCCTGTATCACATCCACCTTCAATATCTCCAGGAGCGGCCTAGAACACATCCACCTTGAATATCTCCAGGAGCGACCTGGAAAACGTCAACCTTCAATAACTCCAGGAGCGGCCTGGAACACATCCACCTTCAATATCTCCAGTAGCGGCCCAGAACATGCCCGCATTCCATATCTCCAGGAGCGACCTGGAACACATCCACTTTCAATATCTCCAGGAGCAGCCTGGACCACATCCTCCTTCAATATCTCCAGGAGCGGCCTGGAACACGTCAACCTTCAACATCTCTAGGAGCGGCCTGGAACACGTCCACCTTCAATATCACCAGGAGCAGCCTGAATCACATCCACCTTCAATATCTCCAGGAGCAGCCTGGAACACATCCACCTTCAATATCTACAGGAGCGGTTAGGAACACATCCACCTTCCTGGAACACGTCCTCCTTCAATATCTCCAGGAGTGGCATGGAACACATCCACCTTCATTATATCCAGTAGGGGCCTGGAACACTTCAACCTTCAATATCTCCAGGAGAGGCCTGGAACACGTCCACCTTCAATATCTCCAGGAGCGGCCTGGAACACATCCACCTTCAATATCTCCAGGAGCAGGCAGCAGCACATCCACCTTCAATATCTCCAGGTGCGGCCTGGATCCCATCCAACTTCAATAACTCCAGGAGCGGCCTGGAACACATCCAACTTTAGTATCTCAAGGAGAAGCCTGGAACACGTCCTCCATCAATATCTCCTGGAGCGGCCTGGAACACATCCGCCATCCATATCTACAGGAGCGGCCTGGAACACATCCACCTTCAATATCTCCAGGAGTGGCCTGGAACACATCCACCTTCAATATCTCCAGGAGCGGCCTGGATCACATCCACCTTCAATATCTCCAGGAGCGGCCTGGATCACATCCACCTTCAATATCTCCAGGAGCTGCCGGGAACACATCCACCTTCAATATCTCCAGGAGCAGCCTGGAACACATCCACCTTCAATATCTCCAGGAGCGGACAGGAACACATCCACCTTCCTGGAACACGTCTGCCTTCAATATCTCCAGGAGCTGCCGGGAACACATCCGCCTTCAATATCTCCAGCAGCGGACTGGAACTGGTCCATCATCAATATTTCCAGGAGCAGCCTGGATCACATCCACCTTCAATATCTCCAGGAGCAGCCTGGAACAGATCCGCCTTCAATATCTCCAGCAGCAGCCTGGAACACTTCCATCATCAATATCTCCTGGAGCGGCCTGGATCACATCCACCTTCAATATCTCCAGGAGCAGCCTGGAACACATCCACCTTCAATATCTCGTGGAGTGGCGTGGAACACAGCCACCTTCAGTATCTCCAGGAGCAGACTGGAACACGTCCGCCATCAATATCTCCAGGATCGGCCTGGAACACATCTGCCTTCCATATCTACAGGAGCGGCCTGGAACACATCCTCCTTCCTGGAACACGTCCGTCTTCAATACCTCCAGAAGCGGCCTGGAACACGTCCACCTTCAAATTCTCCAGGAGCAGCCTGGATCACGTCCACCTTCAATATCTCCAGGAGCAGCCTGGATCACATCCACCTTCAATATCTCCAGGAGCGGACTGGAACACGTCCACCTTCAAAATCTCCAGGAGCGGCCTGGAACACGTCCACCTTCATTTTATCCAGGAGCGGCACGGAACACAACCACCTTCAATATGTCCAGGAGCGGTCAGGAACACATCCACCTTCAATATCTCCAGGAGCAGACTGGAACACGTCCACCTTCAAAATCTCCAGGAGCGGCCTGTATCACATCCACCTTCAATATCTCCAGGAGCGGCCTAGAACACATCCACCTTGAATATCTCCAGGAGCGACCTGGAACACGTCAACCTTCAATATCTCCAGGAGCTGCCTGGAACACATCCACCTTCAATATCTCCAGTAGCGTCCCAGAACATGCCCGCCTTCCATATCTCCAGGAGAGACCTGGAACACATTCACTTTCAATATCTCCAGGAGCAGCCTGGACCACATCCTCCTTCAATATCTCCAGGAGCGGCCTGGAACACGTCAACCTTCAACATCTCTAGGAGCGGCCTGGAACACGTCCACCTTCAATATCACCAGGAGCAGCCTGAATCACATCCACCTTCAATATCTCCAGGAGCAGCCTGGAACACATCCACCTTCAATATCTCCAGGAGCGGTCAGGAACACATCCACCTTCCTGGAACATGTCCTCCTTCAATATCTCCAGGAGTGGCATGGAACACATCCACCTTCATTATATCCAGTAGGGGCCTGGAACACTTCAACCTTCAATATCTCCAGGAGAGGCCTGGAACACGTCCACCTTCAATATCTCCAGGAGCGGCCTGGAACACATCCACCTTCAATTTCTCCAGGATCGGCCTGGATCACATCCACCTTCAATATCTCCAGGAGCAGCCTGGAACACATCCACCTTCAATATCTCGTGGAGTGGCGTGGAACACAGCCACCTTCAGTATCTCCAGGAGCAGCCTGGAACACGTCCGCCATCAATATCTCCAGGATCGGCCTGGAACACATCTGCCTTCCATATCTACAGAGCGGCCTGGAACACATCCTCCTTCCTGGAACACGTCCGTCTTCAATATCTCCAGAAGCGGCCTGGAACACGTCCGCCATCAATATCTCCAGGATCGGCCTGGAACACATCTGCCTTCCATATCTCCAGGAGCGGCATGGAACACATCCACCTTCCTGGAACACGTCCACCTTCAATATCTCCAGGAGCAGGCAGCAGCACATCCACCTTCAATATCTCCAGGTGCGGCCTGGATCCCATCCAACTTCAATAACTCCAGGAGCGGCCTGGAACACATCCAACTTTAGTATCTCAAGGAGAAGCCTGGAACACCTCCTCCATCAATATCTCCTGGAGCGGCCTGGAACACATCCGCCATCCATATCTACAGGAGCGGCCTGGAACACATCCACCTTCAATATCTCCAGGAGTGGCCTGGAACACATCCACCTTCAATATCTCCAGGAGCGGCCTGGATCACATCCACCTTCAATATCTCCAGGAGCGGCCTGGATCACATCCACCTTCAATATCTCCAGGAGCGGCCGGGAACACATCCACCTTCAATATCTCCAGGAGCAGCCTGGAACACATCCACCTTCAATATCTCCAGGAGCGGACAGGAACACATCCACCTTCCTGGAACACGTCTGCCTTCAATATCTCCAGGAGCTGCCGGGAACACATCCGCCTTCAATATCTCCAGCAGCGGACTGGAACTGGTCCATCATCAATATCTCCAGAAGCAGCCTGGATCACATCCACCTTCAATATCTCCAGGAGCAGCCTGGAACAGATCCGCCTTCAATATCTCCAGCAGCAGCCTGGAACACTTCCATCATCAATATCTCCTGGAGCGGCCTGGATCACATCCACCTTCAATATCTCCAGGAGCAGCCTGGAACACATCCACCTTCAATATCTCGTGGAGTGGCGTGGAACACAGCCACCTTCAGTATCTCCAGGAGCAGACTGGAACACGTCCGCCATCAATATCTCCAGGATCGGCCTGGAACACATCTGCCTTCCATATCTACAGGAGCGGCCTGGAACACATCCTCCTTCCTGGAACACGTCCGTCTTCAATATCTCCAGAAGCGGCCTGGAACACGTCCACCTTCAAATTCTCCAGGAGCAGCCTGGATCACGTCCACCTTCAATATCTCCAGGAGCAGCCTGGATCACATCCACCTTCAATATCTCCAGGAGCGGACTGGAACACGTCCACCTTCAAAATCTCCAGGAGCGGCCTGGAACACGTCCACCTTCATTTTATCCAGGAGCGGCACGGAACACAACCACCTTCAATATGTCCAGGAGCGGTCAGGAACACATCCACCTTCAATATCTCCAGGAGCAGACTGGAACACGTCCACCTTCAAAATCTCCAGGAGCGGCCTGTATCACATCCACCTTCAATATCTCCAGGAGCGGCCTAGAACACATCCACCTTGAATATCTCCAGGAGCGACCTGGAACACGTCAACCTTCAATATCTCCAGGAGCGGCCTGGAACACATCCACCTTCAATATCTCCAGTAGCGTCCCAGAACATGCCCGCCTTCCATATCTCCAGGAGAGACCTGGAACACATTCACTTTCAATATCTCCAGGAGCAGCCTGGACCACATCCTCCTTCAATATCTCCAGGAGCGGCCTGGAACACGTCAACCTTCAACATCTCTAGGAGCGGCCTGGAACACGTCCACCTTCAATATCACCAGGAGCAGCCTGAATCACATCCACCTTCAATATCTCCAGGAGCAGCCTGGAACACATCCACCTTCAATATCTCCAGGCGCGGTCAGGAACACATCCACCTTCCTGGAACACGTCCTCCTTCAATATCTCCAGGAGTGGCATGGAACACATCCACCTTCATTATATCCAGTAGGGGCCTGGAACACTTCAACCTTCAATATCTCCAGGAGAGACCTGGAACACGTCCACCTTCAATATCTCCAGGAGCGGCCTGGAACACATCCACCTTCAATTTCTCCAGGATCGGCCTGGATCACATCCACCTTCAATATCTCCAGGAGCAGCCTGGAACACATCCACCTTCAATATCTCGTGGAGTGGCGTGGAACACAGCCACCTTCAGTATCTCCAGGAGCAGCCTGGAACACGTCCGCCATCAATATCTCCAGGATCGGCCTGGAACACATCTGCCTTCCATATCTACAGGAGCGGCCTGGAACACATCCTCCTTCCTGGAACACGTCCGTCTTCAATATCTCCAGAAGCGGCCTGGAACACGTCCACCTTCAAATTCTCCATGAGCAGCCTGGATCACGTCCACCTTCAATATCTCCAGGAGCAGCCTGGATCACATCCACCTTCAATATCTCCAGGAGCGGACTGGAACACGTCCACCTTCAAAATCTCCAGGAGCGGCCTGGAACACGTCCACCTTCATTTTATCCAGGAGCGGCACGGAACACAACCACCTTCAATATGTCCAGGAGCGGTCAGGAACACATCCACCTTCAATATCTCCAGGAGCAGACTGGAACACGCCCACCTTCAAAATCTCCAGGAGCGGCCTGGAACACGTCCACCTTCATTTTATCCAGGAGCGGCACGGAACACAACCACCTTCAATATCTCCAGGAGCGGTCAGGAACACATCCACCTTCCTGGTACACGTCCGCCTTCAATATGTCCAGGATAGGCCTGGAACACGTCAACCTTCAATATCTCCAGGAGCGGCCTGGAACACATCCACCTTCAATATCTCCAGTAGCGTCCCAGAACATGCCCGCCTTCCATATCTCCAGGAGAGACCTGGAACACATTCACTTTCAATATCTCCAGGAGCAGCCTGGACCACATCCTCCTTCAATATCTCCAGGAGCGGCCTGGAACACGTCAACCTTCAACATCTCTAGGAGCGGCCTGGAACACGTCCACCTTCAATATCACCAGGAGCAGCCTGAATCACATCCACCTTCAATATCTCCAGGAGCAGCCTGGAACACATCCACCTTCAATATCTCCAGGAGCGGTCAGGAACACATCCACCTTCTTGGAACACGTCCTCCTTCAATATCTCCAGGAGTGGCATGGAACACATCCACCTTCATTATATCCAGTAGGGGCCTGGAACACTTCAACCTTCAATATCTCCAGGAGAGGCCTGGAACACGTCCACCTTCAATATCTCCAGGAGCGGCCTGGAACACATCCACCTTCAATTTCTCCAGGATCGGCCTGGATCACATCCACCTTCAATATCTCCAGCAGCAGCCTGGAACACATCCACCTTCAATATCTCGTGGAGTGGCGTGGAACACAGCCACCTTCAGTATCTCCAGGAGCAGCCTGGAACACGTCCGCCATCAATATCTCCAGGATCGGCCTGGAACACATCTGCCTTCCATATCTACAGGAGCGGCCTGGAACACATCCTCCTTCCTGGAACACGTCCGTCTTCAATATCTCCAGAAGCGGCCTGGAACACGTCCACCTTCAAATTCTCCAGGAGCAGCCTGGATCACGTCCACCTTCAATATCTCCAGGAGCAGCCTGGATCACATCCACCTTCAATATCTCCAGGAGCGGACTGGAACACGTCCACCTTCAAAATCTCCAGGAGCGGCCTGGAACACGTCCACCTTCATTTTATCCAGGAGCGGCACGGAACACAACCACCTTCAATATGTCCAGGAGCGGTCAGGAACACATCCACCTTCAATATCTCCAGGAGCAGACTGGAACACGTCCACCTTCAATATCTCCAGGAGCGGCCTGGATCACATCCACCTTCAATATCTCCAGGAGCGGCCTGGATCACATCCACCTTCAATATCTCCAGGAGCGGCCGGGAACACATCCACCTTCAATATCTCCAGGAGCAGCCTGGAACACATCCACCTTCAATATCTCCAGGAGCGGACAGGAACACATCCACCTTCCTGGAACACGTCTGCCTTCAATATCTCCAGGAGCTGCCGGGAACACATCCGCCTTCAATATCTCCAGCAGCGGACTGGAACTGGTCCATCATCAATATCTCCAGGAGCAGCCTGGATCACATCCACCTTCAATATCTCCAGCAGCAGCCTGGAACACTTCCATCATCAATATCTCCTGGAGCGGCCTGGATCACATCCACCTTCAATATCTCCAGGCGCGGTCAGGAACACATCCACCTTCCTGGAACACGTCCTCCTTCAATATCTCCAGGAGTGGCATGGAACACATCCACCTTCATTATATCCAGTAGGGGCCTGGAACACTTCAACCTTCAATATCTCCAGGAGAGACCTGGAACACGTCCACCTTCAATATCTCCAGGAGCGGCCTGGAACACATCCACCTTCAATTTCTCCAGGATCGGCCTGGATCACATCCACCTTCAATATCTCCAGGAGCAGCCTGGAACACATCCACCTTCAATATCTCGTGGAGTGGCGTGGAACACAGCCACCTTCAATATCTCCAGAAGCGGCCTGGAACACGTCCACCTTCAAATTCTCCAGGAGCAGCCTGGATCACGTCCACCTTCAATATCTCCAGGAGCAGCCTGGATCACATCCACCTTCAATATCTCCAGGAGCGGACTGGAACACGTCCACCTTCAAAATCTCCAGGAGCGGCCTGGAACACGTCCACCTTCATTTTATCCAGGAGCGGCACGGAACACAACCACCTTCAATATGTCCAGGAGCGGTCAGGAACACATCCACCTTCAATATCTCCAGGAGCAGACTGGAACACGTCCACCTTCAAAATCTCCAGGAGCGGCCTGTATCACATCCACCTTCAATATCTCCAGGAGCGGCCTAGAACACATCCACCTTGAATATCTCCAGGAGCGACCTGGAACACGTCAACCTTCAATATCTCCAGGAGCGGCCTGGAACACATCCACCTTCAATATCTCCAGTAGCGTCCCAGAACATGCCCGCCTTCCATATCTCCAGGAGAGACCTGGAACACATTCACTTTCAATATCTCCAGGAGCAGCCTGGACCACATCCTCCTTCAATATCTCCAGGAGCGGCCTGGAACACGTCAACCTTCAACATCTCTAGGAGCGGCCTGGAACACGTCCACCTTCAATATCACCAGGAGCAGCCTGAATCACATCCACCTTCAATATCTCCAGGAGCAGCCTGGAACACATCCACCTTCAATATCTCCAGGAGCGGTCAGGAACACATCCACCTTCCTGGAACACGTCCTCCTTCAATATCTCCAGGAGTGGCATGGAACACATCCACCTTCATTATATCCAGTAGGGGCCTGGAACACTTCAACCTTCAATATCTCCAGGAGAGGCCTGGAACACGTCCACCTTCAATATCTCCAGGAGCCGCCTGGAACACATCCACCTACAATTTCTCCAGGATCGGCCTGGATCACATCCACCTTCAATATCTCCAGGAGCAGCCTGGAACACATCCACCTTCAATATCTCGTGGAGTGGCGTGGAACACAGCCACCTTCAGTATCTCCAGGAGCAGCCTGGAACACGTCCGCCATCAATATCTCCAGGATCGGCCTGGAACACATCTGCCTTCCATATCTACAGGAGCGGCCTGGAACACATCCTCCTTCCTGGAACACGTCCGTCTTCAATATCTCCAGAAGCGGCCTGGAACACGTCCACCTTCAAATTCTCCAGGAGCAGCCTGGATCACGTCCACCTTCAATATCTCCAGGAGCAGCCTGGATCACATCCACCTTCAATATCTCCAGGAGCGGACTGGAACACGTCCACCTTCAAAATCTCCAGGAGCGGTCTGGAACACGTCCACCTTCATTTTATCCAGGAGCGGCACGGAACACAACCACCTTCAATATGTCCAGGAGCGGTCAGGAACACATCCACCTTCAATATCTCCAGGAGCAGACTGGAACACGTCCACCTTCAAAATCTCCAGGAGCGGCCTGGAACACGTCCACCTTCATTTTATCCAGGAGCGGCACGGAACACAACCACCTTCAATATCTCCAGGAGCGGTCAGGAACACATCCACCTTCCTGGTACACGTCCGCCTTCAATATGTCCAGGATAGGCCTGGAACACGTCCGCCTTCAATATCACCAGGAGCAGCCTGAATCACATCCACCTTCAATATCTCCAGGAGCAGCCTGGAACACATCCACCTTCAATATCTCCAGGAGCGGTCAGGAACACATCCACCTTCCTGGAACACGTCCTCCTTCAATATCTCCAGGAGTGGCATGGAACACATCCACCTTCATTATATCCAGTAGGGGCCTGGAACACTTCAACCTTCAATATCTCCAGGAGAGGCCTGGAACACGTCCACCTTCAATATCTCCAGGAGTGGCCTGGAACACATCCACCTTCAATATCTCCAGGATCGGCCTGGAACACATCCGCCTTCCATATCTCCAGGAGCGGCATGGAACACATCCACCTTCCTGGAACACGTCCACCTTTAATATCTCCAGGAGCAGGCAGCAGCACATCCACCTTCAATATCTCCAGGAGCGTCCTGGAACACATCCACCTTCAATATCTCCAGGAGCAGCCTGGAACACATCCACCTTCAATATCTCCAGGAGCGGTCAGGAACACATCCACCTTCCTGGAACACGTCCTCCTTCAATATCTCCAGGAGTGGCATGGAACACATCCACCTTCATTATATCCAGTAGGGGCCTGGAACACTTCAACCTTCAATATCTCCAGGAGAGGCCTGGAACACGTCCACCTTCAATATCTCCAGGAGCGGCCTGGAACACATCCACCTTCAATATCTCCAGGATCGGCCTGGAACACATCCGCCTTCCATATCTCCAGGAGCGGCATGGAACACATCCACCTTCCTGGAACACGTCCACCTTCAATATCTCCAGGAGCAGGCAGCAGCACATCCACCTTCAATATCTCCAGGAGCGTCCTGGAACACATCAACCTTCAATATCTCCAGGTGCGGCCTGGATCCCATCCAACTTCAATAACTCCAGGAGCGGCCTGGAACACGTCCACCTTCATTTTATCCAGGAGCGGCACGGAACACAACCACCTTCAATATCTCCAGGAGCGGACTGGAACACGTCCACCTTCAAAATCTCCAGGAGCGGCCTGGAACACGTCCACCTTCATTTTATCCAGGAGCGGCACGGAACACAACCACCTTCAATATGTCCAGGAGCGGTCAGGAACACATCCACCTTCAATATCTCCAGGAGCAGACTGGAACACGTCCACCTTCAAAATCTCCAGGAGCGGCCTGTATCACATCCACCTTCAATATCTCCAGGAGCGGCCTAGAACACATCCACCTTGAATATCTCCAGGAGCGACCTGGAACACGTCAACCTTCAATATCTCCAGGAGCGGCCTGGAACACATCCACCTTCAATATCTCCAGTAGCGTCCCAGAACATGCCCGCCTTCCATATCTCCAGGAGAGACCTGGAACACATTCACTTTCAATATCTCCAGGAGCAGCCTGGACCACATCCTCCTTCAATATCTCCAGGAGCGGCCTGGAACACGTCAACCTTCAACATCTCTAGGAGCGGCCTGGAACACGTCCACCTTCAATATCACCAGGAGCAGCCTGAATCACATCCACCTTCAATATCTCCAGGAGCAGCCTGGAACACATCCACCTTCAATATCTCCAGGAGCGGTCAGGAACACATCCACCTTCCTGGAACACGTCCTCCTTCAATATCTCCAGGAGTGGCATGGAACACATCCACCTTCATTATATCCAGTAGGGGCCTGGAACACTTCAACCTTCAATATCTCCAGGAGAGGCCTGGAACACGTCCACCTTCAATATCTCCAGGAGCGGCCTGGAACACATCCACCTACAATTTCTCCAGGATCGGCCTGGATCACATCCACCTTCAATATCTCCAGGAGCAGCCTGGAACACATCCACCTTCAATATCTCGTGGAGTGGCGTGGAACACAGCCACCTTCAGTATCTCCAGGAGCAGCCTGGAACACGTCCGCCATCAATATCTCCAGGATCGGCCTGGAACACATCTGCCTTCCATATCTACAGGAGCGGCCTGGAACACATCCTCCTTCCTGGAACACGTCCGTCTTCAATATCTCCAGAAGCGGCCTGGAACACGTCCACCTTCAAATTCTCCAGGAGCAGCCTGGATCACGTCCACCTTCAATATCTCCAGGAGCAGCCTGGATCACATCCACCTTCAATATCTCCAGGAGCGGACTGGAACACGTCCACCTTCAAAATCTCCAGGAGCGGTCTGGAACACGTCCACCTTCATTTTATCCAGGAGCGGCACGGAACACAACCACCTTCAATATGTCCAGAAGCGGTCAGGAACACATCCACCTTCAATATCTCCAGGAGCAGACTGGAACACGTCCACCTTCAAAATCTCCAGGAGCGGCCTGGAACACGTCCACCTTCATTTTATCCAGGAGCGGCACGGAACACAACCACCTTCAATATCTCCAGGAGCGGTCAGGAACACATCCACCTTCCTGGTACACGTCCGCCTTCAATATGTCCAGGATAGGCCTGGAACACGTCCGCCTTCAATATCACCAGGAGCAGCCTGAATCACATCCACCTTCAATATCTCCAGGAGCAGCCTGGAACACATCCACCTTCAATATCTCCAGGAGCGGTCAGGAACACATCCACCTTCCTGGAACACGTCCTCCTTCAATATCTCCAGGAGTGGCATGGAACACATCCACCTTCATTATATCCAGTAGGGGCCTGGAACACTTCAACCTTCAATATCTCCAGGAGAGGCCTGGAACACGTCCACCTTCAATATCTCCAGGAGTGGCCTGGAACACATCCACCTTCAATATCTCCAGGATCGGCCTGGAACACATCCGCCTTCCATATCTCCAGGAGCGGCATGGAACACATCCACCTTCCTGGAACACGTCCACCTTTAATATCTCCAGGAGCAGGCAGCAGCACATCCACCTTCAATATCTCCAGGAGCGTCCTGGAACACATCCACCTTCAATATCTCCAGGAGCAGCCTGGAACACATCCACCTTCAATATCTCCAGGAGCGGTCAGGAACACATCCACCTTCCTGGAACACGTCCTCCTTCAATATCTCCAGGAGTGGCATGGAACACATCCACCTTCATTATATCCAGTAGGGGCCTGGAACACTTCAACCTTCAATATCTCCAGGAGAGGCCTGGAACACGTCCACCTTCAATATCTCCAGGAGCGGCCTGGAACACATCCACCTTCAATATCTCCAGGATCGGCCTGGAACACATCCGCCTTCCATATCTCCAGGAGCGGCATGGAACACATCCACCTTCCTGGAACACGTCCACCTTCAATATCTCCAGGAGCAGGCAGCAGCACATCCACCTTCAATATCTCCAGGAGCGTCCTGGAACACATCAACCTTCAATATCTCCAGGTGCGGCCTGGATCCCATCCAACTTCAATAACTCCAGGAGCGGCCTGGAACACGTCCACCTTCATTTTATCCAGGAGCGGCACGGAACACAACCACCTTCAATATCTCCAGGAGCGGTCAGGAACACATCCACCTTCCTGGTACACGTCCGCCTTCAATATGTCCAGGATAGGCCTGGAACACGTCCGCCTTCAATATCACCAGGAGCAGCCTGAATCACATCCACCTTCAATATCTCCAGGAGCAGCCTGGAACACATCCACCTTCAATATCTCCAGGAGCGGTCAGGAACACATCCACCTTCCTGGAACACGTCCTCCTTCAATATCTCCAGGAGTGGCATGGAACACATCCACCTTCATTATATCCAGTAGGGGCCTGGAACACTTCAACCTTCAATATCTCCAGGAGAGGCCTGGAACACGTCCACCTTCAATATCTCCAGGAGTGGCCTGGAACACATCCACCTTCAATATCTCCAGGATCGGCCTGGAACACATCCGCCTTCCATATCTCCAGGAGCGGCATGGAACACATCCACCTTCCTGGAACACGTCCACCTTTAATATCTCCAGGAGCAGGCAGCAGCACATCCACCTTCAATATCTCCAGGAGCGTCCTGGAACACATCCACCTTCAATATCTCCAGGAGCAGCCTGGAACACATCCACCTTCAATATCTCCAGGAGCGGTCAGGAACACATCCACCTTCCTGGAACACGTCCTCCTTCAATATCTCCAGGAGTGGCATGGAACACATCCACCTTCATTATATCCAGTAGGGGCCTGGAACACTTCAACCTTCAATATCTCCAGGAGAGGCCTGGAACACGTCCACCTTCAATATCTCCAGGAGCGGCCTGGAACACATCCACCTTCAATATCTCCAGGATCGGCCTGGAACACATCCGCCTTCCATATCTCCAGGAGCAGCATGGAACACATCCACCTTCCTGGAACACGTCCACCTTCAATATCTCCAGGAGCAGGCAGCAGCACATCCACCTTCAATATCTCCAGGAGCGTCCTGGAACACATCAACCTTCAATATCTCCAGGTGCGGCCTGGATCCCATCCAACTTCAATAACTCCAGGAGCGGCCTGGAACACATCCAACTTTAGTATCTCAAGGAGAAGCCTGGAACACGTCCTCCATCAATATCTCCTGGAGCGGCCTGGAACACATCCGCCATCCATATCTACAGGAGCGGCCTGGAACACATCCACCTTCCTGGAACACGTCCGCCTTCAATATCTCCAGGAGCAGCCAGCAGCACATCCACCTTCAATATCTCCAGGAGCGGCCTGGAACACGTCTGCCTTCAATATCTCCAGGAGCGGCCTGGAACACATCCACCTTCAATATCTCCAGGAGTGGCCTGGAACACATCCACCTTCAATATCTCCAGGAGCGGCCTGGATCACATCCAACTTCAATATCTCCAGGAGCGGCCTGGATCACATCCACCTTCAATATCTCCAGGAGCTGCCGGGAACACATCCACCTTCAATATCTCCAGGAGCAGCCTGGAACACATCCACCTTCAATATCTCCAGGAGCGGACAGGAACACATCCACCTTCCTGGAACACGTCTGCCTTCAATATCTCCAGGAGCTGCCGGGAACACATCCGCCTTCAATATCTCCAGCAGCGGCCTGGAACAGGTCCACCATCAATATCTCCAGGAGCAGCCTGGATCACATCCACCTTCAATATCTCCAGAAGCAGCCTGGAACAGATCCGCCTTCAATATCTCCAGCAGCAGCCTGGAACACTTCCATCATCAATATCTCCAGGAGCGGCCTGGATCACATCCACCTTCAATATCTCCAGGAGCAGCCTGGAACACATCCACCTTCAATATCTCGTGGAGTGGCGTGGAACACAGCCACCTTCAGTATCTCCAGGAGCAGCCTGGAACACGTCCGCCATCAATATCTCCAGGATCGGCCTGGAACACATCTGCCTTCCATATCTACAGGAGCGGCCTGGAACACATCCTCCTTCCTGGAACACGTCCGTCTTCAATATCTCCAGAAGCGGCCTGGAACACGTCCACCTTCAAATTCTCCAGGAGCAGCCTGGATCACGTCCACCTTCAATATCTCCAGGAGCAGCCTGGATCACATCCACCTTCAATATCTCCAGGAGCGGACTGGAATACGTCCACCTTCAAAATCTCCAGGAGCGGCCTGGAACACGTCCACCTTCATTTTATCCAGGAGCGGCACGGAACACAACCACCTTCAATATGTCCAGGAGCGGTCAGGAACACATCCACCTTCAATATCTCCAGGAGCAGACTGGAACACGTCCACCTTCAAAATCTCCAGGAGCGGCCTGGAACACGTCCACCTTCATTTTATCCAGGAGCGGCACGGAACACAACCACCTTCAATATCTCCAGGAGCGGTCAGGAACACATCCACCTTCCTGGTACACATCCGCCTTCAATATGTCCAGGATAGGCCTGGAACACGTCCGCCTTCAATATCTCCAGGAGCGGCCTGGAACACATCCACCTTCAATATCTCCAGGAGCGGCCTGGAACACGTCCGCCTTCCATACCTCCAGGAGCGGCCTGGAACACATCTACCTTCAATATCTCCAGGAGCAGCCTGGAACACATCCACCTTCCTGAAACACATCTGCCTTCAATATCTCCAGAAGCGGCCTGGAACACGTCCACCTTCAAATTCTCCAGGAGCAGCCTGGATCACATCCACCTTCAATACCTCCAGGAGCAGTCTGGAAAACGTCCGCCTTCAAAATCTCCAGGAGCGGCCTGGATCACATCCACCTTCAACATATCCAGGAGTGCCCGGGAACACATCCGGCTTCCATATCTCCAGGAGCGGCTGGGAACACATCCACCTTCAATATCTCCATGAGCGGCCTGAAACACGTCTGCCTTCAATATCTCCAGGAGCAGCCTGGATCACATCCACCTTCAATATCTCCAGGAGCGGCCTGGAACACACCCACCTTCAATATCTCCAGTAGCGGCCCAGAACATGCCCGCCTTCCATATCTCCAGGAGCGACCTGGAACACATCCACTTTCAATATCTCCAGGAGCAGCCTGGATCACATCCACCTTCAATATCTCCAGGAGCAGCCTGGAACACATCCACCTTCAATATCTCCAGGATCGGTCTGGAACACGTCCGCCTTCAAAATCTCCAGGAGCAGCCTGGATCACATCCACCTTCAATATCTCCAGGAGCAGCCTGGAACACATCCACCTTCAATATCTCCAGGATCGGTCTGGAACATGTCCGCCTTCAATATCTCCAGCAGCGGCCTGGAACACGTCAACCTTCAACATCTCTAGGAGCGGCCTGGAACACGTCCATCTTCAATATCACCAGGAGCAGCCTGAGTCACATCCACCTTCAATATCTCCAGGAGCAGTCTGGAACACATCCACCTTCAATATCTCCAGGATCGGTCTGGAACACGTCCGCCTTCAAAATCTCCAGGAGCTGCCTGGAGCACGTCCACCCTCAATATCTCCAGGAGCAGCCTGGACCACATCCACCTTCAATATCTCCAGGATCGGACTGGAACACATCCGCCTTCCATATCTCCAGCAGCGGCATGGAACACATCCACCTTCCTGGAACACGTCCACCTTCAATATCTCCAGGAGCAGCCAGCAGCACATCCACCTTCAATATCTCCAGGAGCGGCCTGGAACACATCCACCTTCCTGGAACATGTCCGCCTTCAATATCTCCAGGAGCGGCCTAGAACACATCCACCTTCAATATCTCCAGGAGCGGTCTGGAACACGTCCGCCTTCAAAATCTCCAGGAGTGGCCTGGAACACGTCAACCTTCAATATCTCGGGGAATGGCCTGGAACACATCCACCTTCAATATCTCCAGGAGCAACCTGGATCACATCCATCTTCAATATCTCCAGGAGCTGCCGGGAACACATCCACCTTCAATATCTCCAGGAGCGGACAGGAACACATCCACTTTCCTGGAACACGTCCGCTTTCAATATCTCCAGGGACCGCCTGGAACACTTCCGTCTTTGGTATCTCCAGGAGTTGTCTGGAACACATCCACCTTCAATATCTCCAGCAGCGGACTGGAACACATCCACCTTCAATATCTCCAGAAGCGGCCTGGAACACATCCACCTTCAATATCTCCAGGAGCAGCCTGGATCACATCCACCTTCAATATCTCCAGCAGCGGACTGGAACACATCCACCTTCCTGGAACACATCTGCCTTCAATATCTCCAGGAGCGGCCTGGAATACATCCACCTTCAATATCTCCAGCAGCGGACTGGAACACATCCACCTTCCTGGAACACATCTGCCTTCAATATCTCCAGGAGCGGCCTGGAATACATCCGCCTTCAATATCTCCAGGAGCGGCCTGGAACACATCTACCTTCCTGGAACACGTCCGCCTTCGATATCTCCAGGAGCAGTCTGGAACACGTCCACCTTCAATATCTCCAGGAGCGGCCTGCAACACATCTACCTTCAATATCTCCAGGAGCGGCCTGGATCACATCCACCTTCAATCTCTCCAGGAGCGGCCTGGAACACCTCCACCTTCAATATCTCCAGGAGCGGTCTGGAACACATCTGGGTGTGGAACAGCGTTGCCTGTGGCTGAAGAAGCCGATTCTGGAGCGGCAGTCTGTGGCACAGCTGCTGCACACGAAGGCTGATGGCTGTGGCTGGGTAGTGACAGCCGCAGCTTTCCTTCTCTCTCTTCTGTCCCACCACAGTCAAGTTTGTTTTCCCTTTGCATTGGTAATGCCCGGACGTACAGCCTGTCGCCAGTTGCAGTGATTTGCAGCTGTCTCTTCCCAAGTGATATCAGCAGACTTCAGGTCAGGTTTACAAACGTCCCTGTAATGCAGCAGTGGGCCGGGATCCTGTTGCGAGTTTTCCGTATAGGATGTCATTGGGGATGCGGCCATCGTGCATGCTTGGCATGTTGGCCTGGTCTAGGACGTCCTTGTTTGGCACGCAGTCTTTCCAGGAAATGCCCAGGATCTGACGCAAGCACCATTGGTGGAAGCTGTTCGGGCAGAGCTCTTGGCACACGTAGGTTGTCCAAGTCTTGCTGCCGTAGAGAAGAGTACTCAGTACACAGGCTCTGGTGTGCTTGTTGTTTTTCCATGCTCTCTTTGACAGCTTGGCCAAAGCAGCTGCAGCTTTCCCTGTTCACCTGTTGAGCTCTGGATCGAGGGACAGGTTGCTGGAGACTGTTGATCCTGGGTGGGTAGGTGAATTCATTTACCGCTTGCAGGGCATGGTCACTGATTCAGTGACGTCCTGGCCCATGATCTCTGTCTTCTTCAGACTGATGGTGAGGCCAGACTCTTGGCAAGCATGCACCAGGGAACCGACTAGCCTCTGGAGACCAGACTGTGTGTGTGACGTCAGGGAGGCATCGTCAGTGAAGAGTATCTCCCAGATCAGGACCTGATGCACTTTGGTCTTTGCTCTGAGATGTGCAAGGTTGAGGAGCTTGCCCTCGGGCCTAGTGTGTAGGTACACTCTGTCATCAGACGTCCTGCAAGCGTACAACGGTACGAAGGAGAAGATGATCCCGAAGAGGGTCGGGGCAAGGATGTAACCCTGCTTCACTCCTCTTTGGATGGGGAAGGGCTCTGAGGAATTGCACTGTCCGCTGCATCCCGTCATGGAAACAGGTGATGAGATTCTGCAGCTTTGATTGGCATCCAATCTTCTTCAGAAGTGCAAAGAGGCCTCTTCTGCCAACCAGTTCGAAAGCCTTGGTCAGATCGATAAAGGCAACGTACAAAGGCTGTCTCTGTTCCCAGCTCTTCTCCTGCAGCTGCCTGAGTGAGAAGATCATGTCAATAGTGGATCTCTCTGCTCTGAAGCCACACTGGGACTGTGTTCTGCGAGATCCTCAGGTTTATTCAATATGGACTGTGCCTTTAAAAAGAGAGAGAGTGTGTGGACACTGATTCAGAGAGAGAGAGCACAGAGCAGCTCATGCGTTGCCATGGTTACGGAAGGGCGGAGCTATATGATGGACAGCTGGCATTCAACATGCTTGGGGTATATACAAGGTCAGCTGGCTTTTTCAGACAGACACACGGAAGAAATAGTCACTGGATGCGCTTTGAGTGCCCATGAAGGGTGGGTTTTGCTCACAGTGTGGTAAAGGGGTGACTGATGGAAAGCTATCAGTGTGTTTAACCCTTGCCTGGGTTGATAGCTTTACCACAAGAAGAAGGTACCCTTTTGTGTGGTCACAGTCAGTGACTTTAACAGGACTTCGGAGGACAACGGAAATAATTAACGGCATTGGCTTACTTGGAAAACAAATCACCTCTCTCTCTCTCTCCTAGATCTACTCAACTCAATATCACAAACTGAACTGACTTCATTTCTTATACCATCGTGACTTTATCATTTACCACCTAAGCTTGAAGAAGTTTGTGGTTTTATATTTACACACTTATAAACTCTGCTAACCTGTTTGATTTATCTGGTTTTATATTACTATATTATGTAGATACTAATAAGTAGTGTTTTGTTTGTAGCAAAACCAGACTCCAGGTGTGTTTCATTTCTGCTGGTTCTTTTAACCCATTCAGAACCACTTGGGCAAATGCCTTGCCAATGGTATTGAGCCGAAATATTCCTGTGTAATTATTACAGTCTCCCTTATTCTTGAACAACGTGATGATATTTGCGTCTTGCATGTCTTGGAGAACTGATTCCTCCTCCCAGCACTGGCAGAGCAGCTCGTGGTTTGAAGTTAATAATTCGTCAGTTAATAATGCATCAGGGTGATTGATAAGTTCGTGGCCTAAGGTAGAAGGAGATGAGTTATTAACTTCAAACTTTCTGCATAATCACTCAAAGAGTTGAACTGTATAACTCATCTCCTTCTAACTTATCAATCACACATCTGTGGACACTTTCCGGAGGTCCAAGATCTCTATGCTCCACGACCGCTGGACCAAGTGTGTAAATGTAGGAGCAGAGTATGTTGAAAAATAAATGTGCTAGGTTTTCTAAAATTGACTCCTACTAAGGCCACGAACTTATCAATCACCCCTCTCGTGTTGCATTAACATTGGATGAAAAATCTGCCCCTTTTCTGAGTTAAGAAACAGTGAATTTTAATCCAGGTAATTGAGAAGTGTTGTGATGGGACATACAGAAACATCAATTACAGTTTTTCAGGGAATGAAAAACCAAATGGGGGGGGGGGGGCAAAAACTTAGCAATACAGATGATTACATCATTGCAGTGTAAAATGCTTACAAAATACATGTTTATATCTTGGTGCAAATAAAGTGATTTAAATTCCTGGTCAAACTGCAGTAAGAACATAGTTCTAATCCCTATTATGTAAAAAGGACAACTATTCAGACAAGGTGCAAAAATGTTTTCAAAAATAGTCCCAGAAATGAGATTATAGCAGTTGAAAAAAGTGAAAATATTGGGATTCTTCCTTTAAGGAAAAGATTTGGAGGAGACTTGATAGTAGTCTTTAAAATTATGATTGTGTTTGATTAGGTAGATGGGGAAAGAATATTGTCTTTTGTACAATGACCTAGATCTATGGGCCATAAATGCAAGATATGCAATCCAGTAGGGAAATTAGGATTAATGCCTTTGTGTGCTAGAGGGAAGTAGCTTAAATACTTCCATAAAAAAGCTAGACAAAGAATTTGAGTGGAGATTACTTCGATAATTCACTGAAAAGAGATTTTTGAAATTAAGAATACTTATACTGAGACAGCTTTGATCCCACTGTTATCAGCATTTTGAATAGACCTCTTGTGCTTAGAAAAATGAGCTCTTGATTTCCCGGTTTACTTTGTTGTTCCCTTGCACTTTATTTGTGACTCTAATGCTATACTAAACTGTTTCTCTTTTCACTACTTTGATGTACAAGGGGTGATTGATAAGTTTGTGGCCTAAGGTAGAAGGAGTCAATTTTAGAAAACCTAGCACATTTATTTTTCAACATCTTAGTCCAGACACACTTAGTCCAGCGGTCGTGTACTTTGTAGAAGTCGTCCACAGCATGGGATGATTGATAAGTTTGTGGCCTAAGGTAGAAGGAGATGAGTTATTAACTTCAAACTTTCTGTGTTTTTACTCAAAGAGTTGAACTGCATGTGCATGTAACGAGAGCTGTATAACTCACCTCCTTCTACCTTAGGCCACAAACTTATCAATCACCCCTGCTGTGCACCACCTGGAGGTCCAAGACGTTCCACAACCACTGGACTAAATGTGTACGTGTAGGAGGGGACTATGTTGAAAAATAAATGTGCTAGGTTTTCTAAAATTGACTCCTTCTACCTTAGGCCATGAAATTATCAATCACCCCTCGTATTTGTGCATGGAATGATCTTTCTGGATGACATGCAAATGTGAGCTTTTCATTGTGTCTCAGTATATGTGACAACACACTAATGATCTACATGTGCACTGAATAGATTATTTAGAAAGCTTTCCCTTCAATGAGAGAACCTTGTTGCCTCTGATCATGCACAGCCTCATTGTAAATGTCAGTATACTGTTGTAACTGTGTCGCCTGATGAGGTAGAGTAGTGGCTAAGGTTTCTTAAAGAAGAAACTGATTTAATAGAAATTCTCCAGAAATTAGATTTTTAAATACTAGAGATTCTGCATATACAGAATGAGCAACACTTACAAAGTCAGGCAGCACCTATGGAAGGGAATAAACAGTCAAAGTTTCTATCTGAGACCCTTAATTAGTAGTGAAGGAAGGGAGAGGTAGCCAGAATTTTAAAGAAGGGGGAGCCGGGGAAGGTGTGCAAGCCAGCAGGTGATAAAGTTAAACCAGGTGAGGGGGAGGGTAGGTGAATGGGGAGGAGGGGGCGGATGAAGTAAGATACCGGGAGGTAATAGGTGGAAGAGGTGAGATGGTCTCCAATCTATGCCTGGTCTCACTGATGTAGAGAAGGTTG
Source organism: Hypanus sabinus (assembly GCF_030144855.1). NCBI lineage: Eukaryota > Metazoa > Chordata > Chondrichthyes > Myliobatiformes > Dasyatidae > Hypanus > Hypanus sabinus. The sequence continues at coordinate 16,228,789 of NC_082722.1, read as the reverse complement.
CTTCACCTGGAAGGACTGTTTGAGGCCTTGAATAATGAAGAGAGAGCAGGTGTAGCACTTGTCTGGCCTACAGAGATAACTGCAAGGAGGGAGATCAGTGTCGAGGGATGAGTGGACAAAGGGAATCGCAGAGAGAGTGTTCACTACAGAAAGCAGAGAATGGGGGGGAGGGAAAGAGGTGCTTAGTGGTAAGATTCCATTGTAGATGGTGGAAGTGACAGAGAATGATGTGCTGGACACAGGGGCCCATGGGTTGGTAGGTAAAGACAATGGGGCCCTACCCCTGTTTTGTCAGGGAAAGAAGAGTGAGTGCAGGTAACCAGTAAATAGTGAAGTGGATTCTGCTAATGTGGCAACAGGGAAAGACAGACAAAACTAGGATAGAGATATGGAATGCAGCAATGAGATGAGATCCGAAGTTCAGGAGTCCCATTAGCTATGTTTATAGTGTGCATCCATTACTGTAATAAAAATTGGATTTACCATTAGATCTGTGGACAATCATTTTACTTTGTAATCAGGACCTAGTCCATTACCTAATTAAGTCTTTCTGTAGCCACCATTCTGTTATTAAAATGTATGTAAAAGCTGTACCAAATTCATGCTTGGGTAGATCAGCTTTGACTGGTCTCCTGCTACCCATAGGTTTTTAATAAATGAACTGTGTCTGAGCTTCAGGCTGCTCCTGCACCCTGTTATGCCAGCAGGAGGATGGGGTGAGGGCATTGGTGTGGAAAACAGAGGAGAAATGGGTGAGGGCAGCATTGATGGTGGTGGAAGGGAAACCCCATTTTTTGAAGGAAGAGGACATCTTAGATGTTCTAGAATGGAACTAGGAGGGTCGAGATGGCCTGTTTCCGTGCTGTGATTGTTATATGGTTATATGGTTATATGGAAAGACTCATCCTGAGAACAAATGCAGTAGAGACGGGGAAACTAAGAAAAGGGAATAGCATTTTTACAAGTGACATGGTAGGAAGAGATATATTTAAGATGTGAGAGTTGGCAGGTTTATAAAGGACATCAGTAGGTAGTTTAAGAAAGGTTAAGATATTAGAATAGATTAGAAAAGGAAGAGAGGTGTCAGAGATGGACTAGGCAGAAGATGCAGGCAAAGTTTATTAAACTGATGAGCTTTGGCATGGGTGCAGAAGGTAGAACCAATGTAACCATCTATGTAGCATTGGAAGAGTTGAGGAGCATTACCAGTGCAAGCATGGAACATGATTCTAAAAAGACAGGCATAGCTGGGGCCTATGTGGGTGTTAATGACTACACCTAGGGTTTGGAGAGAGCAGAAGGAGCTGAAAAAGAAAAAGCTTCCCTGAGGGTACAGAAGTGTACAGGGTCTAGGGTGAACTTAACAATGATTGAAGTGGTCAAGAGTGTGTGAAGTGTAACAGGTGTAGAATACTAAATACTTTTTGCCCTGAAAAATAAAGCCAGAATACATTGATTGCTAACATTTCCAGGTTGTTCCGTGTTTTTTAATGAAGTTAATGGGGACGCTTCTAGCCAGGATCCATGCCACTGCCTTTAGAATTTTTTCCATGCAAAAGCAATCTTAATGGTGTATTTGTTCTTCAGCCCCTTTGACTTTTTGGCGGCAGAAGCTGGAGTTCTCATTTCTAGCTATTGACCATTGAGTGACTGTAACAGTAAACGTGGGTCTTCATTGAAATGGCAATAAAAAGGGACATCAGGAGCCACTACCATTCAACTCCGTCAATCAACAACAAGCAAGTGCATAAAGTAGTCAAGCTTATTGTAATTTAACTGTGTACCTGTATATAACATATATAATGCGTACAATGTATATAAAAACAAGATAACGTTTCTCTGAAGCAGGGTGCAAAGCACAGTAACAAACATCAAACGTATAGCACATGATAGCTTAAGTAAGGATAAAATCTACTGATGAATCAGACATAAATAACAAAATAAAGTGTGTTAATATTAAATATTGTAAGGTACGGAACAGGTTAACCAGTGATGCGGCAGGGAGTTCAGAAGCCTAATAGCCTGGGGGAAGAAATTGTTTCTCATCCTGACCGTTCTCGTTTTAATGCATTGGTGTCTCTTGCCCAATGGCAGAAAGTCAAAGAGGATGCTGGATGGATGGGTGGGATCCCTAATAGTACTCTGGGCCCTGCATATGCAATGCTCCTGATAAATGTCCCTGATGGTTGGTAGGGAGACCCCCTATGATTCTCTAAGCTGTTCTCACAGACCTTTGTAGGGACGTCTGGACCGATGCTCGACTGCTCCCACATCAGGTGGAGATGCAACTTTCCAGGACTCTCTCAATGGTGCTCCTATAAAATGCAGTTAAGATTGGGGGTGGGGGAGCCTTGCCTGCCTCAGTCTTCTGTGCCTTCTCGTTCTGAGAGGTGATATTAATGATCTGAAATTAAGTCTTACCAATTGTTATTTTCTTAACACCAAATTTCCTTAAATGTTTTTAAATCTATCGCTTTCCCATAAGGTTCTACTCCCTCATCAAGGATTGATGTGAAAGTGATTTACAGTCAACAATTGAGATGGCAGCTGGGATGTTCCAGTGGTTCATTCAAGATGGGATGAATATTATATTAATTGTTCTGACAAAAGATGTTTCATTTGAAATGTTAACTCTGTGTCTCTTTACACAGGTAATGCCTGATCTGGGTTTTCTGTTTTTATGTCAGATTTCATAATCTGATTTGACTTTTTAATTTTATAACAGATGTTGTCAGTTTCCCTTATGCATGTATCTTTTCTGCTGAATAATTATCTGTCTGGCTTTGTGATGTCATCCAGTGTGCAGCTGCAGCACAAAGCCTCACGTAATTTTGAATTGGTGACAGATCATTTCCTGAGCAAGGAGAGAAATTGGTACCGTCAAAGTGATTTGAATAAATCTTTAAATGATGAAATTTACTACATTAACACCAGCTGTCTAGAATTAGCACCTATGTAATGTCCTTTGGAGGAGATTTTGGAATGTGATCTTTGCTCTGCCACTTTGGTTGAAACCAGACCTCAGGTAGACCTTTCATTTGGAGGATCTGCAACTGTTCAAAAAGAACTGTTGCCTTTGAACTGGCTGCAGACTCCCCCTTTCCACCATGGGATATTGATGGGATAGTTGGTTGTGGAGCAACTCTGAACATGAAGCCTGAGATGGGGGTTTAACCTCTGACCTGGTGAAGGATGGTGGGTGGAACTACAGTGTTAGGTTGACCTTCAAGAGGCAGGGCAGCTAATGGTGTCCCGATCTGTTGTAACTCAGTCTGTCCTCTCATTGTTTCCACTTCCATCCTGTGATCAATACCCATGGTCGGTTACGGGAGTTCACAGCAATATGTTCCCTACCTTCTTTAGATGTATCCATGAGGTCAGCTATCTGGAAATTCTCAGAAGCACTCGGTTCCTGGTCAGTATCTCCCAGTTCTTGGTTAGTATCGCTCTGTCCTTTGAGAACAATAATCTGCACATAGAGTCATTGTGTCATACTGCATGGAGAAAGGTCTTCAGCTCAACTTATCCATGCCGACTATTGCCCAGCAAGCTAGTTTCATCTCTCCACATTAGCCCATAGCCTTCTAAGCCTTCCCTATTCTTGTACTTACCTAGCAACACACACAAAATGCTGACAGAACTCAGCAGGTCAGGCAGCATCCATGGAGATGAACAAACCATCAATATTTTAGGTTGAGACACTTCATCAGGACTGGAAAGGAAGAGGAAAGAAGCTAGAGGGAGAAGGTGGAAGAAAGGAGAGGAGGACAAGCTGGAAGGTGATAGGTGAAGTCAGGTGGATGGGGGAAGAGGGGTGAAGTAAGAATCTGGCAGGAGGGAAATGGAAATGGTGAATGGCTGGAGAAGAGGGAATCTGATAGGAGAGGAAAGTGGAAAATGGGAGAAAGGGAAGGAGGAGGGGCACCAGGGTGAGGTGATAGGCATGTGAGGAAAAGAAATAAGAGGCCAGAGTGGGGAAATGAAAAAGAGGGAAGGAGGAGGGGAAAATTACTGGAAGTTGGAGATATTGATGTTCATGCTGTCAGGTTGGAGGCTACCTAGATGGACTGTGAGGTGTTGCTGTTCCAACCTGAGAGTGGCCTCATCATGGCAGAAGAGGAGTCCATGGATTAACATCTGCTCCTGGATCCTATGACGTCTAACCTGGCAGACCAGCCTGCCGTTACAGACAACATCCACTGCTTTACCCTCCTCTCTCCGAGTTACATGCTCCATGTAGGTGTTCTCTCAAAAGAGAGAAGTACTCATGGATAGCATCTTTCAGCAAGGCCCACATCTTCAAATACAATTTTTCTTGAAAACTCACAAATAACAGAGGTTGAAGCTCTACTTAAGTGACTGAGATCGTATCATGGCATAAAAATAGTTTCTGTTAGTTTCTCCATAGGAGCTGCCATTTAACTCTGTAATTCCTGTGGGATAGAATTGATGCCTTCAGGAAGAAAATAATGGGCTCCTAGCACTAGACATCTTCCTGTGGGAAATGGACACATCACGTTTATTGACATCTTGTGCCTGAAAAAGTCATAACAGTCTAATATGCAATAAGACCAGATTTTTCACACAATTGTGCTAAGCAGCATCAGTGGGAGGAAAAAGGTCACCAACGTTTTAGACTGAGGGTGGAGAAGTGAGATGGCCAGCAAAGAGAGGGGAAGGGCAGTGGCAAGGAAGGCTGCATGCTGATTGGTGGGCTGGGGGGGCGGGGCTAAGATGACAGGCGAGTAGTGCAAAACAGGGGAGGTGAGTGGAGATGGAGTTGGAAAATTGTGATGTGACAGGTAAATGATAGGTGGAGGCAGACAAAGAGAGAGGGAAAAGAAATAAAAAAAACAACAGCTCTGAAGAGGGGTTTGGCCTGAAATGTTGACAGCTCATTTCCCTCCATAGATGCTGCCTGACCTGCTGAGTTCCTCCAGCATTTTGAGTGTATTGCTCAAGAATTCCAGCATCTGCAGGATCGTTTGTGTCTCCAGCTCACAAGTAGTGCAGGATGGAGGCAGGGTGTGAGGGAAATGAGGAGGATTCTGATAAGTAAAGGAGGCAAGAATGGGAACCAGTAGAGGAGAAGAGAGAAGTGAATCACATTTGGAACCATATGGGAGGGAGAAAAAGCCCGTGAGGATGATAAATGGAGGCAAGGGAAGTGGAGAATGATGAGTAAAGGGGACTGGGGTGGGGTGGAGGGGGTAAGGAGAACAAAAATGGGAGGACCAGAGGATCAGAAGGATGGGGAAAGGAAACAAAAGGGAGATAATATTTATCTAAACTGTTGTTCACCTGTCCCTTCTTCTCTAAGTATTCAGCATTTTTAGCAGTACTGTAACACTCTTAAAAAAGGAAGCAAATGATGAATTTTTTTGGAATGTCATGCTTGAATCAAACATTTGGAAAAATATAATGAGCTTTTACTTTCTCTTCCTCTTCAGGAGATCTCTCGCAATCAAGGCTGGCATATTTAGGCATTTAATCAGCCACACGAACCTACAGGGAACAGAGGAGTTATGGAACATAAGCAGGTAGATAGGATTATTTTAATTTTGCTGTCATGTCAGGGGAGATATGATGATATGAAGGGCTTTTTTCTGTGTTCTTGTTTCTGAGAGCAGGATTCAATAGAGTGAGCTTGTGAGGGTGGGGGAAGGGAATGAAACAAAAACAGGAAGACTTGTAGTTCAAGTTCAAGTTTATTGTCATCTGACAATAACCAAGCAACCAAACAAAACTACATTCCTTCAGGCCACGGTGCACACACACACACACAGCACATTAACCAGAATATTATACTATTATAAGTTAATAAAATATAAGTAAATAAAATACACGTAGTGAAGTGCAGCACAGGTAAAGAGTGGACAGCTCGCTGTCCTAGTGACAAGACCTCAGTGGTGATAGGGTCTCACAGCCCGAGGGAAGAAGTGATTAGCCAGTCTAGCAGTCCTAGTCCTGCTTCCGTACCTCATTCATGACAGTAGTGGGCTAAAGAGATTGGGGGGTGGGTGGTAGGGGTCCTCAACAATGCTTTGGGCTCTTTATCAGTGACATTCCTGGTAAATGTCACGAACAGGGGAGACGGAGACCCTGATGATCCTCTTGGCAGTGTTTACTGTCCTCTGTAGGATCCTGTGGTCTGATGTTCTGCAACCACACAATGATGCAGCCAGTCAGGTGCTCCTGGAGGAAGTTAGAGGAGGCTTGCACACCTCAAACTCCTCAGTGTAGACGTTGCAGTGCCTTCTTGACTTGTGAGGAGGTGTTGTGGGTCCAGTTTAGATTGCCCGTTATGAGTACACCAAGGAACTCCACAGCAGTGCCATTGATGTGCAACAGAGAGTGGTCAACCTGTGCCTTCCTAAAGTGCACAATCATCTCTTTAGGCTTGTCCATGTTGAGACTCAGGTTGCTCTGCACCATTTGACAACCCTCTCTATCTCCTCTCTGTATGCCTCATTGTTGCTGATGAGGCCAACCAGAGTATCATCAGTGGACTTGGTGTGATCTGAGCTGAATCAGACAGTGCTTTCGTGAGTCAACAGCGTGAACCACAGCAGATTGAGCACACAGCCTTAAGGGGCACCCGTGTTTAGCGTGATGGAGCTTGAGATGTTGCTGCCAACGGACTGACTGGGGTCTTTCTGTCAAGAATCCCAAGATCCAGTTAGATGGAGGGTTGTTGAGTTCAAATGAGGACAGTTTACCCATCAGCCTCTGAGGGATGATCGTGTTAAATGCTGAGCTGAAGTCGATGACTGACATTTTGGCGTATGAGGCCTCACTTTCCAGGTGAGTCGGGGGGTGGGGGCGAGGCTATGGCATCATCAGTGGACCAGTTTGAGCGGTAGGTGAACCGGAAAGGGTCTGACGTAGCTGGAAGGTGGGGTTTTATAAGATCCATTATCAGTTGCTCAAAGCACTTCATGATTGTTGAAGTCAGTGTGACTGGGTGGAAATTGTTTAGGCCAGTTACCATTGCTCTTTTGGGCACCAGAATGATAATTGCTTCGTTGACACCTGCAGGGTCAAGACAGATAGTAAAGATCTCTGTTAGCTGGGTTACACAGTCCCTCAGTCCCTGATCAGGTACGTTTTCTGACCCTGCAGCTTTGCATGAATTTACCCTGACTGGGGTCCTCCCCACCTCAGCTGGTGCCAGACTGGGTGGGTTCCAGTTCCTCAGGAAGAGCAGAGGCTTGTCACGTCATTCACATGGTCAAATCATGCATGGAAAGCATTTAGCCTGTCATGAAGGGAGGTGTTGCAGTTGTTGATGCACAGGGTGGACCTGTGATCAGTATCCCTGCTGTCACAAAAGTGTCTGTGGATTTTCTGTGCATACTCGTACTTCTATATTGTATTTATATATGCTGCCTTTAAACACCAAGTACTGTACTTTCAAGAATAGTTTACAGCAACATACCGCAAACATCAGATAAATCAATGTGCAGATGGCTCTAATTTTTTTTTTTATTTTGGCTCAGGAAACGTTGGCAAGAACAGTTGGAGAATCCCCTTCTATAAAACAAGCAGATGGGGATTTTTAGGTCTCATCCAAAAAAGATGTTCCTCACTGTTATTTTGAAATGTCAATCTGGCTTGTATGCTTAGTGTTATAAATTAAGACTTCATGCAACAACAGTCTGAATTTGAAATTGCTATTACTAAGCTACTGGCCCTGTGCAGAGTTGTGCATCATTGCATTTGGGATGGGATAGATATTTCAAGTAAGGTGTTAAAAGTTCAAAGTAAGTTTATTATTGAAGCACATAATATGTCACCAAATATAACACTGAAATTCATTTTGTTGTGGGCATTCACAATAAGTGCAAAGAAACATCATAGAATCAATGAAAAAGCACACACAAGACAGACATGCAGTCAATATGCAAAAGACAAAAAACTGAGCAAAAACAAAAAAATTAGAAATAAATAAGCAATAAATATCAAGAACATGAGATCAAGAGTCCTTTGAAGTGAGTTGCATACGTTGTGGGTGTTCAGTGTTGGGGTGTGAAGTTATCCCTTCTGATTCAAAAGCCTGATCGTTGAGGAGTAATAATTGTTCTTGGCGTGGGTCCTGAGGCTCCTGTACCTCATTCATGATGGCAACAGCAAGGCCTGGATGGCGGGGGTCCTTGATGATGGATGCTGCTTTCCTGTGATACCACTGCTTGTATACGTATGTGCTAAATGGTGGGGAGGGTTTTACCTGTGATGGACTGGGCTGTATCCAGCACTTTCATAGGCTTTCTGTTCAAGGGCATTGGTATTCCCATACCAAGCCGGGATACAACCAGTCAATATACTCTCCAAGATACATCTATAGAAGCTTGTCAAAGTTTTAGATCTCACGCTGAATCTTTGCCAAGTTCTAAGTAAGTAGAGGTACTGTCATGCTTTCTTTGTAATTACATTCTGTGCTGGGTCCGGGACAGGTCCTCTGAAATGATAACACCGAAGATTTTAAGTTGCTGACTCTCTCCACCTCTGATTCCGTGATGAAGATCTCCTGGCTTCTCCTCCTGCAGTAAATAATCAGCTTCTTGGTCTTGCCTGCGTTGACTGAGAGGTTGTTGTTTTGGCACCACTCAGCCAGGTTTTCAACTTCCCTCCTATATGCTGATTCATCACCACCTTTGATTCGGCCAACGGCAGTGGTACCATCAGCAGACTTTAAGTATGACATTGGAGCTGTACTTAGCCTCACAATCATAAGTATAAAGATTAGTTTTGAAGGGATGATTGTATTGAATACAGAGCTGTAGTCAATGAAAAGCATCCAGATGTTTGCATCTTCACTGTCCAGATGTTCCAGGGTTGAGTGAAGAGCCAATGAAATAGCATCAGCTGTTGACCTGTTGTGACAGTAGGCAACAGGTAGATATACTCATTGATTAGCAAGCGGATGCACCAGAGAGACCATTTATCCATTCTGTTTCTGGAAACTGGCAATTAACCTCTTTCAGAACGATCTGTAATACAATTTCTTTTTCCCCAAGCTCTTGGGTTTCAGATATTCTGTGCCCATGTACATAAGTTCAGTTGACTTTTTAACCATATTGTAGACTTGGGATTGTTTGAGTACTACCTACACAGGTTTTTAGTCTTATAGACTAATCAATACTTTCTTTCATTGTTTAAAGTTATTGTATTATGCTATTTGCACATATTTCTTGCATCTTTTATTTCAATTACATTTATAAACACCTTGTTTGTATACATCTAGATTTGTTTCAGCTTCATTGTTTTAGCGTACTTTTTAAAATTTAAATCGAAATTACAATGAAATATCCTTTGTGAGTTTACTATTTAAAAACTTCTTCTACTTTAGGCTTTAAGGGAGTGAAGTTTCTTTACCGGCATTTGTATTAATTTTAGTTACTAATAATAGTGATTTTTACTAACATTTATACCTAGAAATGTATGCCCTTGAAATAATGTATTGTTGTTAGCTATGCCTTTTCTGCCTGCATCCTAAGATTTGAAATTCCTTTCCTATCGCTCTTTCTTTAGACATTAACCAAGTTTATTTCACATTGTTAAGTGGTTTGTATCAAATATTGTTGGGCAATCACATGAAATAGTTCAGGATATTTTGCTTTGTTAAAAGTAATAAATGGATGCAGATGGTTGGTAATATTTTCAGATTTTGTTAGAACATTTCAAATTGCATGATCATGTAACTTCATTATAATGCAATAAGATTAGCTTTATTTTGAAGGGGAAGACATGAGGGAATATTAGAAATTTAAGATATTAATTTACAAAGAGAAACCAAGTTCCCAATGTTATCTATTGAGGATGATGGGAATTTCTATTTTAAGTGTTTTGCTTTCAGAGTTTGCATTACAAAATAAAAAGTGTGAGTGAAAATTTAGTTCAAAGCAATATTATAAATAATATTTTTTATAATTACCTAACTGTTTTATCCCTCTATAACTGCCCAATTAAGATTTGGCAGTCACTTATTAAACTCTGATTTTTGGCCTTTTCTGTATCAAACCTCTGAATCTTTGATCAACCATCTGTGCTGCAATGACAAAAAGTAATCCATTCTGGTGCAGTGTGAGCAAGATATCATTAACTTAGAATGGGTCATACCTGCAGAGCTTACAAATAATCCTATTTGCCATAATGTGTTATAAACCCAATAGAAAACCACCCTCTGCAACTGACCCTCATCTTCCAAACCAGCAGACCATAATCTGTGTGGATTGGAAATAACATCTCCTCCTTACTAACGATCTGCACTGTTCACCACATGGATGTGTGCTTAGCTCACTGCTCTACTCTCTCTACATCCATGTCTGCATGGCTAGGAGTAGCTCAAACAGCATCTATAAATTTGCTGATGATACAACTATTGTTGGCAAAATCTCAGATGGTGACGAGAGGGTGTACAGAAGCAAGATATATCAGTTAGCTAAGTGGTGTTGTAGCAACAACCTTGCACTCAATGTCAGCAAGACCAAAGAGCTGACTGTGGACTTCAGGAAGGGTAAGACAAATGAACACAAACCAGTCCTCATCAGCAGTGCAGAGAATGAGCAATTTCAAGTTCCTGGGTGTCAATATTTCTGAGGATTTAAAGTGGATACAACATATTGTTGCAGCTATGAAGAGGACAAGACAGCGGATATATTTCATTAGCAGTTTGAGGAGGTTTAGTTTGTCAGCTAAAACACTCAAAAACTTCCACAAATGTACTGTGGACAGCATTCTGACTGGCTGCATCACCATCTAGTATGGAGGGGGTGGGGTACTACTATACAAGATCAAAATAAGTTGCAGAAACTTGTAAAATTCATCATCTCCATCATAGATTCCAGCCTCCATAGTATCCAAGACATCTTCTAGGACCGTTGAATCAGGAAGGTGGCCTCCATTATTCAGGATCTCCACCACCCAGGATACTCTTCACACTGTTACCGTCAGGAAGGAGGTACAGAAGCCTGAAGGCACACACTCAGCGATTCAGGAACAGCTTCTTCCCCTCTACCATCTGATTTCTAAATGGACATTGGACAATGTAACTCAGTTTTATTTTCCCTATATTTATTAATCATGTATTTTGTTGTACTGCTGCTGTAAAGTTAACAAATTTCACAACGTATGCCGGTGATATCAAACCTGATTCTGATTCTGAGACTTGTTTGAGGGCCAAGCCTCCCAGCCTGTGAATTGCGCCATTCATCTGAGAAGCCCTGTGTCAGTCACTTGGGATTGAGGATGACTTGCTTCCACTCTGCTCTCTGGTGTTAATAAGGTCAATGGGAGAATTGATGACCAACAGATGGGGCTGCTGATAGCTAAGCAGAAAGGTAATTTTGTAAGGTGGTGCACTCCTGCATTTTGAATGGAACCAGTACATTGAAAGGTACCATAGTTGTAATGCTTGGATTGTGATTTAAAGACGACTGAGTTGAAAGATTGATATTGGCAGGGGCATTTGGAATCGCCTGTCTCCACCTGAAAGATCCCTGCAGGTTATTGATATTTTACCCACTGAAATAATTAGGAATTCATTTATTTATTCATTTCCACCGACGATGAAGTGGAATAAAAGAGCAGAAGATACATTTGCACATTGCCATGAGAAAGTTGAGCAACCAAATATAAACTTCAGTAAGTTGTATGGGTTTTTCCTGTTTTGTCTTACTTTTGTATGTTTAGTTAATTCAGCTCTATCAAAGCTATGTCTTTTGATGTTATGCAATCATTAGCCATCAAGCTTTGTGGCATTAGAGTCCAATTTAAGTAATTAAACAGAATATGAATATTGTTCCTGATCATATTCATAACATAAAGTGCTATACTCATTATTTAAAAATGGTTTTATACACAAAACATTCCCATATTCTGTCTTGCCAACACTTACACAAAACAGGATGCTGAACTTTATTATGCTCTGCATGCATTGCTGACATCCCAAAATGCCCTGGAGAATGTGGCAGTAAGCACATTACTTTAGCCTCAAGTCTTATTATAATCCAATTGGGTATTGAACTCAAAGATTTAAGTCCAGTGGTAATGAACAAAACAGTATTATTTTTAAGTCAGGATAACATATTATTTGAAGGAGAATCTGTAAGTACTTATGTTCCCATGCATCTGTTGCCCTTAGACTTCTTGTTATGGAGGTTGAGTGTTTGGGAGGTGCTGTCATTATTTATATAACACACACCGCAGCCCTGTGCTGTGCTGGAGGGTCTGAATGTTTAGGAATATCAATCAAATGGTATACTTTGTATTGAATTCTGTTGTAGCTAGGCCTACCAAGGCAGGAGAAGATCTTGTGCTTGTAAGTAACTCGCTACGGTATAGCAACATCAAAAGTTTGCAGTAATTTATTATTAGAGTATGTATGTTTCCATGTACTAGGTTGAGATTCATTTTCTTGCAGGCATTTGCAGGAAAAAATACAATAAAGTTTTATATTAATAATACATAAACCAACAGTTATGTAAAATAAGGCAAAGTGTGCAAATAAAAATTGTGAGAAAGTGAAAACACGAGGAAATCTGCAGATGCTGGAAATTCAAACAGAAACACACACAAAATGCTGGTAGAACACAGCAGGCTAAGCAGCATCTATAGGGAGAAGCGATGTCAACATTTCGGGCCGAGACCCTTCGTCAGTGAGAAAGTGAGTTGTGAAGAGTTCTTGAAAGTGAATTGTAGAATCAGTTTAGTGTAGCAATGGCATGAACATCTGTTTCTCAGATCTCTGGTAATGCCCCCATTCCCCCCATTCCCCTTTCCCCTCTCTCATCTTATCTCTTTATCTGCCTATCAGCTTCCCCTGCTGCTCCGCTTTCCCTTTCTTCCATGGCTTCTGCCCTCTGCTATCAGATCCCCTCTTCTCCAGCCCTGTATCTCTTTCACCAATCAACTTCCCGGCTCTTTATTTCACCCACCCCCCTCGGTTTTACCTATCACTTTGTGTTTCTTTCTCCCCTTCCCCTGCTTTCTTACTCTGACTCCTCATATTTTTTTCCAGTCCTGATGAAGGGTTTCAGCCTGAAATGTCGACAGTGCTTTTTTCTATAGATGTTACCCGGTCTGCCGAGTTCCTCCACTATTTTGTGTGGATACCTACACTCACTTGCCCATCCATTGAGATGTTCCCACAACCAATGATCTCACTTAAAGGGCTCTTTACCTTGTTATTTCATGTCCCCGTTAATTTTTTTATATTTGCATTTGCACAGTCTGTTGTCTTCTGCACTCTGGTTGATCGATCATTGATCCTGTTATAATTACTATTCTATAGATTTGCTGAGTATGCCCTCAGTATGCAGTGACATACTGTATACGTACTCTGGTTATAAGATTTACTTGGAACTTTGAACTTGGAGCCTGAATGTTAGTCTGGGCCTTGCTGCATGCCTGGGCTGTTTAATTTATTGATGAGTGCTTCTCCATAGTACATTAACAACATTTTACCTTTTATTATTTTGTTCATGGTTGAAAGTGATTTGATGGTCTTGTTATTAGCTCTCTTAAATTTGTCCTTCTGCTTAAGGTCAGTATGTGCCTGGGCAATTTCGTGTTGTTAAATGCTTTTGTTCTGGTGTTATAATTGCAGAGGTACATTGGTGAGCATTTCTAATTTTTTTTTGCTTTTCTTTTTAAGAGTACACTTGTTATTCACTCACAGCTCTATCTGTTCTGATCTTTGTGTGCACATTGTTTATGACTGATTCATGCTGTTAATAAGCATGGGAATTTCTATATAGTCTAAATAGCAATGCCGATCCTCCCTGTATTAGTTCAAAGATTCAAAGTAGATTTATTTTCAAGTATGTATGCAGTGCACAGCCCTGAGATGGTCCTCCAGCAAGCAGCCACAAAACAAAGGAACACCGTGGAACCTGTTCAAAGAAAGCATCAAACACCCAACATGCAAAAAAAAAGAACAAATCGCCCAAATGGCACAAAACGAGCAAATAACTGACAGAACACTAAACATCAAACCTTAATGGTACAGCAAGTGAAAGAGCAGCAATTCTCCTCCGAAGTTCTTCCTCTTAGTTTTCTGTATATACACACAGCACCTTTTAAATACTGTGTATGCTCTGTTAGTTGTATCTCATTTTAACTGGAAGACAAGCATGAGAAGCAATTTAAAGGAGGAACATTTGAAATGAAACATTTATTAGCTGATTACAGAAACACTGTCATTAGCAAAATGTAAAAAAGGTACTCAACCTTAATAAAATAATAGGAATGAGGCCAAAATGGTTATCATTTTAACTTATCTCTGCTCTGAATAAGGGCTTTAAATATTTATGTGCATTTTATTGAGGTCTGGACAGATTGCAGAACTGGGGTGCAATTCTGAAGACAATTAATCTTGAAAAATTAGTTGTGTCCTTAATCCAACAATCCATTTATATGCAATGGATTGTTGGATTAAGGACACAACTAAATAATGTACAGCAACATCCATTTCAGAACATTAACCTGGTCTGTCTTTTAATGTGATTATGAATGATGCTCTTTGAAAAACATTTCTGAATAGCTAATGTCTAATTATGTCTATTTTGTGGAATGAGAGAGTTGCAGCTATTACTACATATACTGTATAGGTTAGGGCAAGGCAGGGAATTAAACATGGCCATGTCTATTATTCCAGAATAGTCTGTTTAGGTGGCAAATCTACAGCAAGCGTAATAGATTAGTTTTTATTTAGTGGTGAAGAAGAGTACAGGGCAAAGAAATTGTGGATAAAAATTATTTAATTTATTGTGACCTCTAGTGATTACAACAATTGTTTTATTCAACTAGTAAGAGAAATTAAATGAGGGCAAGTGTTTGGACAGATTAGGAGTGAGCTAACAGTTCTGAAGTGGAGAGAAATATTGGACAGATCACAAACAAGAGAGAATCTGCAGATGCTGGAAATCTGAGAAACACACACAAAATCAGCAGGCCAGGCAGCGTCTATAGAAAAGAGTACAGTCAATGTTTCGGGACAAGACCCTTCAGCACAACTGGAGAAGAAAAGGTGAGTAGATATAAAAGGTGGTGGAGGAGAGAGAGAATCACTGGAAGTTCCAAGAATTGTATGCCGGACAATGAGTCCCTGGTTCATCTCTATGACTGTAGAATAATAGTGGGATTTTTAGAATTTAAAATGGTAATTGTAATGCCACAGTAACTAAAGGTATTTTTAAAATGTAAAGGAAAGTTGCACATTTAGTATGCCATGATTTAGTACAGAGATAAGAACATATTTGTTTGTTCAAGCCTTAAGTTGTTCAAAAGACCCTAAACTTGAAACTGAGAAGAGTAACATTATGACAAATAAAGTTAGGCTAAAGGAAGACCCAGCACTAGGGCTACAATTTGAGATTCTAAGCAAATTTCCCATAAATAACACGTGAGTGCTTTTGAGGTCAGATGTGTGTGTGTGTGACAGAAAGAGAATGAAATTCTGAGAGCTAAAAGATTGCAGTCTTCTGATATTTCTTGTTACCTGACTAACAGTGTATGTGTGAATGCTGTACTCCCACCTCCATTGCACAAGGTTCAGGGGCACGTGTAATTCCTGCCTCAACTAAACAAATTCTCACTCTGCTTTTATTTCAAATGTTCTCTTTTGATCATGACATTGTAAATGTTCTGCTAGTAAAAGATAAAACGTATTAATAATAGAACATACTTCCTTTGATTTTTTTATATTCTAAGCCTATCCCGCAAAATACAGTAAAGTAGAACCCTTCTAATTTTATATTTATCAATGTAATTATATTGTCTTTCCAACCTCCAAATGTTTAATGATAGTAGGAAAACATCTGCTTTAAAGCTTTCATTAAGACATGTTAGTTTGCAAAGCTTGCTTATCCCAGAGCTATTTACACACAATATACACTGGTTTACAGCCTGCCTAGGACATTGAGATACACTGGTTTACAGCCTGCCTAGGACATTGAGATACACTGGTTTGCCCAGACTAGCTTCCTCTCACGTGAGTGATCCAACACAGCACTAGTTAACTGTATACAAAACTGAATTCAATAAAATCTTGAAATAAGTGATGTTAAAAATAATTTGAGCTATTAAATTAGAAACCAGTGGTGAGAAATAAGGAGCTATCTGAATGCAAGATTAAAGTAGAGAATAAAATGAAAAGAATTCAATAGATTTCGATGTAGCTGAAACTTCCAATTAGTGTTGGTATGATTTTTGCTCCCCACACCCATGTTTAATTTATCAAGTGGTTTAGATTAAACCATTACTTTGTCAGTCCATAAATGGACTCACTCAAAATGTGAATAGCAGGTCTGGGAAAAGGAATTTCATACATTGGTAGAGACAGTATTGAATTGTGGAGAGCTTTGTCCTGCATGTAACACATATGCTGTCTGGTACCAGTTAATACAGAATAAATGCATTCAGTGAACAGATGTTAACCTTCTTCAAATAGATAAGAAAACATTTGTTTGTGCTGATCAAAAACTGGCAGATGTTTAACCATGAATTTTTGTCTACCCCACCCCCATGACTGTAGAACTGAAATTTTTGGATGATTGACAATGTTACCATATATACAAAGGGAGCAAAAACTGTACAAAGGGTTGGAGTATTGTACCATGTTTAAAGAAATAAAACTAATTAAAAACTATCATCTGCAAAATCAACTACATATTATCTCAGTGGAGCAGCTTTTAAGTCTACTGTAATAATAGAGAGAGCATATACAAGTTTAGTCAGAAAGGCTGTACAGCTTACTAATCCAGTGCTCCTACAAAATATACATCTGTCCTCAATTAAATGAAATCATCTTAAATTAAAAAGCAACAGTAGAGTGGATGAAGAACTATCTTCCAAAGCTTTTAAGGCTTTCAGCAGTCTGTTCAATTTCAAACAATCTTAGAGGAATTGAACTTTGATTAGGGATGGATGAGCAATCTCTGTCTTTGCTTTTTTATATCTGGTAATTTAAGGTATGAGGAGCTGGGACTGAGTCACCCGACCTTCTTGCAGGGGGCTTCTGGATATGGGCCATCTGATTGAGAATCATAAGTTCCAAAATGAAGCCTAAAATGGAACGGGCAAAAATAGTGCCAATCATATGAAGATTTATTTATAAAATCAAATGCATGATTCTTTGTAAACTGGAATCTTTTGGTTTGCTTCAAGGCACCATATAAAGCAAAGGGATTATCCTGTATGGATTTATTGGTATTTTATCAGCTATGTTACAGTTGCACACAATCCTTTTTAAAGGTAATTTCAAGTTAATATGCTCCAAAATCGGATCTAAATTCTGGTTAATATTTAAAAAGTTGCTTAAGATTACTTACTGATTTCCATCCTGAAATTTTTTAAAAATGGGATTCGTTATTCAGCCAGCTTGATGATATTCCTAAAAGAGCAGACTACAGCTGAGTGGCTCAAAACTCTCATTGGACCAGCACCTGGCTGTTGCAAGTAAAAGCAACGTTACAAGGGACCTTTGTGAGATGATTCTCCTAACTGCTGGCAGGGCCTAGCACACTGGTGCCTTGCAATTCAACTTTAAAAAGCAATGTTTAAAATCTTAAACCATTGATTCAACTGGAGTACTATGTGAAAATTTGACTCCTTATTTAAGTAAAGACATACTAGCATGGAGGCAGTCCAGAAGAGAATAGCTGGGCTAATTACTGAGAAGTAATACAAATACAAATGGCTAAAATTATTACTGTAAATATTTATTTTGGAGTTCCCAAGAATGATTGGCGAAACTTAAAATAATCAGGATGCATAACTTAGAGATATTTCCACTAGTAGAAGAGTCTTGAACAAATGTGTGTAGTTGCAAGATAAATGATCAGTCATTTCAAACAGAGATACATAGAAATTTTTCTTGGAAAGGGTGATGAATTTCTTGAATACTTACCCCACAGTGTAATGAAGGTCAGTTCACTGGGTGTTAATACTCTACCCCACAGTGCAGTGAAGGTCAGTTCACTGGGTGTTAATACTCTACCCCACAGTGCAGTGAAGGTCAGCTCACTCGGTGTTAATACTCTACCCCACAGTGCAGTGAAGGTCAGCTTACTGGGTGTTAATACTCTACCCCACAGTGCAGTGAAGGTCAGTTCACTGGGTGTTAATACTCTACCCCACAGTGCAGTGAAGGTCAGTTCACTGGGTGTTAATACTCTACCCCACAGTGCAGTGAGGGTCAGTTACTGGATGTTAATACTCTACCCCACAGTGCAGTGAAGGTCAGCTCACTGGGTGTTAATACTCTACCCCACAGTGCAGTGAAGGTCAGCTCACTGGGTGTTAATACTCTACCCCACAGTGCAGTGAAGGTCAGTTCACTGGGTGTTAATACTCTACCCCACAGTGCAGTGAAGGTCAGTTCACTGGGTGTTAATACTCTACCCCACAGTGCAGTGAGGGTCAGTTACTGGATGTTAATACTCTACCCCACAGTGCAGTGAAGGTCAGCTCACTGGGTGTTAATACTCTACCCCACAGTGCAGTGAAGGTCAGCTCACTGGGTGTTAATACTCTACCCCACAGTGCAGTGAAGGTCAGTTCACTGGGTGTTAATACTCTACCCCACAGTGCAGTGAAGGTCAGCTCACCGGTTGTTTATACTCTACCCCATAGTGTAATGAAGGTCAGTTCACTGGGTGTTAATACTTTACCCCACAGTGCAGTGAAGGTCAGTTCACTGGGTGTTAATACTCTACCCCACAGTGTAGTGAAGGTCAGTTCACCGGTTGTTAATACACTACCCCACAGTGTAATGAAGGTCAGTTCACTGGGTGTTAATACTTTACCCCACAGTGCAGTGAAGGTCAGTTCACTGGGTGTTAATAATCTACCCCACAGTGCAGTGAAGGTCAGTTCACTGGGTGTTAATACTCTACCCCGCAGTGCAGTGAAGGTCAGTTCACCGGTTGTTTATACTCTACCCCACAGTGTAATGAAGGTCAGTTCACTGGGTGTTAATACTTTACCCCACAGTGCAGTGAAGGTCAGTTCACTGGGTGTTAATACTCTACCCCACAGTGTAGTGAAGGTCAGTTCACCGGTTGTTAATACACTACCCCACAGTGTAATGAAGGTCAGTTCACTGGGTGTTAATACTTTACCTCACAGTGTAGTGAAGGTCAGTTCACTGGGTGTTAATACTCTACCCCACAGTGTAATGACGGTCAGTTCACTGGGTGTTAATACTCTACCCCACAGTGTAGTGAAGGTCAGTTCACTGGGTTTTAATACTCTACCTCACAGTGTAGTGAAGGTCAGTTCACTGGGTGTTAATACTCTACCCCACAGTGTAATGAAGGTCAGCTCACTGGGTTTTAATACTCTACCCCACAGTGCAGTGAAGGTCAGCTCACTGGGTGTTAATACTCTACCCCACAGTGTAATGAAGGTCAGTCACTGGGTGTTAATACTCTACCCCACAGTGCAGTGAAGGTCAGCTCACTGGGTGTTAATACTCTACCCCACAGTGTAATGAAGGTCAGTTCACTGGGTGTTAATACTCTACCCCACAGTGTAATGACGGTCAGTTCACTGGGTGTTAATACTCTACCCCACAGTGTAATGAAGGTCAGTTCACTGGGTGTTAATACTCTACCCCACAGTGTAGTGAAGGTCAGTTCACTGGGTTTTAATACTCTACCTCACAGTGTAGTGAAGGTCAGTTCACTGGGTGTTAATACTCTACCCCACAGTGTAATGACGGTCAGTTCACTGGGTGTTAATACTCTACCCCACAGTGTAATTAAGGTCAGTTCACTGGGTGTTAATACTCTACCCCACAGTGTAGTGAAGGTCAGCTCATTGGGTGTTAATACTCTACCCCACAGTGTAATGAAGGTCAGCTCACTGGGTGTTAATACTCTACTCCACAGTGCAGTGAAGGTCAGCTCACTGGGTGTTAATACTCTACCCCACAGTGTAATGAAGGTCAGTTCACTGGGTGTTCATACTCTACCCCACAGTGCAGTGAAGGTCAGCTCACTGGGTGTTAATACTCTACCCCACAGTGCAGTGAAGGTCAGTTCACCGGGTGTTAATACTCTACCCCACAGTGTAATGAAGGTCAGCTCACTGGGTGTTAATACTCTACCCCACAGTGCAGTGAAGGTCAGTTCACTGGGTGTTAATACTCTCCCCCACAGTGCAGTGAAGGTCAGTTCACTGGGTGTTAATACTCTACCCCACAGTGCAGTGAAGGTCAGTTCACTGGGTGTTAATACTCTACCCCACAGTGCAGTGAAGGTCAGTTCACTGGGTGTTAATACTCTACCCCACAGTGTAATGAAGGTCAGTTCACTGGGTGTTAATACTCTACCCCACAGTGTAATGAAGGTCAGTTCACTGGGTGTTAATACTCTACCCCACAGTGCAGTGAAGGTCAGTTCACTGGGTGTTAATACTCTACCCCACAGTGCAGTGAAGGTCAGTTCACTGGGTGTTAATACTCTACCCCACAGTGCAGTGAAGGTCAGTTCACTGGGTGTTAATACTCTACCCCACAGTGTAATGAAGGTCTGTTCACTGGGTGTTAATACTCTACCCCACAGTGTAATGAAGGTCTGTTCACTGGGTGTTAATACTCTACCCCACAGTGTAATGAAGGTCAGTTCACTGGGTGTTAATACTCTACCCCACAGTGCAGTGAAGGTCAGTTCACCGGTTGTTTATACTCTACCCCACAGTGTAATGAAGGTCAGTTCACTGGGTGTTAATACTTTACCCCACAGTGCAGTGAAGGTCAGTTCACTGGATGTTAATACTCTACCCCACAGTGTAGTGAAGGTCAGTTCACCGGTTGTTAATACACTACCCCACAGTGTAATGAAGGTCAGTTCACTGGGTGTTAATACTTTACCTCACAGTGTAGTGAAGGTCAGTTCACTGGGTGTTAATACTCTACCCCACAGTGTAATGACGGTCAGTTCACTGGGTGTTAATACTCTACCCCACAGTGTAGTGAAGGTCAGTTCACTGGGTTTTAATACTCTACCCCACAGTGTAATGACGGTCAGTTCACTGGGTGTTAATACTCTACCCCACAGTGCAGTGAAGGTCAGCTCACTGGGTGTTAATACTCTACCCCACAGTGCAGTGAAGGTCAGTTCACTGGGTGTTAATACTCTACCCCACAGTGCAGTGAAGGTCAGTTCACTGGGTGTTAATACTCTACCCCACAGTGTAGTGAAGGTCAGCTCACTGGGTGTTAATACTCTACCCCACAGTGTAGTGAAGGTCAGCTCACTGGGTGTTAATACTCTACCCCACAGTGTAATGACGGTCAGTTCACTGGGTGTTAATACTCTACCCCACAGTGTAATGAAGGTCAGTCACTGGGTGTTAATACTCTACCCCACAGTGTAGTGAAGGTCAGTTCACTGGGTGTTAATACTCTACCTCACAGTGTAGTGAAGGTCAGCTCACTGGGTGTTAATACTCTACCCCACAGTGTAATGAAGGTCAGTTCACTGGGTGTTAATACTCTACCCCACAGTGTAATGACGGTCAGTTCACTGGGTGTTAATACTCTACCCCACAGTGTAATGAAGGTCAGTTCACTGGGTGTTAATACTCTACCCCACAGTGTAATGAAGGTCAGTTCACTGGGTGTTAATACTCTACCCCACAGTGTAATGAAGGTCAGTTCACTGGGTGTTAATACTCTACCCCACAGTGTAATGAAGGTCAGTTCACTGGGTGTTAATACTCTACCCCACAGTGCAGTGAAGGTCAGTTCACTGGGTGTTAATACTCTACCCCACAGTGTAATGAAGGTCAGTTCACTGGGTGTTAATACTCTACCCCACAGTGCAGTGAAGGTCAGTTCACTGGGTGTTAATACTCTACCCCACAGTGTAATGACGGTCAGTTCACTGGGTGTTAATACTCTACCCCACAGTGTAATGAAGGTCAGTTCACTGGGTGTTAATACTCTACCCCACAGTGTAATGAAGGTCAGCTCACTGGGTGTTAATACTCTACCCCACAGTGCAGTGAAGGTCAGCTCACTGGGTGTTAATACTCTACCCCACATTGCAGTGAAGGTCAGTTCACTGGGTGTTAATACTCTACCCCACAGTGTAATGAAGGTCAGCTCACTGGGTGTTAATACTCTACCCCACAGTGTAGTGAAGGTCAGCTCACTGGGTGTTAATACTCTACCCCACAGTGTAATGAAGGTCAGTCACTGGGTGTTAATACTCTACCCCACAGTGCAGTGAAGGTCAGCTCACTGGGTGTTAATACTCTACCCCACAGTGCAGTGAAGGTCAGCTCACTGGGTGTTAATACTCTACTCCACAGTGCAGTGAAGGTCAGCTCACTGGGTGTTAATACTCTACTCCACAGTGCAGTGAAGGTCAGCTCACTGGGTGTTAATACTCTACCCCACAGTGCAGTGAAGGTCAGCTCACTGGGTGTTAATACTCTACTCCACAGTGCAGTGAAGGTCAGCTCACTGGGTGTTAATACTCTACTCCACAGTGCAGTGAAGGTCAGCTCACTGGGTGTTAATACTCTACTCCACAGTGCAGTGAAGGTCAGCTCACTGGGTGTTAATACTCTACCCCACAGTGCAGTGAAGGTCAGCTCACTGGGTGTTAATACTCTACTCCACAGTGCAGTGAAGGTCAGCTCACTGGATGTTAATACTCTACCCCACAGTGCAGTGAAGGTCAGCTCACTGGGTGTTAATACTCTACCCCACAGTGTAGTGAAGGTCAGCTCACTGGGTGTTAATACTCTACCCCACAGTGCAGTGAAGGTCAGTTCACTGGGTGTTAATACTCTACCCCACAGTGTAATGAAGGTCAGTTCACTGGGTGTTAATACTCTACCCCACAGTGCAGTGAAGGTCAGCTCACTGGGTGTTAATACTCTACCCCACAGTGCAGTGAAGGTCAGTTCACTGGGTGTTAATACTCTACCCCACAGTGTAATGAAGGTCAGCTCACTGGGTGTTAATACTCTACCCCACAGTGCAGTGAAGGTCTGTTCACTGGGTGTTAATACTCTACCCCACATTACCATAATTTCAAGAAATTGCCATTCATGCCATCAGGTTGGAGGCTACCCAGATGGAATATAAGGTGTTGCTCCTCCAACCTGAGTGTAGCCTCACCATGACAGTAGAGGAGCCCATGGATTGACATTTTGGAATGGGAATCAGAAATGGAATTAAAATGGGTGTGCGCTGGGAGATCCTTCTTTTTCTGGAGGACAAAATGTAGGTGCTTGGTGAAGCAGTCTCTATGTCAGGTCTCACCAATATTCAGGAAGCCACACCAGGAGCACCAGATGCAGTATATGACCCCAATAGACCCCTTCGGTGTAGTGTTTGCGCTGTTTTCGCATGTTGACTTTGCGGCTGTCCTGTTTTTCTCTGGTAGCTGTGGGAAACCCCAAGAGGAGTGAGGTGGGGTCATTAATCAGGTCTCCGCCGGAGGGTGTGTTGGTGTGCCAATATTGACGCCATTCAGTGTGTTCATCATAGGAGATGAGATTCTTCAAGTTGTAGAAAGGTTTAGGGATTTGATTGAGAAGTTGGAGGAGCATTTTCACTAAGTTTATGAATTGGAATGTTTTTGGGCATATATTGGATTGACTTGTAGAATTTTGCTGGAGCTGTTTTCCTACGGATCTCCGGGGGTGCTATTCCGCTCATTGTTGGGAGCCATTGGACAGGTGTGGATTTTAGGGCTCCTGAGATTATTCTCACAGAAATGGACTGATGATGTTTGTGTGAGCCCTTCTCTCCCAGGTGGGTGCACAATATTCAGCCACTGAGAAACATAGTGCTAGTTAGTACCCATTTGATCCCTGCTATCTTCCTGATCATGGCCATTCTGGATTTTAGTTTCTTTGTGACATTTTGAAGGTGGATCTTGTATGAAAGGGTTTGATCTAGTGTGACTCCCAAGTACCTTTTGCTCATTAAACTTGTTGGAATGGAAAATGTCTTTCATATTCGAAGTCTGTGGTTGGCCTACTTAAGGTTCTTCAGATAACTTGCCTTCTCATTTGAACCACAGAAATAGATGCATGGAAGCATCTGTTCAAGAATCCATTCTGTACCAAGAGTAGGGTATAGCTCTACATAATTGTGGGGTTCGCGGTGACCACATTCTGTTTGAGGCTGTAATTTCCTGTGTTTCCAACATATAATCCATCGTGACCTTTCTATTTATCATGTGCATTCTGTCTCTTTGGTTTCATCCTTCTAGTCTGATTTAGATTTCTTCATAACTCACAATGGTATTTATTTGGCCATAGGTATTTTGGGACATAGTGAAAATGACATAAGAAGTGTCAGAGAATTTTAGTTTTTGCTGTTTTATACAGATCCATCAATGAATGTAAGTTCATTAAATGTTAAGTTACTAGAGCACTTATTAACGTCAACCAACAGGTTGTGATGTAGATACAACTTGGAGCTATAGCTCTTGCTTTGAACTCGGGATCTGCCAGTCTATTTTGTTGTGTGCCTTGCACTTTGTCTTTAACTGCAACACTATATTCTACAAAGAAGACAGAGGCTGAAGATGCTGGAAGAATGCTGGAAGAATTCAGCAGGCCAGGCAGCATATATGGAAAAGAGTAAACAGTCAATGCTTCAGGCTGAAACTCTTCATCAGGAATGATGAAGTGCCTAGATGGTTGTCTTTCAGTAGATCAATAAAATATTAGTGACATGAACCTTCAGAAATTCATTTTCAGAATCTGAATTGGGTTTATTATCACTGACATACGTTGTGATTTTTTTTCTCATTGCAGCAGTAGAACACAAGACAAAATATTAAATAATATAAAATGTAAAATAAATACTGGAAAAGAGCAATGGTGAGGCATTGTTCATGGATTCATAGACTATTCAGAAATCTGATTCCAGAAAGGAAAAAGCTATTTCTAAAATGTTGAGTGTGTGTCTTCAGGTTTCTGTACCTCTTCCTCATGGTAGTAATGAGAAGAGAGCATGTTTTGGGTGGTAAGGGTACTTAACGAAGGATGCACTGCCTCTTGGAGATCTCATCGAAGGTGAGGAGGATCATGCCCATGATGGAGCTGCTGAGACTACAACCCTCTGCAGCTTCTCGTGATCCTGTGCATTGGAGACTCTGTACAAGGCTATGATGCAACCAGTCAGAACACTCTCCATGGTATACCTGTAGAGTCTTTGGTGACATACCAAAGACCCTCAAACTCCAAATGAAGTATAGCCACTAGCATGTCTTCTTTGTGATTACATTGATATCTTGGTGCCAGGATAAGACCAGGGCTCTGAGAAGGTGATGCACAGCAACTTGAAGCTGTTCACCCTTTCCACCACTGAGACACCACTTAGCCAGCCTGTTCATCTCACTCCTGTACGCCTTCTTATTGCCATCTGGGATTCTGCCAATAACAATGGTGTCAATGGCAAATTAATAGATTACATTTGAGTTGTGTTTAGCCACGCAATCCTGTGTAGAGAGAGTAGAGCAATGGGCTAAGCACACATCTTTGAGGTGCACCTGTTTTGATTGTCAGCGAGGAGAAGATGTTTTTACTGACCTGCACCGACTGTGGTCTTCTGAGGTGCACGTCAAGAGTCTAGTTGCAGGTGGAGATACAGATGCCCAGGGTTTGAAGCTTCTTGTATAATACTGAGGGAATGATGTTGTTGAACACTGAGCTGTAATCCATAAACAACAACCTGACGTAGGTATTGCTGTTGTCCTGGTGGTCATGGCCGAGAGAAGAGCCAGTGAGATTGCATGTGCTTGTAGACCTGTTGTGGTGATAGGCAAATTGCAGTGGGTCTAGGTTCTTGCTCAGGCAGGAGTTATTTCTAGCCATGACCAGTCTCTCAAAGCACTTCATCACAGATCCTGTGACCACCAGGTGATAGCTCTTGAGGCAGTTCACCCTTTCTTCTTGGGCACCAGTATCATTAATGCCCTTTGAAGCAGGTAAGAACTTCTGACTTCAGCAATGAGAGTTTGGAGATATCCTTTATTATTCCAGCTGGTTCATTAGCACAGGTTTTTAGTATTCTATCAGGTACACCACAAGGGCCTGGTGCTTTGCAAGAGTTCACCCTTTTGAAGAATAGTCTGGTAATGGCCACTGAGACCGAGATCACAGGGTTGCCAAAAGCTGTGGGGATTCACACAGGTGTAGTTGTGAATCACATGGATACAAAAATTCAATAACAACTTTTTAATATTTGGACAAACTTCAGAATGATTTGAATGAACTTTAGAAAGAACTTAATTAAAATGCTTGATGATTTACTAAATGTGCTAGTTGAAAGTACTGAATTTGTTGAAGGAGCTTTACAATTATTTTCATATTTACGATTCAGAAATAATGAAATTGATGGTTGAGATTTTCTAATTAAATTATGCTATTTGAGCCTACATCACTGGCGTAGTTTCACTTGTTCCTTTTTATCCTCAGCAAATTGTTCAGGCTACTGAAGATCTTCTGGCGCTGGACTATTTTCGACACTGTTTGGATTTGCTTTTGTGGCCCCTGTCTTTCCTCCCAGGGTGCTTCATGGTGTGGCCTACTTCTCCAACCTCAGATCTGAAAAATCATGAGTGGCATGGTTAAAATGGATTTTTCCCTGGAGAAAGGAGTTTAAGACAAAAGGACATCAGTTTGAGTTGTGGGGGGGAAAGATTTAAAGGGATTTCAAGAGACAAGTTTTTCCACATAGAGGATAGTGGGTATTTAGAACAAACTGCTGGAGGAAACAGCTATACTTGGAACAATTTTGGACAGATACATTATACAAAAGGTTTAGGGATTGTGCGCCAAATGCAGGAATATGGGACTAGCACAGGAACATGCTTTGAATTAACATGGGTGAGTTAGACTGAAGAGCATGTGTTGGCAGCATAACTCTTATTCAATTGTTCTGTAACTCTACTTTTGTGATACTATCAATTTCCTGAGCTAACTTTTGGTCTTCAATGATGCTGCCTGGGCACCTGTTGTGTTTGGGAACTGATCTGCTTTCTCTCTCCTTTAGGCAGCAAACCACCCATCACTTCTTTGAACCCAATAAGAACAATCATAGTTTCCTTTTTCCCATTTTTATGTTTCCACTTTTATTCACCATCCCAGTTCACACATATATCTGCTTTACATTTTGTAATGTTTGAAGTAATTGATATTGCTATTTTAATGTCAAGGCTCTCTGCATAAAACATATTTGACAGATTGTTTTGTAAGCTTCCATTTGTTGGGAACATTCAGTTTAAATTTCAATCATGTGTAGGTAAAATTTTGTTATTCCAGCATGCTCGGGACTTGGTGGCGGAGTGGCATATTCTCTGGCCTCTGGGATGTTATTCCAAGTAACAGTCCAACACACTGTAAATTCACTTTCTTTTCATTGCACTACTCTGCAAAACTAATTTTCCAGCAAGGAAATAGGTTTAAAGGGACAACAGATGGAACACTATAAGAAAGAAAACTTGGGAACTGGGAGCCTGTGGAGCTTCAAGGAAGCTCCAAGGAATAGAACCAGGAGAACAGAAACCCAGAATTGGGATTGTGAGATCCAAGGCTCCCAGGGTGCTAAAATAGTGTGTGGACCAGCACTTAAAGAGTCAGGTGCTGAACAATAGGACAGTAGATGATTGGCATTCTACTGTACATAGTGGTCCAGTGGCCATCCATTCTTGCCTTCTATCGTTCTACAAAACCCATGTTAAATTTGATTCTAATGTGCACACATTAGAAGTGACTTGGATCCTTCACAGTTCCCTTTACGTTACACACCTTTCTAACACTGGTATTGTATTTTTGTATTATTTGGTATTAGGTGTCCCTCAAAAGCACACTATTGTTATGGCCAAGCCGTGTTAAGACTTGGAAGAATTACCATAAGACATAGGAGCAGAGTTAGGCCATTCAGCTCATAGAGTCTGCTCCGCCATTCAATCATGGGCTTCCAGTCTTCCAATTCTTCCAGTCATCCCCACAACCATGGCTTCTCCCCATACCCTCTGATGCCCTGGCTAATCAAGAACCTATCTACCTCTGCCTTAAATACATACAATGACTTGGTCTCCACAGCTGCTCATGACAACAAATTGCACAGATTTACCACCCTCTCACTAAAGTAATTTCTCTGCATCTCTGTTCTAAATGAACGTCCTTCAATCCTGAAGTTGTGCCCTCTTGTCCTAGACTCCCTTACCATGGGAAGTAACTTTGTCACATCTAATCTGTTCAGGCCTTTTAACATTTGGAATGTTTCTATGAGATTCCCCCCCCAACCCCCCACATTCTCCTGAATTCCAGGGAATACAGCCCAAGAGCTGCCAGACATTCCTCATATGGTAACCCTTTCATCCCTGGAATCATTCTTGTGAAACTTCTCTGAACTCTCTCCAATGTCAGTATATCCTTTCTAAAATAAGGAGCCCAAAACTGCCCACGATGTTCTGTGTGGTCTCATGAGTGCCTTTTAGAGCCTCAACATCATATTACTGGTCTTATATTCTATACCTCTTGAAATGAATGCCAACATTGCATTCGCCTTCTACACCACCAACTCAACCTGGAGGTTAACCTTTAGGGTGTCCTGCACAAGAACTTCCAAGTCCCTTTGCATCACTGCATTCTGAATTTTCTCCCATCTAAATAATAGTCTGCCCGTTTATTTCTTCCACCAAAGTGCATGACCGTACTCTTTCCAACATTTTACAAGGGGTGATTGATAAGTTCAGGGCCTAAGGTATAAGGAGTCAATTTTAGAAAACCTAGCACATTTATTTTTCAGCATAGTTCCCTCCTTCATTTACACATAGTCCAGCAGTCATTGGGCATACGGATCTTGGACCTCCAGAAAGTGTCCACAGCAGGGGTGATTGATGAGTTTGTGGCCAAAGGTAGAAGGAGATGAGTTATACAGCTCTCGTTACATGCACGTGCAGTTCAACTCTTTGAGTGATTATGCAGAAAGTTTGAAGTTAATAACTCATCTCCTTCCACCTTAGGACACGAATTTATCAATCACCCCTGATGCATTATTAACTGATGAATTATTAACTTCAAACTTTCTGCATAATCACTCAAAGAGTTGAACTGCACGTGCATGTAACGAGAGCTGTATTCATCTCCTTGTACCTTAGGCTACGAACTCATCAATCACCCCTGCTGTGGACACTTTCTGGAGGTCCAAGATCCATATGCTCCACTACCGCTGGACTGTGTGTAAATGTAAGAGGGGACCATGTTGAAAAATAAATGTGCTAGGTTTTCTAAAATTGACTCCTTCTACCTTAGGCCATGAAATTATCAATCACCCCGTGTGTTTCATTTGCCACTTCTTACCCAATCACCTAAACTATCTAAGTCTCTCTGTAGGCTCTCTGTTTCCTCAACACCACCCCATCCGCCACCTGTCTTTGTATCATCAGTAGATTTTGCCACAAATCCGTTAACCCCATAGTCCACATCATTGACATACATTGTAAAAAGCAGTGGTCCCAACACCGACCCCTATGGAACTCCACTGGTAACCGACAGCTAGCCAGAATAGAATCCCTTTATTTGCACTTTGTTTTCTGCCAATCAGCCAATGCTCCACCCACGCTAGTAATTTCCCTGAAATGCCATGGGCTCTTACCTTGCTAAGCAGCCTCATGTGTGACACCTTGTCAAAGGCCTTCTGAAAATCCAAGTACACCACATCTACTACATCTCCTTTGTCTACCTTGTTTGTAATTTCCTCAAAGAATTGCTGTAGGTTAGCCTGGAAGGATTTTCCTTTAAGGAAGTCATGCTGGCCTTGGCCTATCTTGTCGTGTGCCTCCAGGTACTCCGTGATCTCATCCCTAACAATCGATTTCAACAACTTCCCAACCACTGATCTCAGGCTAATAGGTCTGTAGTTTCCTTTCTGCTGCCTCCCACCCTTCTTAAACAGCAGTGTAACTTTGCCATTTTCTAGTCATCCGGTACAATGCCAAAATCTACTGATTCTTGAATTATCATCGTTAGTGCCTCTGCAATCTCTCCAGCTACTTCTTGCAAAACCCAAGAGTGCATTCCATCAGCTCCAGGAGGTTGATCCACCCTCAGACCATTAAGCATCCTGAGCACCTTCTCAGTCATAATTTTCACTGCACATACAGTCGGCCCTCCTTATCTGCAAGTTCTGCATGCGCGAATTCAATCAACCGCGAATCGCGAAAACCTAAAGTGCTGTTCCAGCACTTATTGCTCAAGCATGTACAAACTTTTTTTTCTTGTCATTATTCCCTAAACTATGCAGTATAACAACTATTTTACATAGCATTTACATTAGGTATTATAAGTAATCTAGAGATGATTTAAAGTATACAGGAGGATGTGTGTGGGTTATTGTGGATCGGGATCAAAAAAAAATTGGAAGTTCTCTTATTAAGTAAGTCAGAACAGGTACATCCAGTATTATTTAGCATCAGTTAGTCAAACGCTTGTCTTCGTATATAGTATATATTTTACCTTTCTATGCATATAAAACACTTAAGAACATATGTTTCAGCACCGGGCTCAGGAACGGAAGTTCCCGAGTTCAATCCAGTGACAGACCGCTCCCAAGTGCACTCTCCACTGTGCCAGGTTTAATGGAGGATCAAAAACCCAAAACCCCAAAACCCAATAATTAAACCACTGCATTGCTTAATAATAATTGTAGCTTTGGGGCAGAGCCTTTCTCACTTTATCCTTTAAAATTGTTCCGATCATTGACCGACATAGCCTAACGGTTTTCCAATGACCGATGGTGTTTCACCTCTTTCCAATCGCTTTATTATTTCCACTTTATTTTCAATCGTGATCGTGATTATTTTTGTGAACAGAAACACTGCAGATTCAGAGCTCCACCTCTGGGTCCTAATGTCCACTGCACTGAGACAGGTTAAATAAGGTTCCGCTGGGTCCTAAAGTCCACCACATTGAGCCAGGTTGAATAAGGGACTTGAGCATTCGCAAATTTTGGTATCCGCAAGGGGTCCTGGAACCAATTCCTCGCAGATAAGGAGGGCCAACTGTACTTCACTTCCCTTTCACTCTTAAATGTCCAGTATACTGCAGAAGTCTCCCACTGATAGATAGATAGATAGATAGATAGATAGATAGATAGATAGATAGATAGATAGATAGATAGATAGATACTTTATTCATCCCCAAGGGGAAATTCAACATTTTTCTAGTGTCCCATACACTTATTGTAGCAAAACTAATTACATAAGTATTTAACTCAATATAAATATGATATGCATCTAAAATCACCCTCCCAAAAAGCATTAATAAATAGCTTTTAAAAAGTTCTTAAATAGTTACTAAAGTGCATTGAGTGGTAACTTAAGCTCAGTCCTAACCCCGGCACTTTAACATGTTTTGCCCCGGTGGTTGAATTGTAGAGCCGAATGGCATTGGGGAGTAATGATCTCTTCATCCTGTCTGAGGAGCATTGCATTGACAGCAACCTGCCGCTGAAGCTGCTTCTCTGTCTCTGGATGGTGCTGTGCAGAGGATGTTCAGGGTTTTCCATGATTGACTGCAGCCTACTCAGCGCCCTCCGCTCTGCCACCGATGTCATACTCTCCAGTTCTGTGCCCACGACAGAGCCCACCTTCCTTACCAGCTTATTAAGACGTGAGGCGTCCCTCTTCTTAATGCTGCCTCCCCAGCACGCCACCACAAAGAAGAGGGCACTCTCCACAACTGACCGATAGAACATCTTCAGAATCTCACTACGAACATTGAATGACGCCAGCCTTCTGAGGAAGTACAGTCAACTCTGTGCTTTCCTGCACAGGGCATCTGTGTTGGCAGTCCAGTCTAGCTTCTCGTCTAACTGCACTCCCAGATACTGTGAAGGCTGATGCCAAATACACATTCAGTTCCTCTGCCAGCTATGCGTCTCTCAATACAATATCTCCAGCATCATTTTCTGTTGGTCCTATATCTTTTACCCTTTATATACTTAAAAAAGCTTTTAGAATCTTCTTTGATATTAGTCGCCAACTTCCTTTCATAATTCATCTTTTCCTTCCTAATAACCTTCTTAGTTTCCTTCTGAAAGTTTTTAAAAGCTTCCCAATCCTCTATCTTCCCACTAGTTTTGGCTTCCTTGTATGCCCTCTCTTTTGCTTTTACTTTGGCTCAAAAGCTGATTTCATCTGCTACTCTGTTCTGACGAAGTGTCTGCAACCTGAAACATTAATTCTGTTTCTCTTCCTGTAGGTGTGTGTGACTTGCTGAATATTTCCAGCATTTTTGTTTTTCATAACAATTTTCATAATAATTCTGAGATCTTTGCATCATCTGTTGAATTTGCTCCAAAGCCAGTACCTTCCTGAGTGATGGTACCCAGAAGCAAATGCATTTCCTAATAAGAGTACAATCAAGCTTCTGTAAAATTATATAATATTTTAATCCTAGTCATTGAGCTTAAAGGGAAATTGTACAGTGGGATTTTGGTTACTCTTTTGTCCATCTGCATTGGCTATTAAAAGTTTGGAAGAGCTGTGTCAGTGTGTCTAAGTAAGCAAAAATCTATATTACAATCATACAGTTGATGCTTCAATCAAGTCTCTCTTTTGAGAGAAAGAATATAATATTTCCATGTGATCTGAAGGAATGACCACAATCTGGGTGGAGATGGGGTTGATAATAAGAAGTTACTCAATTCTTGAAATAGTTGTCTGTAATTTGTATCTCAGTGGTTTCCATTATTATTCTTCCTCATGGGAGCAGGTAATTGAAGAAGCTTTGTGGTAAAGCTCCTGGACTGCACTTTTGAAAAAGCCAAAGTAAATTTAGTTACTATATCCATCTAATGGCTAAATTTATCCTGCTTTTCTATAAAAGGCTGAAAATGTTTTACCACCTCAATTTAAATGTAACAAGGCGCACAAATATTTAAGGAAACTGCCTTACTTCTGATGATACCCCAATATTCAAACTTAGTATTTAGACCTGAGTTTTCATCATTAAGTTATGAAAACAATTTGTCTGGAGGAGAATAAGAAGAAAGATGCATGAATATCTTAGTTGTGATTTTGTTATCAAATGTTTCAACTGATGAATCAGAATAAGGTTTATTATAACTGACTTGTAAGATGTGAAATTTGTTGTTTTGTAGCAGTAGTACAGTGCAAGATGTTTAAAAAAATGAGTTCTAAAATAAATGGCGCAAAAAAGGAAAAAGAAGATGGCGTTCATAGACGGCTCAGAAATATGATGATGGAAGGAAGAAATCTGTTCCTAAATCATTGAGCGTTGGTCTTCAGACTCATGTCCTTCCCTCCCTGATGGTAGTAACAAGAAGAGAGCATGTCCCATGTGGTGAGAGTCCTTGATGATGGATGCCGCCTTTTTGAGTTATTGCTTTTGACGATAACATAATTTAGCATTTAGCCATTATTTATTATTTAGCCATTAATTTAGCCATTAGATGGATATAGTAACTAAATTTACTTTGGCTTTTTCAAAAGTGCAGTCCAGGAGCTTTACCACAAAGCTTCTTCAATTACCTGCTCCCATGAGGAAGAATAATAATGGAAACCACTGAGATATAAATTACAGACAACTATTTCAAGAATTGAGTAACTTCTTATTATCAACTCCATCTCCACCCAGATTGTGGTCATTCCTTCAGATCACATGGAATAAGACTCTGATGGGCGTAATATATAAACCCACAAACAGTAGTAAGGATGTGGTCTACAATTTACAATGGGAGATAGAAAATGTATGTCAAAAGGAGGATTTCAATATGCAGGTAGATTAGGAAAATCAGGTTGGTGCTGGATTCCACCGGAGGAACTTCTAGTGTACCAACGAGATGGCTTTTTAGAACAGCTCGTGGCTGAGTCCAATAACCCACTAGGCTATTCTGGACTGGGTGTTGTGCAATGAGCTGAAATTGATTCGAGAGCTTAAGGTAAAAGAAGCCTTAGGGGAAAGTGATCGTAATATGATCGAATTCACCCTGAATTTCAAAATTTAAAATTTAAATTTTAAAAAGGAGAAGATTAAGTCAGATATATCAGTATTACACTGGAGTAAAGGGAATTACAGAGACATGAGAGAAGAGTTGGCCAGAATTGACTGGAAAAGAACACTGGCAGGGATGATGGCAGAGCAGTAATTGCTGGCATTTCTGGAATCAATTCGGAAGACACAAGATCTATACATCTCAAAAAGGAAGAAGTATTCTAAAGGTAAGATGACACATCCAGGGCTAACAAGAGAAGTCAAAGCCAACATAAAAGCCAAAAAGAGGGTATATAACAGAGCCAAAATTAGTGAGATGTTAAAGGATTGGGAAGCTTCCAAGTACCAACAGAAGGCAACTAAAAAAAGTAATAAAGAAAGGAAAGATGGAATACAAAAGAAAGCTAGGGAATAATGTTGAAGAGGATACCAAAAGTATCTTCAGGTACATAGAGTGTAAAAGAGAGGCGAGAGTGGATATTGGATTGCTAAAAGCAATGCTGTAGTGATAGTAATGAGGAACAACAGAATGGCAGATGAACTGAATAAACGTTTTGCATCAGTCTTCACTGTCGAAAACACTAGCAGTATGGTGGAAGTTCCAGGTGCCGGGGTCATGTGAAGTTACCATAACTAGAGAGAAGGTTCTTGCGAAACTGCAAGGTCTGAAGGTTGATGTCATCTGGACTAGATGGTGTACATGCCAGGGTTCTGAAAGAGGTGGCTGAAGAGATTGTGGAGGCATTAGTAATGATATTTCCAGAATATCTAGGTTCAGGAATGGTTCCAGAAGGCTGGAAAATTGTAAATGTCACTCCACTCTTCAAGAAGGGAGAGAGGCAGAAGAAAGGAAAGTACTGGTCAGTTAGTCTGACCTTAGTGGTTGGGAAGATGTTGGAGTCAATTGTTAAGGATGTGGTTTCAGGGTACTTGGAGGCACATGATAAAATAGTCTGTAGTCAGCGTGTGTTTCCTCAAGGGAAAATACTGCCTGACAAATCTGTTGGAATTCTTTGAAGAAATAACAAGAAGGATAGACAAAGGAGAATCTGTTGATGTTGTATACTTGGAGTATCAAAAGGCCTTTAACAAGATGCCACACATGAGGCTGCTTAATAAGCTACCAGCTCATAGTATTACAGGAAAGATTCTAGCATTGATAAAGCTGTGGTTGTTTGGCAGAAGGCAAAAAGTGGGAATAAAGTGAGCCTTTTCTGGATGGCTGCCAGTGACTAGGGGCCTGTGTTGGGACCGATTCTTTTTTTGTTGTATGTTAATGATTTGGATGACAGAATTGATGGTTTTGTAGCAAAGTCTGCAGACAATATGAAGATAGGTGGAGGGGCACGTAGTTTTGAAGAAGTAGGGAGACTACAGAAGGACAGACAGATTAGGAGAATAGGCAAAGAAGTGGCAGATGGAATACAGTTTCAGGAAATGTATGGTCATGAACTTTGGTAGAAAAATTAAAGGGTTGACTATTTTCTAAATGTAGAGAAAATACAAAAAAACTGAGGCACAAGGGAACTTGGGAGTCCTTGTGCAGAATACTCTAAAGGTTAATTTGCAGGTTGAGTCTGTGGTGAAGAAGATAAATGAAATGTTAACATTCATTTCAGAGGACCAAATGCAAGGATGTAATATTGAGACTGTAGAAGCACTAGTGAGGCCTCATTTGAAGTTTTATGAACAGTTTAGCCCCATTGATCTTAGAAAGTGTGTGCTGAAACTGGAGAGGTTTCAAGGAGGTTTATGAAGATAATTCCTGGATGAAGTGTATTGTCATATGACAGACAGACATACTTTATTGATCCCGAGGGAAATTGGGTTTCGTTACAGTCTCACCAACCAAGTATAGTGAAGAAATATAGCAATATAAAACCATAAATAATTAAATAATAATAAGTAAATTATGCCAAGTGGAAATAAGTCCAGGACCAGCCTATTGGCTCAGAGTGTCTGACACTCTGAGGGAGGAGTTGTAAAGTTTGATGGCCACAGGTAGAAATGCCTTCCTATGACGCTTGCTTAGTGTTGCATCTCAGCGGAATGAGTCTCTGGCTGAATGAACTCCTGTGACTAACCAGTACAATATGGAGTGGATGGAAGACATTGTCCAAGATGGCATGCAACTTGGACAGCATCCCTTTTTCAGACACCATCATCAGAGAGTCCAGTTCCACCCCCACAACATCACTGGCCTTACGAATGAGATTGTTGATTCTGTTGGTGTCTGCTACCCTCAGCCTGCTGCCCCAGCACACAACAGCAAACATGATAGCACTGGCCATCACAGACTCATAGAACATCCTCAGCATCGTCCAGCAGATGTTAAAGGACCTCAGTCTCCCCAGGAAGTAGAGATGGCTCTGCCCCTTGTAGACAGCCTCAGTGTTCTTTGACCAGTCCAGTTTATTGTCAATTCATATCCCCAGGTATTTGTAATCCTCTACCATGTCCACACTGACCCCTTGGATGGAAACAGGGCTCACCGGTGTCTTAGCCCTCTTCAGGTCCACCACCAGCTACTTAGTCTTTTTCACATTAAGCTGCAGATGATTCTGCTCACACCATGTTACAAAGTTTCCCACCGTAGAAGAGAGTTTGATAGTTCTGGGCCTGTATTCACTGAAATTCAGAAGAATGAGGGGTGACCTCATTGAAACCTATCGAATGGTGAAAGGCCTTGATAGATTGAATGTGGAGAAGATGTTTTCTGTGGTAGGAGACCAGAGGACACAGCCTCAGAATAGAGGTATGTCCTTTTAGAATGGAGATGATGAGGAATTTCTTTAGCTGGAGAGCAGTGAATCTATGGAACTCATTGCCACAGGCAGCTGTGAAGGCCAAGCCTGTGTGTATGTTTAAGGTAGAAGTTGATTGGTCAGGGCACGAAGGGGTACGGGAAGAAGGCAAGAGACTGGGGCTGAGAAGAAATTTGGATCAGCCATGATGAAATGGCAGACTCAATGGGCCAAATGGCCTCATTCTGCTCCTGTGATTATGGTCTTACAGTGTGAATGATTATGTTGATGATGAAGCTGGTTGAGTCCACAACCCTGTGCAGCCTCCTGTGATTCTAGGCTTTGGAGCTTCCTTACAAAGCAGTGATGTAGCCAGGGAGAATGCTCGTAATATGGCCTCGTTCAATCTGTGGAAATTTGCATGAGTCTTTGACAACATATCAAATCCCCTCAAACTCCTAAAGAAATAGAGCTGCTGGCATTCCTTCTTCATGATTGCATCAATGCATTGGGCCCAGGCTAGATCCTCTGACGCCCAGGAACTTGTAGCTGCTTCCCTTTCCGCCAATGATCCCTCAGTGAGGATTGGTGTGGCTTCTCCTAACTTCCCCTTCCTGAACTCCACAATCAATTCCTTCATCTTGCTGACACTGAGTACAAGGTCGTTGTTGTGGCACCACTCTATCAGCTGATCTATCTCACTGCTGTACAGCTCCTCATCACCACCTGAGATTTTTCCAACATTGGTGTTGTTGGTGAATTTTTAGTCATCATGGTGGGCTGGTGTAGTGGCATCCACACAAGACTTCAAGGCAAGTGGTCCCAGGTTCAAATCCAGCCTTCAGAGGAAATCAATACGGTAGAAAAATATACAATAAATGGCAGAACCCTTGGGAGAAATGGTTGTACAGAGGAATTTTTGTCTTAGAGTCCCTCGCTCCATGAAAGTGGCAACATAAGTTGATAAAGAAAGCACGTGCTTCATTGGTCAGGCCATTGTGTATGAAAGTTTGGAAATCACATTACAACTTTAGTTAGGTCACACTTGGTGAAGTGTGTGCAGTTCTGGTCACCACACTAGTGTAAGCACGTGGAGCCTTAGGAGTGCATGCTGAGGTTCACCAGGGTGTTGCCTTGATTGGAGATTAGGAGCTACAAAGAAAGTTTGGATTATTTTCTCTAGATTATTGGGAACTGAGGGATGACCCAATCAATAGGAGTATATAAAATAGGGGGGATAATCAGTCTTTTTTACACCAGGGTGAAGAAGGGGAGCTTATGATCCATTGCACCTTGCAGAAGGACACTGGTAGTGATACCAGCAGTATGGTAGGAGCCATGCAGCTGGAAATTTGTATGAATAGAGCTAGTGCAGGCAGTAATGATGATGTGCAGCTAGCATTTGTATGATCCAACCCAATATTGACCACTAATGAATTAATTATTTAGCATAACCCTGTATGTTGCCATCAACAGCTTCAACCCCACCAAAGTTATAAGTAGAATTTTGCTAGATGGTGCAATACATCACCTACTGATATTGGCTAATTAAAATTTAAATGACTGACACAAGAGAGAGGAGGTTAAATGCAGTAAGAAAGTTGCATTACTTGCCAGAGAGAATGTCACAGTTGTACTTAGAGGAACATGCTGGAGGGCTCGTCCACTGAAGCATTATCGGTAGAACCCAGGAATCAGGAAGGTATGATGCCTGTAATATATTTCACATCCCAATCACCCACAAGAGGCTGAGCAACAGATATGTAGGCAGATCATGGAAAAGGGCGAAAGCAACAGGGATGTTGTGGGTAATTTTAATTTCCTGATTCTGACTTCCTTAGTGCAAGAGGCTTCGATGGAATACAATTTGTTAGGTCATCCTGGAGGGTTTCTTAAAGAAACAAGTGATAGTCTAACCAGGAAGGAGGCCAGACTGGACCTTGGCATTGTGAAATAAACCTGGCTAGATGAATAGAGTTTTAGTGGGAGAGTACTTTAGGAATGAACTTCATAAACCTGTAAGTTTTCAGATAGTTATGGATAGAAGATTCTTAAGGATAGGGTTTACACATATCTGCAAAAAGCATGGTCCTTTTGGGAATGGTAAAATTGACTTTGTATGGAGAAGTCAGGTCTAAGTCACTGAGATTTTTGAGGTGCTGACAAAATGATTGATGATAGGGGAGTGAATATTGTCTGCATGAAGTTCAGTAGAACATCTGCCAAAGTCCCTCCTGGGAGGTTAATCAAGAAGATTAATGCACATGGGATCCAAGGATTCAAAATGAATTTGGCTGTAGTTAACAGAGGGTAATAGCAGAGGGGGTTAACCTGACTGATGTCAATGACCAGTGTGTGTTCAATCTGAGACCTCTGGTATACATATATGGTTTAGATTGTAAAGTAGGTGGGTTGATTAGTAAATTTGCAGACAGCACAAGAATTGGCAGAGCTGTAGATAGTGAGGAAGAATGCATCAGCATAGGGATCAGCTGAAAACATGGGCAGAGGGATGACAAGGATGTGTGGGGTGTTGCACTTTGGGAGGTCAAAGTAAGAGAGTACAGTAAAAGGCAAGACTCTTAGGAGCACTGATGTGCAGAAGGATAGCATGCTCTCTGGAAGTGGCAACTCAAGTAGAGAGAGTGGTAAAGAAGGCATTTATCAGTTAGGCACTGGTATGAAAATTAGGAAGTTATGTTACAGGTGTTTAAGCTTTGATTAGGCCACATTTGGAGTCATGTGTGTGGTTTAGCTCACCATCTTGTATGAAGAATGTGGAGGTTTTAAAGAGGGCGCAGACAAAATTCACCAAGATAATGTCTGAATTTAAGAGTTAGCTACATGGAAAGTTGGACAAATATATCTTGTATTCTCTGGAGCATTAGAGGCTGAGCTGTGGCCTGTTAGAATTTTTTTTTAATTGTGAAGTACACCGATAGGATGGATAGTCAGGGTCTTTCCCAGAGTAGAAGTATCAAATAACATTCAGGTGACAGGAGAAGTTTGAAGGAGATTTGCAACAGTTTTTTTAAAGATTGCCTTGCAAATCTTCACAGCCTGGAATGCAGTGACAGGGGAGGTGGTAGAAGCAGAAATTATATCACTGATAGACAGGCATGGTATGGACATGCGCAGGCAGTTAGGATTAGTTTAAATTGGGATCAGAGTCGGGACAGGCATCATGGGCCAAAATGCCTATTTCTGTGCTGTACTGTCCTGTCCAATTAACTTAATTAAGGACTCTGTGTTTGAAGGAAGAAGAACATTAAACTGTTTATCTCTTGATCAGTTATGGAATCCAAATCAATAGACCATTATGAATGAACAGGGAAGTAGGTTTTGGAGATTTTTGAGTGTTACTAGACCTGCACTCATCTTTTTTAAGTGAAGAATATTTCATTACGTTCCTGACTTGTGCCTTGTAGTTTATGGAAATATTTGAGGTTGCAGGAGCTGAATTGATCAGCTTCTGATCTGTTCCTGTAGCCACAGTGGAATGGCATGTTGACTCCCAGGATGTTGGTGGGAGATTTCAGTAATACCATTGAATGTCAAAGGTAGGTGGTTAGACCGTCTCTCATTGAACTTGATGGTATGAATGTAACTTGATATATACTAACATATAACTGAATACAGTGGATTGGGTTATTTGGGACACATTGGGGCCAGTACATTCTGGCCCAATTAAGTAGCAGCCCCAATCACCTGAAATTTCATAGAAATAGTTAAGGGATAAAAAAGACAATAAGTAACAATTTTTGTATTTAAATGAAATACAGAAAAATTATAATACTACCAGTACTACAGTAGTACAAAAATACTGTGAATTAGTTCCTAATACCCATTGACAGAGGAATTCATTTTGTGTCGCGTTGTTTTGACTGAAAGTGAACAATTAAGTAGCATAGTATCCTAAACAAAGGAAGGAAATCCTGGCTATTTTCTCAATTAGTTTTGTTCTTTCAGTCTCTTATGAGTTGACTGAACTCCTGCAATACCAAACCAGCTCAAGACCCCAGTTTGTAAACCTGTTTTAATTCTTCAATCAGGGTTGCAGCCTCTGTGCTTGCACATGTACTGTGTTGCTTAGGGACATCCCAATCATTATCAACTTTACAAAATATTCACACACACCCCCAGAAATTTTCATGTTTTATTGTTTTACAACACTGAATCACAATGGATTTAATTTGGCTTTTTTGACACTGATCAACAGAAAAATACTCTTTTGTGTCAAAGTGAAAACAGTGCTCTACAAAGTGATCTAAATTAATTACAAACATAAAGCACAAAATAATTAATTGCTTAAGTATTCACCCCCCTCAAGTCAGTATTTAGTAGATACACCTTTAGCAGCAATTACAGCCTTGAATCTGTGTGGATAGGTCTCTATCAGCTTTTCACTTTTGGACTCTAGAATTTTTCCCCATTCATCTTTACAAACTGGTCAAACTCTGTCAGACTGCATGGGGATCATGAGTGTATGACTGTTCTCAATTCCAGCCATGAATTCTCAGTTGGATCGGGGTCTGAACTCTGACTTGGCCACATGAGGACATTAACTTTGCTGTTTTTAAGTTATTCCTCTGGCTTTATGCTTGGGGTCATTGTCTTGCTGGAAAACAAATCTTCTCCCAAGTCGCATTCTCTTGCAGACTGCGCCAGGTTTTCCTCTAGGATTTCCCTGTATTTTGCTGCATTCATTTTACCCTCTACCTTCACAAGCCTCCCAGGGCCTGCTGCAGTGAAGCATCCTCACAGCGTGATGCAGCCACCACCATGCTTCAAGTTAGGAATGGTGTGTTTTCGATGATGTGCGGTGTTTGGCCTACACCAAATATAACGTTTAGTCTGATGGCCAAAAAGCTCAATTTTGGTTTCATCAGATCATAAAACCTTCTTCCTGCTGACTTTAGAGTCTCCCACATGCTTTCTGGCAAACTCTAGCTGATTTCTTGTGAGTTTTTTTCAACAGTGACTTTCTCTTTGCCACTCTCCCATAAAGCTGTGACTGGTGAAGCACCTGGGCAACAGTTGTTGTATTCACAGAGTTACAATCTAGCAATACTGAATATATAATTGAGAGGTTTTTTATAACAAATAAAACATTTATTAAACACTGCTCAAAAAAAAACCCAAAAGTAAACAAATGACTAACTTAACCGGAAGTGGACTGCTATACGGCAGCTCGAAAAGTTTTTAAATCAAATACAGTTCTTAGAATGATAAGGTAAAAAAGTCCAAGTGATTTACACAGTCTGTTAGGAGAGACTTTTCTTGAAGCAATAAGTTCTCTTACGTAATGTTACTGCTGATCCCAGCCAAAGTATGCCTCGCCTGAAGGATTTACGATGAAGGAAAATAAAACGGCTTAAAGGCACTGACCTTTCCTTGGCAAAATGTTGTGTCCAACTCTTCCTGCTTTCAGAATGCAGGAGCTATCTCGGACTCAGGTTACTAACTCCTTGTACGAAGATTAAATAAGGTTGAACCTGTTTTACCGCTGATGACACCAACTTTTCTTGATCCTTC
The DNA here is from genome assembly GCF_030144855.1 of Hypanus sabinus. Classification (NCBI taxonomy): domain Eukaryota; kingdom Metazoa; phylum Chordata; class Chondrichthyes; order Myliobatiformes; family Dasyatidae; genus Hypanus; species Hypanus sabinus. The sequence continues at coordinate 16,186,508 of NC_082722.1, read as the reverse complement.
AGCTTCCCGAACTTTGATACTTTGAACTTTGAACTTTAATCTTTACTCTCTGACTGGACTTTAACTGGCAGTGACTTTCAGAACTGCCGGCACAACAATTCTTACAATAAAAATTAAAACTCCACTTTTAAAACAAAACTGCATCATGAAAATCAAATACACAGCTGAACAGAGCCACTGACGAATTAAACTATGAACTGACCTGTGTCACAGGGAGGAGGTTGTCCTTTTATACCCTGTTGAAAAAAAACATCACATGACCTATCACTGGCGGGAGAATTACATCACTCCACCATCACAAGACCATTACATCATGCCCAGCAGAGCCTCAATTACATCATGGTCATGTGACAAGCACAGATACTCACAGGTATGTAACACCTCCCACCAAAAAAAAATTTTGATCTGTCATGAACAAAATTTTAACAATTATTTACAAAAGAAAAATACAAATGTGTAAAATTTACAACATACACAGTATACATAGTATTATCACACAGCATCTGACAAATTACTATACAGTAGGAGTGTTACAAATATTTTTTTTAAAAATCACTCCATAAAGAAAATTACATTGTACATTCAACATCAAGATGGACAATCAGCAATCACATTATCTTTACCTTTAATATGAGTTATCAAAATATTGTACTCTTGTAACATTAAACTTTTGTTAGTAGATTGGAGTTTGATGTATTTCCATAACCATTTTCCTTAACCAAGCCCGGACCTACACCATAACTAAGGTAAGTCACAGTGGCATTTCCAAATTCACTTTTAGCTAGGTTAATAGTTAAGCTAGCTTTTGAAAGCCTTTCAAATAGCTTCTCCACCGCAATAATATGTGCTTCCCAAGTATCATTTCCTGTAACTAAATTGTCAATATAAGCATCTTCAACATCTACCTCATGTGAATCTACTGTGGTTCTTTTAGGAACACCTGGAAATAAATCCTTATATTTAAAAATTAATTACTTCATCTGCTGCCTCTGCTCTGGCTGTAAATGTCCTAATTTCTCATCAATATTTTCCAGAATAGTTGAGATTGGTAATCTGACAGGAACAATGTTGGGTTTAGAATGAGTTTCCGATGAATCATTTATTATGTTCCTAGTGAGATCAGACTCATTATTGTTGACCACAACAGTCACAGTAGCAGACTGTTTCTCATAATATGGTTTTATCATATTTATATGGCAAAGTTGGGTTGGCCTTCTACAATCTGGAGTTTTTATCACGTAATCTACATAATTAATTTTAGACACAATTTCATAAGGACCATGAAATTTAGCTTGTAAAGGATTCATTTGCACTGGGAAAAGAAGCAGCACCTTATCTCCAGGCTTAAATATCCTAATCTTAACTTCTTTATCATACCAGGTTTTCATTTTCTCCTGAGCCGATTTTAAATTTTCCCTGGCTAGACTACAAGCTTTATGTAATCTGCCCTTAAATTTTAAAACATAGTCCAGCAAATTAGTGTGTACCTCTTTATTAATCCATTGTTCTTTTAATAAAGCCAAAGGTCCTCTAACTCTATGCCCAAATACAAGTTCAAATGGACTGAAACCTAATGATCTTGTACTGACTCCCTTACTGCAAATAGAAGTAAGTATATACCCTCATCCTAATAATTTTCATTTTCCACACAATAAGTCCTAATCATAGTCTTGAGGGTAGAATGAAACCTCTCCAAGGCACCTTGCAACTCTGGATGGTATGCAGACGAAGTGATTTGCTTAGTTCCCAATTTATAAACTATCTGTTGAAACAATCCAGACATAAAATTACTGCCTTGATCAGTTTGTATCTCCTTAGGTAACCCAAAATAAGTAAAGAATTTTATAAGAGCCTTTGTTACAGTTTTAATTGTTATATTCCTAGGTGGTACTGCCTCTGGAAACCTAGACACAGTGCACATGATAGTCAGCAAGTACTGATAACCAGTTTTTGATTTTGGTAATGGACCTACACAATCTATAATAATTTTGGAAAATGGTTCACCGAATGCTGGAATAGGTTGCAGTGGGCCACTGGAGTAACTTGATTAGGTTTACCCACAATTTGGCAAGTATGACATGTCTGTAAAACATTGCCACATCTTTTCTCAAACCAAGCCAGTAAAAATATTTTAAACTCTGTTCCACAGTTTTCCTTACCCCTTAATTTCCACCCATGTCCACACTCTGTGCTAAAGTTAAAATCTCATTTCGATAAACTTTAGGAACAACTACGTGGTGAACAATATTCCATTCATCACTTGCAGGAATTGTAGGCGATCTCCACTTCCTCATCAATACCCCTTTCTCAAAATAATATCCTACTGGCACCTTATCAATTTCACTATCTAGAAGAGCTTGTTCTTTTAATTTGATAATCTCAGGGTCTCTATTCTGCTCTGCTATCATCTCCTTCCGAGACAGAGACAAATCTTCATGGTCAGACTTACTCCAAGAATCTTGTTCAAACAATGAAGATAAGAAAGTCTCTGACACATCCTCAAAACTCGAATCCTGAGTTGAACAGTCATGAGTAACAACCTCATTCTGCACATCAAGTTTTTTAGCCATAGCTCGAGTTACAACACAGGAAGAGTCTGTGTTAGAATCTATCCATGGTTCCTCTGACTCTATTGTCAAATGCACCTCAGGAAAAACTTGTCCACCTGCCAAGTCATTGCCTAACAATAAAGAAATATCCTTCACAGGTAAGCTAGGTTGTAGACCTACATTAACAAGTCCTGTAACTAACCCAGACATTAAATTTACTCTATACAAATGTACAGGCGTAAGGGCACTCCCAACACCTCAAATATAGTTTACCTCACCAGTGTCAGACTCATCATTAAATTTTAACACTATCTAACATCAGTGATTGAGAAGCTCCAGTATCCCTAAGGATTTTTATTGACACCGGAGTAGATCCTTCTTTCAAGGTTACAAATCCTTCAGTTATAAAATGATCATATCCCTTCCTAACTTAGTAAGACTCTAACAAAGCTTCATTTGTGTTTATCAAACCCTGTGGATTTACAGGTGTTTCAGTATGTTGGACACAGCCATCTGAGATTGCTTCTTTCTCCTTCCTCTTCAATCGGGAACAGTTATCTATTACGTGACCAGGTTCCTTACAATAAGTACAAATGGGACCAAACTGTCTTTCCTTCCTCCTTACCTTTCTCACTAACTTCTGATTTAATTTCTGGTTTACCTTGACTCTCTGTGTTATTTTTCCTTTTAAAGATTCTGCCCTGAGGAAAGGTATTCTTGTGGATTGAAGCATACTCATCAGCAAATTTAGCAGAGTCCTGCAATGTAGCAGTGTCTCTCTCATTTAAGTGTGTCTTTACTTCGTCAGAGATGCTCCTTTTAAATTCCTCCATTAAAATCAGCTCTTTCAAATTATTATAGACCCTATTTACATTTTTAGAGGAAACCCGTCTCTCAAAACACACAGCTTTATTGTAGGCAAATTCCACATAAGTTTTTTTTCCACAGATTTCTTCAAATTTCTGAATCTTTTTCTATATGCTTCTAGAACTAGATCATACACCTTTAATATGTGCAGTTTCACAGTATCATAGTCAAGTGTTTGCTCAGCAGTTAAAGGCGTATAAACTTGTTGTGCTTTGCCTTTAATTACACTCTGTAACAACACTGACCAGTTCTCTTTCGGCCACTCTGAGATCAGAGCAACAGTTTCAAAATGTTGAAAATATTTCTCTACTTCTGTTTCATTAAATGGAGAGACCAATTTAATTTCCTGACTAACAACAAATGTTTTTCTAGAACCAGAAGGCTGATTCTCAGTCTTTAACTCCGCCATCGCAAGTTCAAATTCCTTCTTTTTATTTCCAATTTCTAACCGACGTAGTTCCAAGTTAGCTTCCAATTGCTTCTGTTTTAATTCAGTGTCTATTCTAAGCTTTTCTAACACTACTTGTTCCAAGTGTAACTGAACCACTGCTTTACTCACAGGGAACTTATCTAAAATCAATGCATCAAAAACACTCGACTCTATATAGTGTTCCGCGATTTTTCTCTGAATTACAGACTTTGTTGTATCTTTCCAATTACCTTTAAGTTCCAACCTGCTAGCAATCTCAAATACATCATTTTTTTTCACCTTTGCTAATAACTCCATGTCCGGCAAAGCCAGGAAGTCATCAATATTCATTGTTGCCAAATACTGCTCCAAGTTAATCAAACAAAAGAATCAGGTATTCCCCTTTTCCAAAACACTGATCGATAATTAAACAAGCATTTAAACTCAAAAATAGATTCAGATTGCACGAGCCCCCAATTGTTAAGATCCAGCAACAATAAATATATAATTGAGAGGTTTTTTTATAACAAATAAAGCACTTATTAAACACTGTTCAAAAAAAAAACAAAAGTAAACAAACAACTAACTTAACTGGAAGTAGACTGCTATATGGCAGCTTGAACAGTTCTTAAAGCGATAATGCAAAAACAGTTCTTAGAGTGATAAGGTAAAAAAGTCCAAGTGATTTACACAGTCTGTTAGGAGAGACTTTTCTTGAAGCAATAAGTTCTCTTACATGATGTTACTGCTGATCCCAGCCGAACTATGCCTCGCCTGAAGGATTTACGATGAAGGAAAATAAAACGGCTTAAAGGCACTGACCTTTCCTTGGCAAAATGCTGTGTCCAACTCTTCCTGCTTTCAGAATGCAGGAGCTATCTCGGACTCAGGTTACTAACTCCTTGTACGAAGGTTAAATAAGGTTGAACCTGTTTTACCGCTGACGACACCAACTTTTCTTGATCCTTCAGCTTCCCGATCTTTGATAAATCTTCACTCTCTGACTGGACTTTAACTGGCAGCGACTTTCTGAACTGCCGGCACAACAATTCTTACAATAAAAATTAAAACTCCACTTTTAAAACAAAACTGCATCATGAAAATCAAATATGCAGTGGAATGGTCTCACTGATGAATTAAACCACGAACTGACCTGTGTCACAGGGAGGGGGTTCTCCTTTTATACCCTGTTGAAAAAAACCATCACATGACCTATCACTGGCGGGAGAATTACATCACTCCACCATCACAAGACCATTACATCATGCCCATCAGAGCCTCAATTACATCATGGTCATGTGACAGGCACAAGATACCCACAGGTTCGTAACAGCAGTCTCTCCCATCTCAGCCACTGAAGCTTGTAACTCCTCCAGAGTTGTCATAGGTCTCTTGGTGGCCTCCCTCACTAGTCCCCTTCTTGCACAGTCACTCAGTTTTTGAGCTCTAGGCAGATTTACAGCTGTGTCATAATCTTTCCATCACTTGATGACTGACTTAACTGAATTCCCAGGGATATTCAGTGACTTGGAAATTATCTTGTATCCATCTCCTGACTTGAGCATTTCAATAATCTTTCTGGGGAGTTGCATGGGGTGTTCTTTTGTATTCATGGTGTAGTTTTTGTCAGGATACTGACTCACTGGCAGATGGACTTTCTAGATACAAGTGTATTTTTACTCCAATCAGTTGAAACACCTTGACTGCACACAGGTGATCTCCATTTAACTAATTATGTGACTTTAAAACCAAATAGCTGTATTTGCATGATGATTTGGTGTGTCATATTAAAGGGGGGGGTGAATACTTACACAATCAATTATTTTGTTTCATATTTATTTGTAATTAATTTAGTTCACTTTGTAGAGATCTGTTTTCACTTTGACTCAAAAGTGTTTTTTCTGTTGATCAGTGTCCAAAAAGCCAGCTTAAGTCCTTTGTGATTCAATGTGTAAAGCAATAAAATATGAAAACGTCCAAGGGGGTTGTGAATACTTTTTATAGGCACTATATATTTAAGACACAATTTGAGTTTTGAATAGCAGGGTATTAAAGGTTATATGTAAAAAGTCAGGTAGGTGGAGCTGTATCCATGGTCAGACCAGCCATGATCTTATTGAATGGCAGAGCATACTCAGTTATTTAGCTGGCCAACTCCTGTTCACATTTCTTATGTTCTTCTGACTTCTCTAACGTAATACCTTCGCCAGGCTAAATTTGAAGTATAATGAATAATTCTCTCTTTGTATTATCTGAAGACCAGGAAAGACTATAAATATATTGCAGAAATTATTTAATCTATTATTATGATTGTACTGATAGGTGTTCTGTTTTGCAAATAAAGATTTGTGGGCTAACATTGAGAATATTAGAATTATGGACTGGTTTGATGGATAAATATTAGTTATTTTCACTTGTATGTGAAATTAGAACAAGAAATCATAAATATGGTTACCAACATATTCCAGAAGAGAATTCAGGAAAAAGCTCTACTCAGAGTGCTAGGGAAACTTAGATAAGTGAATGGGAGAAAAGAACTGAAAGAGTTATTGATGTAAGCCATCTATTACAAGAGTACCTAGGAGGTTCCAACTGCCCTGGAACAGTTGAGCTTTTTGGCCTTTTCCTGCACTGTTATTACTGCACAATCTCCATAAGAGATTATGAAGGATATGATGAAATGAATGTACTTCATTTCCACACGATTGAGATAGCACAAGCCAACCCACTATTAGGACAGGGGTTCCAGTGGGGTTAGTGAAAGGACGAGGACTTAGGGAAGAACCCTCCTTCTCAGTTAGAGGAGGGACATCTGCCTACACGATGTCCGCATCCCTCTACATTTTCCACCTATCATCTGCCTATCTGAACATCTCGTAGAAGTCCCTAATGTATCTGCATCTACCACCACTCCAAGCAGCACATTCCAGACATCTACCACCCTCAGTGTAAAAATAAAACTTGCCCCTCACATCCCCTTTGAATCCAGCTCCTCTCAGTTTAAATGCATGCTCTCTGGTATTAGACATTTCAGCCCTGGGAAAAAGATACTGCCTGTCTACTCTATCTATGTCTCTCATAACGTTATAAAGCTCTGTCAGATCTCCAATCAGCTTCCATGCTCCATAGAAATCAACCCAAGTTTGTCCAATTTGTTATTTCTAGCACATGCCCTCTTATCAGCATTCTGGTAAACCTCTTCTGCACCCTCTCCAAAATCTCAATATTCTTCCATTAATGTGGTGACCAGAACTGTAAGCAATACACCAGGTGCAGCCTAACTATGTTTTATAAAGCTAATATGTGACCAGCCCCTCAAGGCACTTTATGATGGTAGATGTCAGAACCACCAGGTGGCAGTCATTAAGGCACTTAACCTTGTCTTTCCTAGGTAATAGGATGACAGTGGTTTTAAAGCAAGTAGGAATTTTGATTGAGGCAGGGAGGGTTAAAAAAGATATCTGTAAATGCCTTGGACAGCTGATCTGTGTCAGATTTAAGGACATGGCCAGGAACGGCATCCAGGCCAGATGCTCTTAGTGGATTCACTCTCTGGAAGGCTGATATTGTGTCTGCAGTGGTGCATTGGAAGCTTTCGGAGTGGTTGGTGACATTCAGAATTTGCAAAGAATGCATTAATCTCATTAGGAAGGGATGCTCTGTTGTCAGCACTGCTACCCGACTTCATCCTTTTATCCATTGCCAAAGAGAATATTTAACCATACCATCTGTCATTTTAATAAAGACTTCAGCATAGCACTTCTGTTTTTCATTTATAAAAACTCGGCAGCTTTACGGAACAAATAGAAAAATGTCATGGTTACTCACTTCCAGTTCCAAGAAATTGAACACAATTATAAAATAAATATGATGATTTATAAATTGCACTTTTGTTTAAAAAAACTAATAAAACATGCTTTATTTAAGCATATAAAACACTGAAAAGCAGATTAAGGCTTTTATCTTAATAAATAAGTTTAAAAATAAATTTGTTCTGAAATAGTAAACTGAACTAATTGAATAATTAAGATTTGTGATGATAACAGAATAGTGAAATGTTGTTAGAACAAACACTGAAATCACTACAAGTATCTGAAGTAATAATACAGTGGACTCTTGTCGCCATGGCAACACAGCGGTAAGTGCAACGCTATTATAGCTCCAGGGGTCAGAGTTCAGAGTTCAGTCTCAACATCCTCTGTAAGGAGTTTGTACATCCTCCCCATGGAATGTGTGCATTTTCTATGAGTGCTCCTGTTTCCTCACGCCATCCAAAGGGCCTCTTGATTCGTAGGTTTCTTGATCATTGTAAACTGTCCCATGATTAAATCAGGGATTACAAGGCAGTGCAGCTCAAAAGGCTGGTAGGACCTATTCTCTGCTAAGTAATATAAAATAATTGGGCCATTGGTTAATTGGAGAGCTGCTTATTTGGACAACTCTTAAAGAACAAAAGGTAATCAAGAAAATAGCCAGGATTTCCTTAGTTAATTTAGGACACTATGCTGCTTAATCGGGACAGGAGACAGCTGCTGAACAATTTCTAACTGGTGTCAGTTGCATGCACTCGTGTGGCGATTAGACACTACTTCATGCTTAGAATGAACAGTTTTTAAATAGCATCAGTTGTGTGTGTTTATGTTCAAAAAGCAGTGATAATTGGTGAGAATTAAGCAGTAAGGCAACTCAGAACTGTTCTGCTCACAGTGGTTTCAAACATTCAGGCTTGGAGATGCCAGAAATGGCAGCAGTGAAAATGGAACGATTTCACTCAATCAACAAGTTAGAAACTACAAATAATTTGAAGGCATCAACAATCATCTTAAATGTTACAATAAAAATAGAGGATAAAATTGTCAATAGCATTGTATGAAAGCAGTCCATTATCTCCACTAGGTATTTGTACGGATTTTGTTCATTTACAATCAAAAGATAACAATTAGGAACTAATACACAGTTTTAAAGTATGTAGTAGTATTAGTAGTGTTCCAATTTGCTCTGTATTTCATTTAAAAACTTATTTCTTTACTTAGTTAAACAGTCTTCTTCTTCTTCTTCTTCTTTAATCCTTTTCGCTCCTTATGGAGCATAGGGCCTCAACAAAAGTCCTCCACTTCCTGCGATCTCTAGCAGATGTTTTTGCAGTCTCCCAAGTTTGGCCGGCGGCTTTCAGTTCATCCAAAAGCATACGCCTCCAGGTTTGCTTTGGGCGACCTCTTCTTCTCTTCCCTTGTGGATTCCATTCGAGTGATTGTCGAGTGACATTCGACTGGCTCTTCCTCAAGGTGTGGCCGACCCATCTCCACCTCCTCCTCCTTATCTGGAATACAACGGGCTCTTGGTTTGCTCTCTTCCATAGGTCTAGGTTTGACACTCTGTCGTACCAATTGAGGCGGAGGATCTGCCGGAGGCATTTGTTGAGAAAGGTCTGGATCTTGTTGCAGCTGGTGTTAACCATATAACCATATAACAATCACAGCACGGAAACAGGCCATCTTGGCCCTCCTAGTCAGTGCCGAACCCTTAATCTCACCTAGTCCCACCTACCCGAACTCAGCCCATAACCCTCCACTCCTTTCCTGTCCATATACCTATCCAATTTTACCTTAAATGACACAACTGAACTGGCCTCTACTACTTCTACAGGAAGCTCATTCCACACAGCTATCACTCTTTGAGTAAAGAAATACCCCCTCGTGTTTCCCTTAAACTTCTGCCCCCTAACTCTCAAATCATGTCCTCTAGTTTGAATCTCCCCTACTCTCAATGGAAACAGCCTGTTCACGTCAACTCTATCTATCCCTCTCAAAATTTTAAATACCTCGATCAAATCCCCCCTCAACCTTCTACGCTCCAATGAATAGAGACCTAACTTGTTCAACCTTTCTCTGTAACTTAATTGCTGAAACCCAGGTAACATCCTAGTAAATCGTCTCTGCACTCTCTCTAATTTATTGATATCTTTCCTATAATTCGGTGACCAGAACTGCACACAATATTCCAAATTTGGCCTTACCAATGCCTTGTACAACTTTAGCATTACATCCCAACTTCTGTACTCAATGCTTTGATTTATAAAGGCCAGCGTTCCAAAAGCCCTCTTCACCACCCTATCTACATGAGACTCCACTTTCAGGGAACTATGCACAGTTATTCCTAGATCTCTCTGTTCCTCTGCATTCCTCAATGCCCTACCATTTACTCTGTATGTTCTATTTGGATTATTCCTGCCAAAATGTAGAACCTCACACTTCTCAGCATTAAACTCCATCTGCCAACGTTCAGCCCATTCTTCTAACCGGCATAAATCTCCCTGCAAGCTTTGAAAATCCACCTCATTATCCACAACACCTCCTACCTTAGTATCATCGGCATACTTACTAATCCAATTTACCACCCCATCATCCAGATCATTTATGTATATTACAAACAACATTGGGCCCAAAACAGATCCCTGAGGCACCCCGCTAGTCACCGGCCTCCATCCTGATAAACAATTATCCACCACTACTCTCTGGCATCTCCCATCTAGCCACCTTTGAATCCATTTTATTACTCCAGCATTAATACCTAACGACTGAACCTTCTTAACCAACCTTCCATGTGGAACTTTGTCAAAGGCTTAGTGATTCTAAGTGTTCTAAGTGATTCTAAGTGTTAGTGATTCTCCATGTTTCGGATCCATATAGCAGGATGGCTTTCACATTGGAGCTGAATATATATGGAGCTTAGTTTTGACAGAGATGGCCTTAGGTCTCCAAATAGGTCGCAGGGTTGTGAAGGCATGATGGGCTTTTCCGATCCTTGCTCTGATGTCCTCATCTGTACCTCCTGATTTACTGATGTTGCTTCTGAGGTAGGTGAATTTGTCTACATCTTCAACTATTTGTCCTTCAATCTGTAATGGCTCCTTTTGTTTGTTATTAATACGTAGAACTTCGGTCTTCTCCTGATTGATCTTAAGGCCTACTCGCTGTGAGGTCTCTCCCAAGGAATCTACTTTCTTCTGCATATCTTGAAGCCGGTGTGAGAGAAGAGTGAGATTGTCTGCAAATGCCAGGTCTTCCAATTTCCCTGTTAACATCCACTGGATGCCTCTCTCTGAGCCAGCATAGGCTGTTCTTGTAGCCCAGTCGAGGCGACAGCAGGCATCCCTGTCTGACTCCAGTAGTGACCAGGAACTCTTCGGACAGTCTCCCATCGTGGATGACCCTGCATGAGAAGCCATCATAAAGCTGCTTGATGATATTCACCATCTCTTCCGGTACACCATAGTGTCGTAAGATGCTCCACATTGACTTTCCGTCCAGGCTGTCAAATGCCTTCTCAAAATCAATAAAACACACATATAGTGGAGTTTGCCATTCTATTGTCTGTTCCACAATGACTCTAAGTGTAGCTATCTGGTCAATGCATGATCTCTCTTTCCTGAACCCTGCCTGCTCATCTCTAAGTCTCTGGTCAATGGCGTCTTTCATCCGCTCCAAGATGACCCTGGTGAGAACTTTGCTAGGAATGGACAACAAGGTGGTCCCCCTCCACTTGCCACACAGTGAAAGATCTCCAGATTTTGGCAGCTTCACAAGGAGGCCCTTCTTCCAATCTGATGGGATCTCTCCTGTTCTCCATATCAAATTCAGCAGTATCTTGAACCTTGTATCCATGATCAGACTTCTCCCTGTTGAAAAATGAAATCTAATTGGTGTGGAGATAGGCACCTTTGGTGAGATTTAGCATAATAGGTAGTCCCTGAAATTAATATTGGTTTATTATTGTCACCTGTCCTGAGACACAGTGCATAGCTTTGATCTTTGTGCCATTCAGACCAATCATGCCACACATAATTACACCAAGAAACCGAATGCAGAATAAATTGTAGCAGTTACAGAGACAGTACACGCAGATAGATAATAAAGTGCAAGGTAGATTGGGAGGTCGAAAGTTAATCTTTAGCTTACAGGAGGTCTGTTCACAAGTCTTGATGACAGCAGTGGAGAGGCTGTCCTTGAGTTTGGTGTCATGTGGTCTTCAACCTTTGTATGTCCTACCCAACAGAGCAAGGGGGAAGTGAGAATGACTGGGGTGGGAGGACTTGTTGATGATGTTCGCTGCTTTTCCATAGGGAAAGTCAGTAGGGGGAGTCAGTAAAAGGGGTCTGCTTTATGTGATGAACTGAGCTGATTTTGACAATGGAATAAAGGTATAGCCATGTTAAAGAAATGTCAGTATTAATCCAAAAATGGCAAATTATAGACAAATGACACCAGGCAATCCAAAATCTTCAGCATCCATTTCCATCATTACATTCTTAAGGCATAGTGGCAGATTTAGCCCATTGAGTCTGCTCCGCCATTCCATCACGGTGATTTAACAGCCCTCTCAACCCATGCTCATGCCTTCTTCCCATATCTCTGAAGCCTTTGCTAATCAAGAATCTATCAACCTCTGCTTTAAATATACCCAATGCCACAGCATCTGTGGCAATGAATTCCAGAGATTCACCACTCTCTGGCTGAAGGAATTCCTCTTCATCTCCTTTCTGAGTGTGGTGAACTATGTGCCTGTCTGGACACGCCCCTTACTGACTGCTCCTGTGGCTCCTCCCACAGACCCCTGTATAAAGGCGATCGATCTTAGCCTGGGCCCGGCCTCTCAGTCTCCAGGATATAGTATGGTGGTCACTCACTGCTGGATCCTTCTTTCAGTCAATAAAAGCCGATATCTCGCCTTTACGTCTCAGAGTGAGTTATTGATGGTGCATCACTGAGGCTGTGCCCTCTGGTCCTAGACCCCACTATAGAAAACATCCTCTCCATGCCCACTCTACCTAGGCCTTTCAATGATCTATGCAAACCCCCAATACTCATTCTTTTCAACTCCAGCGAGTACCGGCCCAGAGCCATTCAATCACTCTGCAAATTTTAACTCTTTCATTCCCAGGATAACTCTCATGAGCCTCCTTCAGATCCTTTCCAATGTCAAACTTTGCCTACAGTGTCATGAAATTATATTGCAACAGGCCAGAGTAAAGTCTTCTGCAATAAAAGCTTTAACCTATTATCACTATTCATAGCTGCTTAATTTATCTTTATTTCATCCAAGCTGAGTGAAAGAGGGATGACAGTGCTGAGAATCTAATCTAAATTCCTCAGACCTGTCACAGCCAGATAGAGATTTATATCACCTGAGAATTTTGGCAGTTCCTTGCTAAATATTGCAAGACAGGTTCACTACAGGTGCCGGAAATGAACATTTCCTGCAGAGGAAGCTAAGGTGAAAAGATATTTAGTTTTTCAATTAACACGTTTAAAGTAATGTCAACCCGATGGATACATTTCTCTCCAAATTTTTAATACCATTATATAGGGCCTTTTGAGACAATATCTCAACTGATGTGTGCAGAACTTATCTCCTCACTTCTGGAAGGATGTATTTGCAACAGAGGGAAGCTAATGAGGAGTCACGTCACCAAGTTGGTTCTTGGGAATTTAGGTGACGTTAAACCAAATGTGTTTATATTCCCTACTGCGAGATGAACTCATCGAAATACAGAAAATTCTTATGTAGTTTGACCTGGTAAACAATATATTTCCTGGCTTAGATGTCTTATGGTTGCACTATCAAAATATGAAGTTACTTATACAAGAGAGAGGTGAGAGGAAATGTCTTCATCCCAATGGTAATGAGTCTTTGGATAAATCAGAATCAGAACCAGATTTAATACCACTGGCACTTGTCATGAAATTGGTTGTTTTGCAGTCAGTACATTGCACTCATTGCCCATTGAGAAATCAGATGGCAGAGGGAAAGAAGCTGTTCCTGAATCATTGAGTGTGTGCCTTCAGGCTCCTGTACCTCCTCCTAATGGTAGCAATGAGAGGAGGGCATGTCCTGGGTGATGGGGGTCCTTAATGATGGATGCAGCCTTTTTGAGGCATGGCCTTTTGAAGATGTCCTCAATGCTGGGAAGGCTGGTGTCCTGAGTTTACAACCTGCTGCAGCTTTTTCCCATCCTGTGCCATGGCCTCTCCACATCAGGCTGTGATGCGGCCAGTTAGAATGCTCTTCACGTTACAACTGCAGAAATTCACAAATGTCATTGGTGATACATCAATTCTCCTCAAACTCCATTTTTAAACTCTTTTTTATTATTATTGATCAACAAAAAAATACTTTAAGGTAATTGAGTCAATATTGCATTATGTATAATGAAGAATTAAATTAGCAAATAACTGATTAACAAAGCTAAGCAATATGTCAATAATAATAAGAAAAAATAAAGTATTAAGAATTTTTTTGAAAGAAAGAAAGTAAAAAAAGAACCCCTACTAACTAAAAAAAACCAGAAGAAACCCCACTGGGAGCACAACCCCAGAGCTAGACATCGTACAAGCTTCCACAGAAGAAAAGCATCAATCCGCCAACTCAAATCCATTTAAACAAAAATCAGAAGGAAACCATATTAATTAACTCAAATCAGATGATAGTAACAGGCAAATGAATAAACTCCTTTGTTCCTCCAAAGAAGAAAGGTAGGATCACTAAATGAAGGTTTAAATAAATAATTTTGATAAATTGAACTAAAAAGTTTGAATTTTTTAATATTAAAAAAATTACGAAACTGGAACCAAATTCATAATGACTGTTTAATCACAGGGTATAAATTTAAATTAGTAATTTTGGTCAGTTGTACAGGTAGAGAAGCTCCTAATAATGAGGTTAATGAAACTGTTTCACAGCATTCAATTCTAAATCAGCCCAAGATGGTCGTTCATTTTTATCAGCCCAGTACTGACCAATCTGGGATCAGGTAATGGGGGAGACAGTTAGAGCAATGGTGTGCTGTGTATGCAGTATGTGGGAGGTCAGGGTCAACACAGTTGTCCCTGATGACCACACCTGCAAAAGGTGCGTCCAGCTGCAGCTCCTATCAGACCGAGTTAGGGAATTGGAGCAGGAGCTGGATGAACTACAGATCATTCGGGAGGCAGAGGCGGAGATAGATAAGAGTTATCGGGAGGTAGTCACACCGAAAAGACAGGAGGTAGGCAAATGGGTGACAGTCAAGAGAGTCAGGGGGAGCAGACAGAGAGAGAAGAGCACCCCTGTGGCCATTCCCATCAAAAATAAGTATACCGTTTTGGATACTGTTGGTGAGGATGACCTACCAGGAACAAGCACTGAGGTTGGACCCTTGACTAGGAAGGGGAGAAGGGAAGAGAAGAGAGCAGTATTGATAGGGGATTCTATAGTCGGGGGGTGGATAGGAGATTTTGTGGGGAAGATCGGGAGTCTCGGATGGTATGTTGCTTCCCTGGTGCCAGGGTCCGAGACATTTCGGATCGGGTGCAGGTTATTCTCGAGAGGGAGGGCAAGAATCCAGATGTTGTGGTCCATGTAGGGATCAACGACGTGGGTAGGATGAGTGAGGGGGTCCAGCGTAGTGAGTTCAGGGAGTTAGGTGCGAAGCTGAAGAGCAGGACCTCCAGGGTAACAATCTCAGGATTGCTACCTGTGCCACGTGTGAGTGAGGCAAGGAACAGAAAGATTATACAGATTAATACGTGGCTGAGAGGATGGTGCAGGAGGGAGGGCTTCAGGTTTTTAGATAATTGGGCTTTGTTCCAGGGAAGGTGGGATCTGTTCCGAAAGGCGAAAGGACGGTTTACACCTGAACTGGAGCGGTACTAACATTATTGCAGGAAAGTTCGCTAGTGCTTCTTGGGGCGGGGGGGGGGTTTAAACTAAATTTGCAGGGGACGGGGATCCAGAATGAACGAGAGGATAGCGAGATGAAGAATAAAGGACAGGTGGGGACTACACAGTTCTGAAATATTAAGTGTGTAGTAGAGAAAGGTGAGGCGGAACAAGTGATAAGGAGGACACATGTACAGAGGGATGGTCTGATGGAACATGGAGTTAAATGTGCAGAAAGAATAAGTAAATTTAGGAAGGACAACAAAATTCCAGGGGCGTATAGCCCAATGGGAGTTCGGGAAGCTGGGTTAAGCACAATAGGCAGCGATTCAAACAGAGAGAGGAGAAATGGGCTAAAAATTCTATATCTGAATGTACGAAGTGTCAGAAATAAGGCAGATGAGCTTGAAGCTCAGGTGTGAATGGGTAACAATGCTGTTGTTGGGATAACGGAGACATGGCTGCAGGGAGATCAGACCTGGGAAATGAATGTACAAGGGTATACGTGCTATCATAGGAACAGAAATGTGGGCAGAGGGGGTGGGGTGGCCTTGTTGGTGAGGAATGAGATTCGGTCCTTTACAAGGGGGGACATAGGGTCAGGAGAAGTAGAGTCTGTGTGAATAGAACTGAGGAACAGTAGGGGCAAAAGGACCCAAATGGTTGTTGTCTACATGCCACCAAACAGTAGCATGGATATTGGGTTCAAGTTGAATAGGGAGTTAACATTGGCATATGGCAAAGGTAATGTCACAGTAGTTATGGGGGATTTCAACATGCAGGTGAACTGGGAGAATCAGGTTGGTGCTGGACCACAGGATAGGGAGTTTGTAGAGTGCCTACGGGATGCATTCTTGCAACAGCTTGTACGAGAGCCGACCAGGGACAAGAATATTCTGGACTTAGTGTTATGTAATGAACAGGATTTGATAAGCGATCTTGCAGTAAAGGAGCCATTAGGAGGTAGTGATCATAATATGATAAGTTTTTATCTGCAATTTGAGAAGGATAAGGGCAGCTCGGAGGTGTCAGTGTTTCAGTTGAACAGGGGAAACTATGGAGCCATGAGGGAGGAGCTGGCCAAAGTTAACTGGACGGATAGCCTAGCAGAAAAGACAGTGGAACAGCAACGGCAGGTATTCTTGGGAATAATGCACAAGGTGCAAAATCAGTTCATCCCCCAGAGAAGGAAGGATTCAAAGGGGGGAAAGGGGCCACAGTGGTTGACAAAGGAAGTCAGAGATTGCATAGCATTAAAAAAAAAGGAAGTATGACAGAGCTAAGGTGAGTGGGAGGACAGATGATTGGGAAATTTTTAAGGAACAACAGAACTTAACTAAAAAGGCAATACGGGGAGAAAAAATGAGGTACGAACGCAAGCTAGCCAGGATATAAAGGAGGACAGCAAAAGCTTTTTTAGGTATGTGAAGAGAAAGAAGATAGTTAAGAACAATGTTGGGCCCTTGAAGAATGAATTGGGTGAAATTGTTATGGGAAACAGAGAAATGGCAGAAGAATTTAATGAGTACTTTAGATCTGTTTTCACTAAGGAAGACACAAGCAATCTTCCAGATGTATGGATGGGCCAAGGACATAGGGTAACAGAGGAAATGAAACAGATTGACATTAGGAAGGAAACAGTGATGAGTAGACTGATGGGACTGAAGGCTGACAAATCCCCAGGTCCAGATGGTCTGCATCCTAGGGTACTAAAGGAGGTGGCCCTGGAAATTGCGAATGCATTGGTAATCATTTTCCAATGTTCCTTAGATTCAAGATCAGTTCCTGAGGATTGGAGAATGGCTAATGTTATCCCACTTTTTAAGAAAGAAGGGAGGGAGAAAACAGAGAACTATCGACCTGTCAGCCTGACATCAGTGGTGGGGAAGATACTAGAGTCCATTATTAAAGATGAAATAGTGGCATATCTAGATAGCAGTGATAGGATTGGGCCTAGCCAGCATGGATTTACCAAGGGTAAATCATGCTTGACTAATCTGTTGGAGTTTTTCAAGGATGTAACCAGGAAGTTAGACGGGGGAGATCCAGTGGATGTAGTGTACCTCAATTTTCAGAAGGCATTTGATAAGGTTCCACATAGGAGATTGGTGGGTAAAATCAAAGCTCATGGCATTGAGGGGAAGACATTGACATGGATAGAAAACTGGTTGGCAGATAGAAAGCAAAGGGTAGCGGTGAATGGGTGTTTCTCGGAGTGGCAGGTAGTGACTAGTGGGGTGCCACAGGGGTCGGTATTGGGACCACAGCTGTTTACAATTTACGTCAACGATTTAGATGAAGGCATTGAGAATAACATCAGCAAGTTTGCTGATGATACTAAGCTGGGTGGCAGTGTGACATGTGATGAGGATGTTAGGAGAATTCAGGGTGACTTGGATAGGCTGGGTGAGTGGGCAAATACTTGGCAGATGACGTTTAATGTGAATAAATGTGAGGTTATCCACTTTGGGAGTAAGAACAGGAAGGCAGATTATTATCTGAACGGTGTAGAGTTAGGTAAGGGAGAAATACAAAGAGATCTAGGAGTCCTTGTTCATCAATCACTGAAGGTGAATGAGCAAGTGCAGCAGGCAGTGAAGAAGGCTAATGGAATGTTGGCCTTTATTACAAAGGGAATTGAGTACAAGAGCAAGGAAATCCTCTTGCATTTGTACAGAGCCCTAGTGAGACCACACCTGGAGTATTGTGTACAGTTTTGGTCTCCAGGGTTAAGGAAGGACATCCTGGCTGTAGAGGAAGTGCAGTGTAGATTCACGAGGTTAATTCCTGGGATGTCTGGACTGTCTTATACAGAGAGGTTAGAGAGACTGGGCTTGTACACGCTGGAATTAAGGAGATTGAGAGGGGATCTGATTGAAACATATAAGATTATTAAGGGATTGGACAAGATAGAGGCAGGAAATATGTTCCAGATGCTGGGAGAGTCCAGTACCAGAGGGCATGGTTTGAGAATAAGGGGTAGGTCATTTAGGACAGAGTTAAGGAAAAACTTCTTCTCCCAGAGAGTTGTGGGGGTCTGGAATGCACTGCCTCAGAAGATAGTGGAGGCCAATTCTCTGGATGCTTTCAAGAAGGAGCTAGATAAGTATCTTATGGATAGAGGAATCAAGGGATTTGGGGACAAGGCAGGAACCAAATATTGATAGTAGATGATTAGCCATGATCTCAAAATGGTGGTGCAGGCTCGAAGGGCTGAATGGTCTACTTCTGCATCTATTGTCTATTAATATAATCAAAAACACATATAACATATATTAACAGCCCAATAATACATTCTTAAATTATGCAAAGCAAGACCTCCATCCTTTTTTAATTTTTGTAAATGCTATTTATTTACCAATTCTTGGTCTTTTTTATTCCAAACAAAAGATGAAATAATAGAGTCAACCTGATCAAAAACTTCTTAGTTAAAAAATAGGGATATTTTGAAATACATATAAAAATTTTTGGTAAAATCATCATTTTAACTGCATGAAGGTGTAAGTGGATTCCATCTACAAAATAATTGTCTCATAAAATCCACTAAAGGAACCAAATTAGCTTTATAAAGGTCTTTATGATTTTTAGTGATAGTAATACCTAAATATTTAAATGAGTCTGTAACTCTAAAAGGAATGTCATTATTTATAGAAACAGAATAGGGGAAATAATTCACTTTTATGAAGGTTTAGTTTATATCCCAAAAACTTTCCAAAATCATTTAGTAGTTTCAATAAACTAGGAATGGATTCTTCAGGATTCGAAATATAAACTAAGAGATCGTCAGCATAAAGGGAGATCTTATGAATAGTCCCATTTATGAGAATTATATGAATACCTTTAGCTTCACGAAGTGCAATAGCCAAGGGTTCCAACACCAAATTAAATAACAAGGGACTTAATGGACATTCTTGTCTCGTACCCCACGAAAGCCAAGTAAAAGGAGATCTACAATTATTAGCAGTAGGCGGAGTCTCCCCTTCTCTTCAAACTCTCAATGAAATATAGCCACAGTCGTGCCTGCTTTGTAATTGCATCAAAATGTCAAGTGTAGGATAGATCCACAGAAATGTTGACAGCCATGAATTTGAAACTGCTCACCCTTTCCACTTTTGATCCCTCAACAAGGACTGGTGTGTGTTCCTTCAACCTGCCCTTCATGAACTCCACAATCAAATCCTTGGTCCTATTGATGCTGAATGCAAGGTTGTTGCTGCAATCTATCTTGCTCCTGTATGTCTCCTCACCACCTTGTGAAATTCTGCCAATAACAGCTGTGTCATCAGCAAGTTCATAGGCTGTGCCTAACCAAATAATTGTGGGCGTAGGAAGAGTAGAGTAACGAGCTAAGCATGCATCCTTGAGGTGCGTCAGTGTCGGTTGTCAATGAGATGTTACTGCCAATCTACACAGACTGTCCTCTCCCAGTGAGGAAGTCAAGCTTCCAGTTGCAGAGTGAGGTACAGAGGCCCAGGTTTTCAAAGGTTAATTTATTATCAAAGTATACAAATCTGAAATTGTTCTTCTCCAGATAGACACGAAACCAAGAAAAAATGGCAGCACAATCATCAACCCCCACGTCCCTCCTCCCCACACAGAAAAATTAACAAAAACAGAACAGACACACAAACCCCCAAATCCCCCTCCCCCAACACGCAAATAAAAAATGACAAAGATTGGGCGAAAAGCACAGAATACATAAAAAACTGTAAGACTGAAAAAAAGTCTATAGTCCAAGTTCACATCCAAAATGCAGAAAACCTAGGTAACATCCTCCAGCACAGTGGCAGGTAATTCTCTCTCCTTAGCAGCCCAATCTCACCAGCGATAAAATGTCAGTTTCCCCTCTCTGATAGCAGAGTAATTCCACAGTGATAAAAAGGCAAGCAGCCTACACTCATTTTCTGCATTCACCTCAATGTTTTAACCTCCCTCGTCACTGTAATGGGTGAACAATGGAAACTTTAATCGATGAAATGGAGTTGAACATCAACTCAGACCCTGCAGCCATCCTGAAGCCTTCTCACCATGAGGTTCCTGCACACTGCCTCTGCCTCCCAGAATCCTCTCAGAGACGACAGAGATATGAAACACACAAACAATCTCCAAACTGCAGATCACAGGCTCCAATAGTTCCAGAATCCAGAAGGTGAAAAGCAAACGTAACAGACAAAAGTGAAATAAACGGTTTTATGATCCACCCAGAAGATGTTGCCTGAAGGAGCGTTGTATGCAGGCATCATCTTGACTGGAAACTTGGAGCCTGTTGATTAGAACTGAGGATACGATCGTGTTGCACTCTGAGCTTTAATCAATAAACAGCAGCCTGATGTGGGTATTACTATTGTCCAGGTGATCCAAGGCCAAGCGGAGAGCCAGTGAGATTGCATCCAGTGTAGACCTATTGTGGCGATAGGCATATTGCAGTGGGTCCAGGTTGTTGCATTGACTCTGCCCATGACTAACCTCCCAAAGCACTTCATCACAATAGATAAACGGCGCCACTGGGCAACGTTTGTTGAGAAAGCTC
This sequence comes from Hypanus sabinus, assembly GCF_030144855.1. Taxonomy (NCBI): domain Eukaryota; kingdom Metazoa; phylum Chordata; class Chondrichthyes; order Myliobatiformes; family Dasyatidae; genus Hypanus; species Hypanus sabinus. Next base: position 16,165,456 of record NC_082722.1, on the reverse strand, counting down.
ACCCTGCTCTTCTTAGGCACTGATATGATTACCGCCCTTTTGAAACTGGTCGGATCCTCCAACTGCAGCGGTAAGAGATCGAAGGTGTCCTTGAAAACTCGCCAGCTGGTTGGCACAGGTTTTTAGAGCCCTAACTGGTACAGCATCAGGGCCTGATGCTTTGTGAAGATTCATCCGCTTAAAAGATGTTCTTATATTGGCCTCTGGGACAGAGATCTCAGGGTCAGCAGGGATTTGCATAGATATAGTTTAATCTCCCTTTCAAAGTGTGCATAAAAGTCTTGAGTCCATCTGGGAGGGAAGCATCACTGCCATTCCTGATGTTTCAGCTTTTGTTATGTGCTGAAGAGAAGGGTTTGAATATGTCTTAACACTTGGCAAAAGCTGATTTAAATGTGTGATCAGGCTTTGCATGAGTGGTGAATCTGTGGAATTTGTTGTCACAGGCCATTGTGAAGGCCAAGTCTTTATGTATATTTAAAGCAGGGATTGATAGATTCTTGATTGGTCGGGGCATGAAATGTTATGGGGAGAAGGCAGGAGATTGGGGCTGAGAGGGAAATGGATCAGCCATGATAAGATGGTCGAGCAGACTCAATGGGGCAAATGGCCTAATTCTGCTCCTATATCTTATGGTCTTATGTTAGGTTTTGCTTTGTAGGAAGTAATAACCTGCAAACCCTTAGAGTTGATGTGCATCTGATTCCACCTCTAACTTCAATCAGAATTGTTTTTGCACACTTAAAAAAGTTTTCCATAGGTTGTATCTGGACTTCTTGTATAGTTCCAGATCACTATTCTTGAATGCCACATTTTCTTCGGCAGTTTAACGGGGGCACGACTGCGCAAGCACGTGTAAGTCAGACCGTGAGGCAGCCGAATTATTTAAAGAGAGCAGTTAGACGGAGTGGGCGACAGAGTAGAGGGAGACAGAGTAGGAAGGCTTTTCCTCCAGAGGCTTCAGCAAGCAGAGGTTGAGGACGAACTTCACTCCAAGTGAGGTAAGGCTGGGTAAGTTCCTTTAAAAGGAGAATGTTTCAAAAGTTGAGGCAACATATTGGGTAGCTCATGACAGCTAAGATCGGCCCCGTGGTTTGTTCATCCTGCAGCATCTGGGAAATCAGGGATACTTCCAGTGTCCCTGACGACTATGTGTGCAGGAAGTGTGTCCAACTGCAGCTTCTGGCAGACCGCATTGAACGTCTGGAGCTGTGATTGGATTCATACTGGAGCATCCACGATGCCGAGAAAGTCGTGAATAGCACGTTCAGTGAGTTGGCCTCACCGCAGGTAATGGCTACACAGGCAGAAAGGGACGGGGCGGCCACTAGACAGTGTAGCAGTAGGCAGGTAGTGCAGGAGTCCCCTGAGGTCATCTCCCTCCTAAACAGAAATACTGTTTTGTATACTGTTGGGGGAGATGTCTCATCAGGGGAAGGCAGCAGCAGCCGAGTTCATAGCACCATGGGTGGCTCTGCAGCACAGGAGGGAAGGAAAAGGAGTGGGAGAGCTATAGTGATAGGGAATTCGATTGTAAGGGGAATAGATAGGCGTTTCTGCAGCTGCAAACGAGACTCCAGGATGGTATGTTGCCTCCCTGGTGCAAGGGTGAAGGATGTCTCTGAGCAGTTGCAGGACATTCTGGAATGGGAGACTGAACAGCCAGTGGCCGTGGTGCACATAGGTACCAGCGATATAGGTAAAAAATGGGATGAGGTCCTACAAGGTGAATTTAGGAAGTTAGGAGATAAACTAAAAAGTAGGACCACAAAGGTAATAATCTCTGGATTACTACCAGTGCCACGTGCTAGTCAGAGTAGAAACAGGAGGATATTTCAGATGAATACGTGCTTGAAAAATGGTTCAAGGGAGAGGGATTCAAATTTCTGGGGCATTGAAACCAGTTCTGGGGGAGGTGGGACCAGTACAAACAGGACCGTCTGCACCTGGGCTGGACTGGTACCAATGTCCTAGGGCAGGGGTCGGCAACCCGCGGCTCCAGAGCCGCATGGGGATCTTTCATCTCTGTGCTGTGGCTCCCCGTGGTTTGTTAGTTTTTGAAATGTAATTCGAAATTTGAAGATTATGGTGATCTTGTACAATCTAAATAAAATGTTGTGGCGACCCCATTCCTGGCACATCCGAACCGGCTCACAATTAGCCATCGTTCCAGCTAAGGGAGATAGCCTACGGGGGTTTGTGAGTACGTATCTTTTGGAGCATCCGCGCCCACGAGGGGGCGGGTTGAGGGAGGCTTAAAAGCAAGGCTGTTTAGTTCGAATAAAGCTATCTTTGACTGCAGTGTCGTTATTTTAGCGCTGCGTGTAGCACACCGCTACGTGTTTTTTATCGCTATTAATATATGTCACCACTGCCAATGCCTGACACCCGCCAGTGCGCGATTTCTTTTAATTTTTCCATCCAAGGTAGGCTAACTATGGAGTAACCTTCAACCCAACGTCTTTTTTTCGGAGTTCAAAATGTTTTTGTTGCATGCAGAAATGTAACTTCGTTTTCTCTGCAGGAGTTCATCAATTTCATAAATGCAACACATTATAGTTTGTTTATACATAGCATAAAGGCAAAAAAAAAACCCGTTGTATGCAGTGTTATTTCATTTTAAATGTCAAACGGGTTTTGTGGCTCCCGGTGTTTTCTTTTCTGTGGGAAATGGGTCCATATGGCTCTTTCAGTGGTAAAGGTTGCTGACCCCTGTCCTAGGGGGAGCGTTTGCTACTGCTGTTCAGGCGGATTTAAACTAATGTGGTAGGGGGATGGGAACAAGTGCAGAGAGACAGAGGGGTGTAAAATAAAGGTAGAAGTAAAAAGTAGTAAGGTGAAAAGTAAAAGTGGCAGGCAGGCAAATCCAGGGCAAAAATCAAAAAGGGCCACTTTTCAACGTAATTGTATAAGGGCTAAGAGTGTTGTAAAAACAAGCCTAAAGGCTTCGTGTGTCAATGCGAGAAGCATTCGTAATGAGGATGAATTGAATGTGCAGATAGTTATTAATGAATATGATATAGTTGGGATCACAGAGACATGGCTCCAGGGTGACCAAGGATGGGAGCTCAACATCCAGGGATATTCAATATTCAGGAGGGATAGACACGAAGGAAAAGGAGGTGGGGTAGCATTGCTGGTTAGAGAAGAGATTAACGCAATAGAAAGGAAAGATATTAGCCTGGAGGATGTGGAATCGATATGGGTAGAGCTGCATAACAAAGGGGCAGAAAACACTGGTGGGAGTTGTGTACAGGCCACCTAACAGTAGTAGTGAGGTTGGGGGTGGCATTAAACAGGAAAATAGAAATGCATGCAATAAAGGAACAGTAGTTATAATGAGTGACTTCAATCTACATATAGATTGGGTGAACCAAATTGGTAAGGGTGCTGAGGAAGAGGATTTCTTGGAACGTATGCAGGATGGTTTTCTGAACCAACATGTCGAGGAACCAACTAGAGAGCAGACCATTCTAGATTGGGTATTGAGCAATGAGGAAGGGTTAGTTAGCAATCTTGTTGTGCGAGGCCCCTTGGGTAAGGGTGACCATAATATGGTTGAATTCTTCATTAAGATGGAGAGTGACATAGTTAATTCAGAAACAAAGGTTCTGAACTTAAAGAAGGGTAACTTTGAAGATGTGAGACGTGAATTAGCTAAGATAGACTGGCAAATGATACTTAAAGGGTTGACAGTGGATATGCAATGGCAAGCATTTAAAGTTCGCATGGATGAACTACAACAATTGTTCATCCCAGTTTGGCAAAAGAATAAACCAGGGAAGGTAGTGCACCCGTGGCTGACAAGGGAAATTAAGGATAGTATCAAGTCCAAAGAACATACAAATTAGCCAGAAAAAACGGCACACCTGAGGACTGGGAGAAATTCAGAGTCCAGCAGAGGAGGACAAAGGGCTTAATTAGGAAAGGGAAAAAAGATTATGAGAGAAAGCTGGCAGGGAACATAAAAACTGACTGTAAAAGCTTTTATAGATATGTGAAAAGAAAAAGATTGGTCAAGACAAATGTAGGTCCCTTACAGTCATAAACAGGTGAATTGATCATAGGGAACAAAGACATGGCAGTCCAATTGAATAACTACATTGGTTCTGTCTTCACTAAGGAGGACATAAATAATCTTCCGGAAATAGTAGGGGACCGAAGGTCTAGTGAGATGGAGGAACTGAGGGAAATACATGTTAGTAGAGAAGTGGTGTTAGGTAAATTGAAGGGATTAAAGGCAGATAAATCCCCTGGGCCAGATGGTCTGCATCCCAGAGTGCTTAAGGAAGTAGCCCAAGAAATAGTGGATGCATTAGTGATAATTTTTCAAAACTCCTTAGATTCTGGATCAGTTCCTGAGGATTGGAGGGTGGCTAATGTAACCCCACTTTTTAAAAAAGGAGAGAGAGAGAAACCGGGAAATTATAGACCTGACCGGTTAGCCTGACATCGGTGGTGGGGAAAATGCTAGAGTCAGTCATCAAAGACGTGATAACAGCACATTTGGAAAGCGGTGAAATCATCGGACAAAGTCAGCATGGATTTGTGAAAGAAAAATTATGTCTGACGAACCTTATAGAATTTTTTGAAGATGTAACTAGTAGAGTGGATAGGGGAGAGTCAGTGGATCTGGTATATTTGAATTTTCAAAAGGCTTTTGACAAGGTCTCACACAGGAGACTAGTGTGGCAGATGCAATTTAATGTGGATAAATGTGAAGTTATCCACTTTGGTTGCAAGAACAGGAAAACAGATTATTGTCTGAATGGTGGCCGATTAGGAAAAGGGGAGGAACGAGACCTGGGTGTCATTGTACACCAGTCATTGAAGGTGGGCATGCAGGTACAGCAGACGATGAAAAAGGCAATTCAAAAATGGCATTCATAGCAAAAGGATTCGAGTACAGGACCAGGGAGGTTCTATTGCAGTTGTACAAGGCCTTGGTGAGATCGCACCTAGAGTATTGTGTGCAGTTTTGGTCCCCTAATCTGAGGAAAGACATTCTTGCCATAGAGGGAGTACAAAGAAGGTTCACCAAATTGATTCCTGGGATGGCAGGACTTTCATATGAAGGAAGAATGGATCGACTAGGCTTATACTCACTGGAATTTAGAAGATTGAGGGGGGATGTTACTGAAATGTATAAAATTCTAAAGGGATTGGACAGGCTAGATGTAGGAAGATCGTTTCCGATGTTGGGGAAGTCCAGAATGAGGGGTCACAGTTTAAGGATAAAGGGGAAGCCTTTTAGGACCGAGATGAGGAAAAACTTCTTCACACAGAGAGTGGGGAATCTGTGGAATTCTCTGCCACAGGAAACAGTTGAAGCCGGTTCATTGGCTATATTTAAGAGGAAGTTAGATATGGCCCTTGTGGCTAAAGGGATCAGGGGGTATGGAGAGAAAGCAGGTACAGGGTTCTGAGTTGGATGATCAGCCATGACCATACTGAATGGTGGTGCAGGCTCGAAGGGCTAAATGGCCTCCTCCTGCACGTATTTTCTATGTTTCTATCCAGCTCTCAGCAGACTGTGAATCTCCTGGTTCATTCTTCAGGTTTTGGTTTGGATATGCCCGGTGTGTTTTCAAAGGCACACACTCATCCACACAGGTCTTGACGAGATCAGTGACAATGTGGCATATTCATTCAGACTTGAAGATGAATCCCTGAATATTGTCCAGTCAGCTGAGTTAAAGCAGTCCTGGAAGTGCTCCTTGACCAAGATTCTTCCGCATCACTAGTGCTGCGGTTTTTAGTCCCTGCCTATACGACGGGAGAAGTACAGCCAGGTGATGAGATGTTCAAAGTGTGGGCATGGGGATGGCACAGTAAGCATTCTTGATGGTGGTATAACAGTGGCCAAGTGTGTTGGTGTGTCAGGTAACACATTGGTGTAGTTGTTCAGAAAATTCTTCAACCCGGCCTGGTTGAAACCTCACGTAATGATAGGGAAGGCATCAATGAGCAGAGCTTTGCAACTACTGGATATGTTGCTCAGCTTCTCCCATGCTGGCCTGATCACTTGGCAGATAAAATGGACAACATTTGATTGCTCGTCATTGGGTGAGCAGAACCACCACGGTTGTGCACCATGATGAGTTAATCATAAGGCATACTCCACCTCCTCTGCCTTTAGAGGCATGAAGTGTCCTGTCTTTGTGGGGAATGGTGAAGCCATTGGGCTGCATTGCTCTGTCTGAAATTGCTGATGTGAGCCATGTTTCTGTAAGGCAGAGTACACAGTTGTCCCCAATGTCCTTCTTGTATAGTAACCTTGCTCTGAGATCTTTATTATTATATTCCAGCGACTGTATTCCCCTGCAGGATAGTTGGGAGAGGAAGTCTAAAGCCTCTGTGTTTCAATCATACCTGTAGACCAGCGTAGCATCCCCACCATCTGTTTTCTTAAAGAGTTTTGAGATTCTTTATGAAATGGTGCATGGAGGCTCAGTTACTGAGTACTTTCAGGGCAAAGAAATGTTTGGATTGTCAGGGAATTGAAGGCAATTAGTGCAAGAAATTCCACAGAGGTGCAAGATCAGCCATGACATTTTGAATGATGTTGAATTGACCCGTACCTGTTCATGTACTGTCACAAGGATCATAACAGAAAATCTTTCCTACCAAATGCAATAAACATAAATAGCAATTCACACAAAATGCTGGTGGAATGCAACAGGGCAGGCAGCATCTATAGGAAGAAGTAACAGTTGGCGTTTCGGGCCGAGACCCTTTGTCAGGACGAAGGAGTTCGGAGTCCTGATGAAGGGTCTCGGCCCGAAATGTCGACTGTGCTTCTTCCTATAGATGCTGCCTGCCCTGCTGCGTTCCACCAGCATTTTGTGTGTGGTGATTGAATTTGCAGCATCTGCAGATTTTCTCACATTTGCATTTTTAAATAAACAGCAGTTCATCTCTGTGCAACAAGAGTATACACATCATGGTACAATAGTCTCTGTTTTATTATTTCATACATTATTATTGCACATTGGTAGATTCTTATTGTGAATGTTATTATTCTGTACTTTATTACTATTTAATATTATTATATTTATTATTATTGCTAAGTGTCTTTTTAAATGTTGCTGCTGCAATAAGATAATTTCCCACTCGGGATCAATAAAGTACTTCTTCTTCTTATATGTTTCTTTTTAAGTGGCTGCAACTGTCAAATTCTGGGATGCCACTGCGATGTGAACCTAGTTCTTACAATATTAACAATTCTGGTTGCTGGAAAACAAAGAAGGTGGTTGACAAGAATCAATGGTTAATACATATTCTATAGAATTCGTTGGTTTGAATTAAAGAACCATAAATGGGATTTTTCTGTTTATTCAGACAGTAAAAATAAGTTGGTCAGAGTTTCTTCTGGAAGCTGCCCTTTGACTTACTCATATCCTGCAAGGATCAGAAGATTGCCCGTCTACAGACCACAGAACCTGCTGATTCCAATGCCGACAGGTCTGGATGTCTCCAGACTGCGATCGCTGCTGCTGATCTCAACAACTCTAACAATCCCTGACCTCCATCATCTTATTTTCATAATGGATGTCCAGTCCCTATACACCTCCATCTCCTTACCAGGAAGTCCTCAAAACTCCCCATTTCTTTCTGGACACCAGACCAAACCAGTTCCTTTCTTCCACCACTTTCCACTGTCTAGTGGAACTTGTCCTCACTCTTAATAACTTCTCCTTTGGCTTCTCCCACTTCCTTCAAACAAAAGGTGTAGCCATGAGCGCTCGCATGGGTCCCAGCTATGCCTGTCTGTTCGTCGGCTACGTAGAACAGTCCATGTTCCAAGCCTACTCTTGTGACTGTCCCCACTCTTCCTTCGCTACATCGACGACTGTGTTGGTGCTGCTTCCTGTACCCATGCTGAGCTCATTGACTTCATCAACTTTGCCTCCAATTTCCACCCTGCCCTCAAATTTGTCTGATCCATTTCCAACGTCTCCCTCCCCTTTCTTGATCTCACTGTTTCTGTCTCTGGAAAAAGCATATCTACTGATGTCCATTACAAACCCACGGACTCTACCTAGAGTATACCTCTTCCCACCCTATTACTTGTAAAAACATCGACCCTTCTTTCAATTCTTCCTTCTTGACTGCATCTACTCTCAGGATGAGGCTTTTCATTCCAGAATGAAGGAGATGTCCTCCTTTTTCAAAGAAAGGGGCTTCCCTTCCTCCACCATCAACTCTGCTCTCAAACACATCTCTTCCATTTCAGACATGTCTGCTCTTACCCTATCCTTCCTACCAGGGATAGGGGTCCTCTTGTCGTCACCTACCACCCCACCAGCCTCCCTGTCCAGCACATAATTCTCCAGAACTTCTGCCTATCTCCAACAGGACCTCTTACCCTCCCCCCACACCCCACTTTCTGCCTTCCACAGGGATCCCTCCCTATGCAACTCCCTTATCCATTCATCCCTCCCCACTGATCTCCCTCCTGGCACTTATCCTTGCAAGTGGAACAAGTTCCCCTACGCCTCCTCCCTCACGACCATTCAGGGCCCCGAACAGTCTTTCCAAATGAGGCAACACTTCACCTATGAGCCTGTTTGGGTGATTTACAGTGTCTGGTGTTCCCAGTGTGGCCTCCTGTATATCAGTGTTTGGGAGACTGCTTCGCTGGGCACCTGTGCACTGTCTTCCGGAACCAGTGGGCACCCATTTTAATTCCATTTCCCATTCCCATTCTGTCATGTCCATCCATGGCCTCTTCTACTGTCGAGATGAAGCCACACTCAGGTTGGAGAAACAACAGCCTATAATCCGTCTGAGTAGTCTCCAACCTGATGACATGAACATTGAAACATTGATTTCTTGAACTTCTGGTAATGGCACCCTCCCCCAACCCTCTCCTTCACCATTCCCCATCTCCCTTTCCCTCTCTCATCTCATCTCCTTGCCCGCCCATCGTCTCCCTCTGGTGCTCCTCCCCTCCCTTTTCTTCTTTCCATGGCCTTCTGTTCTCTCTTGTTGGACTCCCCCTTCTCCAGCCCTGTGTCTCTTTCACCAATCAACTTCCTAACTCTTTACTTCATCCCTTCCCCTCCTGGTTTCACCAATCGCCTGGTTTTTCTCTCTCCCCTCCTTCACTTTTTAAATCTACTCCTCATCCTTTTTTCTCCAGACCTGCCGAAGAGTCTCGGCCCGAAATGTGGAATGTACTTCTTTCCTTAGATGCTGCATGGCCTGCTGAGTTCCTCCAGCACTTTGTGAGTGTTGGATACACATACCTGTCTTTGGAAAACCAACAAACATTGTTGCTACAGCTTCCAACGTCTTAGTTTTATGGTTTTCCCACAGAGATGTGAAGATCTCCATGGTGAAAGGTGATACTCAAAATATGGGTAAATGAATGTGCAACAAAATTTGAAGGGGACCTTACATCTATGATTAAAAGGGAAATTTACCAACTCCAGAGGCTTTGGTTGTTGGCATTACCTTTTGTTACATCAAGACATCTCAGGCTATTTTACGCGCAATCAAGTGTTATTTGCAACACTAATTATGATGTTTTTTCTTATTATTCATTTAGCAGATGCATTCCTGAATGCCTTCGAGAAGATGCTGGTGTTTTATCTTCTTGAGTCACTGTCTGGTGAAGATGCTCCCAGGAATTAGACCCAGCATGGTCTTCCAAGGATGCGCCATGTAGATGGGTTTCCAATCAGATTTCCAATTTGTCTTGCTTGCTGTTGACCTGCTGTGTTGTTGGAGTTTTACTTAGCCGGGCAAGTAGAGAAACTTGCATTAAACCGCATACTTATACCCTGCTAAAAGGGCATTGAGATGTCAAAAAGTAAACCACCTGCCTGGCTAATGACTTGCTCTGAAGCAACTAGATTCTTGCTGTTTAAGTGTTCATGTAAATAATGAAGGTTTGGTACTGCTGTTGAATGTCAAAGAAAAATAATTAATATGTCTTCAGAATCAGGTTTAATATCAACTTGATCATGAATAAAGATAGATCTGGTCCTCGGGTTGAAGTTCCAAACTGGAAGAAGGCCGAATTTGAAGAAATGAGAAAGGATCTAAAAAGCGCAGATTGGGACAGATTGTTCTCTGGCAAGGATGTGATTGTTAACTGGGAGGCCTTCAAAGGAGAAATTTTGAGAGTGCAGAGTTTGTATGTTCCTGTCAGGATTAAAGGCAAAATGAATAAGGATAAGGAAGCTTGGTTCTCGAGGGATATTAGAACTCTGATAAAGAGGAGAGAGATGTATGACATGTATAGGAAACAGGGAGGAAATAAGATGGTTGAGGAGTATAAAAAGAGTAAGAAAATACTTAAGAAACAAATCAGGAGGGCTAAAAGAAGACATGAGGTTGCTTTGGCAGTCAGGGTGAAGGATAATCCTAAGAGCTTCTACAGGTATGTTACGAACAAAAGGATAGTAAGGAATAAAATTTGTCCTCTTGAAGATCAGAGTGGTTGGCTATGTATGGAACCAAAAGAAATGGAAGAGATATTAAATGGGTTTTTTGCATCTGTATTTACTAAGGAAATTGGAATGGAGTCTATGGAAACAAGGCAAACAAGTAGGGAGATCATGGAACTTATACAGATTGACGAGGAGGAGGTGCTTGCTGTCTTGAGGCAAATCAGAGTAGATAAATCCCCAGGACCTGACAGGGTATTCCCTCGGACCTTGAAGGAGACTAGTGTTGAAATTGCAGGGGCCCTGGCAAGATATATTTAAAATGTCGATATCCACGGGTCAGTTGCCGGAGGATTGGAAGATAGCTCATGTAGTTCCATTGTTTAAAAAAGGCTCAAAAAGTAAGCTGGGAAATTATAGGCCAGTAAGTTTGACATCAGTAGTAGGTAAATTATTGGAAGGAATACTAAGAGATAGGATCTAAAAGTATTTGGATAGACAGGGACTTATTAGAAAAAGTCAGCATGGCTTTGTGCGTGGTAGGTCATGTTTAACCAATCTATTAGAGTTTTTTGAGGAAATTACCAGGAAAGTGGATGAAGGGAAGGCAGTGGATGTTGTATACATGGACTTCAGTATGGCCTTTGACAAGGTCCTGCATGGGAATTTAGTTAGGAAGATTCAGTCGCTAGGTGTACATGAAGAGGTAGTAAATTGGACTAGACATTGGCTCAATGGAAGAAGCCAGAGAGTGGTAGTGGAGGATTGCTCCTCTGAGTGGAGGCCTGTGACTAGTGGTGTGCCACAGGGATCAGTGCTGGGTCCATTGTTATTTGTCATCTATATCAATGATCTGGATGATAATGTGGCAAATTGGATCAGCAAATTTGCTGATGATACAAAGATTGGAGGTGTAGTGGCCAGTGAGGAAGGTTTTCAAAGCTTGCAGAGGGATTTGGATCAGTTGGAGGAATGGGCTGAATAATGGCAGATGGCGTTTAATGCGGACAAGTGTGAGGTATTGCACTTTGGAAGGAAAAACTAAGGTGGAACATACAAGGTAAATGGTAGGACACTGAGAAGTGCAGTAGAACAGAGGGATCTAGGAATACAGATACATAATTCCCTAAAAGTGGCGTCACAGGTAGATAGGGTAGTAAAGAGAGCTTTTGGTACATTGGCCTTTATAAATCGAAGTATTGAGTATAAGAGTTGGAATGTAATGATGAGGTTGTATAAGACATTGGTGAGACTAAATTTGGAATATTGTGTGCAGTTTTGGTCACCGAATTACAGGAAGGATATTAATAAGGTTGAAAGAGTGCAGAGAAGGTTTACAACGATGTTGCCAGGACTTGGGAAACTGAGTTACAGAGAAAGGTTGAATAGGTTAGGACTTTATTCCCTGGAATGTAGGAGAATGAGGGGTGATTTGATAGAGGTGTATAAAATTATGATGGGTATAGATAGAGTGAATGCAAGCAGGCTTTTTCCACTGAGACCAGGGGAGAAAAAAACCAGAGGTCATGGGTTAAGGGTGAAGGAGAAAAAGTTTAAAGGGAACATTGAGGGCGGGGGGGGGGCTTCTTCACACAGAGTGTGGTGGGAGTGTGGAATGAGCTGCCAGATGAAGTGGTGAATGTGGGCTCACTTTTGACATTTTAGAAAAACTTGGACAGGTATATGGATGAGAGGAGTTTGCAGGGATATGGCCCAGGTGCAGGTCAGTGGCACTAGGCAGTAAAATGGTTTGGTACAGCCAAGAAGGGCCAAAAGACCTGTTTCCGTGCTGTAATGATCTATGGTTCTATGGTTCTCTGGCGTATGTTCTAGTATTTTTTTGTTTTGAGGCAGCAGCACAATGGAATACATAATAATAAAAACTATAAATTACAATAAGAAATATAAAACATTACATTATGTAAGTAGAATAAAAAAGAGCAAAAAGTAGTGAGGTAGTGTTCATAGGTCCATTGTCTATTCAGAAATCTAACGGGGAAGAAAGATGCTGTACCTGAAACATTGAGTGGGTGTTCACAGTCTCCTGTGGCAATGGGAAGAGGGCATGCCCTGGATGATGGGGGTCCTTCAGGCATCTCCTTTTAAAAGTGTCCCTGATGGGGAGGCTAGTGACCTTGATGGAGCTGGCTCAGTTTACAGCTTTCTGCAGATTTTTCCAGTCCTGTGCAGTGGCCCCTTCATACTAGATATGCAACCAGTTAGAAAAATCCCCATGGTACATCTGTGGAATACAAAATATCCTCAAACTCCTTATGAAATATAGTCACTGTTGTGCCTTCTTTGTAATTGCATCGATATGTTGGGCCCAGGATAGATCCTCGGAGATGTCGACACCCGATGAGGACTAATGTGTGTTCACTCAACTTCCCCTTCATGAACTCCACAATCTTACTAACATTGAGTACAAGGTAACCCACTCCTGTATGCCCCCTCATCACATTCTGAAACTCTGTCAACAATAGTTGTGTCATCAGCGAATTTATAGATGTCATTTGAGCTCTGCCTAGCCACACAGTCATAGGGAGAGAGTAGAGCAGAGCAGAGTAGAGCAGTGGGCTAAGCACGCTGCTTGAAGTGCACCAGTGTTTCTGATCTGCACAGACTGGCCTCCGGGTGAGGAGTACAAGGGTGCAGGTACGGAGGCCCAGGTGTTGATTCGAGCTGAAGATATGACAGTGTTGACGGAGATACTGTTTCTGATCTGCACAGACTGGCCTCGTGTGAGGAGTACAAGGGTGCAGGTACAGAGGCACAGGTGTTGATTCGAGCTGAAGATATGACAGTGTTGAATGTTGAGCTCTGATCAATAAACAGCAGCCTGATGGAGATATTACTATTGTCCAGGTGATCCAAGGCCAAGTGGAGACCCAGAGAAATATCATCAGCTGTAAACCTATTATGACGATAGGCAAACTGCAGCATGTCCAGGTCCTTGCTTGGAGCTTGTGTTCCTTATGCCTTGCTGTATTCAGCTGCTTCATTATCTGACGAATCACAAATAGAACTGAATACACTGCAACCATTAGTAAACATTCCCAGTTTTGTTCTTATTATTGGTTATATCACCGATGAAGAAACCTTGTGCGAGAAATAATGTCAGAGAATGAGTGGATTGATCTTCAACCAGTACAATTAACTACTTCTATGCTTAATTTAACTCCAGCTTGTGGAGGGATCTCAATTCCCATTTCCAATTTTACTAGTGCCTAATGCCACAATCTTCCAAAGGCCTAATTGCCTTTCACCAGGACAAGAAGAGTGAGAGCATTTTGAGCACCAGATGTACTTCATTTGATGACTACAATGTGGTCTTCTCAACAGGGGAGAAATCAGATGCAGACTGGGTGCATTTTTGCAGACACTTGCATTTAATCCTCAAAGGTGACCCCAAATTTCAAGTTGCCCATTGCTTTAATTCTCCACTCCACTCTCATTCTGACCTCTCTCCCTTTGGTCTCTGACATAGTTCCAATGAAGACCAATGCATGCCCTAGGAAGAGCTCATCATCTTCCTTCTAGCGACACAGCAGACATCAGAACCTCGTGCTGAATTCTGAAGAAAGCTTATCAACCTGAAATGCTAACTCTGTTTTCACCTTCTGAGTATGTCCAGCATTTTCTAATTTTATGAAAATGCTGAAGTATGTTGGGCAGTACCTGTGAAGAAGGAATGAACAGAGCTAAGTAGTTATGGTGCCCAACAACGACTCCTTTGCTTGCATCTTCAAAAACAGTCCTATTTCCATCTTTAATATCTCTATTTTTCCCTTTCAAGGTTATTTTGAAGACACTGACCTGGAGTTACACGCTGACTACAATTCTTTCTTCGCTCTTAGGGTTCCACAATCAGCCACTATTCAGCATGCCAAAGTCTCGGCCTAAGATTCCGGCACGGGTTTTAGAAGCCTAGGATCTCAAGTAACTGGAGACAGGCGAATCAAGGTTTGGTGTCGCCACAGGAGATCAGTGTGTCATTGGGGTTGTCGGAACATCTGCTGTGTGCCTGGGGACCCGGGATCCTTGTGATCTCCAGGTACAGAGCTCGAAAAAAGCAACATAATAAACTTTTAGCATGTTAAGCCAGTGAGTTGTTTATCTCTCCTGCTCATTGGAAAATAGAATGGAGTCACCTCTTTCTCCCTTATTAGGAGAGAGAGAGCCAGCAGCATGTCAAATTATCGGGTGAACAATGTAGTCTTTGCGGTAACTGCAGGTCTGTGTCTTTGCTGTTGCTTTGCTCACGCTTGACTGCTGGTAGCAGGTGTGCTTTATTTTTGCCGGTGGGGGGAGGAGGGTTGTTGCTCGCTGCCGCTTACGTGCGGGAGGGAGGGTAGCTGGGGGGGGGGTTTGGGGTTCTAACATTTAACTGTCATTCACTCTTTGGGGCACTCCTCTGTTTTTGTAGATGGTTGCAAAGAAAAAGCATTTCAGGATGAATATTGTATACATTTCTCTGACATTAAATGTACCTTTGATGTGCCAAATGGCCTCTTTCCAGGTCCTCAAAAGTGTGATGAAATAAGTTGACATTACTGCTTGTTTGTAATCACTGCAGGTAGTTTCACATAGGATAGAAAACTTGAAAATTGAATAATTGCTTTACTATTAATACCCTAGTGTCAGGCAAGTGAGGATGGATGAAGAGTAAAATAGTTAAACCTCATGCCATCCCTGCTTGTTGATCTGGTGCCATTTTTATTTTGAAGGGTTTGTAATATGTCAGTGTACCATTCTAACCGATTGGATTCTTGCTGACTGAGAGATGTCCTCAGCTATATTAAAGATCACCACCTTCTCCTCCTTCATAATCAGGTTGTCTGCCTGTTGGTTCTGGACCCTGAACGAGTGGAATTTAAGGAAAGATAATCAGTTTCTGTTCCTCATTTAGGCAGACCTTCAGTTACCATGATTTGAGATTTCTCTCCTTTCTTCCTCTAAACTTTATCGCTTGTGATTGGAGTCTTTGGTAAAAGATATCTAATAGCTAAAATTTACTAATTTAAATGTGTGTCTTCATATGCAAAGCTACATAGCAGAAAGTGCTGCAAACACTTAAAAGGTTATTCAGCATCTGTGGAAAGACAAGAGTTCATTGTTAATTCAGTCCATTCCCTAACCCACACCAAGCCCAGCTCATACAATATTCCTGGCTTGAATTCTCATCTTCATATTCAATCCTTTGAAGTTTAAACTTCTTCTGTCCCGGTAAATTCCTCCAGCTCAGCTCCTTGTTGAAACTTCTTTCTTCTGTGACAATTGGGCTTGCTACCTAATTATAAACGGTATACCTTCAGGCAGCTCTAATATCCACATCAAGCCCCTTTCTCTACCTCTTCTCTCCTTTGAAAAACATCTTTCTTTATGAAGAAAAGCTTGCATTTGTATCTTTCAAGTTATTTTCAGGATATCCCAGAGTGCTACAGACGAATACTTTCAGGGTGTAGTCACTCACCATTGTACTCGTGGGAATCTTTCGGACAGTTTGCCTGAATAGGTGGCATATACTTCAATGAGCTAATGACCAGATAACCATTTCTTAAAATACTGATTAAAGGATAAATCACAGTCACACCAGCACGAACAGTTCTTTGCCCTTGTTTAAAATCACATCATAGGATCCTTTGCTTCCACTCACAGATGGGGTATCAGTTTAATACCTCATTTGAAGGACAGCACCTCCTGCAGTCAATAACAATTCCACACAGTGTCAGATAGTTGTGCACATCTCCTTGTAGAATTCTTCCTTAGATGTGATCCTATCTCTGAACAACAGCTAATTGTTCCTCCTATAGCTTGGTGCTACTTTTTGTCTGGTGAGATGACTGTGAAATCCCAGAGGTGGTTTGCTACATAAATAAAGGCACTATCTAAGTGCAAGCTCTCCTTAATGCACCTGGTACAAAGGCTGGTAAATAAATCAGGAGGCCCATTTCTCTTGTACATTTTGCTCTGCTGGGTTGGTTGTCAAGGAAGTCCTTCAGAGGCAGGAATCAGGAGTGCTTTATTGCCACAGCATGATCCAGATCCACTAAAGTACAGTTAGGGAACTGTCAGGAAGTTTTGATTACTGTTGGCAAGTTGATCTACTTGAACCTGCTGAGAGTTAACAAGAACATTAACTTGGAGTGACAGAATTGTTCACATGATCCAATCTGTCAAATTAAACTGCAA
Organism: Hypanus sabinus; assembly: GCF_030144855.1. NCBI lineage: Eukaryota > Metazoa > Chordata > Chondrichthyes > Myliobatiformes > Dasyatidae > Hypanus > Hypanus sabinus. The sequence continues at coordinate 16,148,867 of NC_082722.1, read as the reverse complement.
TGAATTCTAAATACTTTGTCTCATTTTTAATGGAAAATGATTTAAAGTTTGAAGGATGTACTTTTCATTAAGTGCAACATCACCATCTGCTGACCAAAGACAAAATCAGCTTAAGGTGCGTTGTACACTACCATGTTTATACAAAATACTGTCTGATTTTTGGTTTAAAAAACATCCAAGTTCTATATGTATCTCCTTATATATCATCAAGTTGTTGTTTATGACAATGACGTGATGCATTTACAAATTATAACAAATCAATCTCCACAACAGACACAAATATGGCATCCTTTTCCTCAGTCGCTGTGGGTGGTTATCCAGCCACTGGGGCCACACTCACATTGGAGGAACAATACCTTATGTTCCGTCTGGGTAGCCTTCAACCCGATGGCATGAACATCCATTTCTCATACTTCTGGTAATCCCCTCCTTTCACCATTCCCTATCCCCCTTTCTCTCTCTCACATCTCCTTGCCTGCCCATCAGCTCCCTCTTGTGCTCCTCCCCCCCCGGTTTTTTCTTCCATGACCTTCTATGCTCTCCTATCAGACTCCCCCTTCTCCAGCCCTGTATGTCTTTCACCAATCAACTTCCCAGCTATTTACTTCACCCCTCCCCCTCCCAGTTTCACCTATCACCTTGTGTTTCTCTGTCCCCTCCCCCAGCCTTTAAATCTTTTCTCGACTCTGTGCCCAAAGATCTCAGGTATCTGGGCACACAGCCAGAGATCTTCCATCTCCAACTGATCTCCCGCCCGGACACTGACCTTCGAAGCGCCCATCTCCAGGGCCATGAGATCTCAAACCTTGGCATGCCGGATGACGGCCAGTCGTGAAACCACAAGAAACTGCAGGTAACTCCAGGTCATGGTCCTCAAAAGAACTCTGAAAGGGTAAAATAGAGATATTAAAGATGGAAATCGAGCTGTTTCCAAAGATGAAAGCGAGGGAGTTGCCATTAGGTGCCATTAATCCTCCGAAACTCCTTCTCCAGTTAGCAGGGGATTTTCAATGAGTGTTATTGTAGTTACGGTGGGGGGTTATTTCTTCGTCTGGACTCCAGGGCTGTTGGACTGGGCATGAATTCCTACAGGCTCCGGGATGTATTATAGGGGAGCGTGACAACCCCTCTTTGCTTAGTCACTGTAGATCCTTGTCTGGTGAAACTCTGACCGAATTCTTCTGTGTGTCATGAGCGATTTCAGTTCTTCAATATTCTGTATAGTTTGCCTGAGTTCTCATGGGTTTTGCTGGTTAATTTTCTCAATAACTCTTTTGTTTTGTTTGTGTAATGCCCTGGTCAAGATTTCTACTCTCTGTTGTGAGGTAGTTTATTCTGGCAGGTTTCTGTAAAGCAGTGTACCATGCTGGAAAGTGTGTTCTGGCTTCGGCCAAGACAAGGATCTATGTTGTCCAACTTAGGAATGTGAGCCAGCCAGTCAGTGCTGTGGGATGTGAGAGAAGATTCTAGAGAGCTGTGGAGAAGAGTTTTCTGAAGGACGGTAGTCTGGTTTGGGGTCTTTTGGCAAGAGCTGCAGAGCGGGACACAAGGGAAGATGCCGCAGAGTGCCGTTGGAAGGAGAGTCCTCATTGCAAGAAGTACTCTGTGCAGATGAATGGCTCCAAGGAGGAGGGTCAGGGCTCCTGAGAGAGAGTCAGTTTGTTCAAGATGCAAGTTTGGACGGTGGCAGGTGCTCTCACACAGACCATGGGTTCAGTACCATGAGCAAGAGTTATATCCAGCTTTTGGAAAGAGATGAGTTCATGCGCACATTTAGACTGGTTTAACTGTACTGGGCCCTTTTCTTTTTCCTTTTAACTGTTTGATAAAGCTGAAATTGGCAACTATAATTTCTTTGCACCATTTGACAAACCTCTCTACCTCCTCCCTGTATGCCAGCTCATCATTGTTACTGATGTGGCCAACCACTGTGGTATTATCAGCAAACTTGATGACGCGGTTTGAGCACACGCCTCTGGGGAAGTCAGTGCTCAGCATGATGGAGCTTGAGATGTTGCTGCCATTTCAGACTTCCACCAGAAGTCCACGATCCAGTTACAGAGAGGGGTGTTGAATCACCGTAAGGACAGTTTACCCACCAGCCTCTGAGGGATGAACATGTTAAATGCCGAGCTGAATTCAACGAACAACATTCTGATGTGTGGGGCATCGTTTTCTAGTTGAGTGGAGGGCCGAGGCTGTGGCATCACCAGTGGACTGGTTTGAGTGGTAGGTGAGCTGAATAGTGTCCTGTGTAACTGGAAGGTGGGATTTTATACGATCCACTACCAGCTGCTCAAAGCACTTCATGATTGTTTAATTGTCCCAGTTACCGTCACTCTCTTGGGCAGCAGAATGATGGCGATTGCTTTGAAGCCTACAGGGACAATGGACTGGTGCAGTGCAGTATTTCCTATTCCAAAGAAAACAACCGTAGTTAATCCACTACTTCCTAATGGTTGCAATTTTCCCAGTACTGGCAACATCCTCATAAATCTCTTCAGTATTCTTTCCAGTGCTATCATAAGGCCATAAAACATTCCAGTGCTGTCATAACCTTCCTGACATAAGGCCATAAGACACAGGAGCAGAACTAGGCCATTCGGTCCATTGAGTCTGCTGATTTATAATTCCTTCCACCCCTTTCTCCCCTTCACACCCTTACTAATCAAGAACCTAAAGACATCCACTTTAAACATATCCGAAGACTTGACCTCCACAGCCATCTGTGGCAATGGATTCCACAGGTTCTCCACCCTCTGCCTAATCTCCTCATCTCTGTTCTAAAGGGACATTCTTGGATTCTAAGATTGTACCCTTTGGTCCGAGACTCCCCCACTATAGGAAACCTCCTCACCATATCCACTCTGGTCTTTCAACACTATCTCTCTCATTCTAAACTGCAGCGAGCACAGTCCCAGAGCCATCAGATACTCCTCATTTGTTAACTCTTTTATTCCCTGGATCATTTTCATGAACTTCCTCTGGACCTGCTCCAATACCAACACATCCTTTCTTTAAAAAGGCCCCAAAACAGCTCACACTACCCTAATTGTGATCTGACAAATGCTTATAAAGCCTCAGCATTACATCATTGCTTTTATATTAGAACATAAAATGAATGCTAACATTGCATTTGCCCTCCTTAGCGCTGACACAGCATCCACGTTAACCTTAGAGAATCCTGAGCGAGGACTCTCAAGACACCTTACACAACTGATTTCTGAATTTTCTCCTTGTTTAGAAAATAGTCTATACCTTTATTCCTTTTCTCAATGTGCATAGCTATGCATTTCCCTACACTATACTCCATCTGCCACTTCTTTGCCCATTCTCCCAATCTGTCCGAGTCCTTCTGCAGGCTCCCTGCTCCCTCATCACTACCTACCCCTCCACCTATCCCCAAAACCATCAACTTTATCACTTTGGCCTATTCTATCATGTACCTCCAAGTACCCCAAAACATCAGCCTTAATAATGGACTCTAGCATCATGGTAACCACTGAACACGTGGTAGATAAACACGTATTATATCTACTCTTCATGCTTCATGCTTCAGTTAATAAATGAAAACATCCTTTCTGCCGTTTAACCTCGTAATCCATCTGTCTGCTTTCTGTTAAAGATCCATTAAACTCGAAGAACCCTTTGCCCTTCCACACTATGTGACACTCAATATTTGCAGATTGTTGTGTATTCCCTTGTCTTGGTTCAAATTCCCAAATTGTGCCTTATATTCCAGTTGCCACTTTGCTGTCCATCTGACCAGACCATCTGTCTCTTTCTGAATTCTAAACATTTTCCTTCTTACTGCCATCTCAAGGCCAACTTTTGTGTCACCTGCAAACCTCCTTATCATGTTCCCTACTTTTCAGTCTAACTTAGCAATGTTATCGACAGAAACTTGTTCTTGTCTGTTCTTTTTGAAGCAATTCATTCCTTACAGATCCACTGGGCAAGAGAACATATAGCTAAAGGCAGCAATCAGTGCAGACAACTAGAGATGTTGGACTGCATGTTCAGAGATCCTTGAACAGGGGTTAAAAAGATACAGAGTATTCTTTATTGGCTGAGGCACTGAATATAGAAGCAAGGTCATGCTTAAACCATATAAAAAGCCTTAGATATACTGCAAGATTCATGAAAAGGTAGTTCTGTGGTCATGGAGTAGTACTTCATCAACTTAGAATGGCAAAAAAAGATATCATAATGTTTAGAAAAGCTGTTTGTTTTCTGTTATTTTCCATTAATTACCTTTTTGTTGCTTTGCTAGGCCCTTTGCCATAGGAATATGCAATATTGTAGCTTCAATACTATATTGGGAAAATTATTATTCAGACAGACTATTTTCTTCTATGAACTTTAATAGTTGTAAGATCTGTTGGTTCTGTGGGGATAAATGATTTTGAAGAACTATCCTGGGTTATTTTCTTTTTCAAGAACACCATCCAGCTCCCACCATCGACAGCTGGATGTCACCATTAGCCAGGAACACAGCTGCAGAAGCCACATAAATAGTTGTGATTCTAAGAACAGACCAGGAGCTGGGTCTCTAGGAAGTTTCATTCATTGCCTGTCTCTGAAAGCACATGTCAAAGAACATGGCTGGTAGAACAAGGAGATGATACAAATTTCCCCAGGGCAGTTAAGAAAGAATTAAGTTGAATAAAACAACATCAAGTTTGAATTGACATCGGTCCTTAAGTTTGAATGTCATTCCACAACTTTCTACTAGCTGCCTGGTGCTGCCATTTTAATCTGTATGTAGGTTATCTTGCATTATTGCACTAAGATATACAAGACCATAAGACAAAGGAGCAGGGGTCAGCCATTCGGCCCATCGAGTCTGCTCCGCCATTTCATTATGAGCTGATCCAATCTCCCCTTTAGTCCCATTCCCCCGCCTTCTCACCATAACCTTTGATGCCCTGACTACTCAGATACCTATCGATCTCTGCCTTAAATATACCCAATGACTTGGTCTCCACTGCCCCCCGTGGCAACAAATTCCTATGGCTAAAAAAAATTTTTCACATCTCTGTTCTGAATAGGTGCCCTGCAATCCTCAAGTCATGTCCTCTCGTACTAGACTCTCCCACCATGGGAAACAACTTTGCCACATCCACTCTGTCCATTCCTTTCAACACTCGAAATGTTTCCATGAGGTCCCCCCTCATTCTTCTAAACTCCAAGGAGTACAGTCCAAGAGCGGTAAAACGTTCCTCATATGTTAACCCTCTCATTCCCAGAATCATTCTAGTGAATCTTCTTTGAACCCTCTCCAATGTCAGTACATCCTTTCTTAAATAAGGAGCCCAAAATTGCACACAGTATTCCAAGTGGGGTCTTACCAGTGCCTTATAGAGCCTCAACATCACATCCCTGCTCCTATACTCTGTTCCTCTAGAAATGAATGCCAACATTGCATTCGCCTTCTTCACCACCAACTCAACCTGGAGGTTAACCTTAAGGGTATCCTGCACGAGGACTCCCAAGTCCCGTTGCATCTCAGAATTTTGAATTCTCTCCCCATCTAAATAATAGTCTGCCTGCTTATTTCTTCTACCAAAGTGCATGACCGTACACCTTCCAACATTGTATTTCATTTGCCACTTCTTTGTCCATTCTCCCAATCTATCCAAGTCTCTCTGCGGACTCACTATTTCCTCAGCACTACTGGCCCCTCCACCTATCTTTGCATCATCAGCAAGTGTAGCCACAAATCCATCTATTCCATAATCCAAATCGTTGATATACAACGTAAAAAGAAGTGGCCCCAACACGGACCCCTGTGGAGCACCACTGGTAACTGACAACCAATCAGAATGGGATCCCTTTATTCCCACTCTCTGTTTCCAGTCAATCACTCTATCCAAGTATGTAACTTTCCCATAATTCCATGGGCTCTTATCCTGTTTAGCAGCCTCATGTGCGGCAATATATAACTATTAGCAGGGAATTAGATAACATGTACTTTCTATTATTAAAATCACCGCATAATGAATAGAGCCAAAATCTTTTACTAATTTCATCTTTTCATCCAAGGGTATTCTTGTTCATAATTACAAACCCTAATTAACATGGATAGTATGTTAGTATAGGATAAAAGATTATTGATCTGAAACTGTTATGACACGCACCCATCGCGCCAACTTCCAGGGTTTAGATGCTCTGACTCCCCAGAGTATGGATGGCTGGCATAGCCACTTAAAAATTCAGGACAGTCCCACTAATTGGCAATCATGTTTTGGACACCTTGGATACCCCAGCATTTGGGTCCAATCCATCCTCGTCAAGGACTCTTGTCACAGAAACTTTAACTTCGCTTTTCTAATACACTGTCTGACTTGCAGAGTATCTTCATGATTTCCTGTTATTATTATTTCATATTTTCAGCATCTGCACTGATTTCCTTTGTTTGATGGCAATCAGTTGCAGGTTAGACTTTCATTTTAGACAAGTGCTTCTATTCTAGAATCCCACAACATGGAAATGGGTTCTTTGACCCACTCCATCCATAATGACCATCAAGTTCCCATCTATACTAATCCCAATCTCCAGCATTTAGCCAGTAGCCTTCCAGTGCACTCTAAATTTAAGCCAAGCACTGGATGGGGAACAATTCTCCTCTGATCCCCTCAAAGTCTCCTGTTCCTTATTTTAACCTACACTCTTTGGTGCATCTTCCCTTCCTTCTCCATCTCCATACCCAGAGTGACATACACAACTTGCCACTTCGCTTGAAGAAAAACTTGATTAGAACTTTATTAAAAACTTGATTAAAGTGTGAGGTGCTACATTTTGGTAGGACTAATCAAAATAGGACATACATGGTAAATGGTAGGGCATTGAGGAATGCAGTAGAATAGAGTGATCTAGGAATAGTTCCCTGAAGGTGGAATCTCATGTGGATAGGGTGGTGAAGAAAGCTTTTGGTATGTTGGCCTTTATAAATCAGAGCAATGAGTATAGGAGTTAGGATGTAATGTTAAAATTGTACAAGCTATTGGTGAGGCCAAATTTGGAGTATTGTGTACAGTTCTGGTCACCGAATTATAGGAAAGATGTCAACAAAATAGAGAGAGTACAGGGAAACGTTGAACAAGTTAGGTCTTTATTCTTTGGAGCGTAGAAGGTTGAGGAGGGACTTGATAGAGGTATTTAAAATTATGACGGGGATAGATAGAGTTGACGTGGATAGGCTTTTTCCATTGACAGTAGAGGAGATTCAAACAAGAGGACATGAGTTGTGAGTTAAGGGGCAAATGTTTAGGGGTAACACGAGGGGGAACTTCTTTACTCAGAGAGTGGTAGCTGAGTGGAACAAGCTTCCAGTAGAAGTGGTAGAGGCAGGTTCGATTTTGTCATTTAAAAAAAAATTGGATAGGTATATGGACAGGAAAGGAATGGAGGGTTATGGGCTGAGTGCGGGTCAGTGGGACTAGGTGAGAGTAAGCGTTCGGCATGGACTAGAAGGGCTGAGATGGCCTGTTTCCGTGCTGTAATTGTTTTATGGTTGTATGGTTATAAGGAAACCTTGATTCCTCCATCCCCCAGCCATCTGTGGTCACCCCATCTTTTGACCACGTTTAACAGGGATAGAGTTCCTCTTGTCCTCCCCTACCACCCCATGAGTCTCCACATTCAGCATTTCATTCTTCACAATTTCTGCTATCTTCAACAGGATTCTACCACCAAACACATCTTTAACCCCTCCCTCCCACTCTCTGCTTTCCACAGAGATCATTCTCTCTGTGATCCCCTTGTCCATTCATCGCTCCCACCTGGCACGTATCTCAACAAGCAACAGAAATGCTCATTCGCCTCCTCCCTTACCTGCGTTCAGGGACCCAAACAGGCAACACTTTGCCTGCAATTTTATATCCAGTTCTCCCAATTTGGCTTCCTCGACATTGGTAAGACCCGATGTAAACTGGAGGACTGCTTTGTTGAGCACCTCTGCTCTGTCTGCCAAAAGAGGAATTTCCCAGCAGTCAATCACTTTAATACCTATTCCCATGCCAACATGTTGGTCCATGGTCTCCTCTTCTGCCATGATGAGGTCACTCTCAGGGTGGAGGAACAAAACAACATTTTCCATCTAGGTAGTCTCCAACCTCATGGCATGAAAATCGATTTCTCCCTCTAGTAATCCTTTTCCCCTCCACCCTTGCTTCTTCTATACCCCACTCTATCTCTTACCTCTTCTCACATGCCTCCCCCGGTGCCCCTCCTTCTCCCCTTTCTCCTATGGTCCAATCTACCCTGCTCTCAGATTCCTTCCTTTCCAGCTCCTTGCCTTTCCAACCCACCTGGCTTCACCTGTCACCTGCTCTTCCTTCCTCTCCCCCACCTTTTAACTCTGGCATCCTCCCCTTCCCTTTCCAGTCCTAGAGAAGGGTCTTGGCCCAAAACACCGTCTGTTTATTCATTTCTATAGATGCTGCCTAACCTGCTGAGCTCCTCCAGCAATTTGTGCGTGTATTGCTCTTGATTAAAGAGACTTTTGCTTCAAGCAGTGCATTTGATATGTCCTTGTGCAGCATGATCTGATCCAAACCCTAATTCTAATTATCAGACTCCTCCATATGCCATAACTATTTTCATACGCTCGATCCACTCAATCCTCCTATTTTTAAGCAATAGAGCCACTTGGCAGTCCTATTTTAAGCCAAACCATCACAACTTGAAGTCTCCTACCATCTGTGGCAGAGTTTTCAACAAGGCTCCTTGTACGTTGTACACAGATATATGGATATAATTTGTTCTGGACAGGGAAGTGGCTTCGGAATGGTGGTGTTTAATCTTGAAAAATACTGATCCTCTTAACCACAATCAGGTCTCAAACTGCTCCAATACATAATTAAATACAAAGTTTGTTGTATCTGGACAGAAATTTCCAGCTGTTGCCCTATATCCACACAATAGTAAATTTTGCTAACTAACAAAATTCTGTATCATTGTTAAAGAATCTCTCAAATCTCTTGAGAGGAAAGAAAACATTGGATTCTATGACATGAGAAATGTAGCAAAAACTGCGGAGGCAAATTTTAGGCCGAAGTAAGAACAGCACATTTCCTTTCCTAAAAATAAGCAAGAAATTTACAAAAATCCTTTAGTTTCATAAACACTCTTTATATTTTAAAGTCCAATTAATTAGCTAACTCTTCACCTAAAGTATAGTTATTCCATATTACTTATTGAAAATAGGTATACTGTATATCCAATCTTGTGTCTATTTGTACTGCAGCCAAGTTGTAAGCAGAACCATACTCATACTTCTGGCCATTAATTCCATGAGGTGGAGTTTTGACCTAAACACTGCAGTAGCAATCAACACAACTTTGAAAAGTTTGATAAAAATAGTCTTACTAAAATAGATCTTCATTCTTCAGCACTTGGATATGTTTAATTAATTTTTTGGTATAATCAGTATTGGCTTCTGCCATAAACAGGAGGTACATTCCACTGCAGATGTGAATTTTTTTAAAAAGAAGGTGCTTTTAAAATGATACAGTAATTGGAAGAGAAACACAATAGACTTAAGTCCAACATTGGCTTCTCTTAATTGAGATGGTTATGCTTGAATGAAATCCACGCCTCTGCAAGAACGTGTGGGTTTCCATTCAGGCTGAGGCTTGCTGTGACATCATTCAGCTTACTTGTCCACATGTCAATGAAGCTTACTCCACAAAAGTAAGAATGGAGTCAATATGTGAATGATAGAACAGAACAGTTAAAAGGCACATGCAAAACTGTGTGTAATGTAAATCAAAAGCACAGATGGCTACTATACGTGGATTATACCGTGCTGAGCAAATGTCTTGGGCACATACATATAGCTTGGGTGCCTAAAACCTTTGCACAGTACTCTTTGTCAACGTGGAGTGGAGAACAAATTTGTAAATCTGGTGGGAGCAAACAATGGTGTTAGGGAGGAGCACAATGGGAGGGGTGTGGGACAGGTTGCAGGAGTGCCGGGGTGGGGCAGGTGTGTATGTATGTTCTGTATGTGTATGAATGCCCAGACCTGGTCCACATTCAAGTCCAGGAAGGACAAGCCCAGAAGTTCAAATTAAATTTATTAGGTTATATATGTATATCATATAGATTATTTGCAGGCAGCCACAAAACAAATAAAGACAATAAGAAATGACAAAAACACCCGTACAACAAAGACCGACAAACATCCAATGTGTGAAAAAAGAACTAATCATGCAAACAGTTTTTAAAAAGTCAACAAATAATTCAGGGAATATGAACCGCAGATATTGCAAAAGTGAGTCCACGGCTGTAGAGTCATTTCAGTGCTGAGGCAGGTAAAGCCAGTGCAGGAGCCCGATGGTTGCAGGTCCCAACTCCTCCAGAACCTGGCCACGTGGACCCAAGACAACTGCATTACCCACTCAAAGGTAGCAGAGAAGAGAGAGAGAGAGACAGGTCAAATGCAGAATGTTCTCTTTGCAATTCGATATTTTACTGCAAAATTACTTACCTACCCCAGTCTTTCTTTCCTTGCGTCATTTAAAATCCAAACTCTTCTCTGTCATCCCTTGTCCCCTATACACTTTCACTAGTTTTTCTGATTAAGGACATTAGAGGAGTTGGGACCTGCAACAATCAGATTTAACCCAAGAAAAATGGCAAAATTTGGTTAAGAAGATGGAAGTAGCTAAACCCAATCCTTCTTCTTTTGCTAACCCTATTCAAATCATTCAATGGTAAACACTGAAAATAGGATGTCTGCTACGGTGAAGGACAAACACCAGACACTGGTTAGGTAACAAGCTATTTCTGTTCTCCAATTTCCATGTGAAGCATCTTGGTTGAAATTAAGCTCTCAACAAGAGAGTCAATGCTGTGAAATTGTTTCCTGTGTCGTAGAGACTCCTTGAAAAGATTTGACTCTATTTCTGTATTTCAAGAGTCTGAAGCTTGAAATGTAATTAAGTCTAGATGAGAATAATTGAATCAATCACAGAAAGATGCCTTTCAGTCCACAGGTTTTTCCATTGCCCAGTTCTGTTCAGTCTGATACCTTTCATTTAAAACTAGGTGTATTCGTGCAAAAAGAATTGACCTGGTGCATATGTAAGCCCACTTAGTACAAAAGTTAATTAAATTTAAAAATGGTATCAGTTGCAATGTCATAACTATTTTGGAAAATTCTCAGTGGCGTTATGGGTTCAATGTATGAAAACTATTGAATAATGGACTAGGTGTCTGTAATTGAGAACTAACACAGAACAGACACACCACCTTGTTCTACGTTCACTTATTTAATGAATAATCAAGAAACCTGCTGAAAATAGACATGATAGCTGAGGAAAATTCAGGTTAATGCAGCCTGACAAGCCTACAGCCAGATCCCAGTATTATACACATCATAACTCAGCAAAAAATCTAATAAATACTGTATAATTACCATTTAGAAGCCAAGTATTTCTGTTAAATTTATGTGACAAACTGAGTAGACAAACTTATTTCTGTCAGAAATAAATGGATTAATCTGACTAGTCCCATCCATATGCACCCAGACCATACCCTCCCATCCATGCACCTATCCAAATTAATCCAAGATGCCGAAATCGGGCCCACACCACCCCTTGTGCTGGCAACTCATTCTACACTCTCACCACTGTCTCAGTGAAGAAGTTTCTCCCTCATGGTCCCCTTAAACATTTCACCTTTCACCCTTAGCCTATGCCCTCTAATTGCAGTCTCACCCAACCTCAGCTGAAAAAAACCTGCTTAAATTTACCCCACCTATACCTCTCATAATCTCTATCAAATCTTCCCTCAGTCTCCTATAGGGAATAAGTTATGATCCTAACCTGTTCAACCTTTCCCTATAACTCAGGTCCTCAAGTCCCAGCAACATCCTTGTTAATTTTCTCTGTACTCTTTCAACTATATTTACATCTATCCTGCAGGTGGGTGACTAAAACTGCACACAATACCCCAAATTAGATCTCACCAACGTCTTATACAATTTCAGGATAACATCCCAACTCCTGTACTCAATGCATTGATTTATGAAAGCCAATTTACCAAAAGCTTTCTTTACAGCCCTGTGTCGCCACTTTCAAGGAATTATGGATCCACATTTCCAGATCCTTCTGTTCTACCCCACTCCTCAATGCCCTACCGCTCACTGTGTAAGACCTACCCTGACTGGACTTCGCAAAGTACAACACCTCACACTTGTCTGCATTAAATCCCATCTGCCATTTATCAGCCCATTTTTCCAACTGGTCCACATTCTGCTGCAAGCTTTGGTATTCTTCCTCGCTGTCCACTTCACCTCAGTTTTGGTGCCATCAGCAGATTTGCTGATCCAGTTAACCAGTTTTTCGTTCAGATTGTTGATATAGATGATAAACAACAATGGGCCTAGCATAATCCCTACAGCACTCCACAAGTCACAGACCTCCAGTCAGAGAAGCAACCATCTACTACCATTCAAAGCCAATATCCAATCCAATTTACCACCTCATCTTGAATGCCAAGCGACTGAAACTCCATGACCTTTCTCCCATGCGGGACCTTGTCAAAGGCCTTGATAAAATCCATGTAGACAACATCCACTGGCTTGCCTTCTTCAACTTTCCTGGTAACTTCCTTGAAAATCTATAAGATTGGTTAGACTCAACCTATCATGCGCAAAGCCATGCTGGCCATCCCTAATCAGTCCCTGTCTATCCAAACACTTATATATCTGGTTCCTTAGAATACCTCCCAATACCGATGTCAGGCTCACCGGCCTATAATTTCCTGGTTTATTCTTAGAGCCTTCCTTAAGCAACAGAACAACATGAGCTACCCAGCAAAGTTCCAGCACCTCACCTAGACTTTTAAATATCTCTGCTAGGGCCCCTGCAATTTCTGTGCTAGCCTCCCACAAGGTCCTAAGGAACACCCATCAGGGCCTAAGGATATATCCTCCTCATTTGTCTCTTGACAGCAAACAATTCCTCCTCTGTAGTCTGCATACAATCCATAGCCTCGCTGCTGCCTCTGCCTCACAACTGTAGACTCTGTGTCCATCTCCCGAGCAAATACAGATGCATAGAGTCCATTTAATATCTCCCCCACCTCTTTCAGTTCCATGCATAGATTACTTCTCTGATCTTCCGGAGGACCCTTGCTATCCTTTTGCTCTGAACCTGTAGAAGCTCTTAGGGTTCTCCTCTACTTTGCTAGAGTAACCTCATGCCTCTTTTAGCCCTCCTGATTTTCTTATCAAGTGTCTCTTGCATTTCTTATACTCAAGTACCTCATTCATTCCTGCCTGTCTATACCTGCTATGCCTAAATCTGTTATCCTTGCCTTTTAAGCTTACAAGATTCATACTCTCAAAATGTCGCCTTTGAAGGCCTCCCACTTATCAAGTTGACCTTTGCCAGAAAACAGCCTGTCCCAATTGACTCTTCCCAGATCCTTTCTGATATCATCAGAATTGGCCTTTCTCCAATTTAGATTCTCAACCTGAGCACTAGACCTATCCTTCTCTATAATTACCCTGAAACTACTGGCATTATGATCATTAGATGCAAATTGTTTCCCTACACAAAATTTGTTACCTGCCCTGTCTCATTCCCTAGCAGGAGATCTAGTATTGTTGGCTGTATGTACTGATTAAGGAAATGTTCCTGAACACATTTGACAAACTCTATCCCTTCTAGTCCTTTTATGCAAGTTCCAGGCAATATATGATGTTAACTCCCTGGTATCAAAACCTTATGTTTCTTGCAGCAGTCTGCAATCTCTCTGCAGATTTGTTTCTCTACATCCTACAGATTATTGGGTGGTCTACAATATAATCCCATTAATACGGTCATACCTTTCTTGTTCCTCAATTAAAGCCTCATTAGATGAGCTTTCCAGTCTGTCCTGACTGGTCACTGCCATGACATTTTCCCTGACTATAATCCCTTCCGTTCTAACCTGTTTAAAATGACAGAACCCTGGAACACAGAGCTGCCAGTCCTGTTTGTCCTGTAGCCCAGTTTCTACAATGGGTACAATGTCATAATTCTGTGTGTTGATCCATGGCCTACATAGGTCTAACAACATCTTTCTTGACACCCATTCCACTATCTGTTCTGACAGTCTGGTTCCCATCCTGCTGCAACTTTAGCTTAAACCCCACCATGGAGCACTAACAAGCATTCCTGCTAGGTTATTAGTCCCCTAGGTGCAAACCGTCCCTTCTGTACAGGTCCCACTCAACGATCCAAAAATCTGAAGCCCTCCCTCCTGCACAATCTGCTTAGCCATGTGATAAACTGTATATTCTTCTTTTTCTTGACCTCACAAGCATATGGCACAGGTAGCAATCCTGATATCGCAACCCTGGAGTCCTGTCCTTTAACTTAGTACCTAACTCCCTGAACTCACTTTGCAAGACCTTGTCACCCCTCCTGCTCACACATTTAAGAATACTGTGGACTCCTCAGATAGAGATATCCCTGATCTTGCACCCAGGAGCAACATTCCATCCGGGAATCTCATTCTCATCCATACAACCTCCTTTCTGTTCTGACCAACAAATCCCCTATTGTACAGCTCGCCTCTTTCCTTATGAGCCACAGTGCCAGAGACCTGCTACGTCAGTCACAGGGGTACTCTGCTCTGGCAGCCTACCCTCTTTCCCCCTCCTGATGGTCACCTAGTTACCTGTGTTCTGCACTTCGGGTGTAACTACGTACCTCCTTGTAGGTCTTGTCTATCAGCCTCTCAGTCTCACAGATGAACTGGAGTCCTCCCAGTTCCACTTCACATGGTCTGCTAGAAGCTGCAGCTGGATGCAATTCTTGCAGGTGTAGTCAGGGTCACTGGAGGTCTCTGACTTCCCACATCCACACATACACTGAGGTAATGAATTTGTTTAAATTATTCCTTGTTTCCTTGCTTCCCATTATTAATTCCCCACTCTCTTCTCTCAACCAATTTCTCTTTGTATGTCCACGGAAGTTCTTCCTGTTCGGATTGATATTACTTATCGATTTATTTTCATAATCATTTTCACTACTACTCATCAATCACATTTCTCATTTCTTTGTACTAACTTCAAATTCCCTTACACAATATCCAAAAATGTGCCGACCTCCTGCTTGGATATTGTCACAGTTTGTCAAGTTCATTTCACAACGATGCGGTGCTGCTGCCTTATTCTCCAGTTACCTGGGTTTGATCCTGAATTACTGTGCTGTGTGGAGAAACAGAATCTGGTTTATTATCACCTACATATTGTGAAACTTGTAGTTTTGAACAGCAGTAGAATGAAACACTCAGCGTCTGTCGGCTGCGTAAGTCTAGGGAAGACAATCTCCGGCCCCACCAAATGTGTGAGATTGAGGCGTGAGCACCCCCCACCCCCAAACCCCCTGTTTGTGTCGATGCTGCGTATTTCACTACCCTGTTACAAATTAATGCCATGAAATAACAGACAATACACTGCATACAATTAAAGGAATTATATTTATGAATCTTAACTGAAGAGCTAGAAAAGAATAACAAAAAGAAAAAGGCCCATTCTAATTAAACAGTCAAATGTGCACAAGTTGGAGCTCATCTTGAACTTCTCTGTCACTCATGTGCTGGGCCCTCGGTCAATGTGAAAGCACACACCATCTTCTCAAAGTCACTCGCAATCCATCTTGAACAAACAGGTCTCCCACCGGATCGTATGCTACAACCGGTTCTTCCCAGCGTCTTCTCTCTTCACTTCCTCTCGAACAAAAGCCCAAAACCAACCCTATTGTCCCTCACCAAGAAAAACCTCCCACTAGTTCACATTCCACATCATCCCTTATCTTCAACAACAACCCACAGGCTGAACAGACCACTCTCACAGAGCTGCTGAATGAAGTACCTGCAGCATAACAGTAAAGATGTGAACCAAGGCATTACACATAAGAAATTACTATAAGTTACGATAAGAAATATATTAAAAGCAAAGTAATGAGGTAGAGTTCATGGACCATTCATAAATCTGATGGTGGAGGGGAAGAAGTTGTTCCTAAAACATTGAATGTGTGTCCTCAGCATCCTCTTCCCTGATGGTCGTAATGAGAAGAGGGTGTGTCCTGGATGGTGAAGGTTCTTGATGATAGATGCCCTCTTTTTGAGGAACTGTATTTTGAATATGTCTTCAATGGTGGAGAGGCTCGTGCCCATGATGGAGCTGGCAGAATCTGTATAATGCTTTCATATCGGGTGGTGATGCAACCAGTCAGAATGCTCTCTACACTACATCTGCAGAAATTTCCTGAGGTCTTTGGCGATGTACCAGCTCTCCTCAAGTTTCTATAGTTGCTGGCATGCCTTCGATGTGATTGATCCTCTGAGATGTTGATCTCACCCCTTCTGCTGCTGACCCCTGGCTGAGGACTGGAGTGTGTTCTCTCAGCTTGGCCTTCCTGAAGACCACAAACAATTCCACCACTCAACCTGCTGGGTTCATCTCACTCTTGTCCTCATCTGAGATTCTGCTGGCCACAGTTGTGTCATCAGTGAAATTAGAGATGGGGCTGGCCACACAGTTATGAGTACAGAGAGAGTAGCGCTCTGGACTAAGCGCACATCCTTCAGCTTGTTGCTCTGTTGATTGTCAATGAGGAGAAGATATTTCCAAACCGCTCTGACTATAGTCTCCTAATGAGGAAGTCAAGGATCGAGGTGCGAGGCCCAGGTTTTGAAGTTTGAATTTCTGGATTTCTGCTACATCTGCTGATTGTGAATTACTTAGTGCAGGAGGGTGAGAAGAGAATCAGGGGGAATTATTGGATATGTAGAATAGGTTAGTGACAAATAAATGGGAGAATGGCAGCCAGCAGGGACTTGATAGCTATAAAATGAGATGACAGATTATGTAGATGTAGTCCAGTTCTTGAAAGTAATTAAATCAAACTTAATATAGTTTTTTGAAAATTCAGTTTTAAAATTGTAGGCCATACTTCATTGTTTTTGAGAAAGTAGCAGAGAGCCAGCAACTTTAACCATTGCCTTTTGCTAAAGGTATTCCCATAATATCTCAGGGAAGAAGTTCCTGGATTTAGGTCCACTGATGGTGGAGAAACAGTGATCTATTTCCAAATTGTGGAGTTGTGGTCATCCACATTGAAGGAATATTGCAATGAGTAAAATGGAGTGGTGTGAAATCCACGTCGGAGTGGGCAGGGATATGGGTGATGGACTATAATGTAGAAAAATGAGTACAGGACTAAGATTTCTTCTTGCATTTATATGGAGATTTGGTGAAACCGTGGTAGCAGTCTCCTTAACTAAAGGATATATTTAACATGCAGTGAGGATTCACTAGCCTGGTTCTGGGATTAGCAGGTTTGCTGAATTGGGATAGACTTTCTGTAGACCAGAACCATAGACTTTAGAGATTAGAAGAATAAGTGGCAGTCTTGATGAAACTTGCAAAATTGTTAGAAAGTTGGACAGTCCAGATACAGGAAATATATTTTCTGAAATGAGAAGGCCAATCACAGAACAAATGATAGGCTATTTAGAATTGAGGTAAGGAGAAACCTCTTGACTTGGAGAACAGTGAAATTTTCAAATTCTTCCCTCCGGAGGGCTCTGGAGGCTCAGTCACTGAATTCACTCAAAATAATATCTGCATTTCTGCATGAAAAGGGAGTCAAGGAATGTGGAGATTACGTGGGGAATGGCGTTGAGGTTGAAGACTGGCCATGATTTTGACTAACAGTGGAGTAGATTTCAGGAGTGAAAGGTCCTCTCTTGTCCCAGTATTCTGAAATAGCTAAGAAGGAGTCTGACCTACAATACCCATAACCCGAGCATAAGTAAATGGAATGAAAGAAGTATGTGCTTGTGTTGTTGTCTGCCTGCTATGACCATTTCCCAGGGTGGCTTAGAAAAAACATAACATGAAGCCTTTAAGGTGCAATAAACTGGCAAAACAGAAAGCCATTATACAGTATATTTGAGGAACCAGTTATAGCAGAGATCACAGAGACATAGAAAACAAAAAAAAAAACTGGCTGTTAAATATTGCTCAGTACAGCATTATTAAGAAAGATAGAGGGGAGAGAGGAGATGTAGTTGCTGTACCTATTAAAACTGACACCCCAGCAACAGAATCAATGTTAATAGTAAAGGAAAAAGTGGTACAGCTACTAGTGAGATCTCAAACTTCTGAAATGCCTTTAAAAGTATGAAAGATTTCATTGAGTAGATATGGGGAGACTGTACATTTGTGCAGCAAAGGAAAGCCAGAGGCTGAAAGTATAATTACCAACAAATCAAAATGAAAACCAAAACTTCTTCACCCAGAGTGGAGAATCTGTTACTGCAGAAATTCGTGGAAGGGTGTGATGGGTGTGGGTGTGGGTTTGGTAAACACAGGAGGGCTAAAGAACGTTTCCACTAATAAGTAGGGAAGGACATTGTGCACTGATTGACATGTTTGCTGTACATTCTAAAAGATGTAGTAATTTTTATATTCACAGATCTTTGATCCAGGATTTGCATGCAGTCAGCTAACTATCTTGTGAAGTGCACAGCTAGAGATGTGCTTATTGGCAGGTCTAGGAACTGGCCCTGAAACAGCACCGCCTGTTGCTCCTCTGGGTCACTGACTTTGTGATACTGAAAAATAGAAACAAAGCATATTTCACAAAGGATTAAAATTATATAAGGGCTTGAAAACCAGATTCATGACTGAGCAATTGACTGTGCTCCATGCATCCACTAATCACTTCTATTTCAGTGCATAGCATCTAAAAATGTGTCCATGTAATCCTGGAATAGGATGCGATAGTATGACATCAGAATCTCCCCCATCATGGACTTCATAACTGTGTGCAAATTTCTAGACTAACGACCGCCTATAGAAATGCTGATACATTACTTGTGTGAATCGATGTTCATCCAGTCGGTATTTGGACAATTTAAACATCAGGGCAGATGGAATGAAAAGGCAGGGTACCAGGACCAGAGGTGAGGGTCAGGATGGTCCTTCTGACTGCTGCACAACATTTACACCACTCTTTGCTACTCCATGATGTTTGCTCTGCTCTGTCGTGAACTGAGACTGAGTCTGTGGCCTGCTCCATCTGCTCTGGGCTCTGTGTCTGAGGACTCACTTTTGTTCTAAAGGCTATTTGTTTACTTTTATTGCTTGCACATTTTTTTTCTCCCTGCACATTGGGTGTTTGTCAACTTTCTTTTTTTTAATGTGTTCTTTTGGGTTCTTTGTTTTGTGGCTGCCTGTGAGGAGACAAATCTCAAAGTTGTATAAAGTATACATACTCTGATAATAAATGTACTTTGAACTTGATGAACTTTTGAATCCATAATTCTTTTATACAAGAAGATCTTCCAATATATTAAGTCCTTTGCCGAACTCTCATGTGGACTGTCCCTCTGTGAGCCCTGGGTGTCTGATGAATTTGTTCTCTGTGAGACTTTGGAAAGTGGCAGAGGAAAGGGCCAGCCTGATCTGGGTTGGAGTTTCGAAGTGAAGCAGTGACTAACTACAACATCTCCAAGCCACATTCCTCCAAAGTAACAGGTCCTAATAGCTTTTGGATGACTGTTACTTTAAAATGGCTGAACATTTAAATTATCGTAGATAATCGGGTGAGCTTTCAAGTCGTCAAGTTGCTTTTATTGTCATTTCGACCATAACTGCTGGTACAGCACACAGTAAAAATGGACATTTTTCATGACCATGGTGTTACATGAACAATACAAAAACTACACTGAACTACATAAACCAACACAAAAACTACACTAGACTACAGACCTACCCAGGACTGCATAAAGTACCCAGAACAGTGCAGGCATTACAATAAATAATAAACAAGACAATAGGCACAGCAGAGGTCAGTAGGTTGGTAGTCCGATGTTCCATAAATAATCAGCTGAATCAGTACTCCCGCCGAGTATTTCGTTGCCACAGGTGTAGCCCAATTTAATATCCATTGGAGAGCAGAATGGACGGGAGAGCTGGCCAGCTAGGACTTGCTTTTTCCCTGGCACGGACTCCTGCCCACTCACCTCGCTTCCGTTTCCTCGCACACAGCTTACGACATCCCCACCTCCGGCCACCGGCATCAGGCGACTCACAGGATTGTAGGCCTGATTTTTTTTATTAAACAAAATATACTTTATTCCAAAATAAAATTATATACAATAACCATTCAAAGACTTTCAATTCTTTACAGTTGGTACCATTACTGTCTTTACATTTTCAAAGTTCTAATGTTTTGCCACCCACGTGGCACTTTGTTCTTTCATATTTACATTTGGGGGTATACCCCCAACCCCCCACCCCTCAACTCTCATGGGAGAAGGACCCTAGACTGTGGTCCTTCCCCACCGGGCCCTTGCGGTGGCTGCACCAAGTTTGAGTGCGTCCCTCAGCACGTACTCCAGCAGCCGAGTATGTGCCAGTCGGCAGCATTCCCCTACAGACATCTCTATGTGCTGGTGGACTATCAAGTTTCAGGCCGACCAAAGAGCGTCTTTGACCGAGTTGATGATCTGCCAGCCGCACCGGATGTTGGTCTCCGTGTGCGTCCCCGGGAACAGCCCATAGATCAGAGAGTCCTCTGTTACGCAGCTGCTGGGGATGAACCTCAACACTGCCCCTTCCATCCTCCTCCACACCTTCTCCACGAACCCACAGTGTGCAAAGAGGTGGGTCACTGACTCCTCCTCCCTGCAGTCCTCCCGTGGGCAGAGGGGTGTGGAGACGACGTTCCAGGCGTACAGGAGGGATCGGACTGGGAGTGCCCAAGGTAGAGACTTCCCATCGCTTTTGAGAATTGAGTATTCCATCAGAGTTTGACCAGGCTCACTGGTGTAACATTTCAGTTATAATGAGGTAGTTCCAGCCCATGGATTGCTAGAGTTCATCTCTCCATGAAAGCTCAGGTGAATATTCTTCTGATGACCCGGACTGAATCAATACCAAAAGTAAGAAATGAGAGCTAATTCCATTTTGTAAGATATGATTGGTGCATAGTGCTTGTATTTATTTACATAACTTCAACAATAATAGCATTTCTATCCTTTGAGACACTTCCAGGAATTTGGATGTTTATTTCTTGGTTACTGCTGGCTAAAGCGAGTCGTTTCTCCCTGACCATATTCAGCTATTTTGAAATCACATATGGTCTATAATACACACTCAATATTTTGGATTGCCAGGTAGGATAGTCAAATGCTTATCTTATGGGATGTGGGAAGGCACGGGGATCTCCTGTGTACCTGACCACTTCACCTGAGAGAAATGCATCCAGCTGTAGTTTCTAAAGCTCTGCTTTAAGGAGTTGGAGTTGGAACCAGAACCAGATAAGCTCTGGATCATTTGGGACAATGTTCCCTCTAAGGTAGCGTGTGCACACATACACAGCTTTTTCTCGGCATCCACATCACCAAGAATCTCACGTGGTCTGTACATACTGGCTGTGTGGTGAAAAAAGCACAACAGCACCTCTTTCACCTCAGACAGCTGGAGAAGTTTGGTATGGGTTCCCAAATCCTAAGAACTTTCAACAGGGGCGCAATTGAGAGCATCCTGACTGGCTGCATCACTGCCTGATATTGGACCTGTACCTCCCGTAAACTCAGGTCTCTGCAGAGAGTGGTGCGGACAGGAGAGTGTATCTGAAGATGTGAACTTCCCATGCTTCAGGATATTTACAAAGACAGGTGAGTAAAAAGGGTCCAAAAGATCATTAGGGATCCATGTCACCCCAACCACGAAGTGTTCCAGTTGCTGCCATCTGGGAAACGGTACCACAGCATAAAAGCCAGGACCAACAGGCTCTGGGACAGCTTCTTCCAGCAGGCCATCAGACTGATTAATTCATGCTGATACAATTGTATTTCTATGTACATGTATTGACTGTCCTGTTGTACATACAATTCATTATAAGTTACTATAAATTACACATTGCACATTTAGACAGATAAAGATGTTTACTCCTCACGTATACGAAAGGATGTAAGAAATGAAGTCAATTCGTGCGCAGAGGAATTCAAACCGCGTATAAAAGGTTGTCACCCTCTGCCTCATTGGCATGTTAAGTACATTTCATAAACATACACAATCACATTTCCTTTTCAAGTTTCTGTTGTAGACCATGTTGACAACGTGGAACTTGCGACGAGTTGTCTACTGATTTTAGAATGGCTTGTTTATGCTGTTTTTATTGAAGAAATTATTCAGGGCTCACATTTTGTTGTAACTGGGCAAAAAATTGCACAGCACTAGATTTTTGCACACACTGGTCATTACAAATTAGAGGGAACATTAAGTTGGGAGGCTGAGAGAGTGATATACAGGACATATATTTACAGCCAAGGAGCTGGACACAGGAAAATGGGTGACATTCAGGAATGGGAAAGGAGATAAGGAGCCAGTCCAGAGTACCCCCGTGGACATATCCCTCATCAACAGCGATACCATGTTGGATACTGTCAGGGTGGATAACATAGCAGAGGAAAGTTACAGCAGACAGGTCTCTGGTGCTGAGTCGAGCTCTGTGGCTCAGAGGGGAAGTGGGGGAGCTGTGGTGATTTGGGAATTGTTTGGGGAACGCTCTGGGTGCCAGGGTCTGGAATATCTTAGATCGAGTCTGCAGCATTTTGAAGTGCGAGAGTGAGCAGCCAGAGGTCATGGTCCATATAGGTACCCGTGACATAGGTAGGAAAAGGTATGAGGTTCTGCAAAGTGAGTGCAGGGCGTTGGATGCTACGTGAAAGGGCTGTGATCTTAGGAATGCTATTCATACCAATGCTAATGAGGCCAGAAATAGGAAGATCATGCAGTTTAATAGATGGCTAAGGAGTTAGTGTGGGAGGGAGGGCTTCAGATTTTTGAATCACGAGGTTCTCTTCCAGGGGAAGTGGGACCTATCCAGATGAGACGGTTTTCACCTGAACTGGAGGGGGACTAATATCCTAGCAAGAAGGTTTACTAGTACAGCATTGGGGGTGTGGTGGCAGGTGAGGGGTTTGTATTTAATGTAGAGTCACAGGGGCCTGGGAACCAGAATACCAGAATAGATAGTGGAATGGTTGTGGAGCCAGATATTGTTCAGACCTCAAGCAAAGACACGAATCGAAAGAATGAGCATGTTGCATCTGACGTTCTGAGCTGTGTACATTTCAAAGCAAGTATTGTAGGGAAGGCTGATGAGCTCAGGACATGGAGCAACACAATGGAATTATGATATTGTTGCCATTAGTGAAACTTGGTTGCAGAAGGGGCAGGACCGGCAGCCCAATGTTCCGGGGTTCTGTTGCTTTAGACGTGATAGAATGGGAGGCATTCACGAGAGCACTCATTCAGGATCGACTGCAGAACTCATCTTTACGGGTGGAACTGAGGAATAAGAAATAAGAAATGTACAATCACATTAATGGGGCTATATTATAGACGGCCCAACAATCTGCAGGATTTAGAGAAAAAATTTGTAGAGAGACAGAAGACTGTTGCAAGAAACATATGATTGATATAGTAGGTGATTTTAACTTTTCACATATTGACTGAGTCATCCATACATCTATCCCATAGATAGGATAGCGTTTGTCAAATGTGTTCAAAAAAGCTTCCTTAATCAGTACATGGAAGATCAAATGAGAGATCTGTCATTAGGAAATGAGACAAGGAAGGTGACAGAAGTTCATGTAGGATAACACTTTGCATTTAGTGATCACAGTGCCAGTAGTTTCAAGGTAAAAGTGGAAACGGATAGGTCTGGTCCTTGGTTTGAGATTCTAAATTGGAGAAAAGCCAATTTTGATGGTATCAGAATGGACATCACAAGTATGAATTGGGACAAGCTGTTTTCTGGCAATGGTGTGGCAGGCCTTAGAACATAGAACAATACAGCACAGTACAGGCCCTTCAGCCCACAATGTTATGCTGACCCTTAAACCCTGCCTCCCATATAACCTTCCACCTTAAATTCCTCCATATTCCTGTCTAGTAGTCTCTTAAATTTCATTAGTGTATCTGCCTCCACCACTGACTCAGGCAGTGCATTCCATGCATCAACCACTCTCTGAGTAAAAAACCTTCCTCTAATATCCCCCTTGAACTTTCCATCCCCTTACCTTAAAGCCATGTCCTCTTGTACTGAGCAGTGGTGCCCTGGGGAAGAGGCACTGGCTGTCCACTCTATCTATTCCTCTTAATATCTTGTATACCTCTATCATGTCTCTTCTCATCCTCCTTCTGTCCAAAGAGTAAAGCCCTCGCTCCCTTAATCTCTGGTCATAAGGCATACTCTCTAAACCAGGCAGCATCCTGGTAAATCTCCTCTGTGCCCTTTCCAATGCTTCCACATCCTTCCTATAGTGAGGCCACCAGAAATGGACACTCCAAGTGTGGCCTAACCAGAGTTTTATAGAGCTGCATCATTACCCCGTGACTCTTAACTTCTATCCCTTGACTTATGAAAGCTAACACTCCATAAGCTTTCTTAACTACCCTGTATACCTGTGAGGCAACTTTCAGGGATCTGTGGGCATGTACCCCCAGATCCCTCTGCTCCTCCACACTCCCAAGTACTTTGTACTCTACCTTGGAATTTGTCTTTCCAAAGTGTACCACCTCACACTTCTCTGGGTTGAACTCCATCTGCCACTTCTCAGCCCACTTCTGCATCCTATCAATGTCTCTCTGCAATCTTCGACAATCCTCTACACTATCTACAACACCACCAACCTTTGTGTCGTCTGCAAATTTGCCAACCCACCCTTCTACCCCCACATCCAGGTCATTAATAAAAATCACAAAAAGTAGAGGTCCCAGAACCGATCCTTGTGGGACACCACTAGTCACAACCCTCCAATCTGAATGTACTCCCTCCACCATAGCCCTCTGCCTTGTGCAGGCAAGCCAATTCTGAATACACCTGGCCAAACTTCCCTGGATCCCATGCCTTCTGACTTTCTGAATAAGCCTACCGTGTGGTACCTTGTCAAATGTTTTACTAAAATCCATGTAGATCCACTGCACTACCCTCATCTATATGCCTGGTCACCTCCTCAAAGAACTCTATCAGGCTTGTTAGACACAATCTGCCCTTCACAAACCATGCTGACTGTCCCTGATCAGACCATGATTCTCTAAATGCCCATAGATTCTATCTCTAAGAATCTTTTCCAACAGCTTTTCCACCACAGATGTAAGGCTCACTGGTCTATAATTACCCGGACTATCCCTGCTACCTTTTTTGAACAGGGGGACAACATTTGCCTCTGTCTAATCCTCTGGTACCATTCCCGTGGACAACGAGGACTTAAAGATCCTAGCCAGAGGCTCAGCAACCTCTTCCCTCACCTTGTGGAGCAGCCTGGGGAATATTCTGTCCGGCCCCAGGAACTTAGCTGTCCTAATGTATTTTAACAACTCCAACACCTCTTCTCCCTTAATATCAACATGCTCCAGAACTTCAGCCTCACTCATATTGTCCTCACCATCATCAAGCTGGTGAGGACCATCATCTCATTGGTGAATACCGAAGAGAAGTATTCATTGAGGACCTCGCTCACTTCCACAGCCTCCAGGCACATCTCCCCACCTTTAACTCCAATCAGTCCTATCTTCACTCCTGTCAACCTTTTGTTCTTCACATAATTGAAGAATGCCTTGGGGTTTTCCTTTACCCTAGTCAAGGCCTTCTCAGCCCCTTCTTAAGCTCCTTTTTTGCTACCCTATATTCCTCAATAGACGGTAGTCACACCGGGGCCTGGGGAGACAGATAAGTGGGTAACAGCCAGGAGAGGGAAGGGAAAGGGTCAGATACTAGAGAGTACCCCTGTGGCTGCCCCCTTAACAATAAGTACTCCTGTTGGGGGAGATGGCCTACCTGGGGGAAGCAACAGTGGTTGTGCCTCTGGCGCAGGGTCTGGCCCTGTGGCTCAGAAGGGTAGAGAAAGGAAGAGGATGGCAACAGTGATAGGGGACTCTATAGTTAGGGGGTCAGACAGGCGATTCTGTGGATGCAGGAAAGAAACACAGATGGTAGTTTGCCTCCCAGGTGGCAGGGTCCGGGACATTTCTGATCATGTCCACGATATCCTGAAGTGGGAAGGTGAATAGCCAGAGGTCGTGGTACATATTGGTACCAATGACATAGGTAGGAAAAGGGAGGAGGTCGTGAAAGCAGACTACAGGAGTTAGGAAGGAAGTTGAGAAGCAGGATCCCCAAAGGTAGTAATCTCGGGATTACTGCCTGTGCCACGCAACAGTGAGAATAGGAATAGAATGAGGTGGAGGATAAATGCGTGGCTGAGGGATTGGAGCAGGGGGCAGGGATTCAGATTTCTGGATCATTGGGACCTCTTCTGGGGCAGGTGTGACCTGTACAAACAGGACGGGTTGCACTTGAATCTGAGGGGGACCAATGTCCTGGCACGGAGATTTGCTAAGGCTATTGGGGAGAGTTTAAACTAGAACTGCTGGGAGGTGGGAACCAAACTGAAGTGACAGAGGAAAGGGAGGTAAGCTCATAAACAGAGAAAGCTTGGAGACAGTGCGAAAGGGAGGATAGGCAGGTGATAGGGAAGGGGTGCACTCAGACCGATAGTTTGAGATGTGTCTATTTTAATGTGAGGAGTATGATGAATGAAGTGGATGAGCTTAGAGCATGGAACAGCACTTGGAGCTGTGATGATGTGGCCATTACAGAGATTTGGATGGTTCAGGGGCAGGAATGGCTACTTCAACTGTCAGGCTTTAGATATTTCAGAAAGGACAGGGAGGGAGGCAAAAGAGGTAGGGGTGTGGCTCTGTTGATCAGAGATAGTGTCATGGCTGTAGAAAAGGAGGAAGTCATGGAGAGGTTGTCTACAGAGTCTCTGTGGGTGGAATTTAGGAATAGGAAGGAGTCAATAACTCTACTGGGTGTGTTTTTATAGACCACCGAGTAGTATCAGGGACATCGAGGAGCAGGTAGGGAGACAGATTCTGGAAAAGAGTAATAATAACAAGGTTATTGTGGTGGGAGATTTTAATTTCTGAAATATTGATTGGCATCTCCCCAGAGTGATGGGTTTAGAATGGGTGGAGTTTGTTAGGTGGGAGAATAGGACCAATCAAGTGTAACGGTGGAAAAGTGTGTATAAAACCAGAGGAGATGGCAGAGGTACTTAATGAATACTTTGCTTCAGTATTCACATTCACGATGGTAAAGGATCTTGGTGATCGTAGGGATGACTTGCAGTGGACTGAAAAGCTTGAGCATGTAGATATTAAGGAAGAGGATGTGCTGGAGCTTTTGGAAAGCATCAAGTTGGATAAATCCCTGAGACTGGATGGGATGTAACCCAGGCTACTGTGGGATGCAAGGGAAGAGATTGCTGAGCCTCTGGCAATGATCGTTGCATCATCAATGAGGATGGGAGAGGTTCCAGAGGATTGGAGGGTTGCGGATTTTGTTCCTTTATTCAAGAAAGGGAGTAGAGATAGCCCAGGAAATTATAGACCGGCAAGTCTTACTTCAGTGGTTGGTAAGTTGATGGAGAAGATCATGAGAGGCAGGATTTATGAACGTTTGGAGAGGCATAATAGGATTAGGAATAGTCAGCATGGCTTTGTCAAAGGTAGGTCATGCCTTACGAGCCTGATAGAATTTTTTGAGGATGTACACATTGATGAAGGAAGAATGAATGTACACATGTACACATTGTATACACATTGATGAAGGAAGAGCAGTAGATGTAGTGTACATGGATTTTAGCAAGGTATTTGATAAGGTATAGCAAGGCTTATTGAGAAAGGAAGCATGGGATCCAAGGGAACATTGCTTTGTGGATCCAGAATTGGCTTGCCCACAGAAGGTAAAGAGTGGTTGTAGACAGGTCATATTCTGCATGGAGGTCAGTGACCAGTGGTGTGCCTCAGGGATCTGCTCTAGGACCCCTACTCTTTGTGATTTTTATAAATGACCTGGATGAGGAAGTGGAGGGATGGGTTAGTAACTTTGCTGATGACATAAAGGTTGGAGGAGGTTGTGGATAGTGTGGTGGGTTGTCAGAGGTTACAGCGGGATATTGATAGGATGCAAAGCTGGGCTGAGAAGTGGCAGATGGAGTTCAACCCAGATACATGTGAGGTGGTTCACTTTGGTAGGTCAAATATGATGGCAGAATATAGTATTAATGGCAAGACTCTTGGCGGTGTGGAGGATCAGAAGGATCTTGGGGTCTGAGTCCATAGGACACTCAAAGCAGCTGCGCAGGTTGACTCTGTGGTTAAGAAAGCATATGGTGCATTGGCCTTCATCAATTGTGGGATTAAGTTCAGGAGCCAAGAGGCAATGTTGCAGCTATAGAGAAGCTTGGTCAGACCCTACTTGGAATACTGTGCTCAAATCTGATCACCTCACATAGAAGGGGTGCAAAGGAGATATACAAGGATGTTGCCTGGATTGGGGAGCATGCCTTATGAGAATAGGTTGAGTGAACTCGGCCTTTTCTCCTTGGAGTGACGGAGGATGAGAGGTGACCTGATAGAGGTGTACAAGATAATGAGAGGCACTGATTGTGTGGATAGTCAGAGGCTTTTTCCCAGGGCTGAAATGGTTAGCATGAGAGAGCACAGTTTCAAGGTGCTTGGAAGTAGGTACAGAGGAGATGTCAGAGATAAGTTTTTTTTTAATGCAGAGAGTGGCAAGTGCATGGAATAGGCTGCTGGTGGCAGTGGTGGAGGTGGATATGTTAGAGTCTTTTAAATGACTCCTGGATGGATACATAGAGCTTAGAAAAATAGAGGGCTATGGGTAAGCCTAGGTAGTTCTAACATGAGGACATGTTGGCACAGCTTTGTGGGCTGAAGGACCTGCATTGTGCTGTAGTTTTTCTGTTTCTGTGTAATGTACATTTCTGCAGATAGCATTACTAGTCAAGGAAAATGTCATGGCAGTGCTCTGTCAGGACAGACTGGAGAACTTGTCTAGTGAGGATTTACGAGTAGCACAAAGAAATACGAAAGTTATAACCATGTTAATGAGATGATATTGTAGACCACCCAACAGTATGTGGGATTTGTGGAACAAATTTGTAGAGAGATTGCAAACTGATGGAAGAAACTCAAGGCTGTGATAATAGGTGTTTAAAAATTTCTACATACTGACTGGGACACCCATACTGTGAAAGGGCTGGATGGAAAAGTTTGTCAAATGTTCTCAGCAAAGTTTCCTTAACCAGTATGTACAAGTCCCAACCAGTGAGCGTGCGATACCAGATCCCCTATAAGGGAATGAGGCATGGCAGGTGAACTTGCTAAGAGTTGGCAGTAGCTTAGAGGAATGGCAATCCAGTCTTGCAAAACAGGAGGAAGCAAAATTTATGATATAACATCTCACAACAGCAAGGTAACTTCTACAAAAGAAAAGTGAAGAGTAGTTACTTTGTGCATAACCTGAATCCAGCCACTACCTTGGGTTTACTGACAATAGTTTTGAATGAGATTGTGCCCAACAACCAGCATATGAACTCTGCACTGTGACCAGTAACTCAACAGCTCATGAACTTACATGTGGAAGGGAATTCAAAATCCTAAGTCCTGGTTGCAATTCTTTGCCACCACTATTTGACACTAATTACATAAGGGCGATAAACAAGATGTTAGCGCATGTGGTCACAGAGGTTCCAATCAACAGTACAATTTATTGTCCTGTTCGTCTTCTCTATGACCGGTAAACACTGCTGAACATAAAAAACATTAAAACCTGTATGTCTACCTCACTAGTGAGTGGAATAACGAAGATGCTGTGGTCTACTACAGCAACTTGGGGAATTAGTGCTGGTATTCGAGCAAGACTTAAGGCAGATCCCTGCAGGCTCACACTACCGACAATTCTACTCGCTAACATTCAGTTGTTACAGAATAAAATGGATTACCAATGGAAATCTGTACCACATCTCACACATCTGCTCTAACCCCATCCTCCCACCATGCTACCTGGGATAGGGTTCCTTTTGTCCTCAGCTACCACCCCACCAGCCTCCATGTCCCATCCAACACATTATTCTCAGGTATTTCCACCACCTCCAACTGGATCCCATCACCAAATACATCTTTTCCTCCCCCCCAAACTTTCTGCTTTCCGCAGGGATCGCTCCCTATGTGACTCCATTGTCAATTCAACACTCCACCCAATTTCCCTCCTGGTACTTACTCTTGCAAGCGGAACTAGTACTACACCTGCCCCTACACCTCCTCCCTCACTACCATTCAGAGCCCTAAACAGTTTTCCCGGGTGAGTCTGTTGGGGCCATTTACTGTGTTCGGTGCTCCCGGTGTGGCCTCCTGTATATCCATGAGGCTTGAAGTGGATTGGGAGACAGCTTCACTGACCACTTACGCTCCATCTGCCAGAACAAGCAGGATCTCCCAGTGGCTGCCCATTTTAATTCCACTTTCCATTTAGATATTCCATCCATGGCCTCCTCCACCATCGGGATAAGGCCACACTTAGGTTGGAGGAACAACTCCTTATATTCCATTTGGGTAGCCTCCAACCTGATGGCATGAACATCGATTTCTCAAACTTCCAGTAATGCCTCCACCACCACCAACCACTGCCCCCTTCACCAATTCCCATGGAGATGAGGGAATGCTGCACACTCGTCCCGACACAAACTTGGCCCCAGGACTCCAGGCTCGCCATTCAACGTGAAGGCCTAATCTCGTTTCGGGCAGACAAACATGCTGCTACCTCCGGCAAGACCCATGGAGGATGTTTATGTACCTACACCAATAAGAACTGGTGTATGAATGCCTCAGTAGTTAGTGGTGAAGTGCAGGACCTTCTGCTTACTGAGGGAGTTCACTACCATTGATCATTGCTGTTTACATCCCACTGTGCAAGTGTTGCGGAAGCACTGCTGGAGTCGAACAGCACTCTAAGCAACTTCAAAGCCTCTCACCCTATCTTACTGGTGACTTCAAAAGTCCTGCTCAAGTTCTACCAAAATGTCAAATTGGCAACAAGAGGGCAGAATATATTACACCTGAGCCCCTGCCCTCACCTGAGATACCTGGACTATACCATCCATTTTGCTAATCCCTGCACTGGTTAAACAAATGCATTGAGGATGTTACTGTGATTAAACACTACTCTGCCAGGGCACACCAGAAACCATAGCTGACTGCAGAGGTTTGTGCATTGCTCAGGGAGTGGAATGCTGCCTTCAGATTAAGGGACAGGTCAGCAAGAGCTGCACTGTCCCCTGCTATGAGAAAGGCACACACAGTCCACAGACACTTTTGTGATATCATGGACACGGTGCATTTGGCAAGGGATACAAACCATAACCAATTACCTACCACCCACTCCACGATCTCCTTGACCCACTGACCTCAGGAAGGAGGTACATAAACATCAGGACTAGAACTGCTGGACTGGGTAACAGCTTCTTGCCTCAGACTGTGAAATTAATGAATACTCTGACCCCACCAAGGTCTCATCATGTGGACAGCGAGCTGCTTACTGTTTACCTGGGCTGTGCATTACATGCATATCATCCAAACATGAGAAAATCTGCAGACCACATGCCCTGTTATCAGGGAGGAGGTACAGGAGCCTGAAAGTGCACACTTAGTGATTCAGCAAAAGCTTCTTCCCCTCTGCTATCAAATATCTGAATGAACATTGAACCCATGAACACTACTTTTTTTTTTAATCTCTTTACACTACTTATTTAACTTTACCGAAAGGGCAAGATGAGGGCACACCAGTCCTCATCGAGGTATCAGTGGTGGAAAGGGTAAGCCATTTCAAGTTCCTTGGTGTCCACATCTCTGAGGATCTATCCTGGGCCCAATATATTGACACAGTTACAAAGAAGGCATGACAGTGGCTATATTTCACCAGGAGTTTGAGGAGACTTGGTATGTCACCAAAGACACTCGCAGATTTCTGCAGATGTACCACGGAGAGCAGTCTGACTGCATCTCCGTCTGATATTAGGATGGGGGTTTGGGGGGGAAAGAGACACTGCAATGGATCAAAATAAGCTGCAGAAAGTTGTAAACTCAATCAGTTCCATCACAGCCACTAGCCTCCCCCGCATGCAGGTTATCTTCAAGGAGCAATACCTCAAAAAGGTGGCAAACATCAAGTATGCCCATCATCCACGATTTGCCCATCATCCACGATTTGCCCTCTTCTCATTGCTACCATCAGGAAGAAGGTACAAGAGCCTAAAGACCCACAGTCAATGATTCAGGAATAGTTTCTGCCCCTCTGCCATCAGATTTTCAAATGGACATTGAACCCATGAAAACTACCCACTCTTGCCCCCACTTTTGTGTATATATATATATCAAAAATTTGAATTCTGATTATAGACTTGTAGCAATAAGGAAGCAGACGTCCCTACTACCATACACTTTTCTACAAATACTCAACATTATTAAAGGATGCTTAAAAAAAGTCTGTTTTCTGTCGTCTCTCAACATATTCTACACAAAAGGACCCTTAGATCCAATACCATTTAATGTGTTCCCAGTATCAATTACATAAACACAAGAGATTCTGCAGATGCTGAAAATCCAGAAATACACACACAAAATTCTGTAGCAACTCAGCAGGTTAGGCAGCAACAATGGAGAAAAAGAACAATCAGCATTTCAGGCCAAGACTCTTTATCATGTTTATTCCCCTCCAGAGATGTTGCTTGCCCTGCTTAGTTTCTCTTGGCATTTTGTGTGTTGCTCCAGTATCAATGAATGCTTCCTGAGGAACCAGGCTTGAAAATATTCAAAGTACTACAAAAACTTGAAAAATACTTTATGCTAATTGTGCCATAGTCATGACCTGTGGGGTCCCTGGTTTCCTCTACCTCCTTTCACCATGTTTATTCTACTAGTCTATCAGTCCAGCTATTCTATATTTGGTCTTCTACACCTCTTTCCTCTTCCACATTTTTCTTGCTTCTATTTAGAAGATGTTCTGATCTATTTTGGATAGACTTTGAATTACATCTGTCACAGGTTTTCCCACTCATTCTGTTCATGTCTCTTTGCAATGCTCTGCTCCCACCTACAGTACACACTATCTGGCATTGCTGGTTGGGGAGTCCGGGATGGAGTGACACATTCTAAAATTTAGAGCCAGACCTTTCAGGAGTGAATTTAGAGAGAAAAATAATAGCAAGCAAAAGGTGATAGAAAATTGGAGGATTCTTGTAAACTCTTATCCAATTGGCAGATTCTTTTATTAATGAAAATAATTACAGAAATATTGAGCAGTCTTAGCTATTTACAGCTGAGAAATATCAGTACAATATTTTAGAAAGCATAACAGACTCAGGAGATTACATGGCCATCTGTTCCTTTATTCCTAACAATGCTATTAGCAAATGGAAAAAGCAATTCCTTTTTCAAGTCAAACAGCTAGAAAAGCTGCGTCACCAGAGTAAATCACAGGACACATTCTGTCAACTAGAAATGTATTCCCATTCACCATCATCTGCCTTCACAACATAGGTCACTACCTGTGGCAAAGAATTCCACAGATTCACCACTCTCTGGCTGAAGAAACTCCTCATCTCCATTTCAAAAGGACACCCCTCTACTCTGAGGCTGTGTCCTCTGGTCTTGGGCTCTCCCACCATAAGAAACATCCTCTTTACATCCACTCTTATCAAGGCCTTTCACCATCTGATAGGATTCAATGAGGTCACCACTTTTTCTTCTGAATTCTAGTGAATACAGGCCCAGAGCAATCAAACACTCTTCATATGACAAGCCATTCAACCCTGGAATCATTTTTATGAACCTCCTTTGAAACCCCTCCAGTTTCTTCCTTTGAAACCCCTCCAGCACATTCTTTCTGAGGGTCCCAAACTGCTCACATTACACCAAGTGAGGCCTCACCAGTGCTTTACATCCTTGCTTTTACATTCTAGTCCTCATGAAATGAATGCTAACATCGCATTTGCCTTCCTCCCAACAGAGGAAACCTGCAAATTAACCTTTAGGAAACTGATGCACCATCAATAACTCTCTCTGAGACGTGAGGCGAGATATCGGCTTTTATTGACTGGAAGAAGGAACAAGCAGTGACTGACCACCATACTACATCCTGGAGAACGAGAGCCGGACTCAGGCCTCAATCGCCTTTATACTGGGGTCTGTGGGAGGAGCCACAGGAGCAGTCAGCTGGGGGCATGTCCAGACAGGTATATGTAGTTCACCACAGAAACTGTGCACAAGGACTCCCAAGCCCCTTTGTGGCACTGTTTTTGTATTTTTTTCTCCATTTAGAAAACAGTCTACCCTTTCATTTTTTCTACCAAAGTGCATGACCTATTACTTATCGACACTGTATTCTGTCTACCATTTCTTGGCCCATTCTCCTAATCTATCTAAATCCTTATGTAGCCTACTTCCTCAAAAATACCTGCCCCTCCACCTACCTTCATACCATCTGCAAACTTTGCAACAAAGCTATCAATTCCATCATCCAAATCATTGACATACAACATAAAAAGAATCAGACTCCTGTGGAGCACCACTAGCCACTGGTAGCCAACCAGCAAAGGCTCCCTTTATTCCCACTCTTTACCTCCTGCCAATCAGCCACTGCTTTATCCATGCTAGAATATTTCCTGTCATACCATGGGTTCATAGATTGTTAAGCAGCCTCGTGTGGCACCTTGTCAAAGACCTTCTGAAAATCCAAGTACACAGCATCAAACAATTCTCTTATGTCTACAACACACACAAAATGCTGGTGGAACACAGCAGGCCAGGCAGCATCTATAGGGAGAAGCACTGTCAACGCTTCGGGCCGAGACCCTTCGTCAGGGTTGACAAAGACCCTTCAACCCTGACGAAGGGTCTCGGCCCGAAACGTCGACAGTGCTTCTCCTTATAGATGCTGCCTGGCCTGCTGTGTTCCACCAGCATTTTGTGTGTTGTTTTAATTTCCTGAATCTGCAGATTTCTTCGTGTTTTCTCTTTTGTCTATCCTGGAGGGCTGCCTTTTAACGTAGCACCTAACTCTCTATGCAGAACCTCATGACTTATCCTACCCATGTCATTGGTACCTACATGGACTATGACTTCTGGCTGTTCACCCTCCCACTTAGAATGCTGAGGACTCAATTGAGATATCCCAGACCCTGGCACCTGGAAATCTTGTTCTCACCCTCAAAACCTCTTGTCCATTCCGTTAATCCCCTATCATCACAGCATGCCTTTTCAACCCCACCACCCCCTACCTTCCCGAGTCACAGAGGCAGGCTCAGTGCCAGAGACCCGACCACTGTGCCTTTCCTGTTAGGTCATCCCCCAAACCTGTTGTTGAAGGGGATGGTCACAGGGGTACTCTGCACTGGTTCCTTAACCCTTTTCCCCTTCCTGTCACCCAGCCTCCTGTGCTCTGCACCTTGTAACTACCTCTCCATATGTCCTATCTATCAACCCTTCAGCCTCCTGAATAATCCAGAATTCATCCAGTTCCAGCTCTGACTCCTTTTAGCACTCTGTGGTGAAAGCCATTAGGTCAGAAAAGTTTATTTCATCTTTAAAACACTTGGTTTAGTCTCTGCCATACCTACATTTGATAAGCTTGCAAAATCCTTCAGTGTTGACCACAATTCTTGCTTAAGTTTCTGATATCCACTTTTTGTAGTTACTATTATTCATGGATCCCATCGGTTTTCTTTATTTTGCACTGATTCCATCCAATTTCTGTTCTTTCCCTTCAGACAAGCACTTTCCTTTAGCTCAGAGGTCATTGAACTGTGCAATGTGCCCGCTTGGAGTGCTGTGAAGGAACATTTCAGAGGGCTGTAATATGCAGGACCCAGACATCAGACTGGTGCCCCTCCCAACCTTGCTGTTTTAACAACTGTCCAAGTTAATCAAAACATAGGAGGGAAGTTGGAACTTCCAGCATTATAATGTCTACAAGCTGGGTTCCAATTCCTACTATTTGACTTTCAAAGTTCACCTGCATGGGGGATGAGGGGAGGGAGAGACCAATGAATGCCAGGATCAAATGTGATGAACATTACTTTGCTCAATTCTCTAATAAACTCCACTCTCCAAACAAACCTTTAAATTGCAAACACATCTGAATTCAACTACTTGGTTCTTCACTCTTATTGCTTTGCAATGCCTTGTCTAAGGTAGAAGTTATTATTAGCATTGTGTTTACCAGAGTTTGGAGGAGGAAATGGACTTGTAACCTAACATTTGCTGCATAACAAAGATAGACTGGTTCAAGCATACCATCCACTATTTTTTGGCTGACAGTAAAGTCACAGAATCAGAACCAGTGTGCTGCAAGCAATTCTCTATTCACTTGGTGACAATTTAGGCACATTTTCCTGAACAATGCCTCCCTGGGTTTAGACTGAAACTGATTCAGTATATCCTGCTTTTTCAAGGTGGTTGATCAGAATTCTAGAACCATGTGTTTTTTTTTGTAGAGATCAAGTTCTCTAAGCTAGGTCTGCTAGGGACAAACTATCATTCAAGATTAAGTTCAGAGTGTACTTTTAAGTGCAATTCTTAATTGTCTCACGAACTGAGTTCTTCAAGTTGGAGGCTAGTATACATGTATTTAAAATTAAATGTGTAGATAATTTAAAGTTATGCAACTATTAACATTTCAATTAAATATACACTAGATTGCAAAACATATTGTGCACAAGTCCTATTTGTCTAGTTTTGATAGATGGGACATACTCAAAACAGGCCCACTTCAAAGAAGATTGAAAAACACTTTTCAGCTTTTTTGTTTCTCCTACTTCGTTTACTTACAGTTCCTTCCCACAAAATTCACATCTGAAAAAGTAAAACACTCTTGGATTTCAGGACTTACACACTCAAGAAATAAACATGTTTGCAAGCCAGCTTTAATATTGTTAACATGTGCACAGTCCAAACTCTCAGTTCAGTCTTAGTAGAAAACGTTGAATGGCTTTTAGCTGTCGTTACCTGTAACTGCCTTCCTGGAGTCATCGAGAGATACGCATAGAAACAGACTCTATGGCAATGTCCACAGTAGACCAGATAAATCCCTAACTGAAGCTTTTTCTCTTCGTTTTGCCTGTCCGTCCACACTGAAATGGAGTTTTCCTCCTCTGAAAATGGAGCTTTTCCTAAAACGCCCTCCAGAGTGTGTAAATTTGAAAACACCGATTTTGCAGAGTAGTGTGGACAGGGTAACCGGAAATTTTTAAAAACACTGTCATAACGTGCCAGAACAGATGGAGGTGGCAGCGTGGCATTTCATTGTTTTCTTGAACAATTTCAGAACAGACGGCAACAAGTTATAACTGTACTCACCAAATACTTTGACCCATAACTTACTGAATAAGTATACTCACTTTGCCGTTTTCTGTCCTTGCTTGTATGAAGGTGGTTTACCTACTCTTTCAAGTACTCCTCTGACAATAGATGTGTAACAGCCTAACGTAACGTTGTATGGAAATACAAGATAACGCTGATGCAGACATGTTTCATACATTTAACAAGGTGCTTTATTAATGCAACAGAGTTAGTCAGTTTTTCAATGTTCGTCATCAGCCAGGTCATACTGTCCGTGAACTCCCTGTCAGTTGCCTCCATACGCTTTTTAAGTTTTTCTAGTCTGTAACTACACAAACGTGCACTTTCACAGCGAGATTCGACACTAAACATGGCAGTTGTTTTCTGTAGATGTGTCCTGCACATGCCCAGGAGGAGGAGATTTGCCCACTCGTTTTAATGTGGACTGAGGTATTTTCAAAAACACTTGGTACGGATGCCTATAGTTTTTACATGAGACCGGTGTTTTCAAAATTACCCAGTCTAGTGTGGATGTAGCCAAAATCAGTGCCAATCATCACACCCCATTGACACCATTTTAAATTCTGCAGCTTCCATACATTTATAATGACCAAATGACCTACAACCTTCAAATTTTTGTGATGTAGGAGGAAACCCATATGAACATGCAAACTCCACTTAGCAGAGGTCAGGATTGAACCCAGTCTTGCTTCTCATTGAAAGGAGAAATTAACAATTAAAAAGTGATTGTTGTAATAGGCACCTAAGTATTCAGCAGAAATATACATTCTACGACCCCATCTTGGTCCACCATAATAGATCTTCAGTAGTTTTCTTGTTAAAATCTGCATCTCAGTCTATGAACAGATCACAAGCACTCTGCAGAAAAACATGGAGAAACAGCACTCACTCTTAACTCAAAGCACGCAAGAAAGGAATCCACAGAGACCAGTGATGTTTTGAAATGTTATCTATAAAAAAAGGTGCAATTTTCTGTTTTTACATTCACTTCATACAAATAGGTTGTCACTGAAATAGTGACCAATATTAAACACCACAAATTTATG
Source organism: Hypanus sabinus (assembly GCF_030144855.1). Classification (NCBI taxonomy): domain Eukaryota; kingdom Metazoa; phylum Chordata; class Chondrichthyes; order Myliobatiformes; family Dasyatidae; genus Hypanus; species Hypanus sabinus. The sequence continues at coordinate 16,110,503 of NC_082722.1, read as the reverse complement.
TAAATATGTTCAAGTCTTTAAATATCTTAATTACTTATACAAACTAGACCCAATATAAATTAAATTCTCAATTTAAAATAAACACCAAAGAGAAATGGAACCTGCCTTACTTTTGAAGTCTCCACTTTAGTTTCAGCTAAATTCATGGTTCTTCTACAATTGAGTTGAACAATGCACGTCACTGCACTGTGCAGTGAATGCAGGAGGCTGAGATACACAATGGATTACCAGTGTTAGTTGGACCCACTATTGAAAAACTGAGTGTAATATATGGCTTAGTCACAAAAGGTTGCTAAAAATATCTTGCAAAACAATGAACCTCATCTCCTCTAGCCCATACTCTTGTCTTGGAAGAAAACCATTAAGTAATCCTCAAAACTAATCTTCTGAAATCTCAAGCATTAATTTATTAAAGAGAACTGTGGAGCACAAGGTAAAAAGGAACTAATTATTCAACAGAAGAGGCTGAGCTGTTGCATCATTACTGATACGCGTGTATAGCAGACAGCCCTCTGGAAGAATAAAGCAACTCCATAATATATATTTTAAGTACATTACTTCCAACTTGTTAAACCAAAATTGTGTCTGCTACTAGGTTATTTAGTTATAATGGGCTAGAAGTTCTGGTATATTAGTCTCTCCCACCATCCAGATATCGCTTTCCAATAGGAATTAATAACCCCTATCAAGTCGTGGAGATGAAGGTCAATTGTCGACTGAACCACACATATCCTTGAACTTTTTGAATACCAGGCCATGGTTCATCACTGAGCAGTACATCTGCCTACTGACATATAAGGGTCAGCAACTCAGCTTTAACAGAGCAAGTACTATAGAAAAAGTCCAACTGTTTCCATATTCCAGGAGTGAAATATACTGTTCATTTAGCAACAGTGGACTTGAGTGTACCACTCTAATTTTTATGTCAAGATGTGTCTCGGCCCTGTCACAGAGCATAACTCATGTGTTCCTAGATTATACAGGAAAACAGTCACTAAAAGAAATCTGCTTATTTTAACAAACTTGTACCTTGAATTCCCAGAGAATATACTTGCCCATCCCAAGCCCAACAATTAATCAGTAAACAGCTGCACATTGCAGTAAATGAGTATCTCCATACTCTGGCATTAATTCTTTGGCAGTATATGAACACACAATGACATTTCTCATCATTCAGAATTATGTCATTAACCATACTGGTGGAAACAATCTTTTGTGTAGCACCCAAACTAATCATAAATCTAACCAGTCAGCAAACAATCAAAAACATTTGCCTTCTCACTAACTAGAAGTTCCTGCAAGAACATCCTCTTACTACACTGTAGCAAGATTTGCTTTACCTAGTAAGAATGAGGTCAAGTGGAAGTGTTCACTAAGGAAACTTACAAAATTAATGTATAATAAAACAAAGCTCATATACCCACTGAGATAAAGCAAAGAAAAGATATTGATATACCTTGTGCCCATAAATCCAGGAAAACCTATGTTATCTAGTTCCCCTCAGTATAAATTCCCCATAAAATAGATGTCTCACTCATGCTCAACTTAAACAAACAATTCAAAAAATATATTTATTGGCTTTTTCAATTTGGGATCACTATAAGAAACACAGAATGGACATGCATGGGTGGGTTATCGGCAGATAGCTAAATATCACTGCAAAGTTCCTAGAATTCTCGTAGCAATAAATTGAGCTCATCAACACAGAACCACACAAGTTATACAATGTCGGCAGATTCTTCAATGAGTGGTTAAGGCTATCTGCACCTAATTGGCTCTTGGAAGACAAATATAAATTAGTACAGATCCGAAGTGAAAATAAGAGTGTTTTGTTGAGTTGCTTTATACCTTCTACACACTTATGAAGTGGCTAATACCACAGAAACCTGTGTTGTCAATGAAAGGATCTCCCCAAATATTTGTTGAGCAACGCAAGGCCCATACTTCCCTGTGAAAACATACAACTTCATCTGGAAAAAAGCAAAGGAACCAAAATACCAGAGGCCCTGAACTTGCTTTAAAAAAAGACACAACAAAAGTAATGCACCAATTCACAGCAGCATTTTCCATTGTAGGTTAAAGCAAGCAAAACCAAATACAGTGCCTTCAGGTACAGAACCTTTTTTAAAACTGTTTATATACATTAGACAAAAAACCAGAGAAACAATTTTGCCTTTAAGAATGAGGGAGTGGAGGGATATCAACGCATCACTATCTTAATGCTGGAAAGCACTGCTGTGTCTCATTTCCCTTGAAAGCTGCTCAGTTCCATTTCATCCTTCCTCCGTTTCTGGGTAAACAGGGAGCTGAATGGGTAAAGTTTGGCCTTGGCACTGAAGCGCTGTCTAGCAATCTCGATCTCATAGTTCCCAGAATTGACATACTCTGGGGTCACCACCAGCTTGGCTCCAGAGTCTTCATCGTAATGGTGAACAAAACCCAAGCAAACGTGGCGGGCCAGTGTGTAACTGTAGGCACTGCTGGTCGTCATGCCAACATAGCTTCCATTCCGGTATATGGGCTCTCCCCACCAGGGCCAGAGGTCAAGATCCATGTCATGATCATCCAAGATAAACATGGTAAAGCGTCGGCAAACTCCTTTCTGTCTTTGCTGTAGTAATGCCTCTCGGCCAATAAAGTCAATCCCCTAAAATTAAACAAGAAGCAAACAGAAATTTCAGATACGATTTCAGTATTATCCTGTATGTAACTTCAAAAAAATATTCCTATTCATGATTTCTCTTTTCTAGCTGTATTGTATATGGATTTCAGCAAGGCATTTGATAAGGTACCCCATGCAAGGCTTATTGAGAAAGTAAGGAGGCATGGGATCCAAGGGGACATTACTCTGTGGATCCAGAACTGGCTTGCTCACAGAAGGCAAAGAGTGGTTATAGACAGGTCATATTCTGCATGGAGGTCGGTCACCAGTGGTGTGCTGTTCTGGGACCCTTGCTCTTCGCGATTTTCATAAATGACCTGGATGAGGAAGTGGAGGGATGGGTTAGTAAGTTTGCTGATGACACAAAAGTTGGAGGTGTTGTGGATAGTGTAGAGAGCAGTCAGAGGTTACAGTGGGACATTAATAGGATGCAAAACTGGACTGAGAATGGCAGATGGAGTTCAACCCAGATGAATGTGAGGTGGTTCATTTTGGTAGGTCAAATATGATGGCAGAATATAGTATTAATGATAAGACTCTTGGCATTGTGGAGGATCAGAGGGATCTTGGGATCAGAGGGATCTTGGGATCCAAGTCCATAGGACGCTCAAAGCAGCTGTACAGGTTGACTCTGTGAAGAAGGCGTATGGTGTACTGGCGTTCATCAATCATGGAATTGAATTTAGGAGTTGAGAGGTAATGTTGCAGCTCTATAGGACCCTGGTCAGACCCCACTTGGAGTACTGTGCTCAGTTCTGGTCACCTCATTACAGGAATAATGTGGAAGCCATAGAAAGGGTGCAGAGGAGATTTACAAGGATGTTGCCTGGATTGGGGAGCATGTCTTATGAGAATAGGTTGAGTGAACTCGGCCTTTTCTCCTTGGAGCGACGGAGGAGAGGTGACCTGATGGAGGTGTACAAGATGATAACAAGCATTGATCGTGTGGATAGCCAGAGACTTTTTCCCCAGGGCTGAAATGGTTAGCACGAGAGGGCATATTTTTAAGGTGCTTGGAAGTAGGTACAGAGGAGATGTCAGGGGTAAGTTTTTTACTCAGAGAGTGGTGAGTGTGTGGAATGGGCTGCTGGCAACAGCAGTGGAGGCGGATACGATAGGGTATTTTAAGAGGCCTTTAGATAAGTACATGGAGCTTCGTAAAATAGAGGGCTATAGGTAAGCCTAGTAATTTCTAAGGTAGAGACATGTTCGGCACAACTTTGTGGGGCGAAGGGCCTGTATTGTGCTTAAGGTTTTCTATGTTTCTATGTTAGCTCAATTCATATGGAGTAGATGACATCTTCAGTGAAGTTCAAAGATTCACGTTGACTCATCTCTAATAGCTCTGGGGCACCCCCACCACCACCCCTTTCCTGTTTGCAGGAATTTCCATTGTTCTTTTTCCACACGCAGTGCCAGTTTGACGAGATGAGGTGTACAGATTAATTGCCAGCTGATAAAAAATCAAACTGGAGCACCATAGTAGATGAGTAACCTACCCAGTGATCAGCGGTGCACAGTGGCTGCTGTGTATTTATTCACCCAAGCTATTCCAACAGCACCACCCAAGTCTTGAACCTCTTGAAACAGTAAGGCTTCAAGCACATGAATTCACCACCACTTGGAGATTCCCCTCCAAGCTCACACCACCTCAACAGCATTGGGAGAAGCACCTGCAATGCAGTGGTTCAAAGCACCAATTCAGAACCACCTTCCCAAGAGGAATTAGGGATAGGCTATAAATGCTGGCAATAACCAGGCCTATGAAAACTGATGAGCAAATTTTACAAAACAAACAAAATAAGTACATAAAATAAACAGCTTAGCAACTTCCATTACAATTCAACCCAATCATTACATCCTTTCTAAAAAAAATAATTAATTGGTTAAATTCAGAACAGAAAAAAAATCCTTGTAAAATCAGTAACCTTGTCAAATTTGACTCGGAATTCACGCCCACACTCCAATGGTGTCGATGTAGCATCCAAGTCCTGGCCCCAAAATGCAAAGAACTTTTCGATCCTGAGGCTGCGCAGTGCATAGTAGCCGGCATTCCGGATTCCGTACTTCTGCCCCACATTCATGATTTCATTGTAGACATGAAGTGCATACTGAAAAATGCAGGAGGAGAATCAGAGCGATTAGCTGCCACTGCTGTATCTCAACAAAATACTCAACCTCAGTGCAGTACAGGCCTGGAAGCAGAAACTTTTCTCCACTGGGAATGGTCCAACAAACCACGGTATATGCATGTGAACCAAGACAGCTGCAAGTAGATTGTTCAGCAAAGCAAATACCATTATGAAGTACAATTCTTGGCATATACAAATTTTAAACCACACCTCCTCCTCCCCCACCCCCACACAAACACACACACACAAAATCCAGCCCAAGCCATTTAATTAAGTTCCATTCCCATGACTGCTAAATCAGTGGAGGTTTATCCACGTAAATTGGGATAAAACTGCTCCAAATGGTTCTTTGTTTTTCCTCACTGAAGTATGTGTATCTCATGAAAAACGTCAAATCCAAATCATGCATTTTTATCCAATACTCTCATTGATAGCTAACTCCAGTTTACATCACTGTAACAGACCCAATGATGAACAATGTAAGTAACATTGTTGATTATTAGATTGAGGTGACTAATACTCACCTCAATGGGAATATATAGCATGAAACCAGGTTCTCCTGTGTGTGTCATACTCATCACCCGGATACCATTGGCATAACCAACACTCATCTCCTGTTAAACAGAAGCGCAGAGTACATTCAGCAACACTTTCTGCTTTCAGTGACACCTTTCTCATCAAAAACACACACAATTGGTAAATATGCCTATCCAATCCCAATACACGCACGGAGAAATTTAATACCCAATCTTAACTTCTGAAACTAAGAAATGGAAATGTAGTCCCGCTGCATTAACAAGGAATAGCAAATAATAACCTCCTTTCCCAATTCCCTGACACAAAAACAATAACCAAGAAGAATTCCTTTGGAGGATAGTGGAGTTGCAGACTTGTAGAACAAATGGAAATTAGCAGCTGCTTATATTCATTAACATAAAATAAACAATGTATGCAAGCTCATACTCCTGTCAGTAAAAACAGTGCTTTGCTGTGGTTGGCTGGAACTTCCCACTGTTGATGTGTAGACATAGTATCTTGCAGGCAAATGTGGAAAATTATCCCAATCAGTAATTGGATAGAACTGAGTAAGACTCCAACATCCAAGAACTATTTGACAACACATTTAATTCTAAGTAGGTAATTTATTACACCTTTTTTGATGACACTTGATAAATGCTAATAGTTCATTTCTTTGACCCACCTTGCAGAACAGCGAAGGGAAGTGATCTGGAGTCATTGGGACGTAAGACAACTCAGAAAGGACATCCATTGCACGGGGTCCAATCAAGTTCAGTGCTAGAGAAGAAGAGATCAATTTCACCATTACAATAATTGGTTCTCCTGCACGAATATCCCAAGACTCTCAATTCTGATCAGCTTTGCCTGCTGTTTGATCATGATCCAATATGAGGCACCAGTTTGCTACTGCTACAAGGTGCCATAAGCTAGGGACATATCTGCTTTGTAAAAGGTACAGAGAAAGGCAAACTTTGCTTTGATATTTTCAAGGAAATCCAACCTAAACCCAAGGAACAGGATCTAATTTTCTACCTGGGCACAACACTGCTCTTCAGGCTCATTGCTGAATTCAATAATTTCAGATAATAAGCTTTACAGTTTTTCTGAGAATTGGCCAGTTAAATTTCTAACTTTACTTAATTCTGATGCAAGGTCATTGACTTTGAACATTAACTCTACAGATCCAAGATTCCAAAATCCAAAAATATTTTGAGCACTGACATGAAATCACAAATGGAAAATTCCACAAGACACTGGGAAGATTCCCAAGCAGTGCGCGATCCCTGTGCAATATAGACAGTTCTGAGAAGTGACCTCATATAGGTAATGAATAAACTTAATTAAAAATAGGAAAAAAAACACTGCATTAAGAGAAAAATGAAGATCTCAACCATGTATCAAAAGAATGGAGGGTCAGTGGAGTGAACATATGCTGATCATGATACTATGATGAACTGAAAATCGAAGGTAACTGAATATTCAGCAGACTTATTGAAGAAATATAAGAAAAGGCACAGCATTTTTTTTTTCAATTTAAAAGTTTTAAAGATAAAGCATCTGCTGACCACAAAGCAGCAAAGAAATTCATTGAAGAGTCACTGATGAAAATCTAACATCAAAGCAAGTCTAAAAAACTGATTATTTAAAAAAAACTTTTTCTTTATAAAAGGTTTTATGTAAGGTAAAATACAAATATATTGTACTGTAACCTTTTACCAAAATGTAACGGAGGTGGAGACTGAAAGCCTGCTGTTGTTGTTCAACAGCTGATTCAGGTATTCTCCCATCACTGTTGTACTGTTTTTGTTACCTTGCACACGTTATATTTTCATTATATTAACAGTTAGTAATGATTTTAAGTATGTATGTGTGACAAAGACTGCTTACTAGTAGTACATAAATTCAGAGTCAGAAATGATGTTGATTCCAAGCTATCTCATTATATATTCCAAAATCCAAAACACTTCTGGCCCCAAGCTTTTCGGATAAGGGATACTCAACTTGTATTTCTTTATCCTTGGATGTTAGTTAACCAGCTCAATATTTCCATCACCACTTTAAACAAATTCTAGCATTTACAAATACAAGAGATTCTGCAGATGCTGGAAATCCAGAGCAGCATACACAAAATGCTGCCGGCAGCATCTATAGAAATGAATAAAGAGTTGATGTCGAGACCCATTATTTGTCCTGATGAACGGTCTCTGCATTTGTGTGTGTTGCTCTGGCATTTATACTAATTTAACTTGAAATCATTTTCTCAATTACCTATTCCATAACATTTAGTGTTATACAAACCTCAATGAAATAACTTTTCAGATTTCTTCTGTCACTTTCTGACCCACACTATTATGAAGCATCGGTTTACAGCAAAATGCTGGATTTGTCGTAAAAGATCCGGTAACAAACTTCTTAGAAAAATATGAACAGGCATGGCTTATGAATAGACATAACTTATGAAGGATTTGGGGGATTGTATCCAGAGGTACCGGCCACGTGATAGACACACTGCCACCTGGCTGGTCGGAGGACACACCACATGCCAATCAACATTTGGTCCCCCCCAACTAATCAATGCACACCTAAATTATTGGTCACCTTCATTGGATTATCTCGCCCAGCCCCATGCTATAAAAGGTGAGACTTGTGCCTGGCTTGGTCTCTCTTACAGACCACCTCATTGAAGGTAAGTGCATTGACTTATGATTGGGAAGGTCTATTGTGCATCCTAGTAAGGGAGCCACAGCTATCCAAGGTCAAGTGCTTTTCGTAGTTGTAGTGCTTTTCCCTTGTTCTTTGTTTGTGTAACTGTACCCTGTCCCCACACCGCTTCCTGTGTATTGTAGTTGCTTGTGTTGACCCGACTTCCCCTTGTAAATAAATTCCTTATTATTAAAACTGTGTGTGTCCGGGCCTCTACTGTTGAGACTCAAAGAACCAGTTATTTTCCATCACAACAGGGATTTAGTTAGAATTGTAAAAATGTGGAAATAATGGATATGCTGTAGTTTATCTGTACTTTTAAAACACATAAAACGAAATGCACAAAAGGTTGCTACATAAACCAAAGCCTGTAGCATTTGGTATTGAATGCTAGTATGAGGACAGAAATAGATAAAACACAGAAAACAGTCAGGATTGGTACGTTATTTCCAGAAGTCACCCTGTTGCTGTTTTTGGGGTGCCAGAGGGATCAGTTATAAGGCTACAATAATACCAAAAGAGCACAGAATGGAAAGATTCAGATGTGAGGCAGAAGGTATTAGCTTAGTTAGGCATTTAATTACCAGAATAATAAGTTCAGCACAACATTGTGGATCATAGGCCTGGTCATCAACAGTACCATTTCATGTACATAACTCCCAATTAATATGAATGACAGATGAATATGCATATATCCAATTTGAAGATAACACAGTGGTAAGTAGGAAAGTGGGCTGAAAAGGCAGTGACTGAAAGAAGGCAGATTATCCAAGTGGGAAGAATGTGGCAGATGAAGTATAATTTGGGAAAGTATGAGCTGATGTACCTCAATTAAAACAATGGGAAAGCACTTTCCTTTAAATGTTACAAGGAAGTGAATATTTCTGTCCAGCGAGATCTGGATAAGCCAGTACAAATGCAGCAAGCAATCTGGGAGGTGAATGGTATGCTGGCCTCATTTCCAGGGGAATGGAGTACATCTGCAAGGAAGTCTCAATGAGATTGAGCCTTTTAGTGAGCTAGCCTTTGGATTACTCGGTGCAGTTTTGGTCCCAAGTTACACTGTTAGAAACATAGAAAACCTACAACACAATACAGGCCCTTCGCCCCACAAAGTGGACATGTCCCTACCTTAGAAATTATTAGGCTTACCCATAGCCCTCGATTTTTCTACCTATCCAAAAGTCTCTTAAAAACCCTATCGTATTCACCTCCACCACCATTGCCAGTAGCCCATTCCACGTACTCTCTCTGCGTAAAAAATGTACCCAACATCTCCTCTGTACCTACTCCCCAGCACCTTAAACCTGTGTCCTCTTGTGGCAACCATTTCAGCCATGGGAAAAAACCTCTGACTATCCACACGATCAATGCCTCTCCATCATCTTGTATACCTCTATCAGGTCACCTCTCAGCCTCTGTCGCTCCCAGGAGAAAAGGCCAAGTTCACTCAACCTGTTTTCATAAGGCATGCTCCCCAATCCAGGCAACAAAACAGAACTCGTGTTCTTGGAATCTAGGCCATGTAGGTTTACAAGCCTAATTCCTGTGATGAGGAGGGTTTTTCTATCTAGAATAAATGAAGCTTGGCCTATACTTACCCCGATTTTTTTTTTTTCCGGATGTGATTTCATTAAAAAGTCTGTACCTTCTGTACCTCTTTCCTGCTGGCAGCAATGAGAACATGACATGACCTTGGTGATGGAGGACTTAATGATGGATGCCACCTTTTTGAAGCACTGCTCCTTGAAGATGTCCTGGATACTATGAAGGCTAGTGCCCATGATGGAGCTGACTAAGTTTACAACTCTCTGCAGCTTACTTCGATCCTCCACCCCTCAAGCCACAGTGATGCAGCCAGTTAGAATGCTCCCCTTGGTACATCTGTGGAAATATCAGTGTCTTTGGAGACATACCAAATTTTCTCAAACTCCTAATGAAATACAGCCGCTGTTGCGCTTTCTTTGTAGCTGTATCGATATGTTGGGTCTAGATTTGACACTCAGGAATTGGAAATTGCTCACTCTTTTCATTTCTGATTCCCCTATGAGGCCTGGTGTGTGTTCCCTCATCTTATGCTTTCTGAAGTCCACAATCAGTTCTTTGGTCTTACTGTACACCCTCTCATCACTGTCTGAATTTCTGCCAACAATGGTTGTATCATCAGCAAATTTATAGATGGCATTTGAGCTGTGCCTCGCCACAGAGTCAGAGGTGTAGAGAGTAGAACAGTGGGATAAGCACACTCACTTGAGATGCACCAGTTCCAGAAAAAAAACAGGTAATTAATTAAAATAGACCATTTCCATGCTTGTTAAGCTTTTATTTTCTCCCAGTGGTTAGTTTGGAAAATCTTTCTCTAGTGCCAGACACTGCCTAGATGACTTCAGTGAAATGCTGAGAGAGCTTTTATTTCCTAAGCAGCATAACTGTAACAGTTGAGTGACAAAATGTGGCAAAAGCCACTGAGTATAGTTGTCAGTAGTGGTGTGTGACTATCCCACATGCACAAGTACCTGTGTATTTCCAAGTTACATCCTCAAGCTGCAGCTGATTATCTCTGGGGATATGTTGCTTGAGCCAAGACCAACAATGGACCTGCTGATCCGTGGGGGAAATAATAAAGAAACTGGAAAAAACAAACACCGTGTTAAATTCCACATTGTGAAAAGCAGCATCAACAGAACAACCCCCTGTCGTAGTGTGGAGAACAATGAACATCTTTCTTCTGCAGTCGTTTGACTTCCTAACAGACATTTTATCATGGTCCTACTTGAACTGTGATTTTCAAACCAGCTGGCGGAAAATCAATGGAAAAAAATTTAATTTACTTTGACAAAAAATCCAAATATAATGAAATACATAAAGAATGAATATCTGTCACTTTTTTTGGGCAGAGCATTCAACTCTTCAGACATCAATTCTGTAGCTCCATTATGGTTAGCCAGGTTCTTAATGGCAAACATCAGTGTAATGTACTAGAACATGATGATGTGGCTAAATAAAACAAGGTGCAGCAACAGGCAAGCTCAACTCAGCTTCAATTTGGCAGAGTTCAGTGTCCAGCAGGTCAGGACAAGGCAAACTGGCAGAGAGTTATGTTTTTCCCTCTAGAGGGAATCTAGAGGACTGGAGAAGAAATGGAGCAGTTTTAGAACACAAGCTGAATACTAAGACCATAGGAGCAGAATTTGGCCATTTGGCCCATCCATTTTCAGTCTCAGCCTCAATCTCCTGCTTTCTCCTTGTATCCCTTCATGCCCTAACTAATCAAGAATCTATCAACCTCTGCCTTTAATCTACCCAAAGTTGGCCTCCACAACCACAGTGGAAACAATTACTACAGATTCATCACTCTCTGGCTAAAGAAATTTCTCTGCCATTCCAACTCAAGGTTGATCTCTTAAATTCAACCTAATCAAATATACCAGGGAAAATTGTCCATTCTTGGTACTGAGTTTAGCTCCATATCAAACCACAAAATGATTCCACTTTCTGCTAGATTTCTTAAGCCACTGCATGGAAAAAGCCACAGCCTGATAAGTCACCAAGTCTGCTCTTATCCCATCCTCCCACCATCCTATCAGGGATAGGGTTCCACACCACCAGCCTCCCCATCCAGCATTTAAACTACTGCAATTTCTGCCATCTTCAATGGGATCCCACCACCAGACACATCTTTCCCTCACCCCCACTTTTTCCAGAGATCAATCCCTATATGACTCCCCTGTCCATTCATCCTCCCCACTTGCAAGCAGAACAAGTGGTACACCTGTCCCTACAGCACCTCCCTCACTACTATTCAAGGCACCAAATAGTCCTTCCAGGTGAACGACATTTCACCTATGACTCTGTTGAGGTCATATACTGTGTCTGGTGCTCCTGCTGTGGCCTCCTGTATATCGGAAAGACCCAACGTAGATTAGGAGACCGCTTCGCTAAGCATCTACGCCCCATCTGCCAGAACAAACAGGATCTCCCAATGGGCACCCACTTCCTATTCCCATTCTGACATGTCAAATTATGTTCTCTTCTACGGTCGTGATAAAGCCACACTCAGGTTGGAGGAACAACACCTTAGATTCCACCTGAGTAGCCTCCAACCTGATGGCATGAACATCGATTTCTCAAACTTCTAGTAATAGCACTCCCCTCTTCACCATTTCCCATCCTCTTTTACCTCTTTCACCCTAATTCCTTGGCCTGCCATCGCCTCCCTCTGGTGTTCTTGCCTCCTTTTCTTTCTTTCATGGCCTTCTGTCTTCTATTAGATTCCCCTTCTCCAGCCCTGTATCTCTTTCACCAATCAACTTCTTAGCTCTTTACTTCATCCCTTCCCCTCCCAGCTTCATCTATCACCTTGTGTTTCTCTGTCCCCTCCACCCCCTTTTAAATCTACCCTTCATCTTTGTTCTCCAGTCCTGCCAAAGAGTCTCTGCCCAAAAGGTTGACTGTACCTTTTTTGCCCCCAATAGCTGCTGCCTGGCTTGCTGAGTTCCTCCAGCATGGTGTGTGTTGATTTAATAGTCACATTATAGTAATATACTACACAAGTATCTCCACTTGCAGATATTTTAAAAATTACCTGCGTTTGCTGAGTCGCACAACACTGCAATCATTCTCGTAGCCACCCTGATCGTTCAGCATTCCTGTGTGCACAATATGTCCGACTGGAACATCCAAGTCATTGGAGCAGAGGTGCTGCAAAACCTCAAGTGCTTGGTCACCTGAGGACTGAATTAAATGATCAAATCATTATCATATGAAGACAAGGAAAAAAATCATTCCTATTTTAAGTAGACTTACAATAGTACCAAAAAGGAAAAAAACTGGTTAAGAATCTAAGCACTATGACAAAAAAATTGCTGTACTTTACTAAATCAAGAATGGGCAGTGACAGTTTTGTTGATGGAAGAGGTAGTCAAACTGTGAAAAGTAAGATCTTGCAGTGGAAGATGGGAGAGTGAACAGGGGGAGGAGGGAAATGAAGAAGGATGATGTGTCATTTGCACTTACTTACATAATCTGTGAAATTCACTGCCTGTCAGCTGTGGAACTTGTCATTGAGTATATTTAAAGTGGAGGATGAAAAGTTGGGGTAAAGGCAGGAGAATGGGGTTAAGAGGGATAATAAATCAACCATGATGGAATTTTGGAACAAACATGATGGGCCAAATGGCCTAATTCTACTCCTACTTTTTATGGTCTAATGTGCAATCAAGCTGACCAATATTTCTACCTCAAACTCCAGCATCTGAAAGTGCTGAAGTGGGGAAGGGTAACTGGACCTTCCACTACAAGATCTTACTTTCACAATTTGACTGCCTCTTCTATCAACATAACTGTCAATGCCCATTCTTGATTTGGTAAAGAACTGCACAACTTCCTCAATTATGCCTAATGAGTGACTGACCATTTGAATATAAATGGGGGGAGGGGGGAAATTAAGAAGAATAATGGAAATGACACATCATAGCAATAAGGAGAGAAAAAATGAAATACGAAGGTAAGCTAGCCAAAAAGTTAAATGCTTTTTCAGACATATAAAGAGTAGAAGAGAGGCAAGAGTGCATATCAGATAGCCAGAAAATGATGCTGGAGAGGTAGTAATGGGGATAAAGAAATGGCAGACAAACTCAGTAAGTATTTTGTGTCAGTTTTCATAGTGGAAGACATCAGCAGTATTCCAGAAATTCTAGATTGTCAGGGAACAGAAGTGAGTGTAGTTGCTATTACTAAGGAGAAGGTGCTTTGGAAGCTAAAAAGACAGAAGGTAGATAAGTCACATGGACCAGATGGACTACACCCCAGCAATCTGAATGAGGTAGCTGATGAGATTGAGGAGGGATTAGTAGTGATCTTTCAAGAATCACTAGATTCTAAAACGGTTCTGGAAGACTAAAAAATTGCAAATGTCACTCCACTCTGAGAAATGAGGGAGGCAACAGGAAATTATTGGCCAGTCAGTCTGAATTCAGTGGGAAGATGTTGGAGTCCATCATTAAGGACAAGGTTTCGGAGTAACAAATCTGAGAAAATAACAGGCAAAGTAGACAGAGGAGAGTCAGTGTATGTTGTTCACTTGGATTTCAGAAGGCATTTGACAAGGCACTGAGCATGTAGCTGATAAACAAAATGAGAGCACATGGTACTACAGGAAAGATACTGACATGGATAGAAGATTGGCTGACTGGCAAGAGGCGATAAGTGGGAATAAAGGAGACCTTTTCTGGTTGGCTGACAGTAACGTGGCATTCTGCAGGGGTTGGTTTTGGGACAGCTTATATTCACGTTATATGTTAAAGATTTGGATGATGGAATTGATGGCTTTGTGGCCATGCTTGCGGACAATATGAAGATAATTGTACAGGCAGATAGTGTTGAAGAAGCAGGAAGTCTGCAGAAGGACTTGGACAAATCGGGAGAATGGACAAAGATTCAGACTATATTCTAAATGGGGAGAAAGTTGTAAAAGACTTGGAAGTCCCCATGCAGGATTCCCTGAAGGTTAACTTGCAATTTGAATCAATGGTTATTAAGGCCAATGCAATATTAACAGTCTTTACAAGAGGACTAGAATATAAAAGCAAAGATGCAATGCTTTGTAAAGCATTAGTCAGACTGCACATAGAGTATTGTGAGCAGTTTTGGACCCCTTATCCGAGAAAAGATGTGCTGGTATTGGAGAGCATCCAGGAGGTTTAAGAGAATTATTCTGGGAATGAAAGGGTTAACATATGAACAGCACTTGCTGGCTCTCGCTGGAATTTAGAATGAGGGGAATCTTACTGAGGTCCATTGAATATTGAAAAGCCTAGATAAAGTCGATGTGGGTAAGATGTTTCCTATAGTGGAGGAGTCTAGGACCAGAGGGCACAGCCTCAGAATAGAGAGCACCCCTCTAGAACACAGATCAGGAGGAATTTCTTTAGCCAGATGGTGATGAATCTATGGAATTTATTGCCACAGACAGCTGTGGAGGCCAAATTATTAAGTATATTTAAAGTGGAGGTTGATGGGTTCTTGATTAGTAAGGGCATCAAAGGAGAATGGGGTTGAGGAATAATGAATCAATCATGATGGAATGGCAGAGCATTCTTGATGGGCCAAATGGCCTAATTCTGCTCCTATGCCTTATGATCTGGACATGTCACACCCCAAGACCAACCATCTACAGATGTGACTATGATAGCAATGCTTTTGAAACATACTAAATGCTAGTAGAAGACCTTAGGAGCACTTCATATTGAAAATATACATTGCATGTATACATTTCAGAAACATTCATTGTGAACATGCAGTAAGTAAAAATAACCACTGAACAACCTGAAATAAAAAGTTTCAAACACACTTATTAGCACTTCACAAATGCTTAATGATAACAACAGACATACAGGTCTTATCCTTGGAATCATATAATACATGGTGTTTATTACTTTCTTTTTTAATTTACTAATCCTAAAGGCAGTTAACTACATCTGGATACACAATTAAACATGTAGGCAATGTACTGGATGATATTGTAATAAAAAGTGGATCAAAACACATGAAACAACGCATGGATGTAAATTATTTTATAGGCTGTTAGAATATAGTTTGTGCCACTTAGGAAGGACCTGGGACCAGAAGCGCAATTCCATTTATCTAATCCAGTCTGACAAGAGTAAGAGTAATGTCAGACTGAAGCAGACTGAAATCTGAAAGAACGATCAGTGGAACTGATCCAAAGAGCTTCTACTGGCATATTAAGAGCAAAAGAATAGTAATGGATAAACTTAGTCCTACTGAAGATCAGAGTGGTTGGGTATGTATGGAACCAAAAGAAATGGGTATTTTAAGTGGTTTTTTTGCGCGTGTATTTACCAAGGAAACTGGCATGAAGTAAATGGAAATGAGGCAAACAAGTAGTGAGGTCATGGAACCTATACAGATTGAAGAGGAGGATGTGCTTGCTATCTTGAGGCAAATCAGAGTACATAAATCCCCAGGATCTGACAGGGTATTCCCTTGGACCTTGCAGAAGACTAGTGTTGAAATTGCAGGGGTCCTGGCAGATATAATTTAAAATGTCTGTACCTATGGGTGAGGTGCTGGAGGATTGGAGGATAGCTCATGTTGTTCTATTGTTTTAAAAAGGTTTCAAAAGTAATCCGGGAAATTATAGGCCGGTAAATTTGACGTCGGTAGTAGGTAAATTATCGGAAGGAGTACTAAGAGACAGGATCTACAAGTATTTAGATAGACGGAGACTTATTAAGGAGAATCAACACGGCTTTGTGCATGGTAGGTAATGTTTAACAAACCTATTAGAGTTTTTCGAGGAAGTTACAAGGAAAGTGGATGAAGGGAAGGCAGTGGATGTTGTCTACGTGGACTTAGCGACTAAAGCTTCCTAGGTATACATGGCGAGGTAGTAAATTGGATTGGACATTGGCTCAATGGAAGAAGCCAGAGAGTGGTAGTGGAGGATTGCTACTCTGAGTGGAGGCCTGTGACTAGTGGTGTGCCACAGGGATCAGTGCTGGGTCCATTGTTAATTGTCATCTATATCAATGATCTGGATGATAATGTGGTAAATTGGATCAGCAAATTTGCTGATGATACAAAGATTGGAGGTGTAGTGGACAGTGAGGAAGGTTTTCAAAGTTTGCAGAGGGATTTGGACCAGCTGGAAAAATGGGCTGAAAAATGGGCTGAAAAATGGCAGATGGAGTTTAATACAGACAAGTGTGAGGTATTGCACTTTGGAAGGACAAACCAAGGTAGAACATACAAGGTAAATGGTAGGACACTGAGGAGTGCAGTAGAACAGAGGGATCTAGGAATACAGATACAAAATTCTCTAAAAGTGGCATCACAGGCAGATAGGGTAGTAAAGAGAGCTTTTGGTACATTGGCCTTTATAAATCAAAGTATTGAGTACAAGAGTTGGAATTTTATGGTGAGGTTGTATAAGGCATTGGTGAGGCCGAATTTGGAGTATTGTGTGCAGTTTTGGTCACTGAATTACAGGAAGGATATTAATAAGGTTGAAAGAGTGCAGAGAAGGTTTACAAGGATGTTGCTGGGACTTGAGAAACTGAGTTACAGAGAAAGGTTGAATAGGTTAGGACTTTATCCCCTGGAGTGTAGAAGAATGAGGGGAGACTGGATAGGGGTATATAAAATTATGATGGGTATAGATAGAGTGAATGCAAGCAGGCTTTTCCCACTGACGCTAGGGGAGGAAAAAACCAGAGGACATGGGTTAAGGATAAATGGGGAAAAGTTTAAAGGGAACATTAGGGGGGGCTTCTTCACACAGAGTAGTGGGAGTGGGGAATGAGCTGCCTGATGAAGTTGTAAATGCAGGCTCACTTTTATTATTTAACAGAAACTTGGACAGATGCATGGATGAGAGGTGTATGGAGGGATACGGGCCTGGTGCAGGTCAGTGGGACTAGGTAGAAAAATGATTCAGTACAGCCAAGAAGGGCCAAAAGGCCTGTTTCTGTGCTGTAATGTTCTAAGTGCTATGGTTCTATGGAATGTCAGATGGTTCTGGAGTCTGTTGACAATTTTTTTAAATCTGAAAAAAATATACAACATACTTTAAGAAACAATGAGTTCTAGGAGTACAGATGCAAGGGAGGTACCACAGAACTATATTGTGACAAAGGAGGCATTTGTAACATGGGAAAAGCTGTTAAATGAGTATAGGTTAACATTAAAAGTTTGTGTAATTTCAACAAACCTATTCTAGTGAACATATTACAACCTTGGAAATAGTAGGAGAAAGTTGACAATGCCATGAATGAAACATTATAGCAGGTCAGAATACAGTTTTCAAATGTAACAATGTGTTTGGAAGGAACTGAAACAAGACTTAAAAATTCTGTGAAGGCTTCGGTAGGATAGATAGGACCAGTGCTTGTAATTCCCCAGTTTTCTAGCACTGTCCCTAAATCGAAGATCATGGCTACTACATCAATAATTGCCACAAAATTTTCCCACATCGCATTTGGATCCGGGGTCTTAACAACTTTCCTGCATAAGCTCTACTTTAATTTTTTTCACTCTTATATCATAGCCATCTCCTCTTTCTCTGTGAGAAACTATTTATATCTGAAACCTCAGTAAGTGGAAGACAATTTTTGCAGATCATCCCCCTTTACTGTCCATTTATACATCTATCAAATACTTTTATGCTTTCTGTTATTAGTTATTGCCTACTCTCATATACTTTCTTTGTCCTCATTTCCTTTAACAATCTCCTGATAGCTTTCTTTTCAACCTGATGCCCAGCCAGTGAGAATACAGCCTTTTGCTCCCATTGTGACTTTTTTGCTACAAGTATCTTTCAAGTCTATATTTTTAAAGACTTCAACTTCATGATACCACTGTAAGAATCCACCAAGTGTCCTGAAAATCTTCACTATCTGTAACATACTATTTATCTGAACAGATTGGATTTTTCTTAATCGTGCTGCTTCAAGAGAAAGCTTTAGAAGTTATAGGCCTAACGCTACAAATAGACGAGCCTAGATAGGGCACCTTGGATGGTGTGAACCAGTTAGACCAAAGGATGTTTTACTGTACAACCTCATCCTATTACCGCAATTTTTGGTTTACCAATGTTAGATTCACAGCATTTATCTTCTTCAGCCCGTCGAATGATTGCATTTCTAACTCTGATGGCTAGAAGATCTATATTGTTGAATTGGAAAGAAATTGATCCTCCCACTGTATTTAATTGGTTCTCTCAAACTATGTTATGTTTAAATTTAGAAAAAATTAGAAGTGGTACTTTTGAGACTTCTATTAAATTTGAAAAGTTATGGAGACCATTTATTCAACATTTTCATATGATGTAATATGACCCTGTGCCAAGTACATTTGATTTCCCAGCTTTTAGCTTATGTATTTTGAGAGGACCAGAAGTGACGGCATTGATGAATACTTATTTTTGTGAGATATTATAAACAGCCCACTTTTTTTTTCCTTCTCTTTTGTTTGTTTTTTTTTTCTTTTGTAATACATTAGCTATAGTTATTAGATTAGATTAGTTAGTTTTGCATTATATAAATTTTTTTTTTGTTTTTTTTTCTTTCTTTTTTTCTGTTTTTTTTATATTATACATTATGAAATATTTAGATTTACTATGTCCATACATATATCTTATGGCTTATGTCTTGGTAAACTCATTTATATTGTAACTATTATGTATGTTTTTTTTTCATATGTAATGGAATGTGTATGTTGGTAATTTCTTTATCAATATATCATCTGTATTCTGTCCATATTATTAATATTAATAAAAAGATTTAGAAAGAAAGAAAAGGATGTTTTACTGTGCTGTATATGAATTCTACCTATGAAACTTACACTAAGTTCAAACTTGGTGAAAGATGACATGTCAATTACACAAACAGCCTCCTTGCAGCAAGTCACTTCTGCTCCAACAATGTCAAACCAATCAGGTTTGTAGAAGGTCTTCCTCTGATCCAACTGAAGCAAATCTGGAAAGATAAAAGGAGGAATTTCAGACAGAATTCAGAAACGTATGTGTATGAGAAACAGAAGCAAAAATGATTCATTCACCTGCCCAACAGCTTATCTGTCCCAACCCTCAAGCATCAGTTCCTCATAGCTCGTAGATGCCAGTGGGACACCCTAAGTAAATATTTGACCTAAGTAAAACAGGGGAACATGGACTAATCCTCTTAGAGGGATAAGAAGTGGAGAAAGTGAGTAATTTCAAGGTCCTAGGTGTCAATATCCATGAGGATCTAACCTGGTCTCAACATAATGATGAAGCTATAAAGAAAGCCAGACTGTCTGTATTTCATTAGGAGTTTGAGGAGATTTAGTTTGTCACCTAAAACACCCTCAGATGTACCATGGAAAACATTCTGATAGGCTGTATCACTGGTGGTGGTGGGGTCTACCACATAGGATTGAAAAAAGCTACAGAAAGTTCTAAAGTTAGTCAGCTTCATCATGAGTATTAGCCTCTTTTTTATCCATGACATTTTCAAGGGGCAATGCCTCAGAAAGGCAGTATCCATTATTAAAGACCCCCAGGGCATTCCCTTTACTTATTGTTACTATCAGGAAGGAGATACAGAAGCCTGAAGGTGCACATTCAGCGGTTCAGGAATAGCTGAATGTCCACATCGCTGAGAACCTCATGTCATCTGTATACACCAGTTATGTGGTGGAAAAAAGCACAACAGCACCTCTTTCACCTCTAATGGTTGAGGAAGTTTGGTATGGACCCCCAAATCCACACACACAACTGAGAGAATCCCGACCGGCTATGTTGCTGCCTGGTATGAGAACTGTACCACCCTTAATCACAGGATTCTGCAGAGTGGTGCAGACAGCCCAGCGCATCTGTAGTTGTGAATATCCCATGATTCAAGACATTTACAAAGACAGGTATGAAAAATGATAATGATTGATTGAGAGCATTGTGGGCAGTGGGAGAATCATCCCTCTTGTGTTTCTTGACCTTGTCACTTGAGATCCAGTGTCATGCACTTTGATCCAGCCCACGCCTTCATTAACCAGGTCCAACACTTGCCTTTATTGGATCTTGATCCTCCATACACAAGTCATCGGGTTTGTTGGGGTGTGGCCAGGGCTAATTGGGGTGTGCCTGGGGTTAGAGGGTGTGTGTGCCCCCTTGGACTTTACGATTAGGTTTGTGGGTAGGGCTGGTGGATGTATATATGGGGCTGGGAGAGATAACATTGTGGAGTTTAGTGTGGTGAGGTATGTGGGGCTATGGCAGATAGGGTAGTGTAGTAGAGCCACTTTAATCTGGTGCATCAACACGTACAAAAAAGCTGGATGAACTCAGCTGAAAGGAGCAGTCAACGGATGCTGCCCGACCTGCTGAGTTCATCCAGCTTTTTTGTACGTGTTGATTTGACCACAGCATCCGCAGTGTACCTTGTGTTAATCTGGTGCATGCCTGTCATTACCATTGGGGACCCAAGTTACCCCAACCACAATCTATTCCAGCTGCTATCATCTGGGAAATGGTACCACAGCATAAAAGCCAAGACCAACAGACTCCGGGACAGCTTCTTCCACCAGGCCATTAGACTGATTAACTCACACTAATTTGTGTGTATTTCTATGTTACATTGACTGTTCTATTTATTATAAATTACTATGATTGCACATTTAGACGGACATATAACGTAAAGATTTTTACTCGTGTATGTGAAGGACGTAAGAAATAAAGTCAATTCAATTCTTCCCCTCTCATCCGATTTCTAAATGGATGCTGAACCCATGAACACTACTTCACTTTATTTAAACAAAAGCAAATAATAAAATAATTAAACTTGTTTAATATACATACATTACCACAATTCATATCTGTTCTATATTTATCATCTATTGCATTGTATTGCTGGAGCTAAGTTAACAAATTTAACAAAATATGTGGTGATATTAAGCTTGATTCTGATTTTAAGTATGGCATCAAGAAACATTAGTTAAACCAAAGTCAAAAAGCATCAAAGGGGAAAACATTCCAATAGCTAGATCCATACCTCACACGATGAAAGATAGCAGTTGAACACAAGTCAATCATCCCAGCCTCAGGACAGCACTGCACAGGCAGTGTCTTAGATCCAACTAACTTTGACTGTTTCATCAACAACCTTCCTTCCATAAGGATGCAAGTGGGGACATTTGCTGAAGGTTGCATCATGTTTAATTCAGTTTACAACTCTTCAGTGAAGGATGCAGTTTGTGGAGGCATGTAGCAAGATTTAGACCACATTTGCTCATGGGTTGATAACTGGCAAGTGACATTTGTGCCACAAAATTGTCAGGCAATGACTATTTGACTAAGAAGTCTAACCAGTTAGCCCTGACATTCAGTACCACAACCTCACCTCTGAGATTCAATTCTTCAATGCATTTTTCAGCCATGGCTATGATTAACCCAGTAGTCCTGACAAAAGCCTAAACCGAGCATCTGTGAACAGTTAGTGGTTAGCAAGTGCTGCCTGATTGTACTTTTGACAATAATTTCCTTCACGTTGTTGTTAACTAATTGGGTAGTAACTATCTGGACTAAATTCAGCCATTTTGCGGACATGCAATTTTGCATGTTGATGGCAGTGGTGTAAATAGACTAGAATAATTTGCCTGGAAGTCAGAAGGGAGAGCTTCGATTGTACAGCTACTAGAATATGGTCAAGTCCTTTGTCCATTAGTGTACCCAGTAGTCTCAGCCATTAACTGGTATCATGTGGAATGAATCCAGTTGGCTCAACACTAGTTTGTGACAGTAGGGGTCTCAGGAAACAGCTGAGATAATTCGTCCATTCAACACTTTTGGCTACACCTCGATACAAATGATTCAGTGTAAATAAGTCTGGCTCGACACTCAGAAAGGGAGAGGGCAATCTTAAAGCCACTCTTTTTGTTTGCTGTTTCATTGTCTACTGTTCACAACTATAGTATAGGATTGCAGAGTTTTGATCTGCTCGGTTGGATGTGGGCTCATTTAGCCCTGTATACTGCATTCAGCCGTTTAACAGGTACAGCAATGTAGTGCAGCTTCACAGGTTGGCAATTTTTTTTTGTTATGTCCAGAGCCATTCCACTCATGACCTGCACTATTTGGAGTCAATCTCCCTTTTGATTATAATGGTAGGACACGGAACGTGCTGATCCACGAGGTTACAGATTGTGACAGTGTGCCTTTCTGTTGCTGATGGTCCACTGAAGCTCACAGCTGCCCTGATTTGAGCTTCCATTTCTGCATCTACTCTGCTTACCACAGTAAAACACGTCTGGAAAGAGGGTAGGGTTTTGTCTCTAGAATAAATTAATGGTAGCTACTTTTACCAATGCTTAGAATGGCAGATACATAGAATACAGATATGTGGATAAGAACAAGACTACAAAGGTAAATCCTTCACTTTGGTCAGCTGACAATCCGCAGCAAACTCAGGCAGCTACCTTTGCAGAAGAAAACTTAGATTAACTGAGACTGGGCTTCATTTGCATAATTATCATGATTAAAGTATGAAAAACCATTCTTCAACTTACAAATACAAGGTTCAAAAAACCATGAATGACTTGAACGGAGTGAATACTTCGAGTGGTGGGAGGGTTGGTAACTGGCCAAAAATCTCATGAGATCAGCAAAAGAACACAAGACGCAACAACTTAAAACGCTATTGTATTCAATAGCAGAAAACCTGAGAAGAGCAACTGGGGCAAAGATCATGGTACCATTTATTTACTTGTATGGAGAGAGTTGGTCAGTAGGTGTCTATTTAAATTGCTCCATAAAAGGACACAACTCTCAAACTTCCTATATTGCATTATTTACAATGCAAACAGAGCAAGAACATGTTTAGAGTGCAACTACAATAGATCATCTGGTGCAGCAACAGAAACTGCATTAGAGTTTAGCATTTAATATACAGTGGCGTGCAAAAGTTTGGGCACCCCTGGTCAAAATTTCTGTTACTGTGACTATTCAAGTAAAAGATGACCTGATTTCCAAAAGGCATAAAGTTAAAAATTACACATTTCTTTAATACTTTAAGCAAGATTACTTTTTTATTTCCATCTTTTACAATTTCAAAATAACAAAAAAGGAAAAGGGCCAGAAGCAAAAGTTTGGGTACTCTGCATGGTCAGTACTTAGTAACCCCCCCCCCCCTTTTGGCAAGTATCACAGCTTGTAAATGCTTTTGGTAGCAAGCTAAGCATCTTTCAATTCTTGTTTGGGGGATTTTCGCCCATTCTTCCTTGCAAAAGGCTTCGAGTTCTGTGAGATTCTTGGGCCGTCTTGCATGCACTGCTCTTTTGGGGTCTATTCACAGATTTTCGATGATGTTTAGGTCGGGGGACTGAGGCCGTGGCAAAACCTTCAACTTGCGCCTCTTGAGTTCGTCCACTGTGGATTTTGAGGTGTGTTTAGCATCATTATCTGTTGTACAAGCCATCCTCTTTTCATTGTCAGCTCTTCTTTTTTTTTTCATATACAGACGGTGTGACGTTTGCTTCCAGAATTTGCTGGTATTTAATTGAACTGATTCTGCCCTCTACAAGTGAAATGTTCCCCGTGCCACTGATTGTATTAAAAGTTCTATTTTAACTTCATCAGCCCACAGGACTTGTTTCTGAAATGCATCAGGCTTGTTTAGATGTTCCTTTGAACTTTTTGAATAGAACTTTTTGGCCGCAATGAGCATAGGTATGTTTGGAGAAAAAAGGGTGCAGAATTTCATGAAAAGAACACCTCTCCAACTGTTAAGCACAGGGGTGAATCAATCATGCTTTGGGCTGGTATTGCAGCCAGTGGCACGGGGAACATTTCACTGGTCCCCCATCATCGAAAATCTGTGGATAGACCTCAAAAGAGCAGTGCATGCAAGACGGCCCAAGAGTCTCACAGAACTAGAAGCCTTTTGCAAGGAAGAGTGGGCAAAAATCCCCCAAACAAGAATTGAAAGATTCTTAACTGGCTACGAAAAGCATTTACAAGCTGTGATACTTGCCAAAGGGGGTGTTACTAAGTACTGATCATGCAGGGTACCCAAACTTTTGCTTCAGGCCCTTTTCCTTTTCTGTTATTTTGAAACTGTAAAAGATAGAAATAAAAAAGTAATCTTGCTTAAAATATTAAACAAATGTGTCATCTTTAACTTTCAAACACGAGGAAATCCGCAGATGCTGGAAATTCAAACAACAACACACACAAAACGCTGGTAGAACACAGCAGGCTAGGCAGCATCTATAAGGAGAAACACTGTCGACGTTTCGGGCCGAGACCCTTCATCAGGACTAACCGAAAGGAAAGATAGTAAGAGATTTGAAAGATTTGCAATTTCAAATCTCTTACTATCTTTCCTTTCGGTTAGTCCTGATGAAGGGTCTCGGCCCGAAACGTCGACAGTGTTTCATCTTTAACTTTATGCCTTTTGGAAATCAGGTCATCTTTTACTCACTTAGCTATTCACAGTAACAGAAATTTTGACCAGGGGTGCCACTGTAGACATGCAATGTTAATATCATGTTACAGTTGAGCGGCTGCAGCTTTTATTACTCTCCACTTACTCAAAAGGGCATGTACATGTTTGAAATAGTTCATCTCTTGCAGTGGAAGTTGGAAAAGTGACAAGTGTTTAATTTGAAAACATTGGATGAGCTAGTGTTGAGCAAAAATGAAGAGCCAGGCATAATACCTTCAGGATTTAAAAATAGTAACCCAAGATTCAAAGATAACAATAAAACAAATAGACAAAGCTCTTTTCAGAACTGGGTCACATTGCATTTTGTCCGAAATGGTGCCAACTGGGACTTAGTGGTGAAGTCCGAAGAATACAGGTTCAAATACCATTCCAGAAACGTGAGCACAAGAGTTAGGCTAACACATCACTACAGTTGAATATACAAGATCCCAAAGGCAGAGTTCTAATGAACAGAGAACTTTCCTTGGTGTCTTGACAAAACTGCCTTTCACCCAACGCCACTAAAATAAACCAGCTCTTTATTGCTTTGATAATTCTACAAAACTGCTGCACACAAGTGCTGCACTTCATTACAAGAGTCCAATTAAAAACAACACTTTAAAAATCCTTAACTTTGAAGAATTCACTTTTGGATGAGCTAAGCAACTGAACATTTTATAGAACTGCAATTCATACTTAAACTACACTTCATATGGCCCATGCTGCAGAGTAAGATAGTAGGTTTCAGTGTAATTATCAATTTTGAATATCAACATTGACTACAGATCTACACTAGCTTCCTATTATTAATTAAAGCCACATTTAACAGCATCAGCATAGCATAGCATTATGTAGGTGAATGATTGATGTGCTCTCACCTTTCCCAGGAGGGACAAAATGCTTAGCTCTTTCAAAACCATGCTTTTCCATCCAGCGAGCACCCTGTGCATCCAAACGATCATACAAGGGAGACGTTCTGAGTTGTCGGCCAGTTTGGAAATCCCAGCGAGGAACCTTCAGTTCATACATTAGCGCTGCAATTGGAAAAGGGAAGTAAATGTGCAATGTTTCAACCAATACCTGACCCAAGGTAGACCACACAAGAATGACACCACAATTTACAACCACTGTAGCAGCAAACAGAAAGGCCTCTCAAGAGTTGGCGTTCCAAATAATGGGCAATTTAGTAAAACTGGTGCTCACCAAGACAGCAGACAAAACTGATCTAATTGACCACAAATTTGGTACAGCTTTTCCATCCTCAGCTGACAAGATTACACAGAAATCCGATTAGTAAAACTAGATTTTGATATCAAAATGGTGGTTACAGAACACACTAATTAGCACACTAGGTTTTGATTGCAGAATAAAATGATTCTGCATACTGTTAGTGAGTTTTTGGGTAGATGATTCATTTACACTTATGTGACTTTGGCAACCATAGAACATGACAGCACATAAACAGATCTTTTGGCTCTTCTTGGCTGTGCTGAATCATTTTTCTACCTAGTCCCACTGACCTGCACCTGGACCATATCCCTCCATACACCTCTCATCCACGTACCTGTCCAAGTATTTCTTAAATGTTAAAAATGAGCCTGCATTTATAACTTCATCTGGCAGCTCATTCCACACTCCCACCACACTCTGTGTGAAGAAGCCCCCCTAATGTTCCCTTTAAACTTTTCCCCCTTCACCCTCAACCCATGACCTCTGGTTTTTTTCTCCCCTAGCCTCAGTGGAAAAAGCCTGCTTGCACTCACTCTATCTATATTCATAATTTTATACACCTCTATCAAATCTCCCCTCATTCTTCTACGCTCCAGGGGATAAAGTCCTAATCTATTCAACCTTTCTCTGTAACTCAGTTTCTCAAGTCCCAGCAACATCCTTGAAAACCTTCTCTGTACTCTTTCAACCTTATTAACATCCTTCCTGTAATTTGGTGACTAAAACTGCACACAATACTCCAAAGTCGGCCTCACCAATGCCTTATACAACTTCACCATAGCATTCCAACTCTTGTACTCAATACTTTGATTTATAAAGGCCAATGTACCAAAAGCTCTCTTTACTACCCTATCTGCCTGTGACGCCACTTCTAGGGAATTTTATATCTATATTCCTAGATCCCTCTGTTCTACTGCACTCCTCAGTATCCTACCATTTATCTTGTATGTTCTACCTTGGTTTGTCCTTTCAAAGTGCAATACCTCACACTTGTCTGTATCAAACTCCATCTGCCATTTCTCAGCCCATTTTTCCAGCTGGTCCAGATCCCTCTGCAAGCTTTGAAAACCTTCCTCACTGTCCACTACACCTCCAATCCTTGTATCATCAGCAAATTTGCTGATCCAATTTACCACATTATCATCCAGATCATTGATATAGATGACAAATAACAATGGACCCAGCACTGATCCCTGTGACACACCACTAGTCACAGGCCTCCACTCAGAGTAGCAATCCTCCACTACCACTCTCTGGCTTCTTCCATTGAGCCAATGTCCAATCCAATTTACTACCTCGCCATGTATACCTAGGAAGCTTCAGTCGCTAACTAACCTCCCATGCAGGACCTGGTCAAAGGCCTTTATGAAGTCCATGTAGACAACATCCATTGCCTTCCCTTCATCCACTTTCCTGGTAATCTCCTCGAAAAGCTCTAATAGATCTGTTAAACATGACCTACCATGCACAAAGCTGTGTTGACTCTCCCTAATAAGTCCCTGTCCATCTAAATACTTGTATATCCTGTCTCTTAGTACTCCTTCTGATAATTTACCTACTACAGATGCCAAACTTACTGGCCCATAATTTCCCGGATTACTTTGAGCCTTTTTTAAACAATGGAATAACATGAGCTATCATCCAATCCTCCAGCACCTCACCCGTAGATACCGACATTTTAAATATATCTGTCAGGGCCCCTGCAATTTCAACACTAGTCTCCTTCAAGGTCCGAGGGAATACCCTGTCAGGTCCTGGGGATTTATCTATTCTGATTTGCCTCAAGATAGCAAGCATCTCCTCTTTTTCAATCTGTATAGGTTCCATGGCTTCACTACTTGTTTGCCTCATTTCCATTGACTCCATGCCAGTTTCATTCATAAATAGGTTTTCTGCGTCTGTATTTAAGATCTCCCCCCATTTCTTTTGGTTCCATTCATAGCCGACCACTCTGATCTTCAAGAGGACCAATTTTATCCCTTACTAACCTTTTGCTCTTAATATACCTGTAGAAGCTCTTTGGATTATCCTTCACCTTGACTGCCAAAGCTACCTCATGTCTTCTTTTAGCCCTCCTGATTTCTTCCTTAAGTGTTTTTTCACACTTTTTATACTCCTCAAGTACCTTATTTGCTCCCTGTTTCCTATACATGTCATACATCTCTCTTATTCAATATCTTATTCATTTTGCCTTTAATCCTGACGGGAACATACAAACTCTGCACTCTCAAAATTTTTCATTTGAAGGCTGCCCACTTACCAATGACATCCTTGGCAGAGAACAACCTGTACCAATCCACACTTTTTAGATCCTTTCTCATTTCTTCAAATTTGGCCTTTTTCCAGTTTAGAACCTCAACCCGAGGACCAGATCTATCTTTATCCATGATCAAGATGAAACTAATGGTGTAATGATCACTGGAACCAAAGCGTTCCCCTACACACACCCATCACCTGTCCTAACTCGTTTCCTCATAGAAGATCTAATATTGCATCCTCTCTAGTCAGTACCTCTACATATTGATTTAGAAAACTTTCCTGAACCCATTTTACAAACTCTAGCCCGTCTAGACCTTTAACAGTATGGGAGTCCCAATCAATATGTGGAAAATTAAAATCCCCTACTATCACAACTTTATGTTTCCGGCAGTTGCCTGCTATCTCTGCAGATTTGCTCCTCTAATTTTCGCTGACTATTGGGTGGTCCATAATACAACTCTATTAATATGGTCATACCTTTCCTGCTTCTCAGCTCCACCCATATGGCCTCAGTAAACAAGCCCTCTAATCTGTCCTACCTGAGCATTAATATGCTGTAACATTTTCCCTGACTAGCATTGCCACCTCTCCACCCTTCATTCCTCTGCCTCTACCACGTCTGAAACATCAGAACTCTGGAACATTAAGCTGCCAGTCCTGCCCCTCCTGTAGCCAAGTTTCACTAATGGCTACAATGTCATAATTCCACGAGTCAATCCACACCCTCAGCTCGTCAGCCTTCCCCACAATACTTCTTGCATTGAAATTGACACACCTCAGAACATTATTACCACCACACAGTATTTGTGATTTTGCATGAAACTTTAACATCATTTATTTTCACCCCCACTCCACTATCTACTCTATCCCCCTGCAAGTCTAGTTTAAACCCCTCCGAACAGCACTAACAAACCTCCCTGCAAGGATATTGGTCCCCCTGTAGTTCAGGTATAACCTGTCTCTCTTGTACAGGTCCTACCTGCCTCAGAAGAGGTCCCAATGATCCTGAAATCTGAAACCTGTCCCGTACACCAGTTCCTCAGCCACGTGTTCATCCTCCAGAGCATCCTATTCTTACCCTCACTGGCACATGGCACAGGTAGCAATCCTTCTTCTGTTCTTTGACGAAGTACTGTGGATGGAGTTCATAACAATGCATTTCCTAAAAGCTGTGAACTCACTTCACTGGTAACAACGCTGTTCCTAAAAGCTGTGAATACCGTAATACTAGCGCAGACGCTGCGGATGGAAGTGTGAAGTTTACAGGTAGTTTCGAAGACAGCATTATCTATACTTTGTAAATATGAATTGTCCTCTATGTTAGCACGTAAAATACCAAATAAATGTATTGTGGATTTAACTTGCATTCCTAAAAGCTGTGAATAACAGCCCAGACATATGGGCGTCAGGAGGAATGGATGAAGTCAGACGGTGTGATGTTTTGTATGTAGTTCAAAAGAAAGCATTGTCTATACTTGTAAATATGAATTGCCCTTTGTGTTCAGCAAAAAGATTATTGACCCCACATTGGGCTAGCAGACCTTTCCACAGAAAGCGCCTCTGTCTGTATGATGCCTGTTGAATCTGGTTTTGTTGAATAAAGAAGCTGCTTTGTATCTACCAGTAACTCTCTCTCTCCCCCCGGTGATTTCATTCACGTCACACCACATATGTCTAATTGAGTTAACGGTAAATTCACTTTCCTTTTTAAACAATGGGTACAAGCTATAACATAATTAAGTTCCTGAAATTTGGGTTTCAACACTGCCATATTCCATGTCACTATCTGCAGTTTCCTGTTACCACATTAACACAATCTGAATCTCTATATAGCAAACACAAGGAAATCTGCAGATGCTGGAAATTCAAACAACAACACACACAAAATGCTGGTGGAACGCAGCAGGCCAGGCAGCATCTATAGTGAGAAGCGATGTCGACGTTTTGGGCCAAGACCCTTCATCAGGACTAACCTGCTTTCAAGCATTTTTTTTTAAATCTTCTAACAAGGAGGGAGAAAACAGAATCTCCAGAGTAGGAAGGGTGATGATTGTGTTACCAGGGAAGCAGAAAGTGTAGATGGAAACTCAGTGCAATGTTGGAGTCACGGGAGCAGTGGGACATTTCACATTAGTGGGCGGGGCAGCAGAGCTGACTGACTCAGTCTACTGCAGTTCTTCTTCCTGTGAGCAAGAGAAACTGAACAGAATTCTGGAATTCAGTGTGTGTGAATAACAGCCAGGACCCAGGGAATTACACCACCCCATTTCCCTTGCAGCAAGACTACAACACAGCAGCACACCATGCTCAACTTCCTCACCCGAGATTTGTCAGCCTGTATGAAAAGCAAATGGCCTCCAAACCGCATCACCATTACAAGTTTGTGTTTTCAAACACACTTCATTTAAACATCAACTATCTGCGGACTTACGCATCACTTCCATGACACGATGTCGAAGGAATGTGCGGCTGCTCTGGAGCACTCCAAAGCGTTTGATGTCTAATGGCCAAACATTTGCTGAGGGGTATCCATAAACCATCCATTCAGCCAAGAATCTGCAGAATAAAAGAAAACATTGGGTCAAATAATAGAAATAGAAGCAATAGAAATTTAGCTGCTGAAGGACAGCAGTAACAATTGTTTCTTGTACACAACTTCCAAAGTTTATTTCCACTGAAGTAATATCAAAATTGATGAAGTAGTTGTCAACCAAGTTGCATGCTGAGCAATATTTATCTTTCCATCCTAAGTCACCAACAGATAGTGACCCACAGATAAACCCAACAGTATTCATCACAACAGTACAGTGGTAAAAATATTCATAAAGCATTATGCTTTAGTCTTTAACCTAAGTGAATGTTAGAACTGAATGTTAGGATTCACTGAAGGTACCAATAATACAACATGCTTGGGACTTTGATGGTGTTTCACGAGCAGATTTTCCCGACTAAAGGATATTATTGCAATCAATACCAAAACCACTTTTGTTTTACATGTAACACAGCAGTATAATAAATTTTCCGGTGAGCTGAAATGTGAAATACACCAGTATACTTCGCACCCCAGCTCAGCCACAATCTATCCATGTTCCTTTCCTTCATTCTTCAAGCTAGGTTCCAGTTGTGCATCTAGCTCACAGGGCAAATCCTGGGCCCATCCACACTCCCTGCCCCTCCTCTGGCTACACCTCAAACCCAGTTCACAAGCCAGACTAATGAATGAGCCTCATGCCAGAACATCAGAATTTTTGAACAATGAATGACTGGAGTTTTAACATACCTGTAACCAAGGGAACCTGGTTAAATAAGGACACAGATGAGTTCTTACTCTGTGTTGTGCCTATTGTCAGTTTCTACAAGACATGAATAGAAAAAAGTTTGTAGGGATATAGATTAAACACAGACCAATGGGACAAGCTCAGGTAGGCAACTTGAGCAGATGGATTAGTTGGGTCAAAGGGCCTGTTTAAGTGCTGTGTAGCCCCTGATGATTCTATAAACATCAACTAGCTCTCAACAATCTTCAACTAAACAAAATAAATTGACTGAGCACTGGAAACTTGACAAGTTATGCACAGTATTAAAGTGGACTCGACATGTAAACTAGAGGAGGAAAACAAAATTACTTGTAGGTGAGGATGGCCGTGAATGTTCATTTCATCGATACACACAGCAAACACTGCGAGGGAATTTGTCCCTTTAGAACAGAAATGAGCAGGAATTTCTTTAGCTGAAGTGTGTTGAATCTGTGGAACTGGTTGCCACAGTTGGCTGTGGAAGCTAAAAAATTTGGTATATTTGAAATGGGGGTTGATAGGGTCTTGATTAGACAGGCGTCAAAGGTTATGGGGAGAAAGCAGCAGAATGGGGTTCAGTGGGAAAATAAATCAGCCATGATAGAAAGTGGAGTGACCTACATCTGCTCCTATGTGGAACACCTTGTGCAGCCCTTATCGCACAGGATTAGTTGCTGCACTCTTTGCGAAAATTAAACTACAGAGTACTACACTAGGTGCAAGTATGCCATCAGAAGATTCTAGGTATCAGAAGGAGGCAGTGAATAGAAACCACATACTTCTGGAGGTAAGATTTGTTTTCTAACAGAAAAAACAATATGTACAAAATATTTACATGAGCATGAACAATTCAAAATTCTAACATTTTGTTTAGTTTCCAAATCTTAGATATCAAAACAAATTTCTTTTTAATTAGAATCAGTGAGATTCCTCTATTACTCTAATCTCTCTCTAATTAGATCTCATGTAATTCCCTATTTAAAAGTTTACAGACTAAATGTTCCTTTTTATTTATCCTAGTTAGTTAGAAAACCAAATATAATTCCCATTCTTAAGTATTCTAGTTAACTTCAAGTTCAGTTCCAGGCAGTATATCTACAAGTTTAAATTCAAATTCAAAAGTTATATGTGGCATGTGGCCAAGTGGTTAAGGTGTTGGACTAGTTGTGTTGAAGGTTGTGAGTTCGAGCCCCAGCTGAAGTAGGGGGGGGAGGGGGGGGGTTCTAAGTCACTTCATGCCACAGAAACCAGCATAAGCACCAGTCTGAGGAGCCTATAAGACTTTAACTTTTTAAAATTTAAATTATATTTAAACAGTTTAACGCCTTTCACGACAATTCTCCAACATCATAACTTTTAAACAAAGTAAATCTCATTCAGTAACTTATCAAAGTTCTTGCAGGAAATCAAATTCAGATTCTTTGAATGAAAATAAACTTATACATCCAACCATATTAATTAAATCCACTGCGTCATGAAACAATTTGTTCCCACACTGATTCTAGTCTTGGGAAGCTCGGCATCTTCTTTCTTGGTTCATTGGAATGAAATTGTTTATTATCCACAGCAAGTCAATTCACAAACTTGTACAAAAACTCGACCAAATCCCTTGGTATAATCTCACAGAACTAACTCCCGACTACACAGTAGGGAAACTTGGGACACTCATCTCTACTGATACTGTCTTGTTAAAGCTGCTGCATGTTATCACTATTGTCTCTCCTCCAGAGGTTTCACCAAGGTTTTCAAGTTAGTAGGGTAAAGATACTCAATACTAATTCTACTCTTATCCACGCCTGTTCTCACATAGCATTTTTTTTTCAAATTCTGTCTTCCTTTCAAAAAAAAAAAATCGGTAAACCTTGTTTCATCCCTCTGCAGGCGGAGCTTTCTAACATTACAACTTTGGGTTTAATTAACCTGGATTATGTCTTATGGAATTGGCTCAGCTGGTAGAGCTACTGCCTTGTATCAAAGAGCTAGATTCAATTCTAACCTCAGGCATAGTCTGTGTTGTTTTTGCATATTCTCTCTGCGACTGTGTGGCTTCCTTGCATATCACAAAGACAAGAGTTAGTAGTTAACTGGCCAGAACCAGGGAGATAGTTGATGAGACTATGGGAAGAATTAAAAAATGAGATAAACATAAAAGGCTGGTTGACTGTTGACATAAACACAGTGGCTGAAAAAGCACAGAACCCTGTTTTCGTGCTTTATCTCTCTGTGGCAATATGATAACACTTCTCTCACCTGCCCAAGATCCAGAACATGTGTGGCAAGTGGAAAGGTTAAATAAAGGAATCACCTAATGCTTTACTTTAAAATAAACCCAACATCCCTTGCCCCGCTGCAAGGCCTCCCAGTTATGCCCAGAGTGTTCTGAGAGCATGCTCCTCATTTCCACTCACTTTCCTGCTCCACCAGCAAAGGATGAGCCACAGGAGTTCATTCCCGCCAGCACAAAATAGTTCCTCACGGTTGCTGACTCTCCCATGATGCATCTCATGTCAGCAGTGAAGGACTCTGGACAGTTCACCAGCCGCAGGATCTCTGTGGTGTCCAAGGAGGGCATCCGCCGCAGCAATGCGCTCAGCAGTGGCTCTAAGAACACAGGACAGTCATATCAATACATCAGAACAAGCACATCCATCCAACTCTGTGCTTCTGGTTTGCGATGGTCGAGAGCCCCACATTACTCATGATCAGTGACTTTTGCACTCCCCTCTCACAGAGCCATTTTTTGCATCCTCCACCTCGGTGCACCCTCTTTCTTAGATTATAACAGTACCCTGCCCCCAAGAAGCCATTTCTCAAGTGAATATTATTAAGCTCAGTACTCCCCTCAAATGTCCAATTTCTGCTGAGTTTTAAAATTCGCATAAATCAACCAATCACAATGTTGTAGGTACAACTACATATAGTAGCCTTGAAAGGGAAGGTAATCCATTTACTTCAGGTGGGAAAAATCTGAGGTCATCCATTTTGAAAGAAAAAAGTCTGGAAGGCCAGGTACTCTAAAGTGGTGGTGGTGGTGTTCAAAGGGACCTGGGTACTCCTGTACACAAATCACTGAAATTTCACATACGGCTATAGGAAGCAATTACATTTAGACCTAGTAAGAAACGCTCAGAGTAACTCTATAGGCTTGATCTCACACCCAGGGAGAAACAGAGGGAATGTCAAGAGGCTCCTGACTCAAGATGCTAGCTGTGTGTAGTTTACAAATTGTCCTTATTAATTCTCCATTGCAGGTGGGGAACAAGAGAATCAAGGACTGATGGACAGAGAGAATTGATTAAAATAGGGAATGGGTCTGATGGGATTGTTCTCCGAATTGTCATGGATCCAATAACCTGACTGACTCATGGGATGGGAGATGGTGATGATGGAGTTCTTGCAATGAGAGAAGGTTAGACCTCCTGGGAAGTGAATCTCTGGAATTCTCTGTCCAAGAGACCTATGGTGGCTTAGCTACTTAGTACACAAGACAGAAAGCATCAGTTTGAATACGAGGAAAACCAGGAGTATGGGGTAATGACACAGAGCTGGGATATCAGATAGGATCTTGTTGAACAGAGGAAGAAATACCTTAGCCTATTGTCCTACTTCTACTTTGATATAACCCTAATATGTGGGCAGTACATTCATTCTCTGTTGGATTGAAAAAAGCTCTGAGCATAATTGTCAACAATCTTAACACCTGCTTGACAATCTAATGATTTTTTAAACATCAATTATAAATGACTTTCATCTTTTTCCAGTAGGGTTAAACAAGCACATAAGATTATAAAACTGATATAATTGCTGCCTGACAGCTGAGTTCCTCCAGTATTTTGTGTGCATTGCCATACACACACCTCAACATGCCTAACTCAAGCACTACATCAAGCATGCTCGACCGTTGTTTTCCACTTTC
Organism: Hypanus sabinus; assembly: GCF_030144855.1. Lineage (NCBI taxonomy): Eukaryota > Metazoa > Chordata > Chondrichthyes > Myliobatiformes > Dasyatidae > Hypanus > Hypanus sabinus. Next base: position 16,074,810 of record NC_082722.1, on the reverse strand, counting down.
CATTCACTATACTTGCCCATCTGGCTCCCACTCAGTTCCCATCACCCCAGCTCTCCCCAACTCCCAGCTATATACCATAGTGATCCCAATCTTCACGCATGTTCTGGAATTCAAGCTGGTTCTTGCCCTCTGTAAAAATAGGTTTGGGGTTCTTTTCAAAACCCCCAGACAGCACACCACCCTGCCAGTTGCGGATATAGATCCTACCATCAAGATCCACGATCACTGGAAGAGAAAGAACAGGAAAGCTGATCAGAAAACTCCATGGAATGTTAGGGGAAGGGAAAATTTAAAATAGTGTAGATGAGAACTTGGACAAAACAACAACATAAATGACAACTTTGAAAAAAATGTCCTGTACAAATTTCTACTGTTTAGAGCTGTTGAGAAACTTGTTTAATAGTGGAGACACATTGGCTAGTCTGGTGAGCACTGGTGCTCCCTCGGGCTGTGTGCTCAGCCTGTTGCTGATGCATGACTGCACTGCTCGATTTAGTTCAATCTGAGTCATCAATCTACTGATGACACAGTGGTTGGCCTCATCATCAACAAGGACAAGATGGCGTACAGAGTGGAGATAGAGTGGCTGGTAGAACGATATGAGCAAATTAACTTGAGTCTCAATGTGGACAAGAGCAAAGAGATAATTAAGGACTTTAGGAAGGTGCAGGCTGACCATTCCTTACTGCGTGTACACAGCTCCTGCACGAAGAGAGCTAGAAGCACCAAGTTTCTGAGAGTGAACTTAACAGATAATCTCAACTGGTCCTTCAACACCATCTCTTTGGTCAAGAAAGCACAGCAGCATCTCCACTTCTTGAGGAGATTGGGGGAAGTGAGGCTCTGCCCCCCCCACCCCTCTAACCAATTTTTACAGGAGCACTGAGTACCCAGAACAGCTGCATCACCAACTTGTATGGGCATTGTAAGGCATCTGACCACAGGTCCTGTGAAGACCGCTGAGAGGATCATTGGGGTCTCTCTTCCACCCATCAGATATTTATCAGGAGCGTTGCATAAGCAAGGCCCTCAGTATTGTCAATTATCCCTCCCATTCATCTAACAATCTCTTTGACCGCCCCCACTACCATCAGCCGGGAGATCCTGTAGCATTAGGACAAGAACTGTTAGAACAGGAAACAGCTTCTTCCCCCAGGCGGTTAAAATTACTAAATTCCCTACCACCACCCAGGTCTCATCATGAATGAAACATCCGTAAACATACTGTTTACTTCTAACTTGTGTTGTAAATGCACCTTATTATTTGTTAATTTACTAGTAGTAATATTATTTTGTGTTACGTATGTGAGTTATATGTAGTGTGTTGTGTACCTTGATCTGAAGGAACATTGTTTCATTTGGTGGTATACGTGTGTACATGTTGAATGACAATAACATGTATACATAATGCAACTTAAAAGACTACGAAATCCACAACTGCAGCAGGAAAATGGAAACAGCATCACCTGCAGGTCGCTCTCTTTGTCGCACACCATCCTGATTGGGAATTTGATGAACTGTTCATCAAATATTTAAATATCTAAATATCTAACTAGGCACATGAATTGCACAGCTATTACAGCTGCTGTCTCACAGCTCTGGCAGCCAGGAGTTTGCATGCTCTCCCTGTAGTGCAAGGACCTCTCCCTACAACATAAAGGCATATGAGTAAATTGCATATATTGTGGGGTTACTGGAAATATGAGCAAATTTTATAAAAATGGGAGAAATCTAATTGGAAATTTGATGATCAGCATAGAACTAAAAGTTATACAATGAATTGGCTCAAAGGTCCTGTGTCTGTGCTGTATCAGAGGAAGGTTGAAGGAGGCTTTTGAGATACTAACCTTCATTAGCTGCAGCATAGACGACAAGAATAAGGAGGTTATGAAACGTTTGGTTAGGCCATAACTGATGTCAGGGTGGATTTCTAGTCACAAACTATAGGAAGAACATCATTACATGTAGTGTATATGGATTTCAGCAAGGCATTTGACAAGGTACCCCATGCAAGACTTATTGAGAAAGTAAGGAAGCATGGGACCCAAGGGGACATTGCTTTGGGGATCCAGAACTGGCTTGCCCACAGTAAGCAAACAGTAATTGTAGATGGGTCATATTCTGTATGGAGGTTGGTGACCAGTGGTGAGCCTCAGGAATCTGTGCTGAGACCCCTACTCTTGGTCATTTTTATAAATGACCTGGATGAGGAAGTGGAGGGATGAGTTGGTAAATTTGCTGACACAAAGGTTGGAGGTGTTGTAGTGTGGAGGGCTTCAGAGGTTACAGTGGGATATTGATCGGATGCAAAACTGGGCTGAGATGTGGCAGATGGAGTTCAACCCAAATAAGTGTGAGGTGGTTCATTTTGATAGATCAGATATAATAGCAGAATATAGTATTAATGGTAAGACTCTTGAAAGTGTGAAAGATCAGAGGGATCTTGGGGTCCGAGTCCATAGGGCCCTCAAAGCTGCTATGCAGGTTGACTCTGTGGTTAAGAAAGCATATGGTGCATTGGCCTTCATCTATCATGGGACTGAGTTTAGGAGGCAAGAGGTAATGTTGCAGCTATATAGGAACCTGGTCAGACCCCATGGACTACTGTGCTCAATTCTGGTCGCCTCACGACAGAAAGTATGTGGAAATCATAGAAAGGGTGCAGAGGAGATTATGAGGATATTGCCTGGATTGGGGAGCATGCCTTATGAGAATAGGTTGAGTGAACTTGGCTTTTTTCCTTGGAGTGACAGAGGATGAGAAGTGACCTGATAGAGGTGTACAAGATGATTAGAGGCACTGATCGTGTGGATAGTCAGAGGCTTTTTCCCCAGGGCTGAAATGGCTAGCATGAGAGGGCATAGTTTTAAGGTGTTTTTGGAAGTAGGTACAGAGATGTCAGCGGTAAGTTTATTTTATGCAGAGTGTGATGAGTGCGTGGAATGGAGACAGATACGATAGCATCGTTTAAGAGAGTCCTGGATAGGTACATGGAGCTTACAAAAATAGAGGGCTATGGGTAAGCATAGGTAATTTCTAAGGTAAGGACATGTTCGGCACAGCTTTATGGGCTGAAGGGCCTGTATTGTGCTGTAGGTTTTTTGTGTCACACTGAGTAAGTGCAGAGAATCATAATGTTTTAGTTATAATGGGATACAAGATGGGCTGTTTTTTTTTTGCAGAGGTGGTCCTGACTGAGGAATGCATAATTATGAGGGACATAGGAGGGATAGACAGTAGAAAATTTTTCCCCATAATGGGTGTCAAAAACTAGAAAACATCAGTTTAAGTTTGACACAATCGCACTTAACATCAACAACGGGATTAAGGTTGGTGGGGGGGAGGGGGTTGGGAAAGAGGAGGGATAAGTGGGTTAGAGGGGGGGCCAGGAGAGGCTTCTTTTCACCCAGAGGGTAGTTGGAGTACAGATCACACTGCCTGATTGGGGTGAAAGCAGGTAGTCTCATAACATTAAGGCAACACCTAACACTTGAATCAGCAACGTACAGTAATCTGGGAACCAGGTATTAGTAAATGGGATTATTAGGTAATTGATGGTTCGCATGGATGTGGTAGACTGAAGGAATAGTTTCTATACTGTGCGACTATTACTCTATAAAGGCTATTTCAGAGCTTGGTAAAAGGCAATAAACAGCAGACTTATTTTAAGAATACCACAACTAATACAAGTGTTTCTCTTTTGTCCAATACAGCAGGAAAAATGCAAGTGTTGCACTGCACCATTTTGTAAACCCACTGCGCATCAGTGAAATATAGATTGGACAAGCTCACTGTCAACAACTCAAACTGGAATTACCCCTTACAGGTAAAAAGGAAAGCACTTCCTTTAAAAGGAAGTTCTTATGGAGTTGTTCTTTCCTCACACTGCAGTAGGCAGCAGCCCACTTTCCTGTGGTTGCTCCAAGCTGATGTGATCCCCTCAGTGTAACAGACCTTCAGTTGTATTTTGCTGCAGGAAAAATGTCCGCAAAAGTTTCAACTTCCAACTGCAGCACCTTAAGCAGAGTTATTTTCAACTCAGCTCCAGTAGAACCACAAATTGGTCTTTCCTTTAAGAAAATAATGAAAGAAAAGAAGTTTTTCATTTGGCCAATAGGTTTTCCTAGGTTAAATTGCTGGTGCTTGTCTTAGGTGTAACATAAGATGTTGACTCCAATAGTTTGATAAACACAAGAACTTGATTCATCTTTTATTGTGCATTTCAGTCCAGCTAATTGGTTCAGATTTGGCCCGTACACCCAGAACTGAAGAGCTTGAGTTTATGAGGAGAGACTGGATAGGACATAGCTTGTTTTCCTGAAGTGTAGGATATGGACTGGGGAGGAATGTAAAATCAAGAGGGGCATTGGCAAGGTAAATATTCAGTCTTTTCCACAGAGTAGGAGAGTCTAAAACTAAACAGCATATTGAAAGCAAGAGAGAAAATATTTTAAAAAGACCTGAGGGGTAACTTTGCTTCTTTTTAAAAACACACAGAAGATGGAGGCATATGGAATGAGCTGCCAGATAAAATGGTGGAGGTGGGTACAATTACAATATTTTAAATTCATTTGAACAGGTACACGGAGAGAAGTTTAGAAGAATACATGCAAATTGAACCAGCTAAGTTGAACAACTTGGTCAGCATGGATGAATTGGGTATTATGTACTGTATAATTCTATGACCCCTTAGGATATAATGTTGAGGCTTTATAAAGCACTGGCAAGGCCTCACTTGGAGTACTGTGAGCAGATTTAGGCTCCTTATTTAAGAAAGGATATGCTGACATTTAAGGCTCACAAAAATGATTCTGGGATTGAAAAGCTTGTCATATGAGGAGTGTTTGATGGCTTTGGGCCTGCATTCACTAGAATTCAGAAGAATGAGGGTGACCTCTTTGAAACCTATCGAATGTTGAATGGCATTGATACTGAGTGGATGTGGAAGGAATGGTTCCTATGGTGAGACCAAAGGACAGCCTCAGAATAGAGGGACATCCTTTTAGAATGGAGATAAGAAGGAATTTCTTTAGTCAGAGAGTGGTGAATCTGTGGAATATGTTGCCACAGGCAGCTGTGGAGGCAAAATCATTGGATGTATTCAAGGCAGAGGTTAACAGATTCTTGATTAGTCAAGGCATGAAGGAATACAGGGAGAAGGCAGGAGATCATAAGATGATGAGAGGCATTGATCATGTGGATAGTCAGAGGCTTTTTCCCAGGGCTGAAATGGTTGCCAGAAAAGGACACATGTTTAAGGTGCTGGGGAGTAGGTAAAGAGGAGATGTCAGGGGTAAGTTTTTTACTCAGAGAGTGGTGAGTATGTGGAATGGGCTGACGGCAACGGTGATGGTGATGGATACAAAAGGGTCTTTTAAGAGTCTTTTAGATAGGTACATGAAGCTTAGAAAAATAGAGACCTATAGGTAAGCCTAGTAATTTCTAAGGTAGGGACATGTTCGGCACAACTTTGTGGGCTGAAGGACTTTGTGGGCCGAGAGGAAAATGGATCAGCCATGATGAAATGGTGGAACAGACTTGATGGGCTAATTCTGCTCCTACATTTTATGGTCTTAACTACAACTATCAGACAACCAACAGAAACAATTATTTCTCTGGTCTTGTGTAAACAGGTGGTATAAATCAGATATTTATGGTTCTATTCTTAATGAGATTTTAATTAACTAATTTTTAAGGATTTAGTTGGTGGTGCTTTAAATATTATACACTATACATCATCTGTTCTAACAGTAGTTTGTCCTGAAACATGATCCCAAGCTTCAAGAATACATACAGGATGAAAATTTAATTACAGTGTGAAGTTAACAGCCTACCTGGTGAGTCAAGGGGTAGTGCCTGTTTGAGGGGTCGTGTCACCAGGTAAAAGTGCTCACAGGGATGCAACGGGACAGATACCGACTCGGCACTTGCTAAACCAAGCTCATACGCCCACTAGCCAAAGACAAAGTCAAAAATACCGTACAATGTTAGCTTCAGACATTTTACTCACAAAAGCTAGACTCCAAGTATCTCAGCCAACTTACTCTTTAAGACACCCAACAACCAATTGAAGTCAAAGTCTAATATTGAAACAAATTGCTCTAACATCAATTAACAAATGGAGCAATCCATGAGCACCGTTGATTGCAGTCCAATTATGTACATGATAAAAGCATTTAATTTACGACTGAGAATTAGGATGAAATCCAAATCTGTTATATTCTGCAGCAGAGGGAGTCAGATATAAAGGGGAGAGTCTCTTACCATCCATCCATGTAACATTTAATCTTTAATCCTTGAAGCATCTGCTCCATGAGCTCAGGTTGGCCTTCCAGGCACTAAAGGCCACTATCAATACAGATCTTCAAGCTACTTTGCATCAAGAAAAGCAACTGCATTCAACTGCATTTTAAAGGTAGAGGTGTAGAAAACTCAGGAATCTTCACAGGTCTGCCCCAGGTTACATGAGCGTTCTGTTCTGAGAACTGTTCATAACCTGAATGGTCCAAAGGTCAGAAATGCAGCTGCCCAGCAATTTATTTAAATAAAAACAATGGCCAACCAACAGCAATTGGGTGTCTTAACCACAGCGTTTATCTCAAATTATAAAAATATTCAACAACCCCTACAAATTAAATGACCTGGTGAGAGATTTATATTAATTAAAAGAAACTTTAATAGAATGTGTTAGACGGGGTGGAGTTTCAAGATGGCGACGTAAGCATCTGCCTTTTAGGCGCTCTTTATTTTTTCAACTATAATCACCCTTTAATCAAATCTTTTCGAACTTAATCATATGAGTTGCTACTTCTGATCAACTCTTTTTTGATCTAATCTTGTCAAACTTAAAATGGCTACAAGTAAGAAATCGGCTAAGGATCCTTTATCTATCGACACAGTCGCTAACCTTCTGGATTCTAAACTTGCGGGTTTAGAAGGCAGACTAGAAGGTAAATTGGATAGTAAACTGTCAAGTTTGGAAAAAAGGCTTACCACGAAAATATCTGATCTTGAAGGAGTTGTTAGATCGCTTGAAATTAAGTTTCAATCGCAGGCGTTAGATGTTCAGCGGCATGAAAATAAGATCACGACTCTTGAACAATCAATTTGTGAAAAAGCACGTACAATTGAAGTGTTGGAGAAGAAGATAGAGTCAACTGCTAAAACTTTGGATCAGTATAAGTTTAAAATTACTGATCTTGAAAATCGATCTCGCAGACAGAATTTGCGCATCATCGGATTTCCCGAAAAAGTTGAGTCCGGTGATTTAACTGAATTTTTCTCTAAATTACTGTGGGAAATTTTCGGTGATGAAGGTTTGCAAACTAAACCTGTTATCGATCGCGCTCACAGAGTTGCGAGGTTTTCGTCTACGACTGATAAACCACGAGTGGTGATTGTTCGCCTTCATTATCCTCGTGAGAAAGAGCTTCTAATTCGATTAGCTCGTAAAAAAGGTATGATCTCTTACAAAACCAATTCATTTCGAATTGTTGAGGATTATTCTTATGAAGTAATGAGAGCCAGAATTGCTTTTAAACCAGTGATGGCAGAGATTCACTCGATTGGACTTAAACAAGCTTTAATGTATCCAGCGAAGCTTAGAATTGTGCTGAACGACAGCAGTCAACGATTTTTCAACACTCCGGAAGAAGCGAAGAAATTTGTTGAAGAGTATCGATCCTCTAGTGCAACTTGAACTATGAGTTACATTGAAGATTTTTTTGGAGAGAGGATGCTATTTCATTTTAAGTTTTAACCCATGAAGTTGGGTTATAACTTCTTATCCTGATCTATGGGTCTGGGTTTTTTTTTACTACTATTATCATTGCTTATAGATGCTGTTTTAATTTTTATAATATCCTTTTTTATACATGTTTGTATTTTGTAATAATGAATTATTTTTTCAAAATGTCGTTTCTTCTTCCCATAAGTCTTTGCTTTTTATAAGCGTTTATTTGCTTGCCTATATTTAGAAATGGAACAAATGTTTTGAATTCTTTTTTTAGTCTTTTTTTTATATATGCTGTAGTGTCTATTAAATCTTTTTTTTTAAATTCTATTTTGATAACTCTTTTTTACTAAATTTTCTTATTAGATTGCTGAACTTATATTCATATTTTGTAATATAGCTTTTTCAAAATGTCGTTTCTTCTTCCCATAAGTCTTTGCTTTTGAAACGTCATCTTTGTATTTGAATATGGAATTTTTTCTTTTAAAGGTATATTACACTTTTAAATTTTAATGTTCATTTTTTTTTATTAATGATTTTTTGTTTTACTATTTTAGTTTTTTTTTTAACCTGACTGATATATATATATATATATATATTTTTTTTTTGCAACTCTATATTTTAATTTGGGTGTTATATAGTTTTTTTTAAAAAAAAATCTTCTTATGGAGCTGCCATCTTGAAATGGGGGTAATATTAGTATTAGTTTATGCGCCTGCCGCTTGGCTTTCTTTCAAAGGGTGGGGGGAGGGATCTTTTCTCACGCTTTTGCTTTTTATTTTTTTGCTTTTAGTTTATGGGCCGACTTTAAATTATTAATATTGTTGAGGTGTCATGATCTCCGGTTGCTCCTGAATCAATTTTCCTTCTTCCTAAATTGTGGGTTATGTGTCTTTTTAACCTTTTATGATACACACAATTAATATTGGTATGATGGATAAATCTATTAACTTTATCTCGTGGAATACTAATGGTTTAAATCATCCGATTAAACGTAAAAAAATATTTAAAGTATTCCACAGATTGAACGCTAATATTATTTTTGCACAAGAGACCCATATTAGGAGGGAGGATAATCAACGTTTTTTTAGGTTCTGGAAGGGTCAACAATTTCACTCGAATTGTACCGCTAAAATTAGGGGTGTGTCTATTTTTATAGACCCCTCAATTTCGTTTACACATTATGAAGTTATTTCTGATCCACAGGGTAGATTTTTGTTGATAACTGGTTCACTTTTTAATCGGAAAGTTGTTCTAGTTAATATTTATGCTCCAAACTTTGATTGCCCTGAATTTTTTAAACGTTTATTTACTTCCCTTCCTAACTTGAATGAATATATGTTGATAATGGGTGGAGACTTTAATTGTTGTTTGAATCCTTCGATGGATAGATCTAAACCTGTTCGAACTCTTCCGAATAGATCAGCTTTACTTATTAATTCTTTTATGGTCGATTCTGGAATTACTGAAATATGGCGGTTTTTGAACCCTAAAGATAAAGAATTTTCATTTTTTTCACATGTATATCATAGTTATTCTAGAATTGATTATTTCCTTATTGATCATCGTTTATTAACAGATGTTATTGATTGTAAATATGATTCTATTGCTATTTCGGATCATGCACCTTTGAAGTTATCTATCAAGATTCCGGACTCTTCTATTAATACTAGATCTTGGAGACTTAATGCTACTTTGCTTCAAGATCCAGAATTTATTACCTTCATAAAACAACAAATTGACTTATTTTTTTCAACAAACTATACCGAAGAGATTGACAGAGGAATACTTTGGGACTCTTTCAAGGCTTTTATTCGTGGACAAATTATCTCATATTCCGCTGGTAAAAGAAAACAAAGATATTCAGATATAGCTTTATTGGTGGATAAAATTAAAGAAATTGATAAGATTTATTCCGTTACTCCTACCAAAGAACTTTATAAGAAGATAGTTGAGCTTCAAATGGAACATAGTTTATTATTATCTTCTTCAATTGAGAATCAATTAATTAAGACCAGGGCTCAATTTTATATTCATAGTGATCGAACTGGTAAATTGTTAGCTAATCAATTAAAAGCTATTTCGACTAAGCGACAAATTATTAAAATTCGTAAACAAGACGGTAATTTAACTACTGATTATAAAGAAATCAATAACACTTTTCAAGATTTTTATAAATCTTTATATCAATCAGAATTTGATGGTGACCAGTCTATGATGGATAATTTTTTTAATAACTTGAATATTCCTAAACTGATAGATGAAGATTATAGCTTGCTTGATGCTCCTATCTCTATGGATGAAATAAGAGAGGCTATCTCATCAATGAATTCAGGGAAAGCTCCTGGTCCTGATGGTTTTATTGTAGAATTTTTTAAAACTTTCTCTTTATTGCTTTCTCCTTGGCTATGTGAAATCTTTAATGATGCGTTTGTTAAGAAGAGATTACCTCAATCTTTTTATGAAGCTACTATTTCTCTAATTCTTAAAAAAGATAAAGATCCTACTTTATGTGCATCTTATCGCCCTATATCATTATTAAATGTAGACTCTAAGATTCTTACAAAAATTTTAGCCATTAGATCAGAAAAGGTACTATCACAGATTATTTCAGAAGATCAAACTGGTTTTATTAGGAATCGGTATTCCTTTTTTAATATTAGAAAATTAATTAACATAATTTATACTTCATCACCTACAACCCCAGAATGTGTTATCTCATTAGATGCTGAAAAAGCTTTTGATAGAGTTGAATGGACATACTTATTTAATGCATTGAGAAACTTTAATTTTAGTCCTAATTTTATATCATGGATTAAATTAATATATTATAAACCTGTTGCTTCTGTTCTTACAAATAATTATAGATCCTCTTTTTTTCAATTATCTCGTGGTATGAGACAAGGTTGTCCTTTAAGTCCTTTATTATTTAATATTGCATTAGAACCTTTAGCCATTGCTATTCGTGAGTCTCCTAATATTTTTGGTATCATCCGTAATGAGAAGTTATACAAACTATCACTTTATGCTGATGATTTGCTGCTATATATTTCTGATCCTAATAGGTCTATTCCTGCTATTTTATCCTTGTTGGCTCAATTTGGTAGTTTTTCTGGTTATAAATTAAACTTAGATAAGAGTGAATTATTCCCCTTAAACGCGCAAACTTTATTGAATGACAGGATGCCATTTAAAGTTGTTACTGATAACTTTATCTATTTAGGTATAAAAATCACCAAGAAATATAAAGATTTATTTGGACTGAATTTTTTACCTATGCTTCATCAAATTCAACAACTTACTACAAGATGGTCTCCCTTATTTTTATCATTAGTTGGTCGGATTAATACTATTAAAATGATGATTTTACTGAAATTTTTATATTTATTTCAAGCTTTACCAATTTTTATTCCTAAATCTTTTTTTGATAACATTGATTCAAAAATTTCCTCATTTGTGTGGCAAAATAAAATCCCTAGGTTAAGCAAAAGGCAATTACAAAAATCTAAAAAAGATGGTGGTCTAGCTTTACCTAACTTTAGATTTTATTATTGGGCGAATAATATTCGTAACCTAATGTATTGGAAACTAGATTTGGACTCACCATTGTGTCCACAGTGGGTAAATTTGGAATGTAGTGAGGTAAAGGGATATTCTATATTTTCCGTTCTTGGTTCTTTTCTTCCTGTTGATTTAGTTAAATTCAATAAACAGATATCTAACCCTGTTGTCAAACATACACTATGAATTTGGTTTCAATTTCGCAAATTTTTTAATCTGAAAAACTTTGTTCTGGACAGCCCTATTTTATTTAATTTTTTTTTCAAACCTTCATTGACAGATCAAGCTTTTAGCATATGGAAAAGGAAAGGTATAAAATGTTTTCGTGATCTTTTTCTTGAAGGTACTTTGATGTCTTTTGATCAACTTTCTAACAAATTTAAATTACCTAAATCTAATTTTTTTAGATACTTACAAATTAGAAATTTCTTACATAAAATTCTCCCATCTTTTCCCAATTCAACTCCATCAGATTTTTCAGATTTGATTTTTACCTTTAATCCTTGCCAGAAGGGATTAGTAGCTTTTATTTATAACATGATTATGAAGATACAGCCAGAAATATCGAATAGAATTAAACAAGAATGGGAAAAAGAACTTCGATATAATATATCAACAGATAAATGGGAAAAAATTTTACAAATGGTTAATTCCTCTTCTATTTGTGCTAAACATGCTTTAATACAATTTAAAATTGTACATAGAGCTTATATGTCTAAAGATAAGCTTGCTCGATTCTACTCGCATATCAATCCTCAATGTGACAGATGTCACTTAGAAGTGGCTTCATTGACCCACATGTTTTGGGCATGTCCCACTTTACATAACTATTGGAAGGACATTTTTGATGTCATTTCCTCAGTATGGAATATCGATTTACAACCCCATTTTATTACTGCAATTTTCGGTATACCAAATGAAGATGGTAATCAGTTTTCCCCTTCAATCAGACGAATGATTGCCTTTGTAACATTAATTGCCAAAAGGTCTATATTACAAAACTGGAAAGAAGTAAATCCTCCTACCACATCTCAGTGGTTCTCTCAAACTATTTCCTATCTGAGTTTGGAAAAAATTAGAAGCACTATTTTTGATTCTTCAATTAAATTTGAAGAAACCTGGGGACCATTCATTCGACATTTTCATATGAATTAATTTGGCCTATTTCAGATCCTTTTCTCTACTTATCCTTGTTCAGGTATGGAGTTCCAGAGTTTTTTCTTGACACTATCACATATTTATAAACTGTTATTATTGCCCATGTTAGTTCAGTTTAGTATTTTTTTTTCAATATATATTTTCTTCTATATATTTTCAATTTTTTTTTTCTTTTTTGATGATTTTGTTTTTTTTCATATATATTTATATAGACTTGATTGATTTATGTACCTTTTGTTGACTGATGTTTAATAGGATATTATTATCCTATTACTAATGTAATTTCAAGTTTATTGAATTTGTAATCTATTCATTATCATGTTTTGTTTTTTTTATATATATATGAAATTTAATAAAATGATTGAAAAAGGAAGAAAGAAAAGGATGTGTTGGTTTACAGCCACCATCAAAGTGTGCTCCATGTTAATTCCCTTGCTTTCCGGCTGGCATGGGAAAGCACAGATTGAACTGCAGTCAGGAGTACAAAACAGATATTATCACACAGACCCATAGCCGGTACAGTTTGCTTACCTGGCCTGCACAATTCACAAAGAATTCACACTCTAAGTGCCCTCTGTCAGTTTCTACTCCAGTCACATGACCATCTTCGACCATCACATGATTGACACTGGTGCCTTCATATATCTTGACACCTGGATTAAATAACAGGTTAAATCAAAAAACAGATCTCACATTTCACCAACTGAAGTTCCAAGAAAAAGCAGGAGCAGGCCACTCAGCAACCATTTCAGCCCTGGGAAAAAGCCTCTGACTCTCCACATGATCAATGCCTCTCATCATCTTATACCCCTCTATCAGGTCACCTCTCAACCTCCGTCACTCCAAAGAGAAAAGGCCGAGTTCACTCAACCTACCCTCATAAGGCAGGCTCTCCAATCCAGGCAACATCCTTGTAAATTTCTTCTGCACCCTTTCTATGGCTTCCACATCCTTCCTGTAGTGAGGCGACCAGAACTGAGCACAGTACTCCAAGTGGGGTCTGACCAGGGTCCTATAGAGCTGCAACATTACCTCTCAGCTCCTAAATTCAATTGTACAATTGATGAAGGTCAATACACCGTACGCCTTCTTAACCACAGAGACAACTTGCACAGCTGCTTTGAGTGTCCTAAGGACCCGGACCCTGAAACCCCTCTGATACTCCACACTTTCAAGAGCCTTACCATTAATACTATATTCTGCCATCATATTTGACCTACTAAAATGAACTACTTCACACTTATCTGGGTTGAATTCCATCTGCCACTTCTCAGCCCGGTTTAGCATCCTATCAATAACCCGCTGTAACCTGACAGCCCTCCACATTATCCACAACATCTCCAACCTTTGTGTCATCAGCAAATCTACTAACCCATCCCTCCACTTCCTCATCCAGGTCATTTATAAAAATCACGAAGAGTAAGGGTCCTAGAACAGATCCCTGAGGCACACCATTGGTGACCGACTCCATGCAGAATATGACTAGTCTAAAAACAACTCTTTGCCTTCTGTGAGTGAGCCAGTTCTGGATCCACAAAGCAATGTCCCCTTGGATCCCATGCCCCTTTACTTTCTCAATAAGCTTTGCATGGGTACCTTATCAAATCCATATACACTACATCTACTGCTCTTCCTTCATCAATGTGCTTAGTCACATGCTCAAAATATTCACTCAGGCTCATAAGGCACGGCCTGCCCTTGACAAAGCCATGCTGACTACTCCTAATGTTATTATACCTCTCAAAATGTTCATAAAATCCTGCCTCTCAGGATCTTCTCCATCAACTTACCAACCACTGAGGTAAGACTCACTGGTCTATAATTTCCTGGGCTATCTCTACTCCCTTTCTTGAATAAAGGAACAACATTCGCAACCCTCCAATCCTCTGAAACCTCTCCCATCTCCATTGATGATGCAAAGATCATCGCCAGAGGCTCAGCAATCTCCTTCTTCACCTCGCACAGTGGCCTGGGGTATATCTCATCTGGTCCCAGCAACTTATCCAACTTGATGCTTTCCAAAAGCTCCAGCACATCCTCTTTCTTAATAGCTACATGTTCAAGCTTTTCAGTTTGCTGAAAGTCATCACTACAATCATCAAAATCCTTTTCCATAGTGAATATTTAAGTATTCATTAAATACCTCTGCTATTTCCTCCGGTTCCATACACACTTTCCCACTGTCACACTTGATAGGTCCTATTCTTTTACGTCTTACCTTCTTGCTCTTCACATACTTGTAGAACGCCTTGGGGTTTTCCTTAGTTCTGCTCATCAAGACCTTCTCATAGCCCTTTCTGGCTCGCCTAATTTCCTTCTTAAGCTCCTTCTTAGTCGCCTTATAATCTTCTAGATCTCTAACATTACCTAGCTCTCTGGACCTTTTGTAAGTGTTTCTTTTCTTCTTGACTAGATTTATTACAGTTTTTGGTCACAGTTCCTGTTCCTGTACCCTACAATAACTTCCCTGTCTCATTGGAATGTACCTCGACAGAACTCCATACAAATATCCCCTGAATATTTGCCACATTTCTTCCCTGAGAACATCTGTTTCCATTTTAAGCTTCCAATTTCCTGTCTGATAGCCTCATAATTCCCCTTACTTCAAATAAGCGCCTTTCTAACTTATCTGTTCCTATCTATCTCCAATGCTATTGTAAAGGAGACAAAATTATGATCACTATCTCCAAATTTCTCTCCCACTGAGAGATCTGACACCTGACTAGGTTCATTTCCCAATACTAAATCAAGTACAGCCTCTCCTCTTGTAGGCTTATCTACATCCTAAAACATCTGAAACCTTCCTGAACACACCTAACAAACTCCACCCCATCTAAACCCCTTGCTCCAGGCAGATACCAATCAATATTTGGGAAATCGATTTACTAGGATGTTACCTGGGTTTCAGCACTTAAGTTACAGGGAAAGGTTGAACAAGTTAGGTCTCTATTCATTGGAGTATAGAAGGTTGAGGGGGGATTTGATCGAGGTATTTAAAATTTTGAAAGGGATAGATAGAGTTGACGTGAATAGGCTGTTTCCATTGAGAGTAGGGGAGATTCAAACGAGAGGACATGATTTGAGAGTTAGGGGGCAGAAGTTTAAGGGAAACACGAGGGGGTATTTCTTTACTCAGAGAGTGATAGCTGTGTGGAATGAGCTTCCTGTAGAAGTAGTAGAGGCCAGTTCAGTTGTGTCATTTAAGGTAAAATTGGATAGGTATATGGACAGGAAAGGAGTGGAGGGTTATGGGCTGAGTGCGGGTAGGTGGGACTAGGTGAGATTAAGAGTTCGGCACGGACTAGGAGGGCCGAGATGGCCTGTTTCTGTGCTGTGATTGTTATATGGTTATATGGTTAAATTAGAATCTCCGATCACGACAACTCTGTTATTATTACACCTATCCAGGATCCGTTTCCCTATCTGCTCCTCGATATCCCTATTGGGCGGCCTATAAAAAAAACACGCAGTAAAGTTATTGACCCCTTGCTGTTCCTAACCTCCACCCACGGAGACTCCGTAGACAATCCCTCCTTGGCGTCCACCTTTTCTGCAGCTGTGACACTATCTCTGCTCAGCAGTGCCATGCCCCCACCTTCTTTGCCTCCCTCCCTGTCCTTTCTGAAACATCTGAAACCCAGCACTTTAAGTAACCATTCCTGTCCCTTAGCCATCCAAGTATCTGTAATGACCACCACAGCATATCTCCAAGTATTGATCCGCGTTCTAAGCTCATCCACTTTGTTCACGACACTCCTTGCATTAAAATAGACACATCTCAAACCTTCGGTCTGAGTGCGTCCCTTATCTATCACCTGCCTATCCTCCCTTTCACTCTGTCTACAAGCTTTCTCTATTTGTGAGCCAACCTCCTCTTCCCCAGTCTCTTCAGTTCGGTTCCCACCCCCCAACAATTCTAGTTTAAACTCTCCCCAGTAGCTTTAGTGAACCTCCCTGCCAGGATATTGGTCCCCCTGGGATTCAAGCGCAACCCGTCCTTTTTGTACTGGTCGCACCTGCCCCAAAAGAGGTCCCAATGATCCAGAAATTTGAATCCCTGCCCCCTGCTCCAATCCCTCAGCCACGCACTATCCTCCACCTCATCCTATTCCAATTGTTTATTTTCCTAATGTCTTGCTTTACCTGCATATCAACTTTCACTGCTTCATGTACCAGGACACTGAAATCCCTCTGAACAACAAAACCTTTCAATCTCTCAACATAATTCAACTTTCTACTTTTCTACCAAACTGCATGGCCTCACAATTAACTGTTTTTATTACATATAATATTGCATTTGTCATATTCACTTAGACTGTCTGCATATACCTGAAGTTACTCTGCAGCTCTCCCACAACCACTAAAAGTTTATATCACCAGTAAGCTTGGTTATTCTATTTATTTAGATTTTGTTCAGATCACCCACTGCGGATCGTATAGGAACTCCTGCGTTATGACTGCTTGGGCAATGGAAATCTGCTCTTAGAACTCACAAATCACAACACAAAAAATTGATATAAGGAATAAAATTCGTTCTCATAGAATGCATGTGAAAATAAATATATACACAGACAATTCTCATCTTTCATTTCTTGATGCATATGCAGATGATGTGGCTTCACATTAGGAGAGAAAATCCTCACAATATGGACCATTTTCTGGGAACACAACCCTCAGTAATGGTGGGGTCACCTGTCTGCAGTTAGGGTTCCAACACAATAGCCTTGCAGCATCTTTCCTCATCATAGACTCCCAACCCCACAATAACCCATTTATTCTCATTCATTAAACATTTACATCCACTCACCAATCCCAATATGCAGAGGAATATTAATCCAAACCCATCTTATTTAAGTCTTCACATAAACCTCAGGTGGCAGTTTACTGAAGGCCTACTGAGTCCAAATACATCACATCTACCCTGTTACAACCTCAAAACATATAGACATGCCTGTCAAATACAATTCTCCATCCATGCTTCTAGTATGGTGTATTTTTCAGAGTTACTGCATTTGCTTCAATTACCCCTGCCCAGTCCCATTTATCTACAAGTACTCTGTTATCACTCTCCCAATTTCAGCACTCCCTACAACTAATGTCATGCTAACGATCTACATATTCACATTTACGCTCCCTTCTTTCTTAAATAATGTACTTACTTTCTTTCAAATTTTGGGAACTGCAGTCAGACCTCTGGAATTTTGAAAGATGGCACCTAGTACATCCAGTGTATGTGTGTGTATCTCTCTCTCTCAAAACCTAGTGATGCAAGCCACTTGGTTCTGGGGATTTACTGGCTTTCAATCCTATTAATTTCTTCAGTTATTTTTAACTAATTGTTTTATTTCCTTCAGTTCTTCTTTCATTCTAGATTGATTGTTCTACGCTAGTGCAAGATTTTCCAGATCTGTTTCAGGAGACACAATATTTGTCTCACTCTTCGTCTATTTCCTTATTTCAAAATATATGCAATTTCCCTTGCCTCAGGATGCCAGTTACTTTTGCTTAAATTTTCCTTATCCATAGAGTTTATACAATCTGCTTTGGTTTTTCTTGCAAAAATACTTTTGTATTTCACCTTTGCTTTCCTTACCATGCTGAATTCTGAGAGAGAGAGAGAGCGAGAGAGAGAGATTTAGGGAGGAAATTCCACAACGTTCCTAGCAGGTAAAATAAAGCCAGTGATAATCAATTAAAGTCAGAGGTCAAAACCAAAGCAGAAAATTTATATTAACGCATTTCAGCAATCAAGAAAATTAGAGGAAGGGAGGAGAGGCAGCTAGGGAATTTGTAAACCGCAGAAACAAATATTGGAGTTACCGACAGCAATGTGTTTGAGGGTGGGCAGTGATTTGCTGAGTGGAGCAACCCACTCAGCAAGAGTAGCAGCTCATGAATAACAACTGTGGTTAACTTTGAACTCGGGTTCATAAGACAGGGATGCAATCCAATACTCACTTGAAGAGACCACAAGTACTTTCACAGGAGTGCACAGTTCACTGATGGTGGGACGAGGGAGATTTATTAAAAATAAAAAACCATGCTTGACACCAGAGGCAAGAAAGATAACCCATTATCTAGACATCGTCATTAATAAAATAAGCTTAATTGCACCACTCATCATTAGAAAATTATCAAATTGAAATGATATGTAAACCCACCACTGTTTACAGCAACTCTTGCCAGTGCCTGAGCAACATCTGGTGGTGAGATGACAGCATCCCCTGGGACGTGCATTGCTCCAACCAGGTCATGGATGTTCACTAGAGGGTGCAGTTGTGCTACCTGCTTTGGACTGATGATGTCACAGGCAATTCCCATAACCCTGACGACATACATGAATGACATATTTAATACTTGCAACAAGCAACACACATACCTAAAAGACATTGAGCAAATTACTGGGTTCTTATATGGAAACTCCCAATATAATTATACAGGACTTACTATGATGGACCATCATATATCTTGCTGAATTAACTTTTAACTAATGTGAACACATAATTAATGTGCGAATGTCATTCACAGAAGACTTTTTACAACAAACTCCTGGACTAACAGGATATGTTGAACTGCTTATCAGAGAACTAATCAAACTTCAAAAGATCAGTCAGTTCTGTTAGCCACTGCTCTTGACTTCTCTAACATACACTACATTGCATTATGCTCAGGAGAGAGGACAATTGCTCTGCTCATTGCCAGTCCTATCCACTGGTCCACTGGCACTCCCGTTCACTTGGCTTTAGGTATGTGACAGTGATGAGATTTTTTACACATTATCCTCTCTCCACTCCAAGGGGAACCACCCAGCCTCGGTACAACCAGAACCAAGAGGTATTTGGTAATGAAGACAGGAGCTGCTCCCCACGTGGATTTTCAGAAATTAATACTAGATCCACCATCGATGGTGGTGTACACAATGCATGCCAATGATTAAATGATATTCTTTGGAAAGGAGCGTTATGGTTACATTTGGTTGACAATTTAGAATCTAGATTCAATGATAAGGTATTAATGTATCTTCCTATAATGTTTTGATCTCTGCTGTGTTTATAAAGCTGAGTCTCTAAACAAAGTCTATTGAACTAACTGGTGAACACAAACAGAGCTTTTCAAAGCTGGCCATGCACAGATATGCAATTATCACCAAAAATCAGGTTTTCCTGTTTCAATGTAATCTACCCATATTTTGATCAGGTGGATCCATTTTAAAATCCTTGCAACTCAACTCTAAAGCTCTGATTGATTGCATTAATACTCTAAATTGTACTGCATCCACTGCTTAGTCAGCTGTTAATAGTAGTCCGCCAATTATCACAATGTAGGCACTTTATGAGGTATTCTACCTGCACATTCTGTTATATGCTCCTATAGGACATTCAAAGATATTAAGCAATCTGCAATTTGTTTTTACTTACTGTAATCGGGAAACAAGACGGCGCAATGAGATAAGTCGATCCTGTGTCTGAGCCAGTGACATTGATCCAGTTTGCACATAACCTGGTAAAGGCAAGTAGAAATCAGTTTGAAGCTACAATTCTGCACACAATTACTGTAACAGGAACCCTGTAACCAGTCCTCACGTAAGTAAATATTGAGCGCAAATAAGCACGGAGGCGTTAAACAGAAACATTGCAACCACTCCCCAATAACATACTTGAACACTGTTAGCAGAAGCACAACAGGCATCCGACCCTACATAATCATAAAGCATAATATACAGCATAAAAATAGGTCTTTCAGCCAACCTATTCCACACTGAGTGTGGTGCCTTTCCGTGCTGTATTCGGCCTGTATCATCTATGCCTTCCCTATCTAAGGACCTGGCATCATAAATATTGTACATGTATCTAGCTTCAAAAATGCCAAATAAGTCTTACCAGTGTCAATGCCAGTTTCTTGTGCCAAATGCTGATAAAGTTTGTTTGAATAGTCTGCCATCTGGGTTTCTATACCAATATGCTTGACAGTGCTTACAATGCCACCACAAAGACGGGTAGTTCCTCCAGCTAACCTGCCAACATTAAAAAACAATGACGTCTCAGTGAAATACCAAAGGAACACAGGCTGGCTGAGGATCATCTATTACTCCCATCTCCTCCCAAACCATGCTTCAAACACAATGGGGCTAATCATACATAGTTGTATTCAGCACATTGTCTGAAAATATCTTCATTAATTGAAATATAAAGCAGCAAAACAAAGATATTAATGGAAATAAATATGGGGATATGCATTTCATTGACCAACTAGATCCCAGTAGTCGTGATGCACACAGGATTGGGAGAAAGTTCGATAGGCCAAACTTAGGGAGTTAGGAGAGAAATTAAAAGGACCTCAAAAGGTAATAATCTCAGGATTGCTACCTATGCACCATGCTAGTCAGAGTAGGAATGGTAGCATGAATATGTGGCTTGAGTAGTGATGCAGGATGGAATCATTCAGATTTTTGGGGCATCGAACTGCATCTGGGGGAAGTGATTAATAGGATGCATCCTAGGGTACTGAAAGAAATGGCAGAAGTTATAGTAAAGACATTTGTGATGATATACGAACATTCTCTGGACAGACCCCAGTGCATTGGAAGACAGTGAGTATCATACTACTGTTTAGAAAACCACTGCAAGCAAAAGGTGGGCAGCTAAAGGCCATTTAACTTCACATCTGAAGTTGGAAAATGCTTGAAGCTATCATTAAGGAAGCAATAGTGAAACATCCGGCAGACAGCATGGATTCATGAATGATAGATAGGTCCTGTTTGACAAACTAAGGTTCTTTGAGGACAGTGGATAGGGGGAAACAGATGGATATGATGAATTTGGATTTCCAGAAGGCATTCGATAAGGTGCCGCATAGAAAACTTGTGTAAGGTAAGGAAGCATGGAGTTGGAAATAATGCATTAGCATGGAGAGAGGATTTGTTAATCTACAGAGGTGCTGAGTTGGGATAAATGGGTGTTGGCAGACAATGACAAGCAAGTGCTACATGGACTAATGCTGGGCAAGCAACTGCTCAAGATATACATTAATAATTTGGAAGTAGCATATCTAAGTTTGCTGATGAAACCAAACTGAGTGGAAAAGAAAATTGTTTCGAGGATGAGTAGGGCAAGTAAAGTCTGCAGAGATAGATTAAGTGAGTGGGCACGGTTCTGGCAGATGGATGATAACGTTAGTAAATGTGAGGTCATCCACTTTAGAAGGAAAAAATAGATCAGATTATTTAAATGGTGAAAGATTACAGCATGCTGCTCCGCAGAGGGACTCGAGTGTGTTTGTACATGAATCACAAAAGGTTGGTACGCAGGTGAAATAGGTTGCCTAAAACCACAATCTGTGCGGATTGGTGATAACATCTCCTCCTTGCTGATGATCAACACTGGTGCACCTCAGGAGTGCGCGCTTAGGCCACTGCTCTACTCTCTCTCTACCCATGACTGTGTAGCTAGGCATAGCTCAAATACCATCTATAAATTTGCTAACAATACAACCATTGTTGGTAGAGTCTCAAGTGGTGACGAGAGGGCATAATGGAGTGAGATATGCCAACTAGTGGATTGGTGCCACAGCAACAACCTGGCACTCAATGTCAGTAAGTTGAAAGAGCTGATTGTGGACTTCAGGAAGGGTAAGATGAAGGAACACAAACCAATTCTCATAGCGGGATCAGAAGTGGAGAGAGTAAGCAGTTTCAAGTTCTTGGGTGTCAAGATCTCTGAGGACCTAGCCTGGTCCCAACATATTGATGCAGTTATAAAGAAGGCAAGACAGTGCCTATACCTTATTAGGAGTTTGAAGAGATTTGGCATGTCAACAAATACACTCAAAAACTTCTATAGATGTATTGTGGACAGCATTCTGACAGGCTGCATCATTGTCTGGTATGGGGAGGGGAGGGTTGCAGAGGGTTGTAAATTTAGTCAGCTCCATCTTGGGTACTAGACTACAAAGTACCCAGGACATCTTTAAGGAGTGGTGTCTTAGAAAGACAGCATCCATTAAGGACCTCCAGCACTCAGGGCATGCACTTTACTCTCTGTTACGATCAGGTAGGAGGTATAGAAGCCTGAAAGCACGCACTCAACAATTCAGGAACAGCTTCTTCTCCTCTGCCATCCGATTCCTAAATGGACATTAAACCCTTGGATGCTACCTCACTTGTTCTAATATTGTTTTTTTGCACTATTTTTAATCTATTCAATATACGTATACTGTAATGGATTGATTTTTTTTTCTTCTATATTATGCATTGCATTGAACTGCTGCTGCTAAGTTAACAAATTTCACGACAAATGCAGGTGATAATAAACCTGATTCTAAAATGAATGTTGGCCTTCATTCCTAGAGCGATTATACAGAAACTGTGTAGGGGCCACACCAGAAATATCGTTCTGGTCTCCTCACATGATAAAATACATACTAAACACAAAGTACACTGCAGATGCTGTGGTCAAATCAAGACGTACAAAAAAGCTGGATGAACTCAGCAGGTCGGGCAGCATCCGTTAAGGTAAGTGCTACACCTGTCCCTGCACCTCCTCTCTTACCACCATTCAGGGCCCCAAACAGTCCTTCCAGGTGAGGCAACACTTCACTTGTGAGTCTTTTGGGGTAATCTATTGCATCCGGTGTTCCCGGTGCAGCGAGACCCGACGCAGATTGGGGGACCGCTTCATCGAGCACCTACGCTCTGTCCGCCACAACAAACAGGATCTCCCGGTTGCCACTCACTTCAACTCTTCTTCACATTCCCATTCAGATATGTCCATACATGGCCTCCTCTACTGCCACGACGAGGCCAAACTTTGGTCGGAGGAACAACATCTTATATACCATCTGGGTTGTCTCCAGCCCCTTGGTATGAACATACAATTCTCCAACTTCCGGTAAATCGCTCCCTCTCCCTTCCTCCATCCCACCTTCACTCTGTCTCCTCTTCTAGCTGCCTGTCACCTCTCATGACTCTGCCTTCTTCTACTACCCATAGTGCTTTCCCCTTACATTCCTTCTTCACCTTTTCTGCCTATCCCCTCCCCCACCCCTTGATCTTTCCTCTGATTGGTTTTTCACCTGGCACATTCCACCCTCCCCCCCACCTTCTTTATAGGGCCCCTGCCCCCTCCTTCTTTAGTCCTGACGAAGGGTCTTGGCCCGAGACGTTGATGGCTCCTTTCAACAGATGCTGCCCCACCTGCTGACTTCATCCAGCTTTTTTGTACGTCAAAATACGTATTAACTTTGGAGGCAGTGCAGAGGAGGTTCCCAAGGTTGATTCTGGAGAAGAGGTTAGCCTATCAGGAGCGATTGAGCTGCCTGAGGTTATACTCCCTGGAATTCAGAAGAATAAGAGGGGATCTTATAGAAACATAAAATTATGAAAATGATAAACAAGAAAGAGGTTGGAAAGTTGTTCCCACTGTTGAGTCCAGAACTAAAGGATATGTCCTCAAGATTTGTGGGAACAGAATTAGGACACAAATAAGAAGAAACTGATTTCTTTGGAAAGTAGTGAATCTGTGGAATTTCTTGCCCTGGGAAAGAGTAGAGGCAAGCCCATTAAGTATATTTAAGATACAGTTTGATATATTTTTGCGTAGCAGAAGAATTTGCATTAGCGACTGTGCGGCAAAGACAGGTAGGCGGAGGTGAGTGGACAGCCAAATCAGTCATGACGTTATTGAATGGTGGAGCAGGCTCAATGGGCCAAATGGCCTACTGCAGCTCCTATTTATTTTGTTCCCACTGATTCAATTATAAGAATGAAGAAGTTAACACTTGTCAACATTCGCACACAAAGTCAGTGAGCAGCTGTATATTTCTGGTTCACCATTAGCAGTCTTATACTGGGACCTAGTCCCGAAGTTCAAATTTGAACTTTAGCTGACAGTGGATCTTAGAAACTCAGTGTCAACTTTACCAAGGAACTTTGAAATTAATCAGACCTGTGGCTCATAAACCTATATACTAATTCTCAAGTTGATGCTAATGACCTATATCTTGATATCATATATTCTTGATTAAATTTAGTCCTCGTCACTTAGTACAACTGCTACAACATGGAACAGTGAAACCAAAGAATTTATTACTGCCATTGAACCCTATTAAAATATCACCTTCCAATAATGGTCTTGACAGGTTCCAACCAAAATAACATTGTGCACCCACTGTATTAGTATAATGCAGTTTATTAGTATAAGTTTAGACAAATATGCCACAATTAGCTTGCTCAATATAAAAGCTTCTTTGTTAGCTTAGTGATAAATTTACCACATTGCTTGATCAAAATACACAAACAATAATAGGTCATGGTTACAATGTAGTGCTCAGCTTAAGAATCTCAAATAGCCCAGTGAAAATGTAAAAAAAACTGCAGATACAGAAAATTTGAAATAAAAACATAAAATACCAGAAGTACTTCTGTATACCAGAAGTATACATTAACGATCTGGATGATGGGGTGGTAATTTGGATTACTAAGTATGCAGATGATACTAAGATAGGTAGCATTGTGGCTAATGAAGTAGGTTTACAAAGCTTGCAGAGAGATTTAGACCAGTTAGAAGAGTGGGCTGAAAGATTGCAGATGGAGTTTAATGCTGATAATTGTGAGGTGCTACATTTTGGTAGGAATAATCAAAATAGGACATACATGGTAAATGGTAGGGCATTGAAGAATGCAGTAGAACAGAGTGATCTAGGAATAATGGTGCATAGTTCCCTGAAGGTGAAATCTCCTGTGGATAGGGTAGTGAAGAAAGCTTTTGGTATGCTGGCCTTTATAAATCAGAGCATGAGTATAGGAGTTGGGATGTAATGTTAAAATTGTGAGGCCAAATTTGGAGTATTGTTGTACAGTTCTGGTCACCGAATTATAGGAAAGATATCAACAAAATAGAGAGAGTACAGAGAAGATTTACTAGAATGTTACCTGGATTTCAACACCTAAGTTACAGGGAAAGGTTGAATAAGTTAGGTCTTTATTCTTTGGAGTGTAGAAGGTCGAGGGGGGACTTGATAGAGGTATTTAAAATTATGAGGGGAATAGATAGAGTTGACGTGTATGGGCTGTTTCCATTGAGAGTAGGGGAGATTCAAACAAGAGGACATGAGTTGTGAGTTAAGGGGCAAAAGTTTAGGGGTAACACGATGGGGAACTTATTTACTCAGAGAGTGGTAGCAGTGTGGAATGAGCTTCCAGTAGAAGTGGTAGAGGCAGGTTCGATATTGTCATTTAAAAAAAAATTGGATGGGTATACGGACAAGAAAGGAATGGAGAGTTATGGGCTTTAAATCCTTTTCCTCTATACTCTCTCCTCGGCTTTGTAAAATTTTTAAGATGGGTTAACTGTAGGTAAATTGCCAGAGTCTTTTTATGATGCCTCTATCTCTCCAATTCTTAAAAAAGATAAAGACCCCACTGAATATGCATCCTATCGGCCTATATCTTTGCTGAATACAGACTTTAAGGTTTTTAGTAAAATTTTAGCCACTAGATTAGAAAATATATTACCTCAAATTATCTCTGAAGGTTAGACTGGATTTATTAAAAATCGTTATTCATCTTTTAACATGAGAAAATTGATTTAATATTATTTATACTCCTTCATCCAAAATACCAGAATGTGTCATTTCTTTAGATGCTGAAAAAGACGTTTTTCAGCATCTAAAGAAAGACGTGTAAAGGCGTGTAGGACACGTCTAACATGTTGAAGAGAGATGACATGGACGCGATAGGAGGTGAGGACCTTGAAACAACAGCTATCACTAAAGTGCTGAACAAACTTGTGGGCCTAAAGATAGACAAGTCTATGGAATACATCCAAGGGTACTGAAAGAAATGACAGAGTTTATAGTTGAGGCTTCTGTGATAATTTACCAAAATTCTCTGGCGCTGGGCAGGTCCTGGCAATTGGAAGGCAGCGAATGTTTCAAAAAAAGGATGAAGGCAAATGGCAGGTAACCATAGGCCAGTTAATTTAACATCTGTAGTTGGGAAAATGCTTGAAGCTATCATTAAAGAAGAAATAGTGAGGCATCTGGAAAGAAATGGATCCATTAGGCAGACATTGCATGGATTCAGCAAAGGCAGGCCCTGTTTGACAAACTTACTGGAGTTCTTTGAGAAAATAACAAGTGCAGTGGATAGAGGGGAACGGATGGACTTTATTTACTTGGATTTCCAGAAGGTGTTCAATAAGGTGCCACATAAAAGGCATTCATAAGATAAGGATGTATAAAGTTGAGGGTGATATATTAGCATCGATAATTGGATAACTAATAGAAAGCAGAGAGTTGGAATACATGTGTGTTTCTTTGGTGGCAATCCGTGGTGAGTGGTGTGCTGTTGGGGTCGGTGCTCAGCCGGCAACTGCTCACAGTATACATTAACGATCTGGTGTAGTGTATCCAAGTTTGCTGATGACGCTAAACTGAGTGGAAAAGCAAATTGTGCAGAGGATGTGGGGAGTCTGCAGAGAGATATAGATAGATTAAGTGAGTGGGCAAGGATTTGGCAGATGGAGTAATAGATTGGTATATGTGAGGTCATCCACTTTAGGAAGGAAAAATAGAAGATCAGATTATTATTTAAGTGGTAAAAGATTGCAGTATGCTGCTGTACAGAAGGACTTGGGAATGCTTGTGCATGAATTGCAAAAGATTGGTTTGTAGTGCTGCAGGCTATCAAGAAGACAAATGGAATGTTGGCCTTCATTGCTAGAGGGATTGAATTTAAGAGCAGGGAGGTTATGCTGCAACTGTGTAGGGTACTGGTGGGGTCCCATTTGGAGTATTGCGTGCAGTTCTGGTCTCCTTACTTGAGGAAGGATATACAGGCTTTGGAGGCAGTGCAGAGGAGGCTCACCAGGTTGATTCCAGAGACTAGGTGGTTAGACTATGAGGAGAGATTGAGTCACCTGGGACTGTACTAGCTGGAATTCAGAAGAATGTAAGGAGATCTTATAGAAACATATAAAATTATGAAAGTGATAGATAAGGTAGAGGCAGGAAAGTTGTTTCCACTGGTAGGTGAGACTAGAACTAGGGAACATAGCCTCAAAATTCAGGGGAGTAAATTTACAACGGAGATGAGGGGGAACTGTTTTTCCTAAAGAGTGGTGAATCTGTGGAATTCTCTGCCCAATGAAACAGTGGAAGCTATCTCAGTAAATTTACTTAAGAAAAGTTTAGTTAGAGTTATGCACAGTAAGGGAATTAAGGGTTATGGCTAAAGGCAGGTAGGTGGAGATGAATCCATGACCAGATCAGCACAGATCTTGTTAAATGGTGGGGCAGGCTCGATGGGCCAGGTGGCCGACTCCTGGTCCTACTTCTTAATGAAAATTTTATAAGCAAATATAACATGGTGAATGGTGAAGTATGACTGCAGTGTGTTACCGTTGAAGGCCATCCCATCAATGTACAGGAAGGAGACTTAACACCACTGCAAAAACTGTTCAGACAAGTTAATCATAGAAACCACGTAAGAGTAAAAATGCTGTTAAGTCAATATGTGTATTATGGACATAATTTTTATTTACTTAGAGATACTTAGAACAGGCCCTTCTGACCTAATGAGCTGCACCACCCAGTAACCCATCTATTTAACCTCAACCTAATCACAGGGCAATTTATAATGAACCAGTACACCTTTGAAATGTGGGAGGAAACCTAGATGTTCATGGGGAGAACACAGAGACTTCTTAGAGACATAATGTTCTGTCTTAAACAGCAAGGGTTGTACTGTAGTATACAATTTAAATTTCCTGAATAAATTAAAAATTTCCAGGACTATAATTTATTTATATTTCACCACAGGGGACATCATAGGCAGTCTAATTCTGACTTCACCTACCTAATGTCCACACGCTTAGTGAGACGTAACAAAAGAGTAACTTGGTTTATATGCTCCCTTCCTGCCAGATTCAAATTAGATTCCTCTGCCCAAATGAGGCATCATACCTGATATTCTGATTAGGAGACCACTTTACATGATTTATACACCTGGAGTGTTCTTTAGACATTAAACAAAAGATAATGACAATTTTAATGCTCAGAGCATTCTCAGAGTCATGAGATTCATCTCAGGGTAATAAATGGTACTTCAATTTACCTTAAACTTTGGTCAGTGCCTTTCCCTTGCATAAGCATTACATGACTCTACAGTACCTTCCCATGAGCAGGTACCAAAAGATCTTTTCTTTAACAGTTTGGACCGCTGCACTTTTTTTTCTTACCGTCCTTGCTCCAGCAACACAACATCATTCCACCCGAGCTTGGAGAGGTGATACGCTACTGAAGACCCTACAATCCCTCCACCACAGATCACCACATGGGCCTGACTAGGCAATGGCCTCACGCTTGACTCAGGTGCAATTGAGCTGCTCCTCTGGCATTTGCTTGACAAGTGGTACTGCAAGGGCCGGACAACATCGGATACCAGGCGGGGAAACATCTCAGGCCGGAGGCAGCTCCATCTTGCCGGAGAACAGTTCCTCATTGTTCAGTGAGAGATAGATTGCTGTGCACTTAGATGCTGAAAATGTAAATAAACAGAAAATGCTGGAAAAAATATTTAGCTCTGGAAATATCTGTGGGAGGAAAAAGAGTTACGGATCAGCTTAATTCGTTACAATTTACATGCATTAGGAATTTGCTGTGGCGTGTTGGCAAATCATGCAACGAAAATACTCAATAATTATAACAATAAAAATCTATATCAAAATAAACTCAAGAGATTGAAGTATGGATGTGGATTAAAATGTGCATAAATACATACATTAATATTTCAGATAAAAGATTATTCTCTTCCAGGCTTGAAATGTTAACTGGTTCCAATTCCATGTACATTGCATGGCCTGCTGAGTTTCACAGTAAACGTTTCATACTGAACTGCTGATTTTTCCCTCTCTTCACAGATGTTGTCGGAATTATTGAGTACCTCCCAACATATTTTTTTTGGCTTTCATCACAAATTTCCGGAACCCATAAACAGTAAAACATGACATGCTAAACGAACATAAAGCTGCACTTACCTTACAAAGGTTAAATTCGAACCAAACTTGTGGCAGCTGACAGACTGATCGAAGGACTTCACGGTCAACAGAAGGATTGTGGGGAACGGGAATGACACGGCGCGTACACGGGACGTTCTCTGCAGCGGCCATAGGAGCTTTAAAATTCCTGCTCGGAACCCATGGCATTGTACCTCACAATTCACAGTTATCTACTTCTGTAGCATTCTTTTCACCACCCTGTCTCAGGACCCAAAAGCCTTGGCGCCTCCATAGCGACCGGGGGCCCTGCCCTGCCCGGCCCGGCCCTCTCGACGCTGTCATTCACTCCAGCCCCGCCCTCCACACCAACCTTCACTTACCCCTGGACCAAGCTGGGCCACCCAAGAGCAGGCAGGCAGGCCTCGTTTCAACCCCCGGTCTCGTCGCCACTACATGACCTGCTCCACCTCGGCTTCGCCCTCGGCATTTTCCGTCCGCTTCAACCTGGCTCCGTATGTCTCGACACGTAACCACACAGACCCCGCCCCAACAGCGCGGCGTGCGCTGTGAATGGAGGATCCCATCCCTTTCCCCGCCTCCGGTTGAGATGATAGACAGGTTGAGTTAACCTGTGATAGCCGATGTTGAAAACTTGTAAGAAAGAAAATGAATGTAAGATTCATAGGTGAGGCAACGTTCATGGAGAGAGAAACCTTGGCTGCTCTATAGAAGGGCATTAACCTCAATTCTTTCGCCCTCATTGCTCACCTCTTCCAGTATCTTCTCGTTTTGTTCGGGTAAGGCATTTCCTTGGAGACTGGGACTTGTTTTTGTTACATTTCTGATAAATCTAGTGTGGGATCTGAGGACTCTACCACATTTAGGAAGATGGATAGGGTTTTGGGGCAGTAGTTTGGGAGGTGGCATACTAGTACACGTTTCAGGTTGGATTTATGCATACTCAAATTATGGGAATAAGGGGGAACTTTCCTGTTGGTTGCCGGTGAGTAATGGGTCAGTGTTAGGACCGCTTCTTTTCACATTAAATATGAATGATTTGGATGATAAAATTTTAGGCTTTGTGGCTATGTTTACAGACGATACAAAGATAGGTGAAGGGGCACATAGTGTATGGCAATGCACTTTGGTAGAAGGAATAAAGGGGCTAGCTCAGGCATGGGCAAACCACCCCTGGGCTAGCTATTTTCTAAACGAGGAGGAAATTCAACAGTCAGAGGCGCAAAGGGACTTAGGAGTCCTTTTGCAGGATTCCCTAAAGATTAACTTGCAGGTTGAGTTGGTGATAAGGAAGGCAAATGCAATGTTAGCACTTATTTCAAGAGGACTAAAATAGAAGAGTAAGGAGTGTAATGCTGGGGTTTTATAAGGCCCATTTCTAACTAATGTCAGATTACACATGGGAGCATTGAGAGCAGTTTTGGGCCCCTTATCTAAATATGTGCTGGCATTAGAGAGGGTCCAGAATGAGAGGGTTCACAAGAATGATTCCAGAAAACTAACATATGAGGAGTGTTTGATGGTTCTGGGCCTGTACTTGCTGGAGTTTAGAAAAATGAGTGGAACTTTATTGAAATCTATCAAATATTGAAAGGTCTGGATAGAGTGGACGTAGGGAGGATGTTTCCTATAGTGAGTGAGTTTAGGACCAGAGGACGCAGCCTCGTAATAAAGGGACATCCATTTAGAACAGAGATGAGAGGTTTCTTCAGCCAGCGGGTGGTGACTCTGTGGAATTAATAGCCAATGACTTGGCTGTGGAAGCCACATCATTGAGAATATTTAAAGCGGAGGTTGATAGGTTCTTGATTAGCCAGGGCATCATAGGTTACGGGGAGAAGTCAGGACTGAGGTTGAGAGGGATAATAAATCTGCCATGATAGAATGGCAGAGCAGACTCAATGGGCCAAATAAGCCTAATTCTGCTCCTATGTCTTATGCACCAAGTTCTCAGTGCCATCCCAAATGATTAGTGATTTTCTTTAATCACAGATTAGTGATTTTCATGAGGGAACAGGAATTAACACTTTTCCCAGGAGCATCTGTGGATTTCCTTGAACCATTTCCTCTGTTCACATGAATCTCATGCCACAACAGTGCTGAGAGTCTTGGTTTCAGAAAAGCAAATTACATGCTCTGTCCGATGGAGCTGAGAGAGGGACATTGATAATGACACATTTATACTATTCATAGATTTGGAGGAACTTGTGGAGATGCTGTTAATGGTATTACTACAGTACTTTGAGATGGTCTGCAACTTGGTGCACAGGTAGTCAGAGCTTAATACTGCTTGGCAGACCATGTACCAGGTCAATGTCTTTATCTTCTAATGATTCTCCTTAGATAGCCAAAGGCGGGCAGTGGATTTCTCCATTATTTACAATTGTTGAAAGGTGGCTTCTGGAAGCTCTCATTATGGGCCTGTAATGTTATGCAGTGAGAGACAGATTGGTAGAGAACCTTTGTTCTGCCATTCTTCTTAAGACGATGATGTGCACATTCAGTGACCAAGCTTAGTTGTAGTCAGCTCATTCATTAA
This sequence comes from Hypanus sabinus, assembly GCF_030144855.1. NCBI lineage: Eukaryota > Metazoa > Chordata > Chondrichthyes > Myliobatiformes > Dasyatidae > Hypanus > Hypanus sabinus. The sequence goes on along the minus strand of NC_082722.1, from coordinate 16,042,808 downwards.
AGCAGAGAGAATGGATCCCAGCTTGTATATGTACACATGCATAAGCAGCATCTCCATACACTAGCTCATGAATGAAATTGAGACAGTTGTTGTTCAGTCCGGTAGTATAGTTCATTCTCATCTACTGTGAAGTGCTTTGAGAGGTTGGTCATGGCCAAAATCAACTTCTACTTAAGCAAGGACCTTCACCTGCTGCAATGAGCCTATTGCCATGGTTGATCTGTAGTGGGTGCAATCTCACTCCCTCTCCACTTGGACTTGGACCATGTGGACAACAGCAATACCTACATCAGGTTGCTGTTTATTGGTTACAGATGAGCATTCAACACCACAATATGCTCAGTACTAACCAACAAGCTTCAAAAACCTCAATCTCCCTTTGTAACTGGATCCTGACTTCTTCATCGGGAGAACATAGTCAGTGAAGATCAGAAATAACATCTCCTCCTGGCTAACGTTGGCACCTCAAGGATGGTGCTTAGCCTACTGCTCTATTCTCTTTATACTGTGTGGCTGGACATAGCTCAAACAGCATCTACAAGTTTGCCAGTGACAACTGTTGTTGGCAGAATTTCAGATGGTGACGAGGTAGGGTACAGGTGTGAGATAAACTAGCTGATTGAGTGATGTCACAACAACAACTTTGCACTCAACACCAGTAAGACCGAGAAATTGATGATGGACTTCAGGAAGAGAAAGTCGAGGGAGCAAACACCAGTCCAGGAAAGGGTGAGCAGTTTCAAGTTCCTGGATGTCATCATCACTTAAGAGCTATCCTGGGCCCAACATGTTGATGCAATTACAAGGCACAACAGTGGTCATATTGAGGAGATTTGGTATGTCACCAAAGACTAAAATGTCTACAAATGCACCATGGAGAGCATTCTAACTGGTTGCATCACTAACTGGTATGAAGTGCAGGCACTGCATAGGACTGACAAAAAGCTCAAGGCTTGTAAACTCAGCCTCCTCAACATTAAGACAATGCCTCAATAAGGCATTGAGGACCCCAATAACCCAAAACATGCCGTCTTCTCATAGCTACCATTGAGGGGGAGGTACAGGAGCCCGAAGGTACACAATTAACAGAGCGTGGATCAGTACATGGAACTATGATGTTGTGGCCATTACAGAGATGTCTCAGGAGCAGGTATGCCAGGGTTTAGATGTTTCAAAAGGAACAGAGGGAGGCAAAAGAGGTGGGGATGTGGCTTTGCTAATTAGGGATAGTGTCACAGCTGCAGAAAAGGAGGAAGTCATGAAGAGATGGCCTCCTGAGTCAGGGTGGGTGGAAGTCAGAAACAGGAAAGGAGCAATAATTCTACTGGGTGTTTTATAGACCCCCCCCCCCCCCTCAAATAGTAACAGGGATAGCAAAGAGCAGATTCTATAATGGAGCAATAATAGGGTTGTTGTGATGGGAGATTTTAAACTTTCCTCATATTAACTGGCATCTCCTTAGCACAAGGGGTTTAGATGGGGTGGAGTTTGTTAGGCATGTCCAGGAAGGTTTCCTAACATGTAGATAAGCCATTTAGAGGAGAGGCTGTACTTGATCTGGTATTGGGAAATGAACCTGGTCAGGAGTCAGATCTCTCGGTGGGAGAGCATTTTGGAAGTAGTGACCACAACTCTATCTCCTTCACCATAGCGTTGGAGAGGGACAGGAACAGACAATGTGGGAAAACATTGAGTTGGGGTAGGGGGAAACATTATGCTATTAAGCAGGAACTTGGGAGCAGATGTTTTCAGGAAAATGGACAGCAGAAATGTGGCAAATGTTCAGGGAACATTTCCATGGAGTTCCGTTCCATTGAAGCGGGTAAAGGATGGTTGGGTAAAAGAACAATGATGTACAAGATATAGAAAATCTAATTAAGAAAAACTTACGAAAGGTTCAAGAAACTTGGTACTGTTAGGCTCTAGAAAACAACAAGGTTGCAAGGAAGGAACTTAAGAATGCAATTAGGAGAGCCAGAAGGGGACATGAGAAAGCCATGGTGAGCATTATTAAGGAAATCTCCAAGACATTCCACAAGAATGTGAAGAACAAGATGAGCCATGTGAAAATAGGACCTATCAGGTGCAATAGTGGGAAGTCAGAGGAAGTAGCGGAAGTACTTACTGAGTACTTTGCTTCAGTATTCATCAGGGAAAAAGACCTTGGCAATTGTGGGGATGACTTACAGTGGACTGAAACGCTTGAGCATATAGACGTTAAGAAAAAGGATATGCTGGAGCTTTTCAAAAGCATTAAGTTAGATAAGTCACCGGAACCAGATAAGATATACCAGACTACTGTGGAAAGCAAGGGAGGAGATTGCTAAGCCTCTTACAATGATCTTTGTGTCATCAATAGAAACAGGAGAAGTACTGGAAGATTGCAAATGCTGTTCCCTTGTTCAAGAAAGGGAGTAGAGATAACTCAGGAAAGTATAGACCAGTGAGTCTGACTTCAGTGGTGGGCAAATTGTTGAAGATCCTGAGAAGCAGGATTTATTGGAGAGATTAGGGATAGTCAGCATGGCTTGGTCAAGGGATGGTTATGCCTTACGAGCCTGATTTTGAGTTGAGGATGTAGCCAAACACATTGAAGGTACAGCAGTGCATGTAGTGTACAGTATATGGATTTCAGCAAGGGATTCGATAAGGTTCCCCGTGCAAAGCTCCTTCAGAAAATAAGGAGGCATGGGATTCAAGGAGACCTGGCTTTGTGGATCCAGAGTTGGCTGGCCCACAGAAGGCAAAGAGTGGTTGTAGATGTTTCATATTCTGTATGGAAGTTAGTGACCAGTGGTGTTCTGCAGGGATCTGTTCCCGGACCTCTCCTCTTTGTGATTTTTATGTGACCTGGATGAAGAAGTAGAAGGGTGGGTTAGTAAATTTGCTTATGACACAAAGGTTTTGGGTCTTGTGGATAGTCTGGAGGGTTGTCAGAGTTTGTGGCAGGACGTCGATAGGATGTAGAACTGGGTTGAGAAGTGGCAGATGGACTTCAACCCAGTTAAGTGTGGTGGTTCATTTTGGTAGGTCAAATTTGAAGACAATATATTAATGGTAAGATTCTTGGCAGTATGAAGAATCTGAGAAATCTTGGGGTCCATGTCCATAGGACACTCAAAGCTGCAGCGCAGATTGACAGTGTTAAGAAGGCGTATGGTATGTTGGCACTCATGAACTGTGGGATTGAGTTTCAAGAGCCATGAGGTAATGTTACAGCTATATAAGATCTTGGTCAGACCCCACTTGGGAGTACTGGGTTCATTTCTGGTCACCTCACTACAGGAAGGATGTGGATACTAAAGAGATTTACAAGGAGATTTACAAGGATGTTACCTGGATTGGAGGGTGTAACTTATGAGAATAGGTTGAGTGAACTTGGCCTTTTCTCCTTGAAGCAATAGAGAATGAGAGGTGTACAAGATGTTGAGGGGCATTGATCATGTGGCTAGTCAGAGGCTTCTTCCCAGAGTTGAAATTGCTAACATGAGGGGGCATAGTTTTAAGATGCTTGGAAACAGGCATTGAGGGAATGTCAGATTTTTTTCCCCCACACAGAGAGCGGTGGGTGCATGGAATGGTGGTGGAAGCGGATACAATAGGGTCTTTTAAGAGCCTCTTAGATAAGTAGGTAGAGCTTAAAAAAATAGAGGGCTATGCACTAGGGAAATTCTAGGCAGTTTTTAAGAGTAGGTTGCATGGTCAGCACAACATTGTTCTATGTTAACATTTTAGGAACAGCTTCTTCCTCACCGCCATCAGATTTCTGAGCTGGCAATGAGCCAATCAATGAACATTACCTCACTATTTGTTTTGCTCCTTTCTTGCACTACTTATTTATTTGAAAAATATATTTCTTATTGTAATTTATAGTTTTTTTGTGTATTGCATTGTACTGCTGCTGCAAAACAACAGATTTCACATCATATGTCAGTGATATTAAACCTGATTCAGAAATAGAGGCAATCTTGACTGAATTGTTACATTTCAGTTGAGAACTTGAGGTGCAACCCTGTAGCTTGAAAGACTGAAAAATATGACGGGGCATTGATGCAGTCTTGCTTAAAATCAGTCTGCACAGAGCTGGGGTTTGCTGAGGACTTATTAGTAACGATTTATAGCAAAAGGGTATACAGACAAACATGCAACAATGTTGCTTTGTTACCTTGGTCTGAATTTAAGGTAGAATAAGAAATTCATGCCTTGCAGTATTTGTATGGAAAGTCACAAGCACACTTAACCTGGCCACTACCTGAATATCAAAATCAAATAACACTCCAGAATCACTTGTACTCATAATCAGGACACGGTCTATATTTGTAAACAAAAATTAGTGTAGCCAGTCTTACACAATTAGTATGAATGTAGATTTTAGATTTGAAATGTAGGTCAACTGCAGTTGCGGCAAGGTATGTATCAAAATGAAATATTTTAAATCCTTTACTATTTTAATTACAATTTATCTTTGACAATCACTTATCAACCTGTCAAGCCAAATTACAAATAAGCTGGCTGCAATACATTCTTCACCATAAGCCTCTGCGTGGGTGGGTAATTTAGTGATGTTTATACACTTAAACTATCAGGTTCCATCAGAACTTTAAACCAATAAACTAAACTTGAACTGAAAGACTTAGAACATCCATGGTGTCACTCAAGGCCAGAGGGTAGATTATTTGTAAAGTGTACTCTAAATATGAACAAAGCATTCCCATTGATTCTGCACAACTGCTATTAGAAATCAGGCTACGTCCACACTACACCGGATAAATCCGTAACCGAAGCTTTTTCCTTTTTGTTTTTACCCTTTGTCCACACTAAAACAGCATTTTCGTCCCCCAAAACCAGAGATTTTCAGAAACGCTCTCCACAGTGTAATTTTGAAAAAGACACTTAGCTGGAGCAGTGTGGACGGGGTAACTGGAGAAATCTAAAAACTCTGTCATGACATGCCAGAACAGATTGCAACGGCAGCGCGCCATTTCATTGTTTTCTTAAATGCAACCTAACAATTTCAGAACAAACAGCAACAAGACTGAAGCCAGAAGAGTTAGAAATGTACTCACCAAATACTTTGACCCATAACTCACTGAATAAATAAGCATACTCACTTTGCCCTGTTTTCTGTCCTTGCTCATATGAAGGTGGTTTCCCTATTTAGACAAGTACTTCTCTGACAATAGATGTGTAACAGCCTAATGTAACATTGTATGGAAATACAAGATAACACTGATGCAGACATGTTTTATACATTTAACAAGGTGCTTTATTAATGCAACAGAGTTCGTCAGTTTTTCAATGTTTGTCATCAGCCGGGTCATACTGTCCGTGAACTCCCTGTCGGTTGCCTCCATACACTCCAGTATTTGTTTTTTTTTACTTTTAAGTCCTCCTGCGTGAGAGCCAACAGTTGTCCGTCTTTTAAGTTTTTCTAGTCTTTCACAGCGAGATTTGACACCGAACATGTCGCTTGTTTTCGTTAGATGTGTCCTGCGCATGCGCAGTATCAGATTCACTGAAATATCTGTTTTAATGTGGACAGAGATATTTTTTAAAATGCATAGTGTGGACGCCTATCATTTTTACATGAAACTGGCGTTTTCAAAATTATCCGGTCTAGTATGGTCGTAGCCTCAGTCTCTCCTGCAGAGAACTCCAAACTTTTCATCAATCCAACATCATTTCTTTGTCACGATCATTTGCCATTTCTTTAGACTGGGGATGTCACTGTGTTGTGTCCAGGTCTACCTGTAAGGGGTCTCACAGCTGCACAGGAAACACCCAAAGGACTGAAAGGACCCTTCACCGCAAGGAGAGATCAGATCAACTTTAGAAAACAAAAACTGCAGATGCTAGAGATCTGAAATGTTCCTACAAAAGAACTCCAACCTGAAATGTTACTGCTGTTCCTTTTTCCACAGAAGTTGCCTGACCTGCTGAGTGCATCCAGCATTTTGTTTTCATTTCAGATTACCTTAACCAAGAAACTGTTCAAAATGTAATAAAATTCAACTTTGACAAGGAAATGTAATGAACAAGACTCACATGGAAAAGCAAAGTTTAAAAACCTGCAGACAATTTTATTAATAAATTCTGCCATTTCTTCTGTACAGAACAAAGAGCCTGTATGTTAGGATTTCATTAACATCTCAAATTACACAGCGTGATTGGGAATAAGTATCTTTTACGTTCAGAAAATGAATTTTATACACAGAAAAAAAGTTTACAAACCCTGGTTTGTAAATTTACTTCAAAGTGACATTGACACCTACAGCAGAACAACGCACAACTTTCCGTGTTTTCTCTGTACAACACAGAGTGAGACCTTGTAGCATCCCTGTACACAATTTCACTACAGATAATCTGTATTAAAATTTTAAACACCCTACAAAGGAAATTTTAAAAAATGATATCCCATGTCTGCAACATGCAGGCCACCCCCTCACCAGATGGCAGTCACAAATGTGACCAGGCAAATCCACACGAGAACTTTGAACAGAAGGCAACAGAAAAAAGTCAGGGCGACCCTGCTAGAATTCATTAGTAAACAATAAATAAGGCTGAAAATTCAACACATAGGGCAGAAATAAATGTGCATGATGCTTCTGTTAGCAGTCAGGGATCAGTATTCAAAATGTACATTGCCTGATTAGATCATTGTTCAGCTGATGGGATTTACAACTGCGTAATGGAATAGTATTGATCATTGGTAGCACCCTCAGGTGCATCCAACAGAGATCCTGTCAAATCTGCCTAAGCCTGATTAAAGCATTTGGTTCATTATCTGATTATTAACACTACATTGATGGCAAAGTAGTCTCTCAGTATAAAACAGACCTAAAAAAGCTAGCAAGTTTTGTCACTTGTAACAGAATTTTTTAAATGGGCAAAAATATTGTGAATATTAGTTTTATTGATTCCAAGTCAGCAATATTTTACATCATAGTGATATGCATGTTAAATTCTTTACACCCGGTACTACCTCAGTTTGTACCAAATAATCACACAATTCACTGATGTAACTGTGTGTGAAAATTCCCATTAAACTATATCATTCTCCTAAAACTAAATTTTAGGCTGGCTAGTTCCCATTTGAGAGTTTTTTACATGATCAAAGTGGAGCTGCTAAAAAATGCAGGAATATAATGAATTACACATGAATTAATGAGCCTTGTCTTAATACAAGTCAGGAGGCATATAATGACTTAACTAACACATGCACAGTGAACCCTTCTCAGAGGGGCAGTACTGAGCTTTGCAATTACACCCCTTTAGTTTTAAACTTCAAGTGATGAGGAATAAATCTGGAACTGAGGCCACTGAGCACGCGCTACCAGCCACAAACTGAAACTTAAAGAGAAACCAATCAAAGCACAAGGTACAGATTAAAATAACCACAAATTTACATAATGCCAAACATTTCAAATATACTACAGTGATTTAAGTTTGGCTTTTAATACACGAACATTTTAGAGAATGGCTCAGTTTTTATGTTCTGCACAGACAGGTCCCTTTAAATCACTAGCACACAGTATTTAATTTACAAGGCTGGATAATGGGCAAAATCATTGCCCATTTTCTCTTTCTCACCATCACCTAAAGAAAGCATGAACAATTTTCAAAAAAAAAGCAAATCAATCTGATTTGTACAGTCACAAGAGTTAAAGCAGACACTTTCCTAAAGTGTCCTACAGTCTACTTGATCTGATGCAATTCTTTGGAATCATTCCAGTTGTGGCAGTTAATTTTCCTACAGGTGAGAATCTCTGTTGGATTAGACTGCTACCAAGAAAACTTGCTGATCTGGGCAAACATGATTCAGATACACATTGGAAACCAAGTCTACAGGGAACTAAAGAGAGGAGTCCTGCTGCAGCAGAAGCAGCAGCTTTTAGTTTGCACATTTGTTCTGCAGGAAATATCCGTGCAGAACAAACTGAGAGCAAGTGTAAAGGACTGGATTATGTCTGCTGCTCTTATTTAAGGAGACTATACAGAGGCTGTACAAAAGCTGGGTTTCACCATGCTCTACCTATCCTTCAGCTCCCGTGTCACTCGTTTAGTGATCCTTCCGCAGGTCATGCCGAGTAGAAATAGGACGCACACTCCTAATGCCAAGAAGCCCATCAGGTAATTTTTGGATGGAGATGTCATCACTTGATGAGCCAAGTCTACAAAACCTTCTGCTGGGGCAACCTACAAAAAGAATAGAAACACTGTATTAACTGAGGATAAGACAGGATGAGATTTCAATGAAACCAGGCAACAGATCTTAACCACAAAGTTTAATGAATATGAATTCCAATGCAATGTACGCAAAATCTTGTACCTGTTCATTTTCTATCCTTTCCATCATTTGGAATGCACCACTCCCAAATCAAGCAAAATTACAGACAGAATTCCCATGATAAACTGAAATCACTACTCACAATCTTACCTTTCTTGACCTAAAAACATGTTCCGACACTAACTTCCATTTCAGAAGTGTTATCACTCTCGTAACCAAATGATCCTAGTAGTACCAAAAGTCAAAGTCTGTTAAAGACCAGTGGTGTCAAGCAGCTGCATTCCTACTTAAAATTCTGAAAACATTAACTGTTTTCCTCTTTACAAACCTGCTTAGCGTTTTCAGTGTTTTCATTATACTGAAGAGAATCCAGCACTGGTGATTATTGGCAGGGCAGAAAGAAAAAATATTTTTTGTTGTGGCTTCTATGTTTCTACAAATGCAATGTTTCATTCTGCTTTCATTTTCCAGCACCCCATGAAATGGACTGGAGTCACGGCACACTGCTGAGTCTCTTACTCACATTACCTTTGCTGCATAACTCCACATTTCCTGGCGATCTTGTAATCTCTTTTTGCAGTCTGGTTGCAATCTCACTGTTTTATCTTCCAGTGCATCAAGCAAACATGACATTTCTGGAAAAATAAAATCAACAATGGCCATAAGACACTGGAGCAGAATTGGGCCATTTGGCCTACCAGGCCTGCTCTGCCATTTCATCATGCCCAATCCATTTTGCTCTCAGCCCCAATCTCCCGCCTCTCCCCTCCCCCCCCCCCACCAGTTTCCCTTCATGCCCTGACCAATCAAGAATTTATCAAACTTTGCCTTAAATATATATACAGACTTGGCCTCCACAGTTGCCAGTGGCAACAAATTCCACAGATTCACCACTTTCTGGGTGAAGAAATTCCTCCTCATCTCCATTCTAAAAGGACGTTCCTCTATAGAGGCTGTGTCCTCTGGTCTTAGACTCTCCCACCACAGGAAACACCCTCTTCATATCCACTCTATCAAGGTCTTTTACCATTCAATAGGTTTCAGTGAGGTCACCCCCTCATTCTTCTGAACTCTAATGTATACAGGCCAAAAGCTATCAAACACTCTTTGTATGATAAGCTGTTCAAACCTGGACTCATTTTTGTGAATTCATTGAACCCTCTCCAGTTTCAACACATCCTTTCTAAGATAAGGCATCCAAAACTGTTCACTATACTCCAGTGATTAATAAAGTTTCAACATTACATCCTTGCTTTTATATTCTAGCCTTCTTGAAAAGAATGCTAATAATGCATCTGCTTTCCTCACCACAGGCTCAACCTGCAAATTAACCTTTAGGGAATCTTGCAAAAGGACGCCTAAGTCCCTTTGTGCCTCCATTTTTTGTATTTTCTGTTCATTTAGAAAATAGTCAGCCCTTCCATTTCTTCTACCAAAGTGCATGACCATACACTTCCCAATAATGTATCCCATCTGCCACTTCTTTGCCCATTCTAAGTCCTTCTGCAGCCTCTTACTTCCTCAAATCTACCCACTCCCTGACCTATCTTCATAGTCTGCAAACTTTGCAACAAAGTCACCAATTCCATCATCCAAATTATTCTCATATAATGTTAAAAGAATCAGTCCCAACACAGTCCCCTGTAGAACACCACTAGTCACAAGCAGCCAACCAGAAAAGGCTCCCTTTATTGCCACTCTTTGCCTCCTGCCAGTCAGCCACTGCTGTATCAACACTAGAAAGTTCCCTGTAATATCACAGGCTCATAACTTAAGCACCTTGTCAAAGGCCTTCTCAAAATCCAAATACACATCAATCGATTATCCTTCGTTTATTCTGCTTGCTATTTCTTCAAAGAATTTCAACAGATTTGTCAGGTAAGATTTTTCCTTAAGGAAACCATGCTGACTAGGCCTATTTTATCACGTGCCTCCTAGTATCCCAAAACCACATCCACAGCAATTGACACCAACATCTTCCGAACCACTGAGGTCAGACTGACTAGCCTATAGTTTCTTTTCTTCTGCCTCTCTCCCGTCTTGGAGTGGAGTGACACTTGCAATTTTCCAGTCTTCCAGAACCATTCCAGAATCCAGTAATTCTTGAAAGATCATTACTAATACTCCACAATCTCTTCAGCCACCTCTTTCAGAACCTTGTGGGGTACACCATCTGATCCAAGTGACTAATCTACCTTCAGATCTTTCAGTTTTGCAAGAACCTTCTCCCTAGTAATGGTAACTTCACACATTTCATGACCACTGACACCAGGAATTTCCACCATACTTGCTAGCATCTTCCACTTGCCCACCATTACTACCTCTTCAGTGTCATTTTCCAGCGGTTAGAGATCCACTTTCACCTTTCTTTTACACTTTAACTCCCTGTAGCTTCCGTCTTATCACCTCTTCATTCTCCTGTATGAGCCAAAGGTCATCGAGCTACAGCCCCACTTCCTTAATAAGTTCCCTCAGGAGCTGCACCTCATGCAGATGTGTTTATCTGGGAAACTGGAGGTTTCACAGACTTTCACATCCCACACACAGAACAAAACACTGCCCCAGAGTCATTCTCACTATCCTACTATGCCCCAACAGATGAGGAATGAACAAATAAGGATAGAGAGTGTGTGTAACTTAAAGACAATGCTCCTCACCCAAACCTAATCTTGCCTAAGCCTGATCAGTCAAAGCCACTCTAAACACTGACACTAACACTAACACACTCCAAACAAGTGGCCACTCTGCTTGCACCTGAATTATTCTTATTGGCAGTTTCTAATGTTATGCACCCCTAGGGTTCATTTTTTCTGTGGACTGTCACTTTAAAATGCCGAAAGAATTTTAGACACTGTAGGATTTCTACTGATTACAAAATTGTTTGGTTACTATAGTGAGAGAGGTGGAGTTATTTGATGGACAATCGATGTTAGGGTTTCTGTGCAGCTTGTTTTGAATATACAAGGACAGTCACGGACACACAGAAAGACACCGAGTCAAGATGGATTCGGTCAATAGAAGACACAGTGAGTCAGTCACTGGTTTAGACTTTCAATAGCCCAAAAGGGGGTGAGTTAAGATCAATCTTCAGTATTGATAAATGACTAAGTAGCCCATGAGGGTGAGTTTATTTCCATTTGGCTAAGAAAATGTGATTGTCACTTAATCCACAGGAGTGGGTTCTCTGGTGAGGGGAAAACCTTTGTGAATACTTTGTGTGTTTACCCTTTGTCTGGGTATGGTAGTTCACTGAAGAAAGGCATCCCTGTGGCAAATCACTGTTGGAGTCATTTCGTATGTCATGGAACTGGATAAGTGGCTATCACATTGTGTGAGACTGGGGTAATCTACCGGTGTGTCGACCCTTGGCTAGGTGGTAGTTTACCACTGGAAGGGGTCCCCTTTGTGATCAGCTACTGTTGGTGATAATCCATATGTGGATTCTGTTTGAGTATCCTGTGGCCACCACTTTGCAATGTCCCGTAGCTGAATTCAGGTGTGGTACTGTGGCGACCCACTTCCTAGCGCACTTGAACCGGCTCACAAATAGCCAGCGCGCCGGAGTAAAGGCCAGTCCCAAAAGGGCGCCAAGTCTGCTTCACTAACAAAGGGAAAAGCCTGCATGAGACTGTGAATACGTGCCCCCTACAGCATCCGCACCCGGGGAGGGCAGGATCAGGGAGGCTTTAAAGTGAGGCTGCGAAGTTCGAATAAGATCTTTTTTAACTGCAGTTTACCGAGTGTGTCGTTATTTCAGCGCTGCGTGTAGCACACCGCTACAGTACCACTTGTGTTGAAAGGATATTCGTTGAAGATTACTGTCAGTGATATTTCACGTGTAGAGTGGAACAACTTCGGAGATAAAACCTACTGCAATTGTTATTTTGTATTGCTGTCGTGGAATCTGTGAGATATTGACGTAATTGCCTTCTCACAACATTTGCCTTTGGATTACAAATACCTCACATTAATTAACCTGTGCATTTGAACTGCTTTCTTACATACCATCATAAGACAGTATCACTTACCACCTGAGCTTGAAGAAGCTTGGGGATTTATATATTTACACCTATATTTGCATAACACCATTAACTCTTGATTTACCTGGTTTAAGTTACTATATGGTGTAGTTACAAATAAAATAGTGTTTTGTTAACAGCAAAACCAGACTCTAGGTATGTTCTATTGTGCTGATACTTTTACAGGGTTGCATGTACGTAACACTAATGAATCCCACTTACTGATTGGCCGCTCAACACCAAATGAGTGAACCAGAGGATTACTGTGCAAAGTGGTATCAACCTTATGGACTTCAACTGTCATCAAAACTTAATGTTTGATGAAAGATTAACTTATTAAAATGCAAGATCATTTTAAAAATAGCTAATTCTCTTAAATGTTATATTGATAAGTTAGAAAAAGCATTCCCTTAATTTTGTTAGGGTTAGCAACAATATTTGTAGATAAAGAACCATCAAAAGATGTGGAAGCATACAAAGCTATCAATGCAGAAAATATAAGCTGTGTGAGTGGTTATGTTCATCAACCAAATTAATTGCCAATGTCTGGCTGCAGATCATCGCCCAGTAACAGCATCTTTTACCAACATAGTCAAATCCCAGAGGCGCACACCAGAGAGGGTATGCATTTGACAGTGAAGGAACTCAACAGGACAGTAAACAAACTTGGCTTGGTCCTCATCAACCTAATAGCTGCAGGTTCATATTTCCATAAAAGCATGTTATTGAAGCAGTAACTACCTGAAAACAAGGGTCTCATCTTCATAATAAGGATACTATTCACTGTGTTGTTTGTAATTATGCTTTAATAAATTAGGTATATTCAGTATGTTATGTAGTGAAAAATAAATGTTCACCTTTGTGCATACTTTAGCCATTAAGCTCTGTGCTTAGTGGACAGCTTAGGTCCTCAGAATTACTGATCCAACCAGACACTTTCACTTGGCCTTTGACAGGTGATTGGTAAACTGCCAACATTACAAGGAACATCTCCAATTTTCCATTCTGAGTGCTCACTAACCTATCTCTGCTAAATTGGCGACAATCCATTGACATTGAACCATCCTCAACGTTATTATAAGCATTATAAATTACATTAAAACAAAACATTCTAAAGGACAGAACAAAGAGGATCAGTATTTAAAACTAAGGGGTTATCCACTTCTTAGATGAGATAATTACTCTGAGGATCAAGGTGGTATCAAACTATTTCACAGTAACAGAAGCAAAGCTACTCAATATTTTTAAAGATAAATAAAATCTCAATGAGATGAAAGATTACAGATCGATAGAAATATCGAAATGAAGTTTAGTTTGCTCAGCTATGATTTTGTTGGATGACTGAGGAAGCTTTAGAGGTCAAGTTGCCTACCCCTCCACCATTATTCAGCACAATTAATACACCCACCTTACAGGGACTAGATGCATCTATGACACCAAACAGCTCCACTGGAGAATGACCCCATCACATTACATCAGCCCACTTCTTCCTCTTTCCATTGTGAGATTACTCCTTACAATCATAACATACTGTACACTGCTCATAAACTACAGCCAGATTTTTATTTTACCCCCTCTTCAAGATTAATAAACTGTATTATCCCAATATAACCAAACTTCCAGCTGCTCTGAAACAAAATTTGCCTCTTCCTGTCCTGACTTCTGCTTCCTTCCAATGTTCAGTCTCTAACCTCCTACGTGAGCAACAATTGTGACCTACATTACTATAGCAGTTTCAGTTGCCTGGCCCCAACTGGTTCATTTTTACCATGGATTAAAAAAGGGCACTAACAGGGTTATAATCTAGTGAGTTCCGAGGATTGAAATGTACAGAGTGGGGATGGGGTAGGGGGAGAGATGGGAAAATGATAGGGGTAAAAATTCACTGTTGTGAGTAGCACACTTTGAACACATATCTTTAAGGGAAAGTGCATCAACTTTGCACAGATAACTAAAATCTATTCACCTCTTCCGTATATCCAATACACCCCACAGAAAAAAAACACATTCCCTCTAATGATCTAAAAGTATATTTTCTTTTTCTTTCTTTCTTTTTCAATCTTTTTATTGAATTTCATATATAAAAAATATCATAATATTGAATAGGTTATAAGTGCACTAGACTTGAAGTTGAATTAGTAATAAGATAACAATATCTTATTAAAATATCAGCAAAAAAAGTACATTAATCAATCAAGCCTATAATAATTATACATGAAAAAGAGTAAGAATAATCATCAAAAGAAAAAAAAATTTAAAAAATACAAGAAAAAAAATATATATTGAAAAAAAAATTAAACCTAAACTAAACTAACATGGGCAGTAATAACAGTTTATATGTATATGATAGCGTCAAAAACTCCGGAACTCCATACCAGAACAAGAATAAAAAGAGAAAAGGTCTGGAAGACCCCAAATTAATTCATATGAAAGTGTCGAATGAACGGTCCCCAAGTTTCTTCAAATTTAATTGATGAGTCAAAAATAGTGCTTCTAATTTTTTCTAAGCTCAAATAAGAAATAGTTTGAGAGAACCACTGAAACGTGGTAGGAGGATTTACTTCTTTCCCATTTTGTAATATAGACCTTCTGGCCATTAATGTTACAAAGGCGATCATTCATCTAACTGAAGGGGAAAACTGATTACCATCCTCATTTGGTATACCAAAATTTGCAGTAATAAAATGAGGTTGTAAATCAATATTCCAAATTGAGGAAATGATAGCAAGTATGTCCTTCCAATAGTTATGTAAAGTGGGACATGACCAAAACATGTGGGTCAATGAGGCCACATCTAAATGACATCTGTCACATTGAGGGTTAATATGAGAATAGAATCGAGCAAGCTTATCTTTAGACATATGGGCTCTATGTACAATTTTAAATTGTATTAAAGCATGTTTAGCACATATAGAAGAAGAATTAACCATTTGTAAAATTTTTTCCCATTTTTCTGTTGATATATTATATTGTTCTTTTTCCCATTCTTGTTTAATTCTACCTGATATTTCTGGTTGTATCTTCATAATCATATAATAAATAAGAGCCACTAATCCCTTCTGACAAGGATTCAAGGTAAAAATCATATCTGAAAATATCAAAGTTGAATTGGGGAAGGATGGTAGAACTTTATGTAAAAAATTTCTAAAAAATATCTAAAAAAATTAGATTTAGGTAACTTAAATTTGTTGGAAAGTTGATCGAAAGACATCAAACTACCTTCAAAAAAAAGATCACGAAAACATTTTATACCTTTCCTTTTCCATATGCTAAAAGCTTGATCTGTCAAAGAAGGTTTAAAAAAGTTAAATAAGATAGGGCTATCAAGAACAAAGTTTTTCAGAGTAAAAAACTGACGAAATTGAAACCAAATTCGTAATGTGTGTTTGACAATAGGGTTGGATATCTGTTTATTGAATTTAACTACATCAGCAGGAAGAGAAGAACCAAGAACGGAGAATAAAGAATATCCCTGTGCATCACTGCATTCTAAATTTACCCACTGTGGGCACAATGGTGAATCCAAATCTAATTTCCAATATATTAAATTTCGAATATTATTCGCCCAATAGTAAAATCTAAAGTTAGGTAAAGCTAAACCACCATCTTTTTTAGATTTTTGTAACTGCCTTTTACTTAACCTGGGGTTTTTATTTTGCCACACAAATGAGGAAATTTTTGATTCAATGTTATCAAAAAAAGATTTAGGAATAAAAGTTGGTAAGGCTTGAAATAAATATAAAAATTTCGGTAAAATCATCATTTTAATAGTATTAATCCGGCCAACTAATGATAAGGATAAAGGAGACCATCTTGTAGTAAGTTGTTGAACTTGATGAAGCATAGGTAAAAAATTCAATCTGAATAAATCTTTATATTTCTTGGTAATTTTTATACCTAAATAAACAAAGTTATCAGTAACAACTTTAAATGGTATCCTATCATTCAATAAAGTTTGCGCATTTAAAGGGAATAATTCACTCTTATCCAAGTTTAGTTTATAACCAGAAAAACTACCAAATTGAACCAACAAGGATAAAATAGTGGGAATAGACCTGTCAGGATCAGAAATATATAACAACAAGTCATCAGCATAAAGTGATAACTTGTATAACTTCTCATTACGAGTAACACCAAAAATATTAGGGGATTCACGAATAGCAATGGCTAGAGGTTCTAATGCGATATTAAATAATAAAGGACTTAAGGGACAACCTTGTCTCGTGCCACAAGATAATTGAAAAAAAAGAGGATCTGTAATTATTTGTAAGAACAGAAGCAACAGGTTTATAATATATTAATTTAATCCATGATATAAAATTAGGACTAAAATTAAAATTTCTCAAGGCATTAAATAAGTATGTCCATTCAACTCTATCAAAAGCTTTTTCAGCATCTAATGAAATAACACATTCTGAGGTTGTGGGTGAAGAAGTATAAATTATATTAATCAATTTTCTAACATTAAAAAAGGAATACCGGTTCCAAATAAAACCAGTTTGGTCTTCTGAAATAATTTGTGATAGTAACTTTTATAATCTAATAGCTAAAATTTTTGTAAGAATCTTAGAGTCTACATTTAATAGCGATATAGGGCGATAAGATGCACATAGAGTAGGATCCTTATCTTTTTTAAGAATTAGAGAGATAGTAGCTTCATAAAAAGACTGGGGTAGTCTCTTCTTAGTAAATGCGTCATTAAAAATTTCACATAACCAAGGGGAAAGCAAAGAAGAAAAGGTTTTAAAAAATTCTATTATATAACCATCAGGACCAGGAGCTTTCCCTGAGTTCATTGATGAGATAGCCTCTCTTATTTCGGCCATAGAAATAGGAGCATCGAACAAGCTCCGATCTTCATCTGTCAGTTTAGGAATATTCAAATTGTTAAAAAAATTATCCATCATGGACAGATCACCATCAAATTCTGATTGATATAAAGATTTATAAAAATCTTGGAAAGTATTATTAATTTCTTTATGATCAGTAGTCAGATTACCGTCTTGTTTATGAATTTTAATAATTTGTCGCTTAGTCAAAATAGCTTTTAATTGGTTAGCTAACAATTTACCAGTTCGATCACTATGAATATAAAATTGAGCCCTGGTCTTAATTAATTGATTCTCAATTGAAGAAGATAATAATAAGCTATGTTCCATTTGAAGCTCAACTCTCTTCTTATAGAGTTCTTTGGTAAGAGTCACGGAATAAATCTTATCAATTTCTTTAATTTTATCCACTAATAAAGCAATATCTAAATATCTTTGTTTTCTTTTACCAACGGAATATGAGATGATTTGTCCACGGATAAAAGCCTTAAAAGAGTCCCAAAGTATTCCTCTGTCAATCTCTTCGGTATAGTTTGTTGGAAAAAAACAAGTCAACTTGCTGTTTTATGAAGGTGATAAATTCTGGATCTTGAAGCAAAGTAGCGTCAAGTCTCCAAGATCTAGTATTATTGAAAGAGTCCGAAATCTTGATAGATAACTTCAAAGGTGCATGATCCGAAATGGCAATAGAGTCATATTTACAATCAGTAACATCTGTTAATAAACGATGATCAATAAGGAAATAATCAATTCTAGAATAACTGTGATATACATGTGAAAAAAAACAAAAATTCTTTATCTTTAGGGTTCAAAAACCGCCATATTTCAGTAATTCCCAAACCAACCATAAAGGAATTAATAAGTAAGGATGATCTATTCGGAAGAATTCGAATAGGTTTAGATCTATCCATTGAAGGATTCAGACAACAGTTGAAATCTCCACCCATTATCAACATATATTCATTTAGATTAGGGAGGGAAGTAAATAAATGTTTAAAAAATTCAGGGCAGTCAAAGTTTGGAGCATAAATATTAACTAGAGCCACTTTTCGATTAAAAAGTGAGCCAGTTATCAACAAAAATCTGCCCTGAAAAGTATATTTTAACAACACATTACAATATTTAATATTGAAGAGGAAATGATATCACCCAGAACAATATGGATCGGTTTTGAAATTGCAAGGTGCAGCTATGTAAATAAGACCTCTCTCAATTGGACAGCAGCTGGTTTGCTACAGGAAGAAACCTGACACAAGTGCAACAGATTGTGATATTTGTACAATCATTACTCAATGTGTACATGTACACAGATATGCATGCAAAAATTAAAATGAGTAGTTTTGAGAGTCTATGGATAGCAAGACTGCTGGTGAGGACCAAGTCTATATAAGCCCAACAATAGCTATTCTGTAGGACAAAATATACGTAAATTAATAGTAATGGAGGCTTGTGAAATAGTAACCCTGGGTAATTTTAATTATTATTCAGATAGAACATGTCCAATTTGCAAGGATACCCTTCAAAATAAACTCAGGGTGTGAAAGTAGTTTCCCGAACATAAAACAAAAAAAAAGCTTTGTTTGTCACGTACACTAAAACACAGTGAAATGCGCTGTGTGTGTAAATGACTAACATAATCTGAATATGAGCTGGGGGCAAACCACAAAGGTATTCATGCTTCTGGCACCAACACAGCATTCCTACAACTTACTAACCCTAGCTGTACATTTTTGGATCAGGGAGGAAACCGGAGCACCCTGAGGAAACCCATATAGTCACAGGAAGAATATACAAAACCTTACAGACAGCTGCAGGAATTGAACCCTGATCACTGGTGCTGTAACAACTTTATGCTAATGGCGATACTACTGTGCTGCCCCAACTTACTTAATGCAATTATGATTGGACAGAGCTGGCTAAAGTTGATTAAAGGGCAGTGGTAGATATGAGGGAGATATTCCATAAATCTTAGAAATGGCTCGACAAGAAGGATGCACCAATTTTAAGAGTTAATGATGGTCTCAGATTGAAAGGTATATAGTGTTAGAGATTAGCATAATGCCTGAAGAGTGCGATTTTTTTTAATTATAAAAGAAATGATGACTAAAAGTTAAATGAAGCTAGATTATGAGAGTAAACCCTTAAATAATATAAAAACAGACAGTAGAAGCTTCTACAGATTAATAAGAGGAATAGCAGATAGAGTAAACATTGATTCCCTGAAGAAGACATTGAGGAATTAATAATTTCTCCACGCTCTTTTGTCTTTACTACATCAATACACCATAAGGTAAGTGGCAGTGTTAAGCTTAAATTATTTCTTTCAGCAGAAATAACCTTGGGCATATGATATGTTCTAGCAGAGGCCACAAAAAAGTTTGCAGCTTGGTTGAAGTAGTGATATTGTTCTTCCCAAAACCAATGCATATGAATATTAATTTTCATTATAATGTATGGAAAAGGAGCAGCAAAGCATTTACACACTTTGCTAAAGTAATAATGAATAACTTTCCCCTGACATTAGTAATGATTTAGGTACAACATGCTGGCCACTTGTGGTTCATGACTTCTCTTTGTCGTATTAGGCACTAATATTTACATCTCACCCACAAGATGTCACCTACCCAGCACACACTCAGTACTACACTGAATTATCAGACTGAAATGGTGTGTTCATTTCTCTAAAACGGGTAACTTCCTAACTCAGAGGCACATGTGCTATCAAATGAACTGTGGGTGCCAGTTATTAAGACGTTAATGCAATGTATGGAACCATTTGACATTTTTCTGAGTGTATCAGCAGCAGATGCTGCCAGATTTTACTTAGACTCAAACTTTTTCTCATTGAAACCTAATAATCTGCCTTTACATCAAAGTAACCTCATCATAACTGTGGGAAAACATCTGTACCCAACCCTACCTAGTAGTTCATAGAGTTACAGCTAATGGGAACACAAGGATGTTTGCTCCTCAATTCTCTCTCCTCTTCCACCATGAACAGTAACAACTGATAATTGGTCTATTATTGCTTCATGTAGCCAGAAGTTTTGTCTGACTTTAAAAGCTGATGTTAATATCATTGACCCGTCAGGTTATTGTTTTCAAGTATACCTGAGCAAACTCTCCCTCACAACCCCTATTCACTTACGCCGTCCTCTGCCAGGAAGAATGGAGGCACAATGATGTCTGATATCCAGGCCACAGGCTGCATGAAGCACAGGGTCCACAAAAATATCGGCTTTGCTCTCTTGCAACATGTTCAGCACCTCCTACGGGAGGAAACATCACACCATTGAACAAAACCAAAACCATCAAGCATTTCCCAGTCACATGCAACAGACTGTACAAATGGCAGTAGAAATAAATTATACTGTCACTAGGTCATTCAGCCCCTCTTAGGTCCTCTGCCACTCAGTTATCATTCTCTTCAGCATATTTTCTTAGATTAAAACTATTCAGCTATCTTGATCATACTCAGCAATTCAGCCTCCAGACTGTAATCTATCATTCTGAGAATCTGACCCCTGGTTTCAGATATCCATGACTGCATCAATCCCCATCACACCCCATTAGATTTCTTTTATGTATTTCAAGGAGTTAATCTCTCACTTTTTTCAACACCTCATTGAACCATCTCAGGAATCCATTTGGTGAATCTCCACTGTACACAGTTTATCACAAATGTAGTATATTTTCAGCCATCGGGCACCTTTGGAGAATGGGGGAGGGAGGGAGAGAGGCATGCCAATTGTATGAAAATAGGTCCAAAATTACTGAATTGAATTGAATGCTTCTTACATCCTTCACATACATGAGGAGTAAAAATCTTTGTTACGTCTCCGTCTAAATGTACAATCATAGTAATTTATAATTAGAATACATTTATAATAAACTGCACATCTCACTTTGGATTTCAATTGACAAATTGTTAAATAATCAAACTACACCTTATCCTTTTAAGTAACAAGGTTAAATTAAAGGCTAAACAGTGTAAAATACAGCAAAAGAAAAATCAAATGAATTTCTACACTCAAATGATACTCACTTACACATGAAATGCCAAATCTTCAATGAAGTTCTGCTGCTACTCAACCTATAGCTGCACTGTTCTCATGCACAAATGTAAATGTTTATGAGAGATACAACACAGAATAGACCTTCTGGCCCTCTGTGCCATGCCGCCCAGCAACTCACCGATTTAACCCTAGCCTAATCACAGGACAATTTACAATGACCAATTAAGCTACTATCCATTATGTCTTTAGATTGTAGGAGGAAACCAGAGTATCCAGAGGAAACCCATGCACACACAGGAAGGAATGTACAAACTTGCTTATAAAGGATGCCAGAATTGAACTTTGGACTCCAACACCCCTAGCTGCAATAGCATCCACAAAAGATGCTATAGGTGCTATGTAAAAGATTAGTGGTATATAGATGCTATATAAAAGATTAGTGCTCTAATCTTTTCAAACTTATTTCGCATTAACTCTTTAAAACAAAGCTTTTTTAAAATAACAATATTCCTAGAAATATTTTGCCTGTTGCATGAGAATTTCAGATGCATAAATGAAAGTTTACTGTATATGCTTCCTTAGTCTGATTGTACAGTCTTGCTGGGATCCCGTATAATCTTACAGTAAAATACTTACTTATGTACTCTATTCATTTTACAGTAAAGGCCAAAATCCCTTTTGCCTTCTTAATGTTAATTACATGTTAACTTCAGTGATTCACATTCAACAGCATCCAGGTCCATTTGAACACCAACATTTTTCAATATCCCACCATGTATATTAAAAAAAATCTGCTTTCTTCAGGCCATATGACATGGGAACAGAAACAGGCCATTCAGCCCATCGAGTCTGCCCCACATAAAGTTCTTCTGATAAAACAGATGATCAGATTTTTTCATGTAATGTTCCATTTGTCATCTTGCATACACTATCAGACCACAGCCCAAAACATCAATTCCAAGAAAAAGCACAAGGTATTGTCCACATGATAAATTACCGCTACAACCTCACTGCATATAAAACTATAATATACAACTTTTCTTTACATTGTTACACTGTTCTATGAACTTGTGAACAATAACAAATATAAGTCATTTCAAAAATTCACCCAGTCTGTTCTGCAGAATTTATAGTACTGTAAAATTACAATACACACCACCCTCAATATTTATAACTGAATAACTAATTACTCATTTGAACTGGTCTTAGTTCAACAAGACCATTTTCAGCTTACTTCAACTGATTATTAACATTTTCTTTCCATCCTTGACCAGGTAATTAAGTTCCTTTCATATGCAACTAGTCCATGGGGTAGCAATTTCTAAGCATTTCTGAATTCTACATTGGATTTATTAAAAACTGTTTTAGTAATTGACTTTTGTTTAGGAACCAAAGAAACATCTTTAACCCTTCACTTGATCAAACTCCAGTCAGAAAAAAATGTCATTTCTCAGTCTTCCCTTCCTGAAATCTTTTGCCAGTTGAGTCTTTGTTTAGCTTAACATTATAGTTATTTCATTTTTACAGATCTTTTGGTAACTTCACCAGAATCTTTAGAAACCCCAGTGCAATGCTCAAACTTCATTTACTTTGCTAACTTAATGATAGGTGAAACTATGCCATATTTCTGCCCACTGTTGTATGAAATGAATTGACAGTACTGTTTTAAATCTAACAATACACTACAAATAGCCGTACCCTTTTGCAGGATTCTCCTGTAATTTTCAGCAGGTTGATTTTCAGGCACTCTTCTACCTGGCCAGTCTGTTCTTGCGCTGCCGCTTCCTCTGCACACAATATGTTAATCTACAAAAACATGAAAGGCAACTTCACCACATCAGCAGAATGAAATCCTTCATTCATTTTTAATCCCGAGTTGCTATTTTCACCAACCATAGCAATTCCCCTCATACTAACACCCTTTTCAGTGGTCACCATATTGTCCCGAGTTCAACTGACCTCTTTAGTGCAGTGTATTTGCAGCTGAGGATCCAGCCTGTAGTCCAGAGCCGATTCCTGGATAATCACACGAATCTGATCTTCACAATCTGAAGACAATCGCTGCCAAGAACAATATTAAATGGAGCTCAGTTACTTTAACACAGCCTTCAATCCACCTTGCTTGAACAGAAGCTCAAAAGTCAGAATAGTTCAGAACAAGCAACCATTAGACCAATACCAAATTTATCTTAGAAAGGAACGTTAAAATGTTAGCACCAGTGGAATCAGAACTTTTAACCTGGATTTCTGCCCTCTTACAGAGAAGAATGCAACAAGATTGTGTACACAGTAATCACAGTGAACCTCAGTAAGGAGAAAATAAAACTGTAAAACACCAAAAGGCACAGCAATAATTAATGCAGAGGAGCTGGGAGCTTCCCAGAAATGTTCAGGCCTTATTAACATCTGCTTAATACATAGATCTTATTCATCAAAACCAACAGGCTATCCATGAACAGCAGCCAGCCATCATCCTGCAGACTATAGCTACCTTCAGTAACCATACCTTGAATTAATAAGCATTTACATCAATCGGTTTTGAAACTTAGCTGTTCATTCATCGTTTTCAAATCATGAGAAGATGAAGTTATCAACTGCACAAACAGCTCTCTCCTGCCTGACTGCTGGTAGGAAGTGACAATTCATAAAATGTCAAATTGCAAGTTTTCCTCAAAAACAAAAAAAAAGGAAGCACTAGAGCTTGAAGCTCTTCAAGCCTTCCTTGTCACTTATTATGATCTTGCTGGCTTCAGTTTTCTCCATACCATTTCAACTATCAAACATTTATATACCCACACTTTAATTTTTTTCTAATGATCAACTTCAACCACATGTCAGGCAGAGAATTCCAGATATTCATTACCCTTTGTGAGAAGAATTTTATACAAACCTCAGTTTTAAGAAACCAGATCCTTATCTTGTAGTTACTTCTCCTCACGAATTAACATTTGCCTTGTCAAGCCTCCTTAGAATCTGATAATTCTGAATAAAGTCACCCCTCATTTTTCTGAATTCCAAGTATATGGCCCAGTCCATCATGGGTAAAGCCCTCTCCACCAATGAACACATCTACATGAAGCACTATTGCAGAACAGCAGCATCCATCATCAAGGACCCCACCACCCAAATCATGTTCTCTTCTCAATGCTGCCATCAGGAAGGTGGTACAAGAGCCTCAGGACCAACCCCACCACAATAATTACCCCTCAACCATCAAGTTCCTGAACCAGAGAGCATAACTTCAGCTTCCCCACCACTGAACTGTTCCCACAACCTACAGACCCACTTGTAAGGTCTCTTCATCTCATGTTCCTGGTACTTATTGTTTATTTGTTTATTATTATTGTTGTTATTTCTCTTCTTTCTTTTTGAATTTCCAGTTTGTTATTTTTTGCACATTGGTTATTTGCCCATCCTGATAGGTGCAGTCTTTCATTGATTCTAGCACATGCTTTGCGGCCCAGTGGTTGGGGACCACTGGACTAGTTGATACAGAGTCAAGTTCAAAAACCGGCAATAGGAGCAGAAAGTTAATTAAAACAATAAGGAACAAGCTAACAAGTGACAGTTGTTAAAGCAGGTTGATGTAGGGGCAAGGACTTTGATGGATAAATAATAGCAGAAGAGTTGAAATATCCAAGCACACTATACCTGACCGGAGATAGAGAATAAATACAGTAGATAAAAAGTAGGAACTCAGAATATGAGTGAAGAGATGGGGAGAATGAGAAATGAGAATGACAGTGGGAATGCTCAGGAGGTTAATAGTCATAATCAAGCATATGCAAGTACATATTCTGAGGCCTGGGGAGAACAAAACCTGCAGTCAAAGGGTCACAGTAAAAGGAAGACAGTGTGTGCTGCAGTCTTTCAGAAAACAACCAAGACCTAACAACACAGTTAGTACCATCTTTGATTACAAATACTTTCTTATAATGGATAAATTATTTTACAAATCTGTTGAGCTTACAACCTATATATGCACACACAGTGCTTTAGTATAATCACATGCTTCTCTAGAGCCAGAATAAATTGAAACCCAAGAGCAGGAAAAAAATCTTAAAACTGGCAGAATCTTCCTGGCAAAAATCCATAACAGAATAACAGAAGAGGCCTTAAACAGGGCAGTATGGTTCTCCGGCCCCAAGGGTAGTCATAGCTGAAGGGTGATAGTGGGGATGAGCTAAACAAATGCTCTTCATGGCGTTCGTCTCAAACAGCCTCTGACAACCAAGTCCAACTCCTGGCCTTCACATGTGGCATAGTTCTTATATCTGGCAGAGCAGTTCTCACCGTCAGCAGGGGCAAAGACGGACTACTGGCGCCTTAAAACCAGTTGCTCTGGGCAGATGGGACTCGTTAATCACGGATGGTAGCTCATCTAGGAGAGGGAAAACTCTGATTTCCTGTGAGTGGGTATAGCTGCCTTACAGCTATACCCACTCACAGGAAAGACTTTGGGGGTAAACCCCGAGGAAAACTCTGGAGTCAGAGTCCTGAAGGCAGCTGACTGCTGTACCCAGCACCAGCACGGCAACTCCTGCGATGCTGCTGACACCAAGCTCTATTGACTTTCGTCGTTCCTTTGGACCTGTCATCAGCATGGAGAGGGGGTCCTACTGCATGGGCAACATATCATATCAAATCTGCCCTGGCTTGTGCCCTGGAGAAGCCACTCCCAGTGACTACCAGAGGCGCAGTACCCAAGGTCAACCACAACCGACGGAGGCCACACATGGTTCTCAACACAGAAGAATTCCAAAACTACTTTTTGTATAAAAATAAAATGACCCAACAGAATGTTCCTCGTATAGGCCGATCTCTCTGCTCAATGTTGATGTAAAGATCTTAGCTAAAGTTTTGGCTCATAGATTAGAAACCGCCATTCCCTCCATTATCTCTGATGACCAAACAGGATTTATTAAAAACCGTTTCCCTTTTTTTAACATTCGGCGTTTATTTAATATCTTATACTCACCTCCAACTGGGATTCCTGAATGTGTTATTTCCCTCGATGCGGAGAAAGCATTTGATCGTATAGAGTGGAACTACCTTTTTGCAGTTTTAGAAAAATTTGACCTTGGCCAAAGTTTCATCTCTTGGATCCAATTGCTGTACCTGTGTCCTACTGCCTCTGTTTTAACCAATTTTCAGAAATCCCAAATATTTAATCTCAAATGTGGCACCCGCCAGGGATGCCCCTTAAGTCCCTTTCTCTTTGATTTGGCTATGGAACCTCTGGCGACAGCATTTCGAAACTGCCCTGAATTGACTGGGATTTGGAGAGCGGGTGTTGAGCATAAAGTTTCTCTCTATGCTGATGACTTATTACTCTTTCTCTCAAATCCGTCTACATCCTTACCTCTAATGTTTTCACTTGACCAGTTTAGCCAGATCTCTGGCTATAAACTTAATTTACATAAGAGTGAACTTCTCCCAATTAATAAAGAAGCACAAGAACTAACATTTCATGATCTCCCTTTTAAAGTAGTCCATAATCAATTTACTTATCTTGGAATTACAGTCACAAGGAAGTTTAAAGAAAACTTTGCCAACCTTTCATATGCTATAAAACAGAGTCTGGTACAATGGTCACCTCTATCTATGTCTTTGGTAGGTCGTATTAATGTTGTTAAAATGTATGTTCTCCCCAAATTTTTATACCTATTTCAATCTATCCCAATTTTTATTCCTAAATCTTTTTCTGATTCCTTAGACTCTATTATTTTGTCATATCTGTGGCAGAATAAACGCTCTAGAATTAATAAAATCCATCTCCAAAAATCTAAAAAAGAGGGTGGCATGGCTTTACCTAACTTTCGTTTATATTATTGGGCAGCTAATATACGTTGTGCTACCTTCTGGTCTTTCTTCCATGGCCAACCCGAGTGCCCTAACTGGGTGGTGATGGAGCTGAGCTCCACCAAAGAATTATCTATCTCCGCACTTCTTGGCTCTGCACTCCCTAGTAGTCTGCCCAGATCAATAGCTAATCCTCTTGTTAGACACACTTTGCGTATATGGGCTCAGATCAGGAAATGCTATGGTTTCCAGGGGTTTTCCGTTTCCAGCCCTATTGCTCATAATCACCTTTTTTTACCTACTACATACGATTCAGCATTCCAGGTTTGGTATAGGAAGGGCATTAGACACTTTGAAGATCTTTTCATTGATAATCGCTTCGCTTCTTTTCAGCAGCTGTTAAGTTCAATCTGCCCAATGCTCATTTTTTCAGATATCTCCAAATCTGACACTTTATTGCTCCTTTAATTCCTAACTTCCCTGAAATGCCTGCGAAAAATGCTATGGACCTATTTCTTTCCATGAATCCACTAGGTAAAGGCTTAATATCAATCATCCGAGATAAACTAGCGGCCTTACGACGGGCCCCCATGGATAAAATCAAAATGGCCTGGGAGCAGGATTTAAATATCTCCTTATCTGAGGAGAGCTGGGATTCAGTTCTCAAATCGGTTAACTCAACCTCTCTTTGTGCTCGCCACTGCTTTTTACAGTTTAAGATTGTTCATAGAGCCCATATGTCTATCTATCTATCTCGATTCTACCCTAGCGTTAGTCCGCTCTGTGATAAATGCAAGAAGAATGCCTCTCTCATCCATATGTACTGGTTCTGTCCTAGCTTGGAGAAATTCTGGAAAGATGTCTTCACTACGTTAGCGTGTATTCTGAATCAGCACCTAGAACCAAACCCCTTAATTGCTCTGTTTGGTTTTTGGGGCGAAACAGATTTATGTCTGGGTCCAACCAAATGCCGAATATTATCCTTTGGCTAGACGCTTGATCCTCCTCAGATGGAGAGATGCTGCCCCGCCCACTCATGCTCAGTTTGGACCTCGAAAAAATTCATTTATTCAGTTCTCAATTCGGATCTAAAGTTCCATAAGGTCTGGGGACCTTTTATCGAGTACTTTCATAACCTTCCTCTTGACTAGGGTTTTTTTTTCTTTTCGGTCCCTTGCTTTCAGCTCCTTTTTTTTCTGGTAGAAGGCATTATTATCCTCTGTTGCTGAGTGTATTCACAGTCTGGGAGCTTGGCTGTCCTGACTTATACTCTCTATGTTGTGTGTGGTTGGTCTGGAGTTGCTGTTGTTTTTTCTTGTGTTGTGGGGCTTGGGGAGGATACTAAGCTTACTTGTCTTTAATTTAGGTGCTTTTTTTTTGCTAAATTCTCTTCCTTTGTAACATATTGTTATTGTATGCTTAATTTTGCACTGTTTTAATGTTCCTCATTGGGATTTGGGGGTTTTTAATTTGTAAAATGGTTTGAAAAACTAATTTTAAAATAAATAAATAAATAAAATGGAATGGCCAAGATAAAACATGACTGCATTTATGTACTGTAACTGAGATAATGCTGACTGAAGAATTGAAGTAGTCTTTTACTCTGATAGTCAATAACCAACTTGAGTTACTGCTCAGAACAATGCAAGTGGCTATCTGTCATGTCACACCTAGTTCTCAGAAAGTGCAAACCCCGTTCTCTTCAACAGACATTATACGCCCTTCCTATTAATAATCTTAAAGATATCTTCACCTGTGACTAATTTCTAACATGCTGCATCACAAATTCATTCCTTTAACAGCTCTATTTAATTATCTCAATCCGTTTTTGTTCTAACATTTTATTATGTCATTTTTCAGTCTTTTCATCCCAGATAATTACCGCTTGTTTGGCAACAAGCTTGGTAATTTTTCTCATTTGTATCTGGTGAACAGTTAAATAAATAATTCCAAACCCTGCACTCAAAACTTCCACTTTCTCCAACAACCATCAACAAGAGTTTAACAATAATGCCAAAGTAATCAAAACATTACATGCCTGGAAGCAGGTCCATTTCCTTAGTTTGGTATGCAAAAATAAGCACGTGAACAAGAGAATGGAAAGAGAGAGCGGGAGAAAATGAGAAAAAGATATTCAATTCAGGTGAACTGTCTTCTCTGTGCCCCACCTGTCCTTTCAATACCTGGTCAGCATATTTCATTTTCAGACAGGAAACCACCTGACCCTCCAGTTCTTTGCCATCTTTTACAGTGTTCAAAACTGACTGGCAGAATTTAGGAATGTCAGCCTTGCAAGCTTTCCTCAGGACTGGGTTTAAACGGTAATCTGAAAGATACATAAAAATTAAATGCGCATTAGAGTGGAATTGCCTACGATGCAAACTCACCATTTAGCTAAGCACAGAAGATACTAAGTGTGTTATGGGACAGCAGGCCTTAGGATGTGTAAGAAAATTTATGATCTCCTGTCATGATAACATGCTTTTCCACAGGAAGAAAATAAAGGAGCAGTTACCTTGAAATCCTACATATAATCCTGTCCAATGGTTTTGATTAGCACTTTGCCAACAATTCAATGTTATTGCCGCTTGTCAGTCCTTGCCTGAATGTCTCCTTAGGTATAGACTGCTTCATTTAAGAAGTTGTGAATGTAACTGAACATCAAGTTATCAGAACATTCCCCCACTTCTGACCTTACAAATGAAAGAAGAGTCACTTATAAAGCAGTTAAGATGGTTGGGCCTACATCACTACCCTGAGTGATATGTTGGGTGTGAAGTGTAGTAGTATGTTGGGTGGGATAAGAAGGTGTAACCCCAATAAACCCACAATCATTTTCCTTTGTATCATTTCTGGCAAATGAAATTTAGAGCCAGGTCATTACTGATCCAAATAAACGGCACAATAGACCTAAGCAGCTAAGACACTTATTTTAACTCCTTGATTCCAACATTTACTGCATGTAGAATGCTCCTTTGTATTTATTGGTATTCATCGAACAAAGATACTTTGTTTGTGTTTGAGTACTGTTGGGGGGACAGCCCAACTGGGAAAGCAACAGTGGCTGTGCCTGTGGCTTAGAAGTGTAGGGAAAGGAAGAGAAAGGCAGTAGTGATAGGGGACTCTATAGTCAGAGAGTCAGACAGGCGATTCTGTGGATGCAGGATAGAAACATGGATGGTAGTTTGCCTCCCAGGTGCCAGGGTCCGGGACGTTTCAGATCACGTCCAAGATATCCTGCAGTGGGAGGGAGAAGGTCGTGGTACATATTGATACCAATGACATAGGTAGGAAAAGGGAAGAGGTCCTGGAAAAAAAAGAGCACAGGAAGTTAGGAAGGATATTGAGAAGCAGGACCGCAAAGGTAGTAATCTCAGGATTACAGCCTGTGCCACATGACAGTGAGTATAGGAATAGAATGAGGTGGAGGATAAATGCATAGCTGGATGATTGGAGCAGGGGGCAGGTGTTCATCAGATTTCTGGATTATTGGGACCTCTTTTGGGGCAAGTGTAACCTGTACAAAAAGGACGGGTTGCTCTTGAATCCCAGGGGGACCAATATCTGCGGCAGGGAGTTTTGCTAAGGCTACTAGGGCGAGTTTAAACTAGAATTGTTGGGGGATGGGAACTGAACTGAAGGGACTGGGGAAGAAGCTATTGGCTCACAAATAGAGAAAGCTTGGAGACGGTGTGTGACGGAGGATAGGCAGATGATAGAGAAGGGAGGCACTTCGACCAAAGGTTTGAGATGTGTCTATTTTAACGCAAGGAGTGTTGTGAACAAAGCAGATGAGCTTTGAGTGTGGATCAGTACTTGGAGATATGATGTGGTGGCCATTACAGAGACTTGGATAGCTCAGGGACAGGAATGGCTACTTCAAGTGCCGGGTTTTAGATGTTTCAGAAAGGACAGGGAGGCAGGCAAAAGAGTGGGGGCGTGGCACTGTTGATCAAAGATAGTGTCACGGCTGCAGAAAAGGTGAACGTCATGGACGTCTACGGAGTCTCTGTGGGTGGAGGTTAGGAACAAGAAGGGGTCAATAACTTTACTGGGGGTTTTTTTAAAGGCTGCCCAATAGTAACAGGGATATTGATGAGCAGATAAGGAAACAGATCCTGGAAAGGTGTAATAATAACAGAGTTGTCGTGGTGGGAGATTCTAATTTCCCAAATATCGATTGGCATCTCCCTAAAGCAAGGGGTTTAGATGAGGTGGAGTTTGTTAGATGTGTTCAGGAAGGTTTCTTGACACAATATGTAGATAAGAGGACAGGCTATACCTGATTTGGTATTGGGAAATGAACCTGGACAAGTGTCAGATCTCTCAGTGGGACAGCATTTTGGAGATAGTGGTCATAATTCTATCTCCTTTACAACAGCATTGGAGAGAGATAGGAATAGGCAAGTTAGAAAAGCAGTTAATTGGAGTAAGGGGAATTATGAGGCTATCAGGCAGGAAACTGGAAGCTTAAATTGGGAACAGAGGTTTTCAGGAAAAGGTACAGAAGAAATGTGGCAAATGTTCAGGGGGATATTTGTGTTGAATTCTGCAT
Organism: Hypanus sabinus; assembly: GCF_030144855.1. Classification (NCBI taxonomy): domain Eukaryota; kingdom Metazoa; phylum Chordata; class Chondrichthyes; order Myliobatiformes; family Dasyatidae; genus Hypanus; species Hypanus sabinus. Next base: position 16,011,300 of record NC_082722.1, on the reverse strand, counting down.
AGGTACGTTCTAATGCGACGGAAGTTATTGTAGGGTACAGGAAGCATGGTGTACAAAAGCTGTACTAAATCTAGTCAAGAAGAACAGAAAAGCTTACAAAAGGTTCAGAGAGCTAGGTAATGTTAGAGATCTGGAAGATTATAAGGCTAACAGGAAGGAGCTTAAGAAGGAAATTAGGAGAGCCAGAAGGGCCATGAGAAGGCCTTGGTGGGCAGGATTAAGGAAAACCTCAAGGGATTCTACAAGTACATGAAGAGCAAGAGGATAAGACTTGAAAGAATATGACCTATCAAGTGTGACAGTGCAAAAGTGTGTATGGAACCGGGGAAATAGCAGAGGTACTTAAGGAATACTTCAGTATTCACTATGGAGAAAGATCTTGGTGATGACTTGATTGGGACTGAAAAACTTGAGCATGTAGATATTAAGAAAGAGAATGTGCTGGAGTTTTTGCAAAGCATCAAGTTGGTTAAGTTGCTGGGACTGAATGAGATGTACCCTAGGCTGCTGTGGGAGGTAATGAAGGAGATTGCCGAGCCTCTTGGCAATGATCTCTGCATCATCAATGGGGTTGCGGATGTCGTTCCCTTATTCAAGAAAGGGAGTAGAGATAGCCCAGGAAATTATAGACCAGTGAGCCTTACTTCTGTGGTTGGTAAGCTGATGGAGAAGATCCCAAGAGGCAGGATTTATTAACATTTGGAGAGGTATAATATGATCAGGAATAGTCAGCATGGCTTTGTCATGGGCAGGTCGTGCCTTAAGAGCCTGATTGAATTTTTTGAGGATGTGACTGAACGCAATGATGAAGGTAGAGCAGTAGATGTAGTGTATATGGATTTCAGCAAGGCATTTGATAAGGTACCCCATGCAAGATTTATTGAGAAAGTAAGCAGGCATGGGATCCAAGGGGACATTGCTTTGTGGAATCAGAACTGGCTTGCCCACAGAAGGCAACGAGTGGTTATAGATGGGTCATATTCTGCATGGAGGTTGGTCACCAGTGGAGTGTCTCAGGGAACTGTTCTGGGACCCATACTCTTCGTGATTTTTATAAATGACCTGGATGAGGAAGTGGGGGGGATGGGTTAGTAAGTTTGCTGTTGACACAAAGGTTGAGGGTGTTGTGGATAGTGTGGAGGGCTGTCAGAGATTACAGGGGGACATTGATAGGATGCAAAACTGGGCTGAGAAGTGGCAGATAGAGTTCAACACAAATAAATGTGAAGTGGTTCATTTTGGCAGGTTAAATATGATGGTAAACACATAGTATTAATAGTAAGACTCTTGGCAGTGTGGAGGATCAGAAGGATCTTGGGGTCCGAGTTCATAGGACACTCAAAGCAGCTACACATGTTGACTCTGTGGTCAAGAACGCGTACGGTGTACTAGCCTTCATTAATCGGGGAATTGAATTTAGGAGCCGAGAGGTAATGTTGCAGCTATTTAGGACCCAGGTCAGACCCCACTCGGAGTACTGTGTTCAGTTCTGGTTGCCTCACTACAGGACGGATGTGGAAACCATAGGGAGGATGCAGAGGAGACTTACAAGGATGTTGCCTGGATTGGGGAGCATGCATTATGAAGACAAGTTGAGTGAACTCAGCCTGATTAGAGGCATTGATCATGTGGATAGTCAGAGGCTTTTTCCCAGGGCTAAAATGGCTAGCATGAGAGTGCACAGTTTTAAGGCGCTTGGAAGTAAGTACAAAGGAGATGTCAGGGGTAAGTTTTTTTTTACTCAGAGAGTGGTGGGTGCGTGGAATGGGCTGCCAGCAATGGTGGTGGAGGTGGATACGATAGGGTCTTTTAAGAGACGGTTGGTACAAGAGAAGGTACATGGAGCTTAGAGAAATAGAGGGCTATGGGTAACCCTAGTCATTTCTAAGGTGGGGACATGTTCAGCACAACTTTGTGGGCTGAAGGGCCTGTATTGTGCTGTAGGTTTTCTATGTTTCTAAAATGAAGTATGAAAAGGCTGGGAGTATACTGTGACCAAATCTAGTCACTATCATGTAAGCCAGCTTCAGAAATATTAAAAGTATCAGAGGATATCATAACCCACTTTAATAAAACTACATAAATCGCAAGTTTAAGAGTTCCAGTGTGGAGATTACTTCTAATTCACGGAGAACATTGCACCAATACTTCCACAGCAAAATTAATAGTCTCTATTAATACTTGTACCGTCACCTTGCTTCAGATAAAGAACTGACAGAAATCATAATCGTGGTCATACGTACCTGTATTCTGAGTGATTTGCCGTTTGGTAATCATCTGCTTGCATTTGGGGTCCATAAGTTCAGCATTCTTATTCTGCTTCAGGCACTGGAGCACGTTCTTTGAGTCAGCATCAGCACAATAACGCTACAATACGAAGCATACAACCAGTCAAAAACAACAAGTGTTCAGCAATCAAACATTCAAATCTTGTTCCAATGAAATACAGCTTTAACCTTCAAAAACAAATAAACAACACTCAGATAAGTCAATGTTAGTGTGGTGCAAACCACATTAATCACTACTGATTGCAAATTAGTCTACAAATTCTATCAAATTCACACCTGGGATATTCACCCTTTGATACTTAACTCAGCTCTTCCTAAAATACCAGTGAAGGGAGTGTGGCTTTAAGAACATATCAATGATTGAACTCAATATTTCTTGTGTGCTAGGCATCGTAATATGTTACCTGTGGTGTGAACTAGGGTGTAGTTGCAAGAAAAAGTTTCTGAACTTTTTGTCTTTACATGGTTTTCTGCATTAATTACTCATAAAATGAGGTCTGATCTTCATCTAAGTCATAAAAATAGATAAACACAATCTGCCTAAACTAATAACACACAAACAACTGTACTTCTCGTCAATACTGAGTACACCATTTAAACAATTATAGAATAGGCTCAAAAATGTGTGTGAACCTCTGGGGTAATACCTTCCACAAATGCTATTTGGAGTCAGGTGTTCTAATCAATGAGCTGTGGGTTAGAGGTGCCCTGTCCTATATAAAAAAAGATACACAAAGTCAGGTTACTAACAAAGCCTGCTCTTCTCAAGAAAGATATGTTTATGTGCACCATGCCTCAATCAAAACAACTTTTAGAGGACCTTAGAATTGTACAGATGCATCAGGGTGGAATAGGCTACAGAAGTATTTCTAAAGACCCGAGTGTTCACCAGCCCACAGTAAGAGAAAATGTCTACAAATGGAAGAAATTCACTTCGGTCGCTATTCTCCCTAGAAGTGGGTGTCTGCAAAGATCATGCCAAAAGCACAATATGCAATGATGAAGGACATGAAAAAGAACCCAAGAGTAACAGCAAAAGACCTGCAGAAATCTGTAGAACTTGCTAATGTCTCTGTTCATGTGTCCACTATAAGAAAAGCAGTGAACAAGAATGGTGTTTGTGGAAGGATACCAGAGGGGAAAACACTGCTCTCTTAAAAAAACATTGCTGCACATCTCAAGTTTGCAAAAGGCCTGATGTTCTTCAATGCTTCTGGGACAATGTTCTGTGGTCAGATAAGACAAAGGTTGAACTTTTTTGGCAGAAGTGCACACTGCTATGTTTGGAGGAAAAAGGGCACAGCACACCAATACTAAAACCTCATCAATATGTAAGGCTCCTTTCATCATGCATCATGGTTTGCTGCTCCTTTGCTCCCTCAGAGCCAAGACAGCTTGCCAGTCTGGACCTTTACCCAATTGAGATGCTGTGGCATGTCCTGAAGTGGGTTGTTTGTGCAAGGTATCCCAGAAGCATTAATAAACAGAAACAGTTTTGTATGGAGGAATGGTCTAAAATTCCCTCTCACTGCTGTGCAAGTCTGATCAGCAGCTACAGGAGATGTTTGGTGGAGGTTTTGCTGCTGTTATTAAATACAAGGGTTCACATACTTTTCCCAACCTGGACTGCAACTGATTAAACAATGTGTTAAATAAAGACAGGAAAAGGACAATTGTTCATATGATATTAGTTTAGGCAGATTGTGTTTGTCTATTATTGTGACTTAGATGAAGATCAGACCACATTTATGAGTAATTAATGCAGAAAATTTATTTGTGCAATTTTATGTCCATTAAGCCACAAACTCACTTAACAGTTTTCGCACATTTCACATGACACTATGATCCAATAGTAAGCCCTGCAGTTTTCTACTATGTGGATGTTTTTCAATATGTAATCAACAAAATATGCACTCATAACTGACAGCCAAACTTAGCTGGCAAATTGCCTCTAAAGATATAGCAATGCACAAATGGTACACTAACAGGAACAGCAAATGGCATGATTTTTAAACTATAATCTGCATGCAACAAACAGCAATTAGTCAGCCTCATTTTAAGATTATCACACAGCACTTGTATTTGGTTCAAAAATAAAACCCTTGGACCTGCTTAACCCTTGGATTCACTCAGTCTCAAATCACAAGCATTAACAATCAATAAAATGAATGTCACAGGACATGGGCTCAAAGTAAATAGGTAGGTAGGTAAACAGACAAAAAATATTAAGCAGTACTTTCTTTAAAGATCAAACCAAAACATTGGAGCTACTTGGTCCCAGCATGCCTTGCATTCAAAATGTGGTTTTTGTTTTTAGCTACCAAACAATATTAATGCATTTGTAAAATTGGTGGATCTAAACACCTACATGCTGCAGATTACTGAATTCAAAAATAGCTGAACTTTCAGCCTGGGTTGCACCTTGTTTGGTAAACAAACAAAGCACTCATATTGACTTGTCACTTGCATCAAGTCCATGAATAAATCCCATTAATTAATTTGGCATCTCAATCAGGTAGCATTTGGTGTGGCAATGATTGCAAAAAACTAAAAAAAAAAGAGGGTGCAACATCAGCTTGAGCAAGATTACTAACAGATGAGAAACACAACAGATAAAAAGGGCAGAACTGAGAATACTGTTCAGGCACACCCTTCAATTTGTGTTTAGCAGCTAAAATGATGCCTGTACTTTTCTGACCAAACATGTGGGTGGCAAAAGTGTGGGAAAGTAAAGACTGAAATGGAAACACTTGTAAAGGACTGAGAGTCACTGAATAGTTTATTGTACATAATTTTATTTTTGAATAAAGTATATTTTGTTTAATAAAAACATACTGTGAACATCACTTCAAGATAAAAATCAGGGAAGGTAACCATTAAGAAAGCAGACATTACACACAAAATATTAGATTGCAGATTTTAATGACAGACATACTTCACTGTCCCAGAAGAAAACATATTCCTCAGTTGTAACAAAGATCCAACACAACAACAATAAACACAGGGAAGGAGAGTTCAATAGTTAAAAGCCTGGAAATCAAACTTTAGAGATCTAAAGTGGCTTTAAAGCAAGAAGTTCAAAGTAAATTTATTACCAAAGTAGAAACTTTTCACCATATATAACCCTGAGATTCATTATCTTTTGGGCATACTCATTAAATCCAATAACCATAATAGAATTAATGAAAGACCACACCCAATACCACTGACAACGCTGGGAAGGGCTTTACCCGTTATGAACTGACCCATATCCACTACTTTTTGAAGGATTTCCTGTTCAAGGGCATTGGTGTTTCTATACCAGCCTGTGATGCAACCAGTCAATATACTCTCTAACACACCACTATAGAGCAAAGATACAGGTTTGTCAATGTTTTAGATGTCATGCTGAATCTTAGCAAACTTCTAAGGAAGTAGAGGTGCTGCCATGCATTATTCGTAATGGAAGTTATATACTGGGCCCAGGACAGATGCTCTGAAATGATAACAGTGAGGAATTTGAAGTTGCTGACCCTTTCCACCTCTGAACCTCCAATGAGAACTGGCTCATGGACCTCCGGATTCTTCCTCTCCAGTCAATTACCAGCTCCATGGTCTTGCTGACATCGAGTAAGAGGTTATTGTTGTGGCACCAATCAGCCAGATTTTCAATCTCCCCCCTATATACTGATTCGTCACCACCGTTTGGCCTACAACAGTGGTGTCGTCGGCAAACTTAACTATGGCATTGGAGCTGTGCTTAGCCAAAGTCTTAAGTGTAAAGTGAGCAGAGCAGGGGGCTAAGCACACAGCCTTGTGGTACACATGTGCTGATGGAGATTATAGAAGAGATGCTGTTGCCAATCTGAATTGACTGGTGTCCATCCACAAGTGAGGAAAGCGAACATACAAGTTTGGCTATTGCCAATTAGTTTCAACTGAAAGAAAAGGAACTACTGCCTTCAAGAAAAAAATGGTCCCTTTTTTCCATAGTGACAAAAATATCAAGGTTAAAATAAAAAGAACACAATCTCTTGTCTTATATTAAGGTATATTCCTACCTTAATCATTTGCTTGCAGACTCTCATGAGAGTGTAGTCCAACTCAGGGTCACTCATTTCTGTCTCTTGTAGTTTGAAGATCTTGTCATGACAGCGGTTCGACAGAAACTTTTTGGCATCTTTCAGACACTCGACTACCTGTTCGGAGAGAAGACGTGAGACTATTCAACCCAAGAGAAGTTACGCTTCTCAAATTGGAAATACATGTGTTCAAAATAATTTTGGTTGAATATTACAAATTCTGCATATAAAAGAAATTATATCAATCAGATACAAGGCACAATTTGCAGCTGGATGTGGAAACTGAGGTCAAATGAATACTTGGTACAGTTACATTTATTACTCAGAGGCAATGAAAAAAATCAATACAGGGAACCCTGTTGGATAATAAATAACAGCTAGTGATAAAACGTGATAACATCTCAATGCAAAAAAGACATGCAAACATAGAAACATAGAAAATCTACAGCACAATACAGGCCTTTGGCCCACAAAGTTGTGCCGAACATGTCCCTACCTTAGAAATTACTAGGCTTACCTATAACCCTCTATTTTTCTAAGCTCCATGTACCTATCCAAAAGTCTCTTAAAAGACCCTATCATATCCACCTCCACCACCACCGTTGCCGGCAGCCCATTCCACACACTCACCACTCTCTGAGTAAAAAACTTACCCCTGACATCTCCTCTGTACCTACACCCAGCACCTTAAACCTGTGTCCTCTTGTGGCAACCATTTCAGCCTTGGGAAAAAGCCTCTGACTATCCACACAATCAATGCCTCTCATCATCTTATACATCTCGTATTAGGTCACCTCTCATGCTCCGTCACTCCAAGGAGAAAAGGCCAAGTTCACTCAAGCTATTCTCCCCAATCCAGGCAACATCCTTGTAAATTTCTTCTGCACCCTTTCTATGGCTTCTACATCCTTCCTGTAGTGATGCGACCAGAATTGAGCACAGTACTCCAAGTGGGGTCTGACCGAGGTCCTATATAGCTGCAACATTACCTCTCGGCTCCTAAATTCAATTCCACGATTGATAAAGGCCAATACACCGTACACCTTCTTAGCCACAGAGTCAACATGCACAGGTCAACATGGGACAAAAGGTTCATTTGATTTTCAGACCAAATATTAGAATGGGGAAATGATCTAAGTGACTTCAGACTCAGAATCAGGTTTATTATCACCAGCATGCGACATGAAATTTGTCAACTTAACAGCAGCAGAACAATACAATACATTATATAGAAAAAAACACAAAATAAAATAATAAATAAAAAAACTAAACCAATGCAGCATATGTATATTGAATAGATTAAAAATTGTGCAAAAAACCAGAAATACTATGTAATAAAAAAGTGATGTAGTGTTCATGGGTTGAATGTCCATTTAGGAATCGGATGGCAGAGGGGAAGAAACTGTTCCTGAATCACTAAGTGTGTGCCTTCAGGCTTCTGTATCTCCTTCCCGATGGCAACAGCGAGAAAATGGCATGCCCTGGGTACTGAAGTCCTTAATAATGGACGCTACCTTTCTGAGCCATTTCTCCTTGAAGGTACTTGTAGGTTAGTACTTAAGATGGAGCCGACTAAATGTACAACTCTCTGCCGCTTCTTTCACTCCTGTGCAGTAGCCCCCACCCACCCCCACTCCCCATACCACACAGTGATGCAGCCGGGTCTCAAGATGGTGCTTATGGAGTGAAGTGGTTTTAGGCTTCGCTCCAATCCTTTTACTTTTTTTTAAACCTACAAACACCCCCTAATTGATCTTTTTATACCTATTCTAAAGGGGTTTAGACATATGAAATTTTTTTCAACTGTTTGAATCATTTTCAACTCGCTGAAACGTCTAGAGCAAAGGAATCGAAACAGAAGAAAGAACCATTGACTTTAGAAGCAATTGCGAAACTTATGGACGACAGACTTGAAAAACTGGAGAGTAAATTAACCTCAAAGCTTTCTACGTTCGATGAAATTTTAAAGACACGATGCAGAACTTCAAGCACTTACACTGGATTCACAAAAACAACAAGTATTTTAGTTCTTGAAGAAGCCACTCGCCAGAGAGATCATATAATTGAAACTTTGCAACAACAGCAAGCTTCGACTTCTCAACAGATGGATCGTTATAAATCTAAAATCACTGATCTTGAAAACCGTTCTCGAAGACAAAATCTCCAGATAATTGGGATTCCAGAAAAATTTGATTCGGCGATCTCACTGTATTTTTCTCCAAATTTTTAATGGATGTCTTCCGCTCAGAAGTACTGGATTCCCCTCCAATAATTGACCGTGCACATCGCATTTCTCGTTTTCATTCAGATTCAAGTTTGAAACCACGACAAGTAATTCTCCGGATCCATTATCCTCATACCAAAGAGCGTTTGATTCCGGCTGCCCGGAAAAAGGGTATGATCAGCTTTCAAGATTTTAAATTCCGTATTCTGGAAGATTATAGTCCTGAAGTTTTAAGGACAAGAATGGCTTTTAAATCGGTTATGTTGGAAATTCATCAGGAAGGCTACAAGCAAGCGCTGTTAGTTCCAGCACATTTGAGGGTTACTCTCAATGATGGAACTTGTCGGCTGTTTAAATCTCCAGCGGATGCTCAAAGATTCCTTGAAGAATAACATTTTATTGTTACTATGAGCTGACTAATGTAATAATTAGTTTATAGATTTGGATCTTTTATAAAATGATTTTTTTTACGTGATGGCTTACACGTATTTCTTATACACGGTACAAGTCCGTTTTTGGTTTATTCTGAGTTTGTTCTTTTCATATTATTAATCTGTTAGTTTTGAAAGTAATTCATTAGGGTTTTCTTTTAAGTTCATATACACTTTTTTGATATTTTTAATGTTTAAATATTAAGATTTTATTAAAAAATAAAATGTCGTTTCTTTTTCCCGAAAGACCTTAGTGCTTGGAACGTCACATCCGTTTTGATGTGTCTGAATAAGTTTAAGGACTTTCTTTCAAAACCCTAATACAATATTATCCATTTATGGGTTTTATCATTTTAATTTTTTTTTAATCCTTTTGTTTTTTATATATATATATATATATATATATATATATATATAATACTAATTTTATACTTTAATTTTTGTTATACTAACCCTTTCTTATGGGTGGTTTGTATCTTTTATTCAACTTTTTTTGTTTGAGTTGCCATCTTGAGACATGGGGGTAAATTTAGTATTAGATCGCTTGCTTGCCTCTTTTTGGCTTTTTTCCTGGGGTTTTGAGGTTGGAGGAAGGGGGATTTTACTTTTTCTTTTTGCTTGTTTTACGCTTAGTTTACTTCATGGGCTGATTCGAAACTACAAAAATGGTTGCAGTGTCATGACTTCCAGTTCCTCCTTGAACTTACTTCCCTCTTCTGGATTCATGAGTTCATCTTTTTTTTTAACCTTGTGTTAATTGTAATACATATTGACAATATGGATAAGATTATTAATACTGTTTCTTGGAATACTAATGGTTTAAATTATCCAAACAAACGGAAAAAATATTCAAAGTATTCCATAGAATGAATGCTAATATTATCTTTGTACAAGAGACTCATGTGAGGAAGGCGGATAGTCAACGCTTTTTTAGGTTTTGGAAAGGCCAACAGTATCACTCGAATTCTCAAGCAAAAGTAAGAGGTGTTTCCATTTTTATAGATTCATCAACCTCCTTTATACACTATGAAACAATTTCAGACCCACAAGGTAGATTTTTGCTTATTACTGGTCTACTTTTTAATCAAAAAGTTGTTTTAGTTAATGTTTATGCTCCAAACACTGATTGACCTGAATTTTTTAAGTGTCTATTTACATCCTTTCCCAATTTGTATCAGTACATGCTGATAATGGGTGGGGATTTTAACTGTTGTTTAAACCCTCCAATGGATAGATCTAAGCCCACCCAAGCTCTTCCGAATAAATTGGCCTCTCTTATTAATTCCTTTATGACTGATTCTGCAATTTCCAAAATTTGGCGTTTTTTTACACCCCAGTGACAAAGAGTTTTCATACTTTTCTCATGTTTATCATAATTATTCAAGAATTGATTACTTTTTCATTGATCACCGTTTACTTACAGATGTTATCGATTGTAAATATGACTCCATTACCATTTCTGACCATGCACCTTTGAAGCTATCTATTAAGACAATGGACTCATCTACTAATGCTAAATCTTGAAGGTTCAACTCTATTTTATTGCAGGACCCAGACTTTGTTAATTTTATTAAACAACAAATTGATTTGTTTTTCTCAACAAATTCTACAGCAGAGATCTCTAGTGGAATTTTACGGGACACTTTTAAAGCATTTATTTGTGGACAGATTATTTCATACTCTGCTGGAGTTAGAAAACGAACTAATTCTAAAATATTAACATTGGTTGATAAAATCAAAGCAATTGATAAGATTTATTCAGTGACCCCCAGCAAAGAACTTTACAAAGAAAGAGTGGAACTTCAAATGGAGCATAGTTTGTTATTATCCTCTTTGATTGAAAATCAGTTAATTAAATCTAGAACCCAGTTTTATGTACATGGAGATAAGTCTGGCAAATTATTGGCTAATCAATTGAAAAGTGCTTCGGTTAAATGACAGATTACTAGGATTCGTAAACAAGATGGCACTCTGACGATCGACCATAAAGAGATAAATAAAGCCTTTCAAGATCTTTATAATTCTTATCAATCAGAATTTGTTGAGGATTCTTCTATAATAGATGAATTTTTAAGAAAATTGAATATTCCAAAATTAACAGTAGAGGATAGTGTATTTCTAGATACATCTATTATGGAAACTGAAATAAAAAAGACTATTTTTTCAATGAATTCCGGTAAAGCTCCTGGTCCGAATGGTTATACTGTAGAATTTTTTAAATGCTTTTCCTCTATACTTTCTCCTTGGCTTTGTAAAATTTTTAAAGATGTGTTAATTATAGGCAAATTGCCACAATCTTTTTATGAAGCCTCTAATTCTTAAAAAAGATAAAGACCTTACTGAATGTGCATCCTATCGGCCTATATCCTTGCTGAATACGGATTTTAAGATTTTTAGTAAAATTTTGGCCACTCGATTAGAAAATATATTACCTCGAATTATTTCTGAAGATCAGACTGGATTTATTAAAAACCGCTACTCATCTTTTAACATTAGAAAATTAATTAATATTATTTATACTCCTTCACCCAAAATACCAGAATGTGTCATTTCCTTAGATGCTGAAAAAGTATTTGATAGAGTTGAATGGCCATATTTATTTAATACGTTGCAGCATTTTAATTTTAGTTTGAAATTTATATCATGGATTAAATTAATATACTATAAACCCTTGGCTTCGGTCTTTACCAATAATCAAAGATCTTTTTTTTTTCACTTATTCCGTGGTACAAGGCAAGGCTGTCCTTTAAGTCCTTTACTATTTGACATTGTTTTGGAACCTTCAGCTATTCACCATTCGTGAATCACCTAGTATTTTGGGTATTACCCGTGGGGAAGGGTCGTATAAGTTATCATTATATGCTGATGATTTGTTACTTTACATATCCGACCCTGAGAGATCTATTCCTGCTATTTCGTTCTTGCTTGCTCAGTTTAGTAACTTTTCTTGTTATAAATTGAATTTTAATAAGAGCGAATTATTTCCATTAAATATGCAAGTTCCAATTTATAAACATTTACCATTTAAAGTTGTCACAGATTATTTTACTTATTTAGGTATTAAAATTACCAAAAAACAAAGATTTATTTAAAGTTAATTTCTTACCTTTAATTGACCAAATTAAGCAACTTGCTACCAGGTGGTCTCCATTATCTTTGTCATTGGTTGGTTGAATTAATGCTATTAAGATGATGGTATTATCCAAATTCTTATATTTATTTCAAGCATTACCAATTTTTATTCCTAAATCTTTTTTTGATATTATTGACTCCAAAATATCTTCATATCTGAGGCAGAATAAAATCCTAGACTAAGCAAAAAATATTTACAGAAGCCTAAGAAGGAGGGCGGTTTGGCTTTGCCAAACTTGAGATTTTACTATTGGGCAGTTAATATACGATATTTAATATTTTGGACACAAGAATCGACTATAGCAGCTTGCCCACAATGGGCAAATTTGGAATGTAAATCTGTACAAGACTTTTCATTGTTTTCAATTTTAGGATTTTCACTTCCTTTTTCTTTATCTAAATGGAATAAACAAATAACTAATCCTATAGTTAAATATACAGTGCGAATTTGGTTTCAATTTCGTAAATTTTTTGGCTTGAATAAGTTCATCTTATCAAGCCCTATAATATCTAACTTTTTTTTTTTCGGCCCTCTTTTATGGATCAAGCCTTTGTTTTATGGAAAACAAAAGGTATAACATCTTTTCGTGATCTATTTTTAGATGATAGCTTTATGTCCTTTGAACAGCTATCTAATAAATATAATTTACCTAAAACTCTTTTTTTTTTAGATATTTGCAAGTTAGAAATTTTTTGAATAATGAGTTACAGTCTTTTCTGAAACTATTTCCATCAGACATAACGGAAAGAATTTTAGCTCTGAATCCTTGTCAGAAGGGTTTAGTAGCTGTCATTTATAACAAGATCATGAAAATACAGCCAGAAGTATCAGAAAAAATTGAGGAATGGGAAAAAGAACTTCATTGTCTTATACCCACTGAGCAATGGGAGAAAATTTTACAATTAGTCATTTGTCTTCTATTTGTGCTAAACATGCCCTAGTACAATTTAAGGTTGTACATGGAGCTCATATGTCTAAGGATAAACTTGCTCGATTTTATTCTTATGTTAATCCAACCTGTGACAGATGTCATTCTGATGTTGTTTCATTGACCCATATGTTTTGGTCTTGCCCTTGTTTGCAAAACTACTGGAAAGATATTTTCAGTATTATTTCAACAGTTTTGAATATCAATTTCCAACCGCATCCTATTACTGCAATTTTCGGTTTACCAATGGCAGATAATAGTCGTTTAACCCCCTCATCTCGACGAATGATTGCATTTGTTACATTAATGACTAGAAGATCTATTTTATGGAATTGGAAAGAAATTAATCCTCCAACTATATTTCAGTGGTTTTCTCAAACTATCTCGTTTGAGCTTCGAAAAAATTAGAAGTGTTGTCTTTGATCCTTCAGTTAAATTTGAAGAAACTTGGAGACCATTTATTCAACATTTTCATATGGGTTAAATTGTCTTTTCCTAAACCTCACTTTTATTATCCTTAATTATTTGGATGGAGGTTCAGAGTTATTGGCACTACTGTATATATTTGACATTGTGCAATGGCCCATGTTGGTTAGTGTTTTTTTTTCTTTTTTGGGGTTTTTTTAAATTTCTTTTGTTCATAAATACTATGAGTTTGGGAGGTTATATATTATCATATATTTGAATGTCTATTTAAACTATTAACTATGTACTCTCAAACTCTTGTTCATGTTTCATTTTTTTCATTCTCATTTCATTCTCAAATTCATGTTTCATTTATGTTTGCTTAAAAATTAATAAAAAGATTTAAAAGAAAGAAAGTGATGCAGCCTGTCAGAATGCTCTCCACAGTACAACTATAGAAGATTTTGAGTGTAATTGTTGACATGCCAAATCTCTTCGAACTCCTAATGAGGTATAGCCACTGTTTTGCCTTCTTTATAACTGCGTCGATATGTTGGGACAAGGTTAGGTCCTCAGAGATCTTGACACCCAAGAACTTGAAACTGCTCACTCTCTCCACTTGTGATCCCTTTATGAGGATTGGTTTGTGTTCCTTCCTGAAGTCCACAATCAGCTCTTTCATCTTACTGACATTGAGTGCCAGGTTGTTGCTGTGGTACCACTCCACTAATTGGCATCTCACCCTCTCATCACCACCTGAGATTCTACCAATAATAGTTGTATTGTCAGCATATTTATTGATGATACTTGAGCTATGCTTAACAACGCAGTCATGTGTATATAGAGAGTAGAGTAGTGGGCTAAGCACACACCCCTGAGGTGCATCAGTGTTGATTGTCAGTGAGGAGATGTAATCACCAATCCATACAGATTGTGGTCACTGGTTAGGAAGTCGAGGATCCAATTGCAGAGGGAGGTACAGAGGCCCAGATTTTGCAACTTCTCAATCAGGATAGTAGGAATGATGGTATTAAATGCTGAGTTATAATCGATGAACGGCATCCTGACATGGGTGTTTGTATTGTCCAGGTGGTCTAAAGCCGTGTGGAGAGCCACTGAGATTGTATCTGCCGTTGACCTATTGTGGCAACGGGCAAATTGCAATGGGTCCAAGTCCTTGCTGAGGCAGGAGTTCAGTCTAGTCATGACCAACCTCTCAAAGCATTTCATCACTATAAATGTGAATGCTACGGGGCAATAGTCATAAAGGCAGATCTCATTATTCTTCTTAGGCACTAAGATATAATTGTTGCCTTTTTGAAGCAAGTGGGAACTTCTACCCGTAGCAGTGAGAGGTTGAAAATGTTCTTGAACACTCCCACCAGTTGGTTGGCACAGATTTTCAGAGCCTTTCCAGGTACTCCATCTGGACTTTCCACCTTGCTAAGGTTCACACTGTTTAAAGACAGCCTAACATTGGCCTCTGAAACAGAGATCATAGGGTCATCAGGTGCAGCAGGGATCCTCACAGCTGTAGTTTTATTCTCCCTTTCAAAGCCAGCAAAGTGAAGTATCGCTGCCATTCATGCTATTGGGTTTCACTTTGTAGGAAGTAATGTCTTGCAAAGCCTGCCATGGAATGATGGTTGCTGCCAGACGGAGTGGTTTATCTCAGAAACTGCTGATCTCCTAGGATTTTCCAAACATAACAGACTCCAGAGCTTACAGAGAATGGTAAGATAAACAAAATAAAAATCCAGAAAGTGGCAGTTCTGTGGGCAAAACTGCCATGTTAATGAGAGAGGTCAGAGGAAAATGGCCAGACCGGTTCAAGCTGACAGAAAGGTGACAATAGCGCAAATAACCATGCATTACAATAGTGGTATGCCCAAGAGCCCATCTGTATCTGTAACACAGAAAACCTTGAGGTGGATGAGCTACAGCAGCAGCGGATCACAAAAATACACTCAGTGGCCACTTTATTAGGTACAGAAGTTAATAAAGTGGCCACTAAGTATATATCACTCACTTCTCAATATAAAATTGTCTCATCACTTTATTACGATCTTCACATCCTTAGCTCCACAAACTACCTCATTATGATATTGTACTTTATCGTTTGTCTGCACATTTTTTCAGTTGCTCTTACACTTTGTCCTGCATTGTTATTGTTTTACTTTATTCTAGCTCAATGCATTTGATCTGTATAAACAGTATGCAAGGTAAGTTATTTGCTGTATTTTGGTACACGTGACAATAATAAACCAATACCTACTTATAAATTATGCCCTATATCTCTAAAGTCTAAATTATTAAAATAAAATCAGAAAAGGTTTTGGTCCATATAGTGATCTGTGGGGATTGTCAAAGATGTGAAAGAATGGCCTTACAAACAGGAAACTTGGCCAGTTAGTTCCATTCGTCATGACCTGCTGGGATTTCTGTTTGACTTCTATGAAGACAGAATCTACAATGAGATCACCAACCAAATACAATATATTTTTAACAGTTGTTTGATAACCTCAAAAGTCACTAGATTTCTAAATCAATCCTTAGTGCATCCTTAATCCTAGGTCAACATCTTTTGGAAACTGATGCTGACTGATGCTAGATTTGATGCTAGAATTGCTTTCAAATTCTACGCCATCAAGAAACACTTTAGTCCCACACTTGCTAGAAACTGCATCTAGCTTTCCTTTTTCTTTCGCAAATTTATTAGCATGCATAGATGCAGTTAATCTGTTTTATACTTAAAGTATTTGAGAAATAACCCTACTCCGTCCAGGATGGGAAAACTTATATCTCAAATCCAGTTTTAGTTAACAGTAATTTTTACAACATCTCACAATACCCTGCATATTCTAAGCTGATGTTTTTCAAGAGGCAATCAATTCTACACAAAATTCTTCTGTATAGCTATACACTGCCATTCACCAAGGTTAATCAGGATCATTATACTCCTGACATCAAAAAATAGCTCAGATTTCTCATATTATAGCTGGAAAACTCTGAGGACTGTTGTCATCCTGGTTCATTGGCTGCTCACCTGTGCATTCCCAAAAGGAACATTCTGACAGTACTTTTCAATGTCTGCTTTACATGACACAAAGAGTTCAGGCTCCAGACGAATGTCCTCAGTCTGTCAAGAGAAGGGAAAATCTTGAATGTAAAATTGTGATTTTATTTTGTAAGCAAAAATTCCCTTTAAATAATCTTAGAATTCCTTCCCAAAGGTAACAAATTACAAAGGGTAATCGATAAGTTCATGGCCTAAGGTAGGAGTCAAATTTAGAAAACCTAGCACATCTATTTTTCAACATAGTCCCTTCCTACGTTTACACACTTAGTCCAGCGGTCGTGGAGGATACGGATCTTGGACCTCCAGAAAGTGTCCACAGCAGGGGTGAATGATAAGTTTATAGCCTAAGGAGTCACTAAGAAAGAAGATGAGTTATTAACTTCAAACTTTCCGCATAATCACTCAAAGAGTTGAACTGCATGTGCATGTAACAAGAGCTGTATAACTCATTTCCTTCTACCTTAAGCCATGAACTTACCAATCACCCCTGCTGTGGACACTTTCCCCACATACATAATATGACGCCATTGATAAGCCTACTTTCCCCCAGCTATTAACATGGCAAAATTAATCAGGATTAACAAAATTAACCTATACTATCCATTTGCCTTGCTTTTCCACACACAAACCTACAGAGGTAGCAAGTTCCTCTCTGCAATTTTAGCTCATCACTTCAACTATGCCATCTATGTTGTCACTTCTGAAAGACCCCAGATGTAATTTGAGGGCATGTCTCATTCATGTCTTACTTAGCAGGGGAATCATTACCCTGCCTTTCAGACTACGTGTAATTAAAACTGAACAAGACCAAGTTACAATGTCACTGCTTCATACTGAGGTGCACTTACCATTTCTAATTCTTCCACACGCAACTGTTTCCGACATTTAATGGAGACACGCTGTTCTTTGTTGTCCTGAAGTGTGTCATTTCTTACTGTGGTGCTCAGACAGAACACAACGTCCACTCTGCATTGAAACACAAGGACAAAGAGCCAGAATTATTTTCACAAAGTTTCTTTCATCCTTTCTGCTTACTGATTTTGTCTGCCTAATCGTTGCCGGTGTATGTTTCCAATGACATTCAAAGGTCCAATTTAGTGTCAGAGAAATGTATACAATGTACGTTCTGAAATGCTTTTTCTTCACAAACATCTATGAAAACAGAGAAGTGCCCCAAAGAATGAATGACAGTTAAACGTGAGAACCCCAAACTAACCCCCCAGCTCCCCCTCCCTCGTATACACGGCAGCAAGCAATGACCTCTGAAATCTTGCCCACGTAGCCAGTAGTAACCACAGAATTGCACTTATGGGCTGTGGAAATCTGTTGCAGAGTACAACTTTCACTATAGCCATGATTGGGGAGCAACTTCACTTTGCAGACTCGTGCTCCTAGGGACAGTTTTGAATGGCAATGTCATACTAAGCAAAAAAACAAGATTCAGTGCACGTTGGAAATCTAGAGCAAAAGACACCCTTCGGTCTTGGCCCGAAATGCTGACCATTTATTCATTTCTGTAGTTGCTGCCTGACTTACTGAGTTCCTCCAACACTTTGTGTATCACACTAACCAGCAATGCTCACACCATGGGAATGTATTTCAGGCCAGCCACCATGACAAATTATTTAAACTTGTTAACATATCTGCTGATGCTAGTAAACTCAACACGATCTGGACATCTTCTGGGAAAAATGACTTTAAGTTACCTAGTCATTAGACCAGAAGAATAAGACAGAGGCAGAATTAGGCCATTTGGCCCATTGAGTCTGCTCCGCCATTTCATCATGACTCATCCTATTTTCCTTTCAGCTCCAGTCTCTTGCCTTCTCCCTCTATCTCTTCATGCCTTGACCAATCAAGAATCTATCAACCTCTGCCTTAAAACATACATAAAGACTTGGCCTTCACAGCTGCCTGTGGCAAAGATGCTAGAAAGAGAAAGAAACTAAAACAGAAAATGCTGGAAATATTCGGTTCAGGCCATATCTATGGAAACAGAAATAGAGTTACCGCTTCAGGTCAGAGATCCTTTGTCAGAATTGAAAAGAAGCTTGTAACACTACAGTGATGGTGGGAAAGAGGGATGACTCCAGAAGATTGAAACCTGAGTATCCTGGTATACATATCCCATACTTTTCTATGATGTTGTGTCCATGTTCTCACACTCCATAACTGTTCACATTTACTTATTGACTAGATAATCTGTTTGCAGCTTATCCCCTTGGTCACTCTGAGTCATACCCCCTTTTACAGCCAGCCCTGCAACTGTACAAGCGTCTTTTCAGTTCTGACAATGTGTCTCAATGCTTCAGCATTTTGTTTTTGTTTTAGATTTGCAGCACCTGCAATCTGAAATCAGGGGTTAATGGAATCAGATTAATACAGAAGGGAAATATTTTTAGACTGTGTGAACTTACTTCTTCTTAATGTTTGGGCACAACTTCAACACATCTTCTTTACATGCCATCTTAAACTTGTATGAAAAACGGAAATCTTTCATTTGAATCTGTTAACAATTAGTAGAAATGTCTCAGTTACTTTATCAAGAAAAAGAATGAAACATTACCATCTGAGTTATGATAAACATCAATTCTCACCTAGTCCCACTGGCCCGCACTCAGCCCATAACCCTCCATTCCTTTCCTGTCCATATACCTATCCAATTTTACTTTAAATGATAATACTGAACCTGCCTGTGCCACTTCTACTGGAAGCTCATTCCACACAGCTACCACTCTGAGTAAAGAAATTCCCCCTCGTGTTACCCTTAAACTTTTGCCCCCTAACTCTCAAATCATGTCCTCTTGTTGAATCTCCCCTACTCTCAATAGGAAAAGCCTATCCACGTCAACTCGATCTATCCCCCTCATTATTTTAAATACCTCTATCAAGTTTCCCCACCCCCCCCCCCCCCCCAACCTTCTACGCTCCAAAGAATAAAGACCTAACTTGTTCAGCCTTTCCCTGTAACTTAGGTGCTGAAACCCATTAGGCACTTGAGGAGATTTAAATGTCAACAAAGATGCAAGCAAGTTCCTCAAGATGTACAGTGGAGAGGATTCTAACTGATTGTAACACCATCTGGATGCACAATATCATAAAAAGCTGCTGAGGGTTGTAAACTCAGGATGGGCTGATGTTCTCCACTGCTGAGGACATCTTTGTCGTTGAGGAAGAGCTTCTCCTCTGCTGTCAGATTCTGAGCGGACAATGAGCCCATGAACACTACATTATTTTTGCTCTTTTTGCACTACTTAATTTAACTTTTCTACATTTCTTACTGTAATTTATAGCATATTTTATGCATTGCACTCTACTGCTGCCACAAAATAAATTTCCCAACATATGTCAGTGTATAGATTGTTCATATCACCAAAAATTTTCACACAGCAGCAGCTCTTCTAGTGACTAATGACTTCTTAGAGTTGAGTGGACAGTTAGTGTTACGTTACAAGACAAATTTTTAAATTTGCCAATTGATTGTACGTGGATCAGTGAAAGTGAGCAATCAAGTTCCAAAGCATTCTTGCTAAAAGGAAGTTAAAATTCTTTTCAGGCTTTTTTTTTCATTAACCAAGCAGGTGGTTGTATTTGAAACTCACATAATCTACAGATAAACCAATAACTTGCCAAGCAACACATCTTAGAAGCCTTTATGGACTGCAACCCATTCTTGCTCTAATGGGATTGATACAATGGTTTATCTTACCAATTGGAAATGCGTGACTCCAACAGCACACTTTTCGTTCATCTCCTTCTGGTGTTTATTTTGAACTAGGCACTCCATCAGGTCACCACTATCAATCTGATTATCTGCCAACTCCTGCAAGAGGAGAAACACAATGAAATCACTGCTTGAAATGAGTGTGGGAGAAATTAGTTGATCATAACAATGCCAAAAGACTTAAAAAATCTCTGCAGATTAGTTTCATTTTGGCTAAAAGGAAATGCTGTTACTCACATGACAATATATCTGAATGACAGGATCACAGGCTCTCATCAGCAGGGCTTCAATCTGAATATCCTGAAAGGCAGTAATAATCAGAAAGTTATTTCTCTTTTCACTGAACTACAGAGAATCAATTCAGATTCTAATATGCCGAAAGAAAAACCAGAGGACTCAAAGATTAAAGTCAAGCAAATTTAAGTGAACTTCTGCACTACCTGTAACAGATTGGTTAATGCAGTACCTTCTTTAAACATGCTGTTGAAGTCAATTAACAAAGACAATCAAGCAAATTAAGTTGCATGGAGTGGAGACCACGAAAATATTATTGGAATGATTTAGTGATATTATGCAATTTAGCATAATATCAATGGGATATTTGTTCAATTGCCTAGCATTTTAATAATTTGAACTTTATTGCCAAGAATAATTTTTTTCTCTGCAACCGGATTTTCTCGATCTCAAAGTAAAACCCAACCCAATTTATCCACTCCAGCATGAAACAAATATATAAATTTTTCAGAGCATATTAATTTGTTTTACACATTTAAGTAGTGGGATAATTTGTTTACCAACCTTCCCTATTATACAAGAGTTAATCTAAGCATACATTCATTTAAAGAAGCAAATTCAACGATTAAGCAGTCGATTCACTTCATTCTTTATACATTTGGGAATAACAAACAACTACACACCTAAAACTAATTTATCACAGTTATAAATGCTGGTTGGGTGGCAAGTTGATACATTTTTAAAGTCCTCTTTCTTCATGATACATATCAGGTGATTTCTACACTAATTCCTAAAGAGAAACCATGTCAGCCAACATCTATTTTCTCCATTGTATCACACTAACATTCCAGTTTCTTGGAATTCAGAACCACATTTTACCACATTATAATGCAGAAATAGCAACAGAATAACTTAGGACTAACTACACACTGTAGTTTCTACATCATTCCCTTTGATCAATCATGAAGAACTTTAAACAAAATTTGCTTCACCTGTTTTCAATGTGTTACACCCTAACACAGAGTACAAAGTCAGATCAAAAGTAATTAAAACAGTGAAAAACCAATAAAAATCAACTCATATGAAGGTGCCACCTTAATTACAAGATATAAGCTGAGAATTTGGCCCTAAATTTTGGTGCTAAAATTGGGGTTGGGGGGGGGGGGGGGGGCAGAGGGTGCCAACTTTGGGAAAACGATTTATTGTATTATGCATTATTTATTTATTGGCTGTTTGAGTTAAATACAAAAGAAAATACAAACGCTTATGAAATCTACACAAAAGATCTACAAAACACATTCTGTTTCTCAATTTACTTGTACACACTGTTGTCGTCAAACGTTCAGAGCTTCAAACTCTCACACTCTTCGTTATCACACTCTCCGAAAATTGCGTCCCATTCTTCAGCAGTCATCATATCATTTGTCGATTTCTGCTTCGACATTGTTATTTGCAGCTTTACTGGCTAACAAATCGCCATCGTCTTCTTCCTAAAGCAAATTATCTTCAGTGCCATCCAAAGCATTGCTGATGCTGCACTTCTTGAAGGTCTTCACAATGCAGTCAGCCTTCATTTCCTCCAATTGCACCACCCACTCGCAAACTGTAGCTAGAGATGCTGCCCTCATATTTCCCGCTGTAGTGAATGACTGATTTCCAGACATCATCCATTCGTTCCACTGCCAACATATGAATTCCCTGAATAGTTTGTTTAAGCTCACATCTAGTGGCTGGAGCACAGATGTCAAACCACTAGAGATGACTGCAACGTCCGTATTTTCAGCTTTCAATGCTGCTTTTGTCTCACCTGACAAGTACGCTTTGAACATGTCCTAGACGAGCAGCGACTTTTCCTTCCTGAAACCTTCGGGACGTCGATGCCACACCTCTTTAACCCACTTCGTCCATCCAGCCGTGTTCTTGAATGTAAACAACAACCCCACAGAATTTTTCTTTCTTTGGGAATGCTTTCCTCTTAAAAATCACCATCAGTGGTAGTTTGGTCCCATCAGCCATACACGTAAACACGACAGTAAAATGTTGCTTCTCGTGTCCAGCTGTTTTGACAAGGATTGTTTTCTCCCCCTTCTGATTGACAGTGCAGTTGCCAGCAAAATCAAAGAACATTGGTGTCTCGTCCATGTTACTAATCAGTGAGAGAGGGTATGAATGTGCCTTTCAATGCTTGATTACAAACGATTGGAAGGCCGTAATCTTATTTTCAAGGTCGCTCGGCAAACTCTGAGCAATCTTTGTTTTTTGTCTCAACACAGGATCACGCCTATTCATAAATCTAGTGCACCAACTTGGTGTGGCTCTGAAATTTTCACTGACCTCACGGCGTTTTTCCGCCCATTTCAACACTTGAACTCGAATCACTTCTCTGGTAACAATGTATCCAGAAGATCGCTGGTGATTCACCCACACTAAGACTTTTTCTTCCAGTTCTGGCCACTGGCATGTTTTCCTGCGGTTTGCACATTTCGCCTTTGGCATTTCCCTCAGCGTGTCCTCTGCCTTTCTCCACTCTCTCACTTGTTTCTCATTTACACTAAACTTCTTAGCAGCTGCAGAATTACTTGTTCCTTTAGCAAAATCAACAACCTTCAGCATGAAGCCAGCATTATATCACATTCGTTTTAATCTTTTGTACATCATGGTTGCAAACTCAATACTGAGTACACGTACTGATCCTGCCACCCTGTGTTATGTTTTAACGAGATTACGATGGGCGCTAAATTGTTTCACAGGGGTTACATTTCAGAGGATTCTTTACCATTGGGAACTTAATCCAAAACTTCCCTCCATGATTTAGTTATTAAGAATTCACTTATAGTACTCTACAATGTGTAGGCCTATTTTCTTAGCAGGTACTGGTTCACAAAATTTCCAGGTTCCGGATCCAGCAAAGCTGAGTACCAGTGTGTGGGATCTTGTGATCCTTTCTGGTTAAATCAAAAACCTCTACAAAAGGGGTCGGCTTATACAAAGGTAACATGAAAAAGTCACTTTTTTAACCTTGAAAATGGGGGGCGAGTTGGCTGATATTCCAGGTTGGCTTATACACTGGAAGGTACAGTAGATGAGCTGTGATGGCTAATATGATGAGGGACAACAAAGTCAGGAGTGGTAATGGGCTTTGATGGGGTAGCAAAATGACACAGGAGGAAGTCATTCAAATTTCCAGCGTGTCTCTAGACTCCGTCGGAGACAGAAACTGGTTAAGGCATCCCCAAAGTATATTTTCAAATAAGTGTGAACTAGGGAGAAGACAGGTAAGGCAGGAGATTTCAGAAAATTAGCAGCCATTATTGAAATAATAGATAAATAACTATTGCAAATGATATTACCAAAGCATCCCTCTGACATGCTGCTCTGATAATAAATCTGGAAACTGGAAAAGTCTCAGAGGATGGCACAGTCATTAAAACATCTGTTGGCTCACTTAATATTATTAATATAATAATTAATATAATAATACCTCTGATTCCAGCTCTGTCAAGTTACCCACTATTTCCCTGCAATCCGCTGCCAAGTCATCGAGATGGTCCTGGAGACATTCCAGCTCCTGGAGACAGCAACGCAAACCAGCAATGAACATTAGGGATCAACTAATTTGAGAGAAACAATGGTTGTGATTGTATCCCAGTATCAGCAGCAACAAGCAGGCTGCACATACACCATCTTCTAAATAAATTAGATTCATGTGCTTAACAAAATTATTTTCTAAACCGTATAAATGAGTGCTTGCGTATTCTCACAAAATGCATACTTTTTACGTGCTATTTGATCTGCTTACATCTAAATAATTACTTTGGACAACCTACAAAAAAACCAATCCTAAACTGTTTCACTATGGTACCAGTTGAACCTCCAAAACACACTACCTTTCAAGGCAAACATGAAGCAACTGTGAAATAAAGCAGAGCAGCATTAATGTCAAGTATGCCACAGTGCAGCTGCTTTTTATTAGATAGAATAGAGCAGCAACTCAAAATACTCATACTAAAATGGATCCAGTTAGCAGACTACTAGCGCAGATGTATACAACCCCAACAAATACGCAGTATGCTCTAGTCTCTCCACTTTCTAAATCCTTTGGGCTAGATTCAGGGTGTGCTGCAAATCAGCCTGGCATTACCTGTCCAGGATCTGTCTTCTCACTGCACCATTTGCCAAGGTCTATTATACAACGTTCCTGTAATCCAGGCTCCAACTTCACATCCAAGGCACGTTGATGAAGAATACGCTGAATCTCTGCTCTACAGTCTCTGGATAACTGAAAAAAATATGCTTCTGATCAGTTTGTCTTTCATCATTGTCAAACAATAGTTCATAATTGAAATATTTTACAGCGTAGATACAGGTTTTGCAAACCAACAAGCTTTAGACAAGCTGCCTCACAGCTTTTGATGATTGTTGCATCAGCATATCTTCAAATCACCATTCAGCTTCCCCTATATTTTCCATCCTTTTAGCCATAAAACTGCCAGAATGTAAACCATTACAGTGTGATCAGTAAAATGCTTGATGAGGTACAATTTGAAACAAATACATAAAACAGAAATTGATCATTTAAAAAGTAAATGTCTTTATTAAAACAAGGATTGTTCAAATCAGTTTCCTCAATGGTAAATCTCCAATGCACCTCTGCTCAAATGTGCATGCAGCAGCCAGCAGAGAACAATTCAAGTCTCCTGGGCCAACTCCAGCATTTCTCAAATACAACCCTCTCAAATATGAAGCATGATCAAATATAAAGAAGGACTAATACAGATCATGCATTTGAACCCTTGGATTAGAATAGCCTTCAAGTTTGATGAAACATTAAAATTATTTACTTAAATATTATATTTCAGCGGCGAATGCAAATAATTTAACACCATCCATGAAGTTAACATCCTTTAAAAATATTTTAAATAAGCATAAAAATCAAAGGCTGTAAAGAAATGCAATAAAATGAAGGTCACAATAATATTCCCTTATAAAATAGAGGCAGGAGCTCAGAAAACACAAATCATTTCTACTTAACCAAATAAGATTGCCAAGTTCAGAATTCTGGCAACAAATACCTCTTCTCAAAAAAGAATAGCCAATATCCCCCTCACCCAGATCCACCCACCACCTGTTAGTTCTTGCTCAAACCCTTCTCTCCACTTTTTAAAAACACACAGGCCTGCTTTCTTTCATCCAGTGCAGATGAAGGGTGTTAACCTAAAAAGGTGTTGCTCCTTACTATTAACTACACAGGCAAATTTTGTCCTGTTTGCAAATATCTTTATTATACTCCCTACATTTAAGTCCATACCATTAACTTGTCATACGCATTTAGTCCTGTGCAGCTCCGCTGTTTGTGGACTTGCTGTAGCAGGAGAGGGGGAGAATGTTGAATTACTGGGTGAACAATTAGTCTTCGGAGTCCTGCAGGTCTATGTCTTTAATTGACACTAATGCTTTTATGCTGGTGGGAGTAGAGGGTCACTGCCTTGCTGCTGCTTGTGCGTGGGAGGAGGGAGCTGGGGCAGCTTTGGGGTTCTAATGTTTAACTGTCATTCATTCTTTGGGGCACTCCTCTATTTTAGTGGATATTTGCAAAGCAAAAGAATTTCAGGATGTATATTGTATACATTTCTCTGACAATAAATGTACCTACTGAACCTATTGCATACATGTAAGTACAGTCAGATTCACAATCAGATCAATGTGTATCAACAAATCTGACAACCTGGTAAAACAAGTTGTCCTGGAGCCTGTTGGTCCTGGCCTTAATGCTGTGATACCATTTGCCACATGGTAGCAGCTAAAAAAGTATGTATTTAGGGTGGCTAGAGTCCCTGATGATTGGGCCCTTTTTTTGAACCTGCTGCTGTAAATGTCCTGAATAGAGGAAAGTTCACATCAACAGATGTGCTGGGCTGTCTTTTCTGCAGTGCCCTGTAATTCAGAGTAGTACAATTCCCATCCCAGGCTCAACTAGAATGCCACTGATGTCAATAGGGGTTAGCCTGTCTCCATTCCTCCTGTAATCCACAATCAACTCCTTCGTTTTTTCAATATTGAGGTAAAGGTTGTTTACTTGGCACCACTGTGTCAGGACATTAACTTCTCCTCCGTAGGCTGTCATTGTTGGAAATAAGACCTACCAATGTGTTATCTCCAAATTCAATCAGCAGATTGGAGCAGTGTGTGGTAATGCAGTTGTGGGAGTATACAAAATAAAGGAGGGTCTCATGACACAGCCATGGGGGGCTCCTATGTTGAGGGTCAGAAAAGCAGAGGTGCGGGAGCCTATCCTTACCACCTGCTGGCAATCCAACAGTTAGTCCAGGATCCAGCTGCACAAGGCAGGTTGCAGCCCAAGGTCTCTGAGCTTCTTGTCAAACCTGGGGGAAATTATGGTGTTGAATGCTGAACTGTAGTGCTTTAAGTACAGTTCACATATCCATATGCATTGATTACACAAATGATCCCTAACTCTATATAGAAAACTTGTGAACCCTTTAAAATTTTCTCTATTTCTGCATGAATATGACCTAAAGTGTGACAGATCTTCACCCAGGTCCTAAAACTAGATAAAGAGAATCCAATTAAATAAATAACACAAAAACATTATACTTGTTCATTTATTTATTTATTGAGAAAAATGATCCAATATTACATGTATTTGTTGGAAGTAGTATGTGAACCTCAAGGATTATCAGTTTATTTAAAGGGAAAATTAGAGTCAAGTGTTCCAATCGATGGGATGACAATCAGGCATGAGTGTGGGAGGTTCTGACCTATTTAAAGAACATGGGGCTTCACTATCAAAGTCTGATCTTCACCACATAGGTTTTTGGAAGGAGATCAAGGAGATTTCTAAGGACCTCAGAAAAAAAGTTGTTGATGTTGACCAGGCTAGAAAACGATGCAAAACCATTTCTAAAGAGCTTGGGCTCCACCAATCCACAGTCAAGCAGATGGTGTACAAATGAAGGAAATTCAACACCATCGTTACTTTCCCCAGGAATGGTCGACCAACAAAAATCACTCCAAGAGCAAGACATGTAATATTCCTGGAGGACACAAAGAACTCCAGGGTAACATCTAAGGAGCTACAGGCCTCTCCTGCATTGGCTGATTTCAGTGTTCATGAGTCTACCTTCAGGCAAACACTGAACAACAGTGTGCATGGCAGGATTGTAAGGAGAAAGCAACTACTCTCTAAGAATACTGCTACCCATCTAAACTTTGCTAAAGACCATGTGGATAAGCCAGAAGGCTATTGAAAGAATGTTCTGTGGGTGGATGAATCCAAAATAGAACTTATTGGCCTAAATGAGAAGTGTTATTTTTGGCAAAAAGCTAACACTACATTCCAGCACCCCCATCCCATCTGTGAAACATGGCGGTGGCAGTGTCATGGTTTGAGCCTGCTTTGCTGCCTCGGGACCAAGACAGCTTGCCATTATTGATGGAACTATGAATTCTAGATTTTACCAGCAAATTCTACAGAAAAAAATGTCAGGGTGTCCGTCCATGAACTGAAGCTCAAGAGAAAGTGGGTCATGCAACAAGACAATGACCCTAAGCACACAAGTCAGACTACCAAAGAATGGTTGAAGCAGAAGAAATTTCATGTTTGGGGTGGCTAAGTCAAAGTCCTGACCTGAATCCTATAGAAATGCGTGGAGACCCTAAAGCAAGCAGCTCATGTAAGGAAGCCCACCAACATCCCAGAGTTGAAGCAGTTTTGTGAGGAGGAATGGCCTAAAATTCCTCCAAGTCCATGTGCAGGATTGATCAATAGCTATCAGAAACATTTGTGTGAGTTATTGCTGTACAAGGGAGTCACACCAGTTAGTGAAGGCAAAGGTTCACATACTTTTTCCAACAAATACATGTAATATAGGATCATATCTTGGATTATTTGTTTAATTGGGTTCTCTTTATCTAGTTTTATGACTTGCATGAAAATCTGATCACATTTTAGGTGATATTTATGCAGAAATAGAGAACATTCTAAAGGGTTCACAAACTTTCAAGCGCCACTGCACTCTATTTTTTGTATGACCTCTATGCACAGGAATTTACTTCTGGATAGTCCAAAACCAGGTTCAGATGTGACAGATTCCAAGCATACCAGCACTCTATTTCAAAAATTCAATTTCTGACACATCTAGCATGCCAGCAATCTGAATGCTACATAGAAATTACGTGGAATCCCTGCCAAAATAGTAAAAACAGTTTGCAGAGATTTTTAACCCCTCCCTGCTTTAAGACCACTATCATTCTGGTGCCCAGGATAAACAAGGTAACATTTTAACGACTAGCACCCAGTGCTCTCACATCAATCATCGTGGAGTGCTTTGAGAGGCTGGTCATAGCACACGTTAATTCCAGCTTCGCAGGTAATCTTGATTCACTGCAATACACCTACAGCCAACACAACAACAGGTGCCATCTCCCTGACCCTACACATAGAAACATAGAAAATAGATGCAGGAGTAGACCATTCGGCCCTTTGAGCCTGCACCGCCATTCAGTATGATCATGGCTGATAATCCAACTCAGAACCCTGTACCTACACTCATCTTTGGAGTATCTGAATAGTAAAGGCAGCTGCATTTGTCTACAGTTTATTGCTATAGCTCTGCTTTCAATACTATAATTCCAAGCAAACTCATCACAAAATACCTTTGACCAAGGAGTCAATGCCTCTTTCTGCTATCGGAAGCACAAGGGACTTCCTGACTGACAAGACTACAGTTAGTAATGATAAGCAGCAACAACCTCTGCCATAATTATTTTAAACCCAAGTTTGCAATCTTATCCCCTTATTTTACTCTCTGTATACTTATGACTGCAAGACCAAATTCTGCTCTAACTACATCTACAACCTGAAGATGATACCCTCATAGAGGCCACACCGCAAATAACAATGCAGGAAGAATGTAAAGAGCTTAGTAAGATGGTGCCATAACAACATCAGCAAAACTAAAGAGCTGGTCAATGACTTCAGGAAGAGGGCAGTACACTTGCTTGAGGCTGACATACTTTATTCTGCATTCTGTTACTGTTTTACCTTGTTCTACCTTTATGCACTGTGTAATGATTTGATCAAGGTGAACAGTATGCAATACAGCTTTTCACTGTATCTTGGTACATATGACATGAGAGACCAACTCCAATCGTATGTTGTGCTGTTTAGTGCTGTGAAAACAAACAAGCCACCATTCTCACCCTGCGACCTTGTTCCTCTGTACGATAGGCATGGCGATACAGACAAGAAAACACTGCTCCAGGGGGTAGCATCTCACTGGTTTGATTCCAACCCTGAGTGTGGCACAGTCTTGAAGCATCACCCTGGCATTTACGATAAAGAACAGGATCCAGCCTGAGGAAAACCAAGAAGATATCATTAAAAGACTGGATAATTGCGTTTTCTTGAAGGGGTTTAAAAGAAAATCATCTTTTCCCAACCACACAGTGAAATAACTGATTTATAACCAGACAGCTTACATGATGTAGTCCATATAAGGATCCCCCAACCACCCATGTCTGTACAGAGAAAGTCAAGGAATGCAGTTGACAAAACAAGTTTATTAAAATTTTCACCTTCTGTCTTGACTTGGGATTTTGCCTGTACTTTCAGCTTTAAGGCAGTCACCTGCCTCAAATGTTTCACAAAAGTCATCACCATCTTGTAAGTCATTCTCAGAAGATTATATGGAAACAAGTCTATATTTTTGTGAAGGCATGTGGAAAAGGAACATTGGCCACAACAACGTAAGAGATTGGTGCTCCATTACACTGTGCCATCATTTTGTAGCGATTTGCTTTCTCTCAATTATGTTTTTTGCAATCAATATAACTAATGATTTAGCAAAGATATACACCACCAAAATATTATGTGCTTTAGTGCATCAGAGCTTTTCTTGTGCAGTCCATTTGTTTTTAGGTTTTACTTGGCTGCATTGCCAAATCTGACCTTATTTTCCTTCTCATTACCATCTTGTAGCATGATAGGTTAAGTATTAAGAGCAGTGGGCATGCTATCCACATCACAAACATTTCACATTGACTCAATGGTGATTTATGTAAATTACTGGAATTAAGAATTAGTTATATTCTTCACAAGCTATACCTTAACATCCCATCCTTACTAGAGATTGAATCAATAGAAAATTAATACCTCATGCAGATTGTTAAGCAGGCAGCCGTGGACAGAGGGTGCACAATTTAGAGTTTTGAATTCACAAGGTACTACTGTGTAAACAAAGATTACTATCTTCTGAAGCTACAAAATTGTCACAGCAGCAGGTACACAACACAAAGCAATCTGGAAAACAATTGTATTTATACAAATAATGATTGATTCTTCAAAATATGCTTGCAGATAGATGCACTTGTTTAATTTTGGGACACAGCAAATCACCCAGTAATCACCCGACCATAACAGTTGATCACCCAGGCCATGCTCTCTTCTTGCTGCTGCCATCAGGAAGGAGGTACAGGAGTCTTAGGACTCACACTACCAGGTTCAGGAAGAGTTATTACCCCTCAACCATCAGGTTCCTGAAGCAGAGGGGGTAACTTCACTCAAATTCATTTATCCCAACACTGAACTGTTCCCACAACCTACAGACTCACTTTCAGGGACTCTTCATCTCATGTCCCTGATATTTATTGCTCACGTATTTATACTTTTTTTGAGTATACACAATTTGTTGCCCATTGCACATTGGTTGTTTATTGCGTTTCTTGGTATTTACTGTGAATGCACGCAAGAAAATGAATTTCAGGGTAGTATATGATGATGTTTTAAATATACTTTGATAATAAATTTATTTTGAACTTAAACTCTAGAAGTATTAGAATCCACCTCAAGACAGCAAAGACAAAGAGCTATATTAAAGAAATTCCGACCCCAACTCCTTCAGGCACATATCAAAACTTCAAGTCACAAAAGGACAGGGAGATGAATGTATTACAGAGATGTGCAGAACGCACCAAGTGGTTGAGAACACCCATAAATACAGTGAACAAGATGAATGGTCCAATATTAGAAAATATTTCAGGGTTAAGGTAATTGCTACTGTTGAAACACAAATGCCCTTGTCTCAAATTTGTGCATAGTGTTAAGGGAGGTCAAAGGTGGCCACTTATTTCACAAAACTGTTCACGGTCATTTATCAACATCAATAATGCACTGGAGGAACTCAGCAAGTCATGCCGCATCTATGGAGGGGAATAAATAGTTGACATTTCAAGCCAAAACCCTTCATCAGGACTGTAAGGGAAGGGGCAAAATTTTAATTCAATTTCCCATTCTGACATTCAGTCCATGGCCTCCTTTACTGCCACAAGACCACACTGAGGCTGGAAGAGCATCACCTTATATTCGCCCAGTTAGCCTGCAACCTGATGGTATGAACATCAACTTCTCTAGCGCCTGATGACTTCTACCCCTCTCCATTCTTTATTTTCACATTTCCCATTCTGGTACCTCTCTCATCCCTTTTCTTCCTCTCACCTGCCCATCACCTCCCTCTGGTGCCCTTCTTCCTTCCCTTTCTTCCACGGCCCACTGACCTCCCCCATCAGATTCCTTTTTCAGTCAATCTCTTCCACTTATTGTCTCCGAGCTTCTTACTTCATCCACAATCCCCCACCCACTTTCACCCTCATCTGGTCTCAGCTATCACCTGCTAGCTTGTACTTCCTTTCCCCTTCACCTTATTCTGACTTTGGCCCCCTTCCTTTTCAGTCCTGATGAAGGGTCTTGCCTAATTCGTTGACTGTTTATTCCCCTCCATGGATGCTGCCTGACTTACTAAGTTCCCACTACCTTTGACATCTCATCATGTGACCACAAGCAACGCAATCATCAATTATATATTACTGTATACAGATAGTACTCAATACATTTGACTTTGTCAGATTTTTTCCACCTGACCTTCCTTGGGGATTTGATTGCACTAAATACATCCATGGCTCCAGAGTCCAAGTGGCATTTCAACTGCATCACAAACTGATGCAATTTCATCCAATCCAAACTTGATAAAAGTCTGAACCCTTATGAAGCTTTTCTTCACCCTGCAGATATTTGTAGATTATGCTTGCACACAGACCAAGTTGGATCTGGCATACGTACCCAGAAAAGGCTCTTAAGATTTAAGTCCCACTGGGTAAATGCCACCATCTCACCATAGTACCATGACCAACGCACAGGCAATTCTAGGAAATGTTTCCTGGCTGCCATTCCTCTGTTCCTTGGCTGAGAGTCTAGCTGACTCCAGCACTCAGTGCTTTGGCAGAACAAGCACCTGACCATCAGATCAGGTCGCCAAGCCCTACTTGTAAATCTGCAGCATTTTCAGAACAGCAGCAAACAAAATTAGTTGATACCCATAAGCTAATTAATGAAATCAGGGTCCTTTTTGGTGGACAGCATTATCTAGATTACATCTACACTCCTCCCCTATTTTTCTACTGTTAGTAATCTCGAGATTACTGCCTGTGCCACATGACTGTGAGTATCAGAATAGAGTGAGGTGGAGGATAAATGCATGGCTGAGGGATTGGAGCAGGGGGAGGGATTCAGATATCTGGATCATTGGGACCTCTTTTGTGGCAGATTGACCTGTACAAAAAGGATAGGTTGCACTTGAATCCGAGGGGACCAATATCCTGGCGGGGAGGTTTGCTAAGGTTATTGGGGAGAGTTTAAACTAGAATTGCTGGGGGGTGGGAACCAAACTGAAGAGACAGAGAAAAGGGCGGTTGGCTCACAAATAGTGAAACCTTGTAGACAGTGAGAGGGAGGATAGGCAGGTGGTAGAGAAGGGATACGCTCAAACATCAGAAGGTTTGAGATGTGTTTATTTTAACCATAAAGCAATTACAGCATGGGAAACAGGCCAACTCAATCCTTCTAGTCCGTGCCAAACACTTACTCTCACCTAGTCCTACCGACCTGCACTCAGCCCATAACCCTCCATTCCTTTCCTGTCCATATACCTATCCAATTTTTTTTTTTAAAATGACAGTATCGAACCTGCCTCTACCACTTCTACTAGAAGCTCATTCCACACAGCTACCACTCTGAGTAAAGTTCCCCCTCGTGTTACCCCTGAACTTTTGCCCCTTAACTCTCAACTCATATCCTCGTGTTTGAATCTCCCCTATTCTCAATTGAAAAAGCCTATCCACATCAACTATATTTATCCCCCTCATAATTTTAAATAGCTCTATCAAGTCTCCCCTCAACCTTCTACTCTCCAAAGAATAAAGTCCCAACTTGTTCAACCTTTCTCTGTAACTTAGGTGCTGAAACCCAGGTAACATTCTAGTAAATCTCCTCTGTAATCTCTCTATTTTGTTGACATCTTTCCTAAGATTCAGTGACCAGAGCTATACACAATACTCCAAATTTGGCCTCACCAATGCCTTGTATAATTTTAATATTACATCCCAACTCCTATACTCAATGCTCTGATTTATAAAGGCCAGCAAGAAGTATCATGAACAAAACAGACGAGTTTAGAACGTGAATCAGTACTTGGAGCTCTGTTGTTGTGGTCATGACAGAGACTTGGATGGCTCAGGGGCAGGAATGGCTACTTAGAGTGCCAGGCTTTAAATGTTTCAGAAAGGCCGGGGTGGGGTGGGGGGGGCGGAGAGAAGCAAAAGTGTGGGGTGTGGCACTGTCGATCAGAGATAGTGTCATGGCTGCAGAAAAGGAGGAAGTCATGGAGGGATTGTCTACCGAGTCTCTGTGGGTGGAAATTAGGAGCAGGAGCAGATCAATAACTTACTGGGTGTTTGTTATAGACCACTCAATAGTTACAGGGACATCAAGGAGCAGATAGGGAGACAGATTCTGGAAAGGAGTAATAATAACAGGGTTGTTGTAGTGGGAGATTTTAATTTCCCAAATATTGTTTGGCATCTCCCTAGAGTGAGGGGTTTAGGTGGGGTAGAGTTAGCTAGGTATGTTCAGGAAGGTTTCCTGACACAATATGCAGATCAGCCTACAAGAGGAGAGGTTGATCTGGTATTAGGAAATGAACCTGCTTAGGTGTCAGTCTCTCAGTAGGACAGCATTTTGGAGATAGTGATCACAATTTTATCTCCTTTACCATAGCACTGGAGAGGGATAGGAAACAGACAAGTTAGAAGAGCGTTTAATTGGAGTAAGGGGAAATAATGAACTATCAGGCAGGAACTTGGAACCATAAATTGGGAACACATGTTCTCAGGGAAATGTATGGCAGAAATGTGGCAAATGTTCAGGGACTATTTGCGTAGTGTTCTGCATAGGTACATTCCAATGAGACAAGGAAAGGATGGTAGAGTACAGAAATCATGGTGTACAAAGACTGTTGAAAATCTAGTCAAGAAGAAAAGCTTCTGAAAGGGTCAAAAAACTAGGTAATGATACGAGATCTAGAAAATTTCAAAGCTAGCAGGAAGGAGTTTAAGAATGAAGTTAGGAGACCCAGAAGGGGCTATGAGAAGGCTTTGGCAAGCAGGATTAAGGAAAACCACAAGGCATTCTACAAGTATGTGAAGAACAAGAGGATAAGACATGAGAGAATAGAACCAATCAAGTGTGACAGTGGGAAAGTGTATATGCAACTGGAGGAGATAACAGAGGTACTTGATGAATACTTTGCTTCAGTATTCACTACAAAAAAAAGGATCTTGGCAATTGTAGGGATGACTTGCAGCAGACTGAAAAGCTTGAGCATACAGACAAAGAAAGAAGATACTCTGGAGTTTTTGTAAAGCATCAAGTTGGATAAGTTACCAAGACTGGATGGTTTAGAGTTTGTGAAATGTGTGCAGAACAGTTTTTTGCAACAATACATAGAAGTACCGACTAGAGATGGGGCAGTGTTGGATCTCCTGTTAGGGAATGCGATAGGTCAGCTGACAGATGTATGTGTTGGGGAGCACTTTGGGTCCAGTGATCACAATTGATGAAGGTACAACAGTAGATGCAGTGTATATGGATTTCAGCAAAGCATCTGATAGGTACCCCATGCAAAGCATATTGAGAAAATAAGGAGGCATGGGATCCAAGGGGACCTTGCTTTGTGGATCCAGAATTGGCTTGCCCACAGAAGCGAAAGAGTGGTTGTAGACAGGTCATATTCTGCATGGAGGTTGGTAACCAGTGGTGTGCCTCAGGGAACTGTTCTGGGACTCTTTCTCTTCATGATTTTTATGACGTGGATGTGGAAGTCGAGGGACGGGTTAGTAAATTTGCTGATGACACAAAGGTTGGGGATGTTGTGGACAGTGTGGAGGGCTGTCAGAGGTTACAGTGGAACATCGATAGGATGCAAAACTGGGCTGAAAAGTGGCAGGTGGACTTCAACCCAGATAAATGTGAGAAGGTTCATTTTGGTAAGTCAAATATGATGGCAGAATATACTATTAATGGTAAGACTCTTGGCAGTGCGGAGGACCAGAAGAACCTTGGGGTCTGTGTCCGTAGGACATTCAAAGCTGCTGCGCAGGTTGATTGTGTGGTTAAGAAGCCATACGGTGCACTGGCCTTCATCAACTATGGGACTGAGTTCAAGAGCCGAAAGGTAATGTTACAACTATACAGGACCCTGGTCAGCCCCACTTGGGAGTACTGTGCTCGGTTCTGGTCACCTCACTACATGAAGGATGTGGAAACTATAGAAAGGATGCAGAGGAGATTTACACAGATGTTGCCTGGGTTGGGAAGCATGCCTTATGAGTATAGGCTGAGTGAGCTTGGCCTTTTCGCCCCGGAGCAACAGAGGATAAGAAGTGACCTGATAGAGGCGTATAAGGTGAGAGACATCCGTCAGAGGCTTTTTCCCTAGGGCTGAAATGGCTGACACAGAAGGGTATTAAGGTGCTTGGAAGTAGGTAGAGAGGGGATGTCAGGGGTAAGTTTTGTTTGTTTTTTTTTAACAACGCAGAGTGAGTGAGTGGAATGGGCTGCCGGCAACGGTGGTGGAGTTGGATACGATAGGGTCTTTTAAGAGATTCCTGGATAGGTACATAGAGCTCAGAAAAATAGAGGGCTATGGGTAACCTTAGCTAATTTCTAAAGTAAGTACATGTTCAGCACAGCATTGTGTGCTAAAGGACCTGTATTGTGATGTGGGTTTTCTATGTTTTTCCATGTTTTCTAAAAGGCACAAACACCACCACCACACAGAAGAAATTTGGCACAATAGCAATCTAAATTCCAAATGAAGCACTAAACTTTATATGCTAATGATTTCTTTTAAATGGAGCAGCTGTATATTCAGCTGGCTATTTGACTAAGCACTGCTATTTATTCATCAGGCATGGATTAACCAAATTGAAGCCTCCCATTTACTTTAGCAAGGAAAGACATGAATCTTTAAGTTGCTAGCTTATAGAGACAACCTTCGTGAACATGATCAGCACCATCATCATAATTCACCTTATCTGTTCCTCTACCTAGTTATGATTTGCACTGCCATTTGAAGTTATAATAAAAACAGAGGAGGTAGAATGGCTCCCTGGAATTTGTTTTATTCCTTTCACCTTCAGCTATCAACTAAAGTCACCAGTACAGCTCCTTTTGCTTTGACCTCCAATTCTAAGCAGTTAATGGCGTTCCCCGCCCTTCACAGATAGATGATGGTTTG
This sequence comes from Hypanus sabinus, assembly GCF_030144855.1. Classification (NCBI taxonomy): domain Eukaryota; kingdom Metazoa; phylum Chordata; class Chondrichthyes; order Myliobatiformes; family Dasyatidae; genus Hypanus; species Hypanus sabinus. The sequence continues at coordinate 15,974,144 of NC_082722.1, read as the reverse complement.
ATTGCAATACAACTTGTTGCTTTCCAAATTCTTAGCACATGCAGCAATACTTACTTCCAGTCACGGGAAATGAAGTACTGCAGCTCCAGTAGGCGATGCTCACACTCCTCCACCATCTTTTCTGTGTACAGGTGCTCCATGAGACATGAGAGGATCCTGCCAGTAGAAAATAGAGTAAACATCAACATCTTAAAACCTGCTGCCCAATTTATTTCCTGAGTGGCCTCTGGTAAAGTACAAAGCTATCAAGATGAGCAACCTTTCATCAACAAATTCAGTCACAAAAGTTTATTTACAATCAAATCCTATTACTATGTTAATTTGTTCAAGTGCCCAGCATCTTTTCAATTTAACAATGAGCATTCTCTCTTCTTAATATAACTTTATAGTTCAATACAGTTGTTAAGGATTTCAGAAAAGATAGCTTTTTACTTGAATCCAAAATCATCATTGTCAACATACATAATTTTCACTTGGAGCTATTGCAAAGCAAAAAGAATGCATAATCTAACAGAAATTAATGGTGTGGCGGCAGTCATATAATTAAGTCAGAAATTAAATGGGACTGAATTTGCACAGCTTGATATTGCATCCCTGCTTACATGAAAACTGTTATAAGTCAGGCATAGTCTGAAAAGTGGAAAGAAACAACCACCAGTATTACATCATGAGTATTGAAAACTAGTGAGCATCTAACCACCACCTCCTCAACATTCAATGATGTTACCCACAAATCTGCCACCCTTTTAACACCCTGGAGGAGTGGTCATTGTCCAGCTGAAAAGAAGTACGGTAGGTAGATATTTTGTCACAACTAACAATCCCCTAGGTTTTCACTCATTACAAACTATCAGCCAGAAATGTGGAATTCTCTCCACTTGTCTGATGACCCCAGTGCCATGAAAATAACCTTAATACCATTCAAAACAAAGTAGCCTCTCATAAGCATGCACTCCCTTCATTTAAAAAAAACACTCATCTGGATTGCAATGTATGCTGTCTACAAAATTCACAGCGTATAGACGGAGCATCCACCACTAACTCCCATGCCTGTAACCTTCATAATCTAATGGAAGACCAGCAGACATCACTGGTACCCAACTCCAAATCGAACGATTCTGATCTGGGAATACTGCTTAATATTTTACTCGCCTTTGCCCAGCACGCCTACAGAGAACCAAGTCAGTTCATTGGTTAATATCCACCCCTGCAGATTGAAATTTGGAATCAGCACAGAACCAGAGGTTGAAAGCATCAGACCCCCTTCACTGCCACTGGACTCACTGAATCCATTGGTGAAGCAGTGACTACTGAAAGTGATGACCATGACTTTTAAAAGAGGTTCAACCACCTTTGATTAATGAGGAAAAAATCTGCACAAGTTTGTTTCAAATTATATTTTAATCTCTGGTACTTTGAAGTGTTTTTGGTGTTAAATCTAGTTTTCAAAATTAGCAACATTTTATTCTCTGTTAGAAGATAATCAATGCCTTTTGGGATTAGGGCTGAGGCAGCAAGTCAGATCCATAACATTGCTCCTGGAAGTCCCTACCTAACATCACTATGAGACTAGTTCATGAAGCAACATCATCACATTTCCAAGATCAATTAAGGATGGGCAATAAACATTGGCCTTGCCAGTTCATGCAGTTCCACCACATGCAAGTAAACCAAATCTGAACTCCCAATGCCATTATCTCAACTTTGCTTTGAGGACCTCTTCAAGAGGCATGTCCTCAAGATGGCATCCATCAGTAAGGACCCTCGCCATCTGGTAGATGCCCTCTTTTTACCATCACGAAGGAGGTACAGGAGATCCACACTCAATGTTTCAGAAGCAGCTTCTTCCTCTCTGTCATCAACTGTCAAGTAGTTCATAAATTCATGAATATTACTTTTTTGCACTGATTATTTAATTAGTAATTCATAATGGCTTTATGTCTTTACACTGTACTGCTGTTACAAAAACAACACATTTCATGCTCTGCAAGAGAGTGGAACTTCTACAGATATGCCATGGAGAGCATTCTAACTGGCTGCATTACCACCTGGTATGAAGAGGGTGCAGCCCAGGATCAGAAAAGGCTGCATAAAGTTGTCAACTCAGCCTGCTCCATCGTGGGCACTACTCACCCCACCATCAAGGACATCTTCAAAAAGTGATGCCTCAAAAAGGTGGCATCCATCATGAAGGACCCCTAGCACCCAGACTTTGTCCTCTTCTCATTACTACCATCAGGGAGGTAGTGTAGGACCCCAGAGACACAATCAATTCCCCTCCACCACTGATTTTTGAATGGTCATTGAACCCATGAACACTACCTCAGTATTTTATTTCTCTTTTTGTGCTACTTATTTTTTAATGTATATTTCTTCTTCTTGTAATTTATAGTGTATTTTATGTACTGTACTATACTGCTGAAACAAAACAACAAATTCCATCTCATACAGTGCATCAGTGATAATAAACCTATTATGGTATAACTCACTGTGTGCAGTTTTCCTTCCTGTGAGCAACAACTTTACTATGGGCTATGAACTCTTTGAATTCAGTAGCTCCTTCTTCCAGAAAATCGCAATCTCTGGTCATATTAGTCTGGTCTGCATAGGACCAGATCATGAATCCTGGTGCTACCAATGTTAAAGTCAAACACCACCCCCTCTTCCTCCCTCCACACCCCACCACAACCACAACAACCTGTTATTTCAACTTTACTGGCAATGTATGATGCCTGACTTCCCTTCATTATGAAAGAATATTGGAATAAAATTTAAGGTTAAACAAAACATGAGTTGATTTTAATTGGCTAAGGTCTTGGAAACTGAACAACATACAATTACATGGCAAAACAACTTCAGAATTTCAAACTCTAGTCCAAAAGTCAAAAGCAACAACATATTGCTTCCTTCCAAATGTTAAGAATGTTTCAGGTTTATGCACGAACACACTATTCCTGCAAACAACATAACCAAACTCACCAGGTAGGTTAATCTATAAACACATCCATTCAACTGATAGAATCACAGCTGATGTTTTCATCATCAGTACCAGGTCATCATCAGTATGACCCAAAGAGAGATGAGCATTAGTGAGAGATGGCCAAGAGACAGGAAAGTATTAGGGTTACAATTAGTACAAAGTCATTGCACAAAGTCATTGCACAAATAACAGGTCAGTAACCTTACAGCAAATAAATTTTCTTAGTTACACAAAGCAGACTGCTGGTTTCAAGAAGTATTTCCAAATCCAAGATAGTTTTGGAAATAATTAACAGGTTTCTCCTCCATTTGAATTTGAGACTAGCTATAGGCCACCCTTCTTCCAGAGATTTCTCACTGTCAAGGGCCTCCCAACTAATCTGCTCATCACCCCAATAATCTGGAGCATAAAACATTGCAGCACAGTACTAGCTCTGCAGCCCACAATGCTATAGCTGTCAACACTTCCCTCATCATTTCCAACCAATTTTTTTTTACTCTCCCTCACCTCTAAGCACCTCCCCATCTCCACCTCCATCCCTTTTTGCCTCCCAAATTCACACCATGATAAAAGTTTTCAAAGAAATGTTGTTGTAGGAAATGTAAATGCAAAGACTATGTAATACATTCTAATTATTTTCCTGACTTTTAATATATTGGATCTCCAAAGAGAACTTCTTCACTTTTCCATAAGCCAATAGTAGTACTAGATTCTATCTGCCTGAATAAAAAACACAGCAGACCATTATCAAATTTTATTTGAAGTGGCCAATCCATCATGTGAAACAGAGCCAAAATCTGATTCTCTGCCTTCCTTACTACTCTGTTGACTATACAGATGTATTTTCTTTCTACTAAGCCTCCCGAGTTTGCCTTGTCATTATTTGTAAATGTAATTGTGCAGACCCGCACAAGTCTATAGATCAATGTGTGGTATACACAACATGCATGACATGTTCCATACTGCATTGTTCGATGCAGCAGTTTAATAATTGTCTGCTTGTATTTTATATACTTCTATACAAGTGACTACATACTATGCTCCCTAGTGCACACAGTATGTACTGTATATGCAGTTGTTCAGTGTGTTCCCCTGTTTACACAGGTATGATTCTGGAAGCTTCTCTTGTTGCAGTATTATTTCAGTAAGCACTTTTATTTGACTCTTATTTACAAATTTGAATGGAATTTTCCTTTTTGATGGGTATAAAAGAGCTGACCACGAGCCCAGCACCATCTTAATCTTTGTTTTTAAGTCTTCTGCTACTAGTTTCTGCTCCTATTACTATTCGTTTCAATGTCTTTATGTTCTATTAATGCTTAATCAAATGATTATGAAGCAACAAGTTTGGTGCCTCTTTCCTGACTTCTGGATTAAAACATCAGAATTCAACAACACTGTGTTACTAAATTTTGATAACTGGCTGAAGTTCTAAAATCAGAAATCTTCATCCCAATCAATTTTATCTCCTAAAAGTCAAAGATTTAAGTAAACTTCTTAAAGCATTCGATATACTCTGCTTGATACATTCTGGTAAAACAGCAGAGTGTTAAATATTTTCAAAACATTTTTAAATGGTCTGTTCATTAAGTGGGCTAGTGGCAAAATTAGATTTTCTGCCTGCCCATCTTCTCCCTTAGGAGAGGTACCATAATTATGAAAGTCCTTTGGAGGCTAATTGCTTTGGCTAAGAGAAATGTAATCTCCAATTTACTGTCAGTATAAAATTAATCCTCTACTTACTTTGGGAAATGGCTGAATTGTGAAAGTCAGAAACACTGCAGGAAATATCCAACTTATTACCTCTTTTTAATGTTTACTTTTCAAGGTATGATACTTACAAGTTCCCCATCATGTTCTATTATTGTTCTCCCCCACCCCCCAAGAATTTGGATTGTCCATAGCAGAGATTATCTGCTGACAGAAGGCTAAGAGATTTCAGGTTCAAGAGACTTGAAACCTGCTTCATCAATTGAGTAGGCAGTTAGAAATTCAGCAGAACGCAAGAGCATCTGCAGAGTCATCCCAGTGCAGAAATCTCTATAGATTAACTTGCAGAACGTTCAGTCATTCTGAGGTTCACCAGAATGATCCTGGGTATAAAAGACCTAATGTAAAGTACTGTGCAAACGTCTCAGGCACATACATATAGCTAGATTGCCTAAGACTTTTGCATAGTACTGTATTGTCAATGTGAAATGGAGAGCCAGTGTGTAAATCTGGCAGGAGCAAAGGATGTTGGGAATAGCAAGGGTGGAACACTGTGAGAGGGGTGCGGGACAGGTGGCAGAGAAGTATTGCCAGGGGTAGGGGCTGGCATGGGAGCAGACTCACCCAGCCGAGACATCAAGGTCATTTGATTCCAAACAATTAGCTTATTGTTCATTAATGTCTCTCTGGTATCCACGCTCCCTTCCCGTTTCCCAAACATGATTACCCTCTCTCTGCCTCTTTCCCACTCTCAGTCCCCAGTAGAAACCCATATCAAAAATCAGGTTTATCATTCACGTTATGATTTTTGTTTTGCAGCAGCAGCACAATGCAATGCATAAAATTTTGACAGTACTGTGCAAAAAGTTTTATACACGTGCCTAAGACTTTTGCACAATACTATATGATGTGCGCTTGATGGCTTTGGGCCTGCACTCACTGGAGCTTAGAAGAATGAAGGGGGATCTCATTGAAAGCTATCAAATATTGAAAGGCCTAGATAGAGTGAACATGATATTTCCAATAGTGGGGAAGACTAAAACCAGAGGACACAGCCTCCAAGAACAATGATGACCTTATAGAACATAAATAAAGAGGAATTTCATTAGCCAGAGGGTGGCAAATCTATGTAATACATTTACATGGACTGCAGTGGAGGCCATGTCATTAGGTATATTTAAAGTGGAGGTTAATAGGTTCTTGATTATTAAGGGTGACAAATGTTACATCAACTGACCACCCAAAATATTATGAAAGGGAACTTCAATATTTTCTGTTTGTACAATAAAATACTTGCAGAATTCACTCCTAAAAGCTCTAGCTTTAGGGTTATGCCTTGTGAACTTGATGTTGATTTGAAATTCCAAATGTTTGTTGCATTCAGTACATTTAGAATGTACTGAAGTGTAACATCTCATGCAGAAACTTCATGAACACCATTTTGAAACAATAATTTCTGTTTCCCTACACAATGGACAAATACATTCTTACTCTGACTTACATGGGATCTCCATTGCGGATGTGTTTGCAAGCTGTTTGGATGACTGACTCACAGGCTTCATTCAATGCTCGATCAATGCGGTAGTCTGCACCAGGGTCCGTTTCTTGAATTAGGGTCTGAAGCTGGATTTGGAGCAGAAAGGGCTTTAAGGTACACAATCTAGCTAAAATGCCAATCAATAAAGCAGTATAGAGCAGTTTATCCTATCCTATTCTTTGGATCTCCTTTTTACTGCATAACAAGCTCAGGAGCTAATTCTTCATGCTATTTATGGTGAATTCAGTGCACTTCAGACTATTTCCAATGAGACAAAACCTTTGATATCTAGACTGTTTAGTAGAATATATCAATAGTCTCTTGGTCAAAACAATGATATTCAATGCAGTCAAACAGCTACTTACTTCATCATTCATTACCAGATGGTGTTCTACTTAGAATAACCCTTTCCAGAGTTTTATTTTGAAAAAGGAATGAGTCAAGAATGATAAAATAAACATAGAATGGGTTCAACTGCTGCTAAAAAAAATCATATGCCTCATTACAAGCATGTCCTTTTGGGTTAATATTTATTTGGAGATTCAGCACAGTAACAGGCCCTTCTGGCCCAATGAGCTTAAGCCACCCAATTACACCTTTGAGATCAATTAACCTACTAACTCGCTAGACTTTGGAATTGGGAAGAAACTGGAGGGAAACAAAGGGAAAATGTACAAACTCCTTACAGACAGAAGGAATTGAACCAGGGTCGCTGGCACTATAACAGCATTACTCTAATCGCTACACTACCATGCCTCGGTTGATACAGGTGCCCCCCACCTTTACAAAGGCAGAGCATTCCTATGAAACCTTTCCTAAGCTGAAATGGCATAAAGCAAAGAACCATTCATTTATATGGGAAAAAATTTTGTAAAAGCGAAAATCCTCTTGTATTCCGAAAACAGGTTACTAATGTAGGTCTTTTGTAAAAACGAAGTGGCGTAAAGCGAACATTCATAAAGCAGGGGACACCTGTACACCACATGGAGAGGAATCAGATATTGGTGTGTCAGAGTTAGTCAGACTTCATTTGTGGTTCTGTTTTTATTTCTTTAGAGATACAGCACAGTAACAAGTTTTTCTGGCCCAGTGAACTAACCATAGGTCTTTGGAACTTGGGGGCAAACTGGAAGAAATCATGCAGTCATGAGGAGCACATATAAACTCCATATAGAAAGCGGCAGAGTTGAACCTTGGTCACTGGCACTGTAATGGCATTATACTACCGTACCGCATGAGTTTTCCTTCAGAACCTTTTGCAACAAAGTGATGCCATCTTCTAATATATCAATAAAATCAAAAACTGACAGCTGTGCTGACAGCTTTGCTTGGGAAACAATGCAAGCTACCTTTGCATGTGTTTTTTAGGATTGTCCCATGAACCACTTCAGACAATGATCATCTTTACTTCAGAGCTTAAATAGTGTAAAACAATATGATACTAATCTCATGTTGATGATACTAATTAACTAGCGATATGCATGTTAAAAGAACAATTTTCATATCCTTCGAAAATACTTACGGCCTGCTGACAGTTCTGCCCCAGATTGCCCTTGTCTCCTCGCCCTAGCCTCATCAAGCAGTGTAACGTCCGTCCTTTTCGGTGCAGCCCTGAACAGTGGAGTTCAATCTCAGTGCGACAATGAAGAACTATCTCTGGACTTAGTGAGAAATCTTCCATCAGCATTCTACGATAATCCAGCATCTCGCCTTGGCAGTCACCGCTCACCTGTCGACCTGCCAGTAGGAGAGGAAAATGCAGAGTAAAACCCAACACAAATCAAATGTTGTGGATAAGCTCACTATTGCCAATTCTGTAACCAGAGTGCATACCCACACTAAATTCTTTGAATTCATCAACAGTTTGAACATTTCACTGCAAGATGCAGAATTTTGGCAGTATCTCCATTGTACCAACAATAAAGTGGAAATAAGGAATTAGAGAAATTAATTAAGAGATGGAAACATAGATGAAAATTTTGGAGCACAAACTCACTGTTAACCACCTGCCTGATATGAACATTAGTGGGTATATATATTTTTTTCAATATCCCATTTATTTTTTGTTCTGATGTACAAGCAACAAACAAAAAACTTTTCTCGGTATGAACCTGCAGCTGCTCCATGTTTTTATCTCGTTTCACTGACCTCAAACTCAGTATAAGACCTCCCACAAATATTAAAAGGATTATTGATATAGGTCATTTACCTCCCAAGACTCTCCCACCATTTAATAAGACTATGACTTATCCATAACTCCATACAGCCAGACTTGCCTTCTGATCCTTAATCCTTTGCTTAATTGAAGAAAATCCAACCTCTATTTAAAAATCAACAATTAATCAATTGGATTTTCCTAAGTTTTCCAAACACCTAGTACTGACTCCATGGACAAGAGGTTGTTTAAACATGTTATTTCATAAGTAGACGCCTATTTTAAAGACTTCCTGGTGTATCACAGTGTGAAATGAAACAATGTTGTAAATATTGTATATTAATATGAAGGCTACAAAGGAGATACAACATTTATTAAATGTATTTAAGATGACAAGATCACTAAGTAAAACGTTATGGTCAAATCAAAAATAAGACAAACAGTCTACTGGAGGAACTCAGCAGCCTGAGCTGTGTGTGTGGGGGGAACAGAGAAATTGTTAATGTTTTGGATCCAAATTGAGTTTACTGTCTTCTTCCTAAGCACGGATAAAAAAAAATTACAAAAATTGCAGGCATGTATCATATATCAAACGTTTACAAGAAAATAATAAATTAAGTATAAATAAATATGGTGCAGACCTACATCAAGACAGGCTGCAAAATATTTGTTCACACTTAATTATGCTTAAAACTTGCAAAATATGAAAGGACACTAAATTAGATTGTGGTCAGACAGATCAAGTACATTAAATCTATTAGGAATGTGACAATGAAGTATAGTGCATGAAACAACACTAAGAGCCAGAAGGAACAAAAGAGATGAAACATTCAAATTAGCTTTGTTGCTAATTCAAGTGATCAGTTCCTGGCAACTACCATAAAGTCAATCTCTGAGAAAACAAAGGATAAGGAATAACTTAATCTACAGAAAAGACAATAATAGACCATAAATATTTTTTTAAAAAAGAAACCAGTAGGATGGTGCTGATAATTGATAGCAGATAAGATCAAAGAAAAAAACATTCAAGGTAGTGGTATGAGAGTGAATACAAAGAGAAGGAAATGAACCTGCAGTCAACAGGATACTGCAGAAGGAAAAGAGACCTGCACCACAATTGATCAAAGGGGCAAGCCTATGAGGATAGGAGCTGAATTTAAGAATCTTCTTTGGTAAGTGCCATTTCTTTGTATATTAGTATCTTAATGTACAGGATGTGATCCTAAAAGTAGGAGCATTAATGTAATCAGCACTATCAGGAGTCATGATAACATTAAGTTCAAAAACCGCAGGCTTCATTCAAAATGAGGGTCAGGTTCACCTTTAAGGCATCTCCAGTTAGGGAAGTAAGCTGAAAAGGAAGAATTAAAGCTTCTATTCTATATTTGAGTGGAAATGGGGCAGGCAGAAAGAAGATTGGGAATTTATCATACTGGCAGACAGCATGCTTCAAGTTTGGGTAAATCTGTCTTGAAAATTTACTCTATGTTCAATATTATTCTGGTAAATCTATTTTTCATGCCGTCTAAGGTAAGTAAATTTGGTGACCAGAAATGTTCTTGGTATTACAGATGTAATCTGATAGGGCCCTTGCAATGCTGATAATTTAAAGTATGTCCCTTTGTATTATAATCCTCTACATATTTGTCAACTTTTTATTATTATTCTGCAACTGTAAGGCATATAAACTGACTTCTAAGTTTGTGTATTTTCTAAATGCTTCTAAAGATACTTAGAGGCAATATCCAAATTAAAATTGACTGCAAGGGCAGCGAAATTCTGAAACCTGTATTTGGTTTCTGGTAGCTTTCTTATCTAGCTTTTAGGTGGCTGAGGTTCCAGCTAGCACAAATTTTGATTACTTCATTATTCTAAGTTCTTGATACAGCCACTTTCCTAAGCCAAAGCACAGAAATGCATTCCTAAATCCAATTGAATATTAGTTTTAAAACTGCATCACAACTTCAACATAAACAATGTATAACTCTTGGTTCAGACTACTAGCTGAAATACAGATCATAAATTGCATTTATTAACACTTACCCCTGTGCACAGAAGATTCCAAACAGAGCAGCAAGTAGGAAAGCCGAGCCTCACGGGCACGTGGCAAGTTCTCTGCATTGCACCGATATTTTCGGAGGTCAGCCTTGCAAGCCTTGGCTAGGGAGTAACTCACTTTGTAATCCTGAGCGATCAGCTTCTGTCTTGTTGTAAGTGCCTCACGACACTAAACAGGAAAGTCATGAAACAGCCTTTTACATCTGATACAGAAATTTTAACATCAAAAACTGCAGCAGTATGCAGGATGGCACCTAAAGTTTAAACATTATGACAAATCAAAATATCAAATAGTTAAAAATAAATTTAATATGATCATACCAGAGAGCAAGGCCAAAACCAATCTATCCAACGCCTTGCCTTGCATATTTCTTGAAGTCTCATCGAGCTCTACATCTCAGCTTTCACATTGCTTTTTAATTAGCCTACAGACAGGTGATCTCCTTATGCAGCAGCTCTGATAACAGAAATTCTCCCTTACAGAATTCTCAATTAAGACAAAAAATCTGAGATATAGAATAAAAAAATAGCTCTTACTGAATGTGGGTGTCAATTTTTATTTTGCTTTCAGCTTGCACTCCTTGGTGCAAGAAAATGTAACAAAGTATCACAACACTGATGGTTCACAGGAAATGCTACACACAGGGGTTAACATCATAATACACGGGTTCATCTGTATTCCAAATGCATCTTCAATAACACAACTGCACCCTCAAAGTTTTTTTAAACCCAGTTCCAACTGGTGGCATTACATTATTTCACTGAACCCTTAGTCACCTATTCAATAACTGGTCTGTATCTGTTCATAGAAAGACAAAGTTCCTTTGTACGTCCTTTAATGCCCCTCTTTCACAATGAACCACAATAAGCCAGAGATTCCCTGGAATCTGTATGAATGTTGAATTCTTCAAAGTGTTTTAGGCCTTAAACCTTTTTCTCTACCCAGCTGGTAATCTCTTTCCAAGACAGAAAACGGAATAGAGTGTTTGTCCCAGGAGTCTGGTGTTGGTTATGCAAGTAACATGGCCTGTCCAACAAAGCCAAAAATTACAACAAAAGCTCCAATGCTGGGAACAATGGCATAAAAGAGGACACAGACATTAGTTTGCTTATCATTTGGAAGATTTTGATTTACAGAGACCGAGGTGCCTGCTGCAGGCAACCCCGGTCTCAAAACAGGGATCACTGCAGTTCATGAGTTTTGTGCCATATCCAACCTCATGTCCTTAAGTAGGAAAATATTCCAGCAAAGGTGTTAGGAAAGATGGTTTCCAGCATTTTAGCTGTCAGCAGGGAAATGATTACTTGTTTTCGTCAACTGACCACATTGACGTGGCAAAAGCTGAGAGGTAGAAAGTGGATGGATACTTTAAAGCAGCAGATTAACTAAATAAGTGAATCATAAAGCATATAGGTTTCAGTAGATCCAAGGCAGAATTGTGAACATTTTAACAACCAGTTGATCCTCAAGTGTTTGAAAGAAGTGAATTTGTACTGAAACTCAAAAATACTATGTGAAAGACTAGTTTACAATCTCTGATTTCCTGGCAATCCCAATGAATTGAGGAACTTAGGATATAATTTTTAAAATGGATTGATGATGGCATCAGAATAGGAGGGATTATCTGAAGTCTTAACATGTACAATTTACAATTAACAATTTCAGGCTGCTCCTTAACTGTGCACTCTAATTCAAGAGTTTTGGAAAAATGAGGCTTAAGCTTTGCTCATTATGGATAAACACTGCGAATGACTTTCAGCATCTGAAACTTGGCACAAAAAAAGCTGCATGTAGTAGCTATGTCTTTTAACAGATACCTATCAAACAAAGCCCACCTGCTTTCCACTTCCTTAACATCTTGGCTGCATTTGTTAACCTTTTTGTTACTGACTAGTTGGCATGTTCCAATCACAAATCTGGGCTTTGAAATAGGTGGAGGGTTTTTAATAAAAAAAAATTTATTGAATTTTCAAATAGGTTACAGAAGGGAAAAAAATTATCAACCCTTCCCCCCCTCCCCCCAACATATCCCCGTAGAAAGAGAAAAAAAAGAGAGAAGAAAAAAGAAAGAATGCCTGGATATCGGAAGATCCCCACATGCTCATGGAGTTCATAATAGCTTCAGTATATATATTTATTTTTTTCCCCAGATAACCAATAATTTTATCTTCGGAGCACCTATATATTTAATCCTATCTTTTGTAAATAAGGGCGCCAAATTTTCAGAAATATTTCATATTTATCTCTTAAATTATAAGTAATTTTTTCAAGTGGAATACAACTAAAAATTTCATTCTTCCAACAATCTATACTTAAGTATGAATCCGATTTCCAAGTAACTGCAATACCCTTTTTTGCTACTGACAATGCAAATTTATGAATTCTTTCTGATATTTATTCAGTTTGGATTTCGGTTTTATCCCTTCAATATCGCCTAGTAAAAATAATGTTGGATTATGTGCAAGTTGTGTTCCAATAAAATTCTTAAATTTGCCCAAAAAGGTTGAATTTTAAAACATGACCAAGTAGAGTGTAAAAAAGTACCAATTTCTTCATTACATCGGAAACATTGATCAGATAAATTTGGGTTTAATTTATTTATTTTTTGTGGTGTAATATATAATTGATGTAAAAAATTATATTGCACTAATCTTAACCGGACATTTGTTGTATTTGTATACTGTCAAGACATAATCTTGACCAACTTGTTTCTTCAATTTTAATATTCAAATCAGTTTCCCATTTTTGTCTTGACATGAATTCCTTGTTTAATTGCCTGTTTTTGAATCAAACTATACATACAAGAAATAAATTTTCTAATTTTTCCTTTTTGAATAGAAGTTTCAATTTCATTAGGTTTCGGCAATAACATTGTTTGACCCAATTTATCTCTTAAATAAGCCCTTAATTGGAAATAACAAAAAAGAGTGTTGTTTGATATTTTGTATTTATTCTTTAATTGATCAAATGACATTAATATACCTCCTTCAAAACAATCTCCTATCTATCTAATCCTTTTTTGAAACCAATTGTATAAAAGTTGGTTATCCATTGTAAAAGGACTAAGTTTATTTTGAATTAAAGGTCTCTTTGCTAATAAAGATTTCTTTATCTCATCATCAACATTTATCTTATCCCATAAATCAATCAAATGTTTTAATATAGGAGATTCTTTCTTTTCCCGTATCCATTTAGATTCCCACATATATATAAAATCTTCTGGTATATTTTCTCCTATTTTATCTAATTCTATTCTAATCCATGCCGGTTTATCGTCATCAAAAAAAGATGCAATAAATCTAAGTTGATTTGCTTTATAATAATTTTTAAAGTTTGGAAGTTGTAACCCTCCTAGGTCAAATTTCCATGTCAATTTTTCCAACGATATTCTTGACATCTTACCTTTCCAAAGGAACTTCCTCACACATTTATTTAACTCTTGAAAAAACTTCTGCGGTAATTGTATTGGTAGTGTTTGGAATAAATATTGTAATCTAGGGAATACATTCATTTTTACAGCATTTACTCTGCCTACTAATGTTATTGGTAACATCATCCATTTATTAAGATCTTCTTGAATTTTTTTCAATAATGGTAAATAATTTAATTTATATAAATTCTTTATATCATTATCAACTCTTATACCTAAATATTTTATACCATTTTTCGGCCATCTAAATTGAGTCAACATTGACTATAATCTCCTTTAGTAAGAGGTAGAATTTCACTTTTATCCCAATTTATTTTGTAGCCTGATATTTTCCCATATTCTTCCAATCTAGAAGATAATTTACCCAGCGAATACAATGGGTTTGTTAAATAAAGCAAAACATAGTCAGCAAATAAATTAATCATATTCTTCCTGGTTAACTCTGAAACCCATAATATCTGGGTCTGTTCTGATTAATTCAGCTAATGGTTCTATCGCCAACACAAATAAAGCAGGTGATAATGGGCAATCTTGTCTAGTTGACCTTGTTAACTGAAATGATTTTGAAATTTGACCATTTGTCACTACTTTAGCTTTGGGATTAGTATTTAAGGTTTTAATCCATTTTATAAAAGATACTCCTAATCCAGATTCTTCCAATACCTTAAATAAAAAATCCCATTCCAATCTATCAAATGTTTTTTTCTGCATCTAAGGCAACTGCCACACTCATTTCCTCCCTCTTTTGTGCCAAATGAATGCTAAGTAACCGAGTTACATTATCTGCCGATTGTCTATTTTTGATAAATCCTGTTTGATCCATATGTATTAATTTTGGTAAGTATTTAGATAATCTATTAGATAACATTTTTGCTATTATTTTGTTTTTTTGGCAATACTATTAAAATAGCTGTCGAAAAAGATTCTGGAAGTTTGTGTTCTTTCCGCTTGGTATATTAACTCCATAAAAGGAGGAATTAGTAAATCTTTAAACTTTTTTAAAAATTCAGGGAGAAAACCATCTTCTCCTGGGGATTTATTACTCTGAAGTGATCCTTCATTGCTTCCCATACTATAAATTTATCATCAACTGAATGTAAATTTGTATCTAAAAAAACTGAATGTTTTTTCATGAAATCACAAAAATTTTGACGTTTTAATAATATTGAATTAAATCTCCATCTGTAAATCGATTCCTCTTTATCCATCATTATCATTGTCATTGTCAAGGGGAATGATCTGACAATATTCTTGCTTTATATTCCATATTTTTCACTCTGTCTTAAATAGTAGTTGATAATAGGAAAAATCTATCCTTGAATAAGTTTTATGTCTATTTGAATAAAATGAGTAATCTCTTTCTTTTGGATTAATTCTTCTCCATATATCAATCAAATTTAAATCTTTCATCAATGATAAAGTTAATTTTGCTACTGTGGCGACCCATTTCCTAGCGTATCCGAACCGACTCACAATTAGATAGCCTACGGGGGTTTGCGAGCACAGAGCTTTGGAGCCTCTGCGCCATGGGGGGCCGGTTGACAGAGGCTTAAAAGTGAGGCTGAAGTTTTCGAATAAAGTTTTTCCTTCGACTGCAGTTACCGACTCTGTGTCGTAATTTTAGCGCTGCGTGTAGCACACCGCTACAATTGGTGACCCCGAAAGTCCAAACGATTTTTGGACCAGAAATGACCGACGCCGCCTCTGTTCATGCGGTTTCGTTGAAACTGCCAGGTTTCTGGACACAGCGCCCGGACCTATGGTTCCAGCAAGCCGAAGCCCAATTCCACGTTCGCCTGATCACCTCAGAAGACACCCGCTACTACTACGTGGTGAGCTCCCTCGACCAGGACACAGCGGCCCAGGTCGCGGAGTTCGTACAGTCGCCCCCGGCAGACGGCAAGTACACGGAATTCAAAGCCCTGCTCCTCAGGACTTTCAGACTCTCTCGGCGCGAGCGGGCTGCCCGTTTACTGCACCTGGATGGCTTGGGCGACAGACCTCCATCGGCTTTAATGAATGAGATGTTGTCTCTCGCCGACGAACACACACCCTGCCTCATGTTTGAGCAGGCATTCCTGGAGCAGCTGCCCGAGGACATACGCCTGCTGCTGTCCGATGCGGATTTCAGTGACCCCCAGAAGGTGGCAGCCCGGGCGGACTTGCTGTGGAACACCAAAAAGGTGAGCAGGGCGTCCATCGCACAGATCACCCAGCCAAGCTCCCGGCAGCAAACCAGTCCAGGCCCGGCCGCAGAGCCCGCCAACCCCCTTCCCAATGAACACTGGTGCTTCTACCACCAGCGGTGGGGCGCAGAAGCCCGCCGTTGTCGCCCGCCCTGCAAGTTCCCGGGAAACGCCAGGGCCAGACGCCGCTGATGGCTACGGCGGCTGGCCATCGGGATAGCCTCCTGTATGTGTGGGATAGAAGGTCGGGACGCCGGTTTTTGGTCGATACTGGGGCTGAGATCAGCGTTTTACCTCCGACGAGTTACGACACCCGCAGCAGGGCACCGGGTCCCCCCCTGAGGGCCGTGAATGGCAGCACCGTAAGGACCTATGGCACCCGTCAGGTGCAGCTACAGTTCGGCTCCAGCCAGTTCACGTGGGACTTCACACTGGCCGCCGTAGCCCAACCGCTTCTGGGTGCGGATTTTTTGCGGGCTCACTGCCTGCTGGTCGACCTGCCCAGGAAGAGACTGGTACACGCCGAGACCTTTCAGACGTTCTCCCTGGGTGCAGCCCAGTTGCCAGCCCCTCACCTCGGCTCCATCACGCTGTCCGACAACGACTTCACCAGGGTCCTGGCGGAGTTCCCATCGGTTCTGGCACCGCAGTTCACAGCGGCCATGCCCAGGCACGGCGTACAGCACCACATCCCGACCCAGGGACCACCCCTCCATGCCCGTGCTCGGCGGCTTCCCCCGGACAAGCTCCGACTGGCGAAGGAGGAGTTCCAGAGGATGGAGGAATTGGGGATCATCCGGCGGTCCGACAGCCCATGGCCCTCCCCCCTGCACATGGTGCCCAAAGCGACGGGGGGCTGGAGACCGTGCGGCGACTACCGCAGGCTGAACGAGGCTACCACACCGGTCCGCTACCCTGTGCCGCACATTCAGGACTTTGCAGCAAACCTGCACGGCGCACGGATCTTCTCCAAGGTAGATCTCGTCCGGGGATACCATCAAATCCCGATGCATCCTGACGACGTCCCCAAAACGGCTCTCATCACCCCTTTCGGCCTTTTCGAGTTCCTCCACATGCCGTTCGGCCTGAAGAATGCCGCACAGACGTTCCAGCGGTTAATGGACGCAGTGGGACGGGACCTGGACTTCGCGTTCATCTATTTGGAGACATCCTCATAGCCAGCGGCAGTCGTCAGGAGCATCTGTCCCACCTCCGTCAACTCTGCGCCCGACTGAGTGAGTACGGTCTTACAATCAACCCCGCCAAATGCCAGTTCGGACTCGATACCATTGACTTCCTGGGCCACAGGATTACTAAAGACGGGGCAACCCCTCTGCCCGCTAAGGTAGATGCGGTCCGCCACTTCCCCCGACCCACCACGATCAAAGGCCTTCAGGAATTTGTAGGTATGGTCAATTTCTACCGCCGCTTCCTCCCTTCAGCTGCCCGGATCATGCGCCCCCTGTTCGCCCTGATGTCGGGTCCGAGCAAGGACATTACCTGGGACGAGGAGTCCGCCGCCGCTTTCGTTCAAACGAAGGAAGCTTTGGCGGACGCCGCAATGCTAGTACATCCCAGAATGGACACCCCTACTGCCCTCACAGTGGACGCATCAAACACAGCAGTCGGTGGGGTGCTGGAGCAGTTCATCGCAGGTCGCTGGCAACCCCTGGCGTTTTTCAGCAAACACCTGCGACCACCCGAGCTTAAGTACAGTGCTTTCGACCGGGAACTGTTGGCGCTCTACCTGGCAATCCGGCATTTCAGGTACTTCCTAGAAGGTCGGCCCTTCACCGCGTTCACGGACCACAAACCGCTTACCTTTGCGTTTACGAAAGCATCCGACCCCTGGTCGTCCCGCCAGCAACGCCACCTGTCCTACATCTCTGAATACACGACGGATGTCCGGCACGTCTCGGGTAAGGACAATGTCGTGGCGGATGCGCTCTCTCGCCCTACCGTTCATGCCCTTTCCCAAGGGGTAGACTTTGAGGCACTGGCAGAGGCGCAGCAGGCGGATGAGAAGATTCCGAGTTACAGAACCGCAGTCTCCGGTCTGCAGCTCCAGGACCTCCCCGTGGGCCCAGGTGAGAGGACCCTACTCTGTGACGTCGCCACCGGCCAGCCCCGTCCAGTCGTCCCGACAGCATGGCGGCGCCGCGTTTTCAACTCCATTCATAACTTGGCGCATCGCTCCATCCGGACAACTGTCCGGATGGTTTCCAGCAGGTTCGTTTGGCACGGACTCAGCAAACAGGTCAGTGAATGGGCCAGAACGTGCATGCACTGCCAGACGGCCAAGGTGCAGCGGCACACCAAAGCCCCACTGCAGCAGTTCCATCCCGCCCACCGGCGTTTCGACCACATTCATGTGGATATCGTGGGCCCCCTGCCAGTGTCGCGCGGAGCGCGTTACCTCCTGACTATCGTGGACCGGTTCACAAGATGGCCAGAGGTGGTCCCGCTCACCGACACCACCTCCGAATCTTGCGCCCGAGCCCTGATCGCCACCTGGATATCTCGCTTTGGTGTCCCGGCCCACATTACCTCCGACAGAGGCGCCCAGTTCACCTCCAGCCTGTGGTCAGATATGGCCAGCCTTTTGGGGACTCAGCTGCACCACACAACTGCCTACCACCCACAGTCGAACAGGCTAGTGGAGCGTTTCCACCGTCACCTGAAGTCGGCCCTCATGGCCCGCCTGCGAGGAGCCAACTGGGCGGACGAGCTTCCCTGGGTCCTACTCGGCATCCGCACAGCGCCCAAGGACGACCTGCACGCCTCGTCGGCCGAGTTGGTATACGGCGCGCCCCTGGTCGTCCCCGGGGAGTTCCTACCAGCCCCAAGGGGGCAACAGGAAGAACCCGCAGCAGTCCTGGGCAGACTACGCGAGAAGCTCGGTAACCTGGCCCCCATACCCACTTCACAGCACGGGCGGCACCCGACCTGCGTACCCAAAGACCTACAGAACTGTAAGTTTGTGTTTGTATGAAGGGGCGGGCATCGCCCACCGCTGCAGCGGCCATACGAGGGGCCATTTATGGTGCTCCGGAACAACGGGTCCACGTTCGTGCTGGACGTTGGGGGGAAAGAGGAGGTTTTCATGGTGGACCGCCTCAAACCGGCCCATGTGGACCTGGCATAACCGGCCGAGTTTCCGGCGCCTCGGCGCAGAGGCCGACCTCCCAAGCAGGTTCTGGCCCAGACTGTGGACATTGGGGGGTGTATCGCCGGTTCTGGGGGGGGGGGGGTTATGTGGCGACCCATTTCCTAGCGTATCCGAACCGACTCACAATTAGATAGCCTACGGGGGTTTGCGAGCACAGAGCTTTGGAGCCTCTGCGCCATGGGGGGCCGGTTGAGGGAGGCTTAAAAGTGAGGCTGAAGTTTTCGAATAAAGTTTTTCCTTCGACTGCAGTTACCGACTCCGTGTCGTAATTTTAGCGCTGCGTGTAGCACACCGCTACACTACTTTTGATTTTGTAACAACCTTTGTTGATCTATCTCAAACTGGGTCTAGACAAAAATTAAAATTTCCACCTATTAATATTTTGTCATGTGCGTCAGCCAAATTCAAAAAGGCCGCTTGTATAAATTTTACATCATTTGCATTTGGTGCCTAAATATTCATGAGTCCATAGTTCTGAAAATGATTGACAATTTACATATTACTTATTACAAAGATTACATATCTCCCTGCAGAATCAATTAATACATTTTGTATTTTAATTGGTAAAGTTTTATTAACCAAAATTGCATCTCCCCTCGCCTTTGAATTAAATGAAGCTGCAATAACATTTCCGACCCAATCTCTCTTTAATTTCTGATGTTCTATCTCTGTTAAGAGAGTTTCTTGTAAAAAAAAAGCTATATCTATTTTCATTTTCTTAATGTATGTTAAAATTCTTTTTCTTTTCACCGGTCCATTAAGCCCATTAACATTAAAACTTTAAAAATTCAGTAAATTAGTAATTATTTTTAACAGGGTTACTCCAATCTATAGTAATACCTAACCTTTCAACTTTCATAGTACCTTGGGGAATCTCTTTAAAATTCTCCATGTTGCTATGTGTCTCCCCCCCTCCCCCCCACCAATTGCACAGGCGAAGAAAGAAAGATAAAAGAAAAATAGATTATAAAGAAAAAAATAACAAAATACCCCCCTACTAATGTTGTGAATAAAAAAAAACACATTACCCCCCTCCGTTGTACGGGTCATGGCAATCGCCATGATTACACACGTGAGTCCCGTAGCAATCAATTCGAAGTTCCCCCAGCTCCCCCGTAACATAAAAAAGTATATATAAGAAAAAATATCACTACTCTCAATTAATATTTTTCAAATTTTTACCTTTCTCCCCTTGTATCATATAATTAAGAATATATTTAAATATTCTTCTGTCCTTAAACATTCATCAACTCCATTCACTGTCCCGGTCTTCATCTTTAATCTGTTTCACTTTTAAATCTTTGACTGTGGTTAGCGAATACTTGGGAGTTCTTGTGCAAATTCTTCCGCATCCCGATAATCAGAAAAAAAAATCTTCTTTTTCCGCCATCCAAAAAAATTATCAGGGTTGCCAGGTGGCGCAATACAAATTTATAACTTTTTTCCCATAAAACTTTTTTTGCTGGGTTAAATTCCTTCTTTCTCTTTAAAAGGTCATATCAGGATAAAAAATAACTATTTTCCCTTCTATCATCAATGGCACGTTTCTCTTTCTGGCACGTTGGACAGCCACCTTCAGGATCTTTTCTTTATCTTGATATCTTAAGCATTTTATCAAGATTGATCATGGGTTTTAATCAACTTGAGGTCTTGGTCTTAAGGCGCTGTGAGACCCTTTCAATTTCAATTAACTGGGTTCCTTCTTCCATTTTCAGAATTGCTGGAATCCATTTTTGAAATAAAATTTATTGGATCCTCTCCCTCTACACCTTCTTTAAGTCCAACAATAATATTATTTCGGCTGCTAAAATTTTCAAGTACATCCACTTTTTCCAATAACCGTTTTCTTTCTGATGTCCAGGCAGAAATATTATCTTCCATTTTATTCACTCTATCAATGGTGTCTCTGGTTGTTTCTTCCAAGTTTTTAATTTTCTTGTCCATTTTGTCCTGTCTTTTCATCATTTTATCAATCTTCATATTGTTAATATCTTTTTTATTACTTTTAATGCTTTTAATTTATGCATTATTTGCACCAAAGTTTTTTTTATGTCTTCAATATCACCTCCAACCTCTTCTTGTTGCTCTACTTTGTTTGTCTCTTCATCTTCGTCTGATTTATCCAGAGAATCTGATTCCACCTCATATTCACTTTCAGTTCCGATCATAGCTGGGATTTGTAGTTTGGGTGGCTCGTGTTTGCACATGCCCCTTCCTTCACGCATGCGCAATTCCTGTTGCTCTTTTTTTTGGAAATGGTTGATGTTGCCGCAGTTTCCTGTTCTGTATCACCGGAGGTAAATTGCACTTGAGCCCGAGGCTCTTTCATGGCGGCCGGCCTTGATTCTTTTCCAACTTGTGTTGTCTTCAAAGTAGTAGTTTTCTTCTGCTTCTGTTTAGGAGGCATATCTTAAGACAATCCTGAGTAGTTTATAAGTAATTTTTAAAAGGTATTTACTAACTTTTCTTCACTTAAACATTTTACTGCCTTTTTTTTTAAACATTTCCACATCTCGATCCTACATCATCACGTGACGTCCCCGAAATAGGTGTTTTTTTATAAATATACAAGGAACTAAGTTTGTGGATACTTGCCTGTCTTTAAATGCAGTACCAAAAGAAACATAACATATATATACAAATCCAAATCACTTGTATGACCATCAAATAACCAGCTGAAAAAATATTCCATTAGATTTGGTTTTGTTAATTTATATACAAATAAGCAAATCCCACCCAAGATCAAGGAAACTCAGTGCAATCAATATTCATATTTGACATTCGCACAAAGAACACCAAAGATTTGAGATACACTAAATTAATTGAACAAGATTCTCAACTACAGGCCGACCTTCACTAATTGAGCACCAATGGGACCCGCAGTGTCAGATTAGTGAAAATGCCCAATTACAGAAGGATCACATTAAGCAACAGCTAATCACCTCACCTTATCTTTAAAATATCATGTAAATTATCTAGTTATCTAACAAGTTAGATAATAATGAAACAAATATTAAATGAGTAGCAAGTGAAATTTTAATAAAGTAATATACTGTACAGGCACAGATAAAATAAAGGGTACAGGTAAATGTACAGGAATTCACTTATACAGAACAGTTAAGCAGTTCTGCTTCTAAAGTGAGACATTTAATATATCTTCAGGCAAAGTTACGTTTGCAAGCGTGGGGTTGTCAAGATCATCAACATCTTCATCTTGAAAAATGAGTGAAGCATCAGGAACTGGTGCTGAAACTGGCACAATGGTTTTCTTCAAAAATTGTTGATGTTGGTGGCAGCACACCTGGGTAGGCAAGAGTTGGAGAAAGGAGGTCTTCTATACACCACATTTCACATGACCGCCAGGCAGCCAGGGATTTGGCACTGGGCTCTTCCCTCCTCACTCGCAGTTACTGAGGGAATTTAGTTAGCTTATTTCCCTCCGCTTAGTAATATGCTTAAATTCAGAGGGTCGTCAAGTCTGATCTGAGGGTGTAGGCAAAAGAGAATGGAGCGCCGGATGGGCAACGCCGGAGGGCAGTACACAACTGCCAACAAGTGGGCAAGGCGGCAGACCGACCCAGCGCGCGACAGCTCCCCTGCCGCTGGCATTTGAGGCGGGAGGGTACTGGGCGGCTGCGCCTCACACAAATGGTATTAATGCAGAAAACAAGCAGTAATCGCCTGTCTGTGCTTACAAGATCGTGTCAACACGTGAAGAGATCTAGCGCAACCAAAATAATGCGCAGCAGGTCTGTACGGTGGCCTAGGAAATTTGAATTACAGTTGCACAGAAAATTTGAAATCAATGCCGGATTATCGAAGGAACCGGATTACAGGTAGTCGGATTAGTGAAGGTCGAATGTACTAATATCCACAGCAAGGGCGAATAGCATGATGATATTGTGTTGAAAATCTCACAGATCTCAGCAGGATAATTTGGAAATGCTCGAGTGTGATATAAAATTCAGCAATCTAATAGGACCAGTCAGCCTTACAGATCTTGCTGGGTTACTTAGGCAACCTGGAGTTATCCACTCCAGGCACATCTTTGGGATGATTATTATGGGTAATGATAACTGCACAAAGATTTTGAATCAGTTTTGAAAATTGATAATTTCTCTCATCAGTAATTCACACAATGTGCTGGAGGAGCAAAGAAGATTCAAACATCAGAAGTGCAGAGGGACTTGGGAGTCCTCGTGCAAGACTCCCAGAAGGTTAATTTACAGATTAAGTCTGTGGAAAAAGTGGCAAATACAATGTTGGCATTTATTTCAAAGGGAAAAGAATATAAAACCAAGGAGATAATGCTGAGCCTTTTTAAGACACTAGTCAGGCTGCACTTGGGAGTACTGTCAATAATATTGGGCACCATATCTCAGAAAGGATGTGTTGTCATTGGAGAGAGTCCAGAGGAGGTTCATGAGGATGACTCCAGGAATGAACACGTTAACATATGAGCAGTATTTGGGAGCTTTGGGTCTGTACTCTCTGGAATTTAGAGTGTTGAAAGGACTAGATAGGGTGGATGTGGAGAGGATGTTTCCTGTGGTGAGGTTATCCAGAACTAGAGGACACAGCTTCAAAATTGAGGGGCGACCTTTTAGAACAGAGGTAAAGAGGAATTTTTTTTAAGCTAGAGAGTAGTGAATCTGTGGAACGCTCTGCCACAAACTGTGGTGGAGGCCAAGTCAGTGGGTAGTTGTAGTTATTTAAGATGTATGTTGATCACTTCCTAGTTGGTAAGAGCATTAAAGGATATGGCGAGAAGGCAGGCGTATTGGGTTGAGTAGGATCCAGGACCAGCCGTGGTGGAATGGCAGAGCAGACTCGATGGGCTGAATGGCCTAATTCTGCTCCCATGTCTTATGGTCAGGTAGCACTTATGGAAGGGAATGAACAATTGACGTTTCGGCTCAAGACCCTTCATCAGGACTGATAAGGAAGGGGAAAGAAGTCAAATCAAAATGGGGGAAGGGAAGGAAGTAGAACAAGGTGGCAGATGTAGGTGAAACTGGTAGAGGATGAGGGATGAAGTATAGAGCTGGGAAGTTAATTGGTGAAAGGGATAAAGGAGTGGAGAAGAGGGAATCTGATAGGCGAGGACACAAGACCGTGGAAGGGAATGTGGAGAAGCACCTTCCTGTGGTGCTTCCAAGTGGTGATGGGCAGTTAAGAAGAGAAGGTGTAAGAGGGAAACATGAATGGGAATGGTGAGGGGTGGGAAAGGGAGAGAAGAATTACTAGAAGTTCGAGAAATCGATGCTCATTCCATCTGGCTGAAGGCTACCCAGATGGAATATAAGTGGTTGCTCCTCCAAACTCATCGTGGCAGTAGAGTAGGGCATGAACTAACATGTCAGAAAGGGAATGGGATATATAATTGAAATGGGTAGCCACTGGGAAATCCCACTTTTTAAGGCAGATAGAGTGAAGGTGCTCAATGAAGCAGTCTCCAAATCTATGCCAGGTCTCACCAATATATACACACCAGGAGCATCAGATACAGTAGATGACCCCAACAAACTTGCAAGGTAAGTGTCGCCTCATGTGGAAGGACTGTTTGGGGCCCTGAATATTAGTAAGGGAGGTGGTGTACATATTCCACTTACAAGGATAAGAACCAGGAGAGATCAATGGAGAGGGACAAGTGGACAAGGGAGTCCCTTGTTCCTGCAGAAAGTAGGGGGAGGGAAAGATATGCTTGGTGGTAGGGTCCCATTGGAGATGGAGGAAGTTATATAGAATGATGTGCTGGATGCGGAGGCTAGTGGGGTGGTAGGTGAGGGTAAAAGGAATCATTCCTGGTGTGGCAGCAGGAGGATGGGGTAAAGGCACATGTGCACGAAATGGAAGAGATGCGGGTGAGGGCAGTGTTGATGGTGAAGGAAGGGAAGCCCCTTTCTTTGGAGGAAGAAGACATCTCAGTTGTTTCTGGAATGAAAAGCCTCATCCTGAGAGCAAATGTGGCAGAGACAGCAGAACTGGGAAAAGAGAATGGCATTTTTGCCACAGGGTGGGAAGAGGTCTGGTCACGATAACTGAGAGTCAGTGGGCTAATAAAAGATATTAGTACATAGACTGTCTCCAGAGATAGACAAAGATCGAGAAAGGGGAGGGGTGTCAAAAATTGTCCAAGTAAATTTGAGGGCAGGGTGGAAGTTGGAAGCAAAGATAATGAAATTGATGAGTTGAGCACGTGTGCAGGAAGCAGCGCCAATACAGTCGTCAATGTAGCGCAGGAAAAGGAATGATGCTGGTGTAGGCCTGGAACGTAGACTGTTTCACATAGCCAATGAAAAGGCAAGCATATCTGGGATCCATGTGAGTATCCATGGCTATACCTTGGACTTGAAGAAACTGGGAGAAGCTGAAGGAGAAAATGTTGATGGTGAGGGCCAATTCTGTCAGATGGAGGAGAGTTGTGGAGGAGGGGACAGGTTTGGTTTGTTGTCCAGAAAGAAGCGGAGAGACCTTCCTGATGGGGAATAGAGCCATATAGGGCCAGGACATGAAATGATTGGGGCCAGGGAATACAAAAGCCACTGAAGCGTTGGAGGGCACGTGAAGTGTCACGGATGTAGGTAGGAAGGGACTAAACTAAGGGGGGAAGATAGAATCAAGGTATGCAGACTCGAATTCAGTGGGGCAGGAGCAAGCAGAAACAATGGGTCCACCTGGTCAGACAAGTTTGTGGATCTTTGGTAGAAACAGGAGGTGCAGGGTAAGGCAACAATGAGGTTGGTGGCAGTGGATGAGAGATTCCCAGAGTCGATGATAGTGCGGGAGTCAATGGCCTGATGTTCAGACGGATCCTGTTTGAGGGATAAGTATGAGAGTTGCCATCAGGCCTCAGCAAGGTAGAGGTTAGTCTGACAGGCTACTACAGCACCTCCTTACTGCGGGTTTTAATGCTGAGGTTGAGAAAAATGCAGACAGCGTGTTCAGAGGGAGTGAGGCTTGAACTGGAGAAAGAAATGTTAAATTTGAGACGGTTGATGTCGCATTAGCAGTTAAGAGATAAAAAAAAAAGGTCCAGAGCAGATAGAAGACTAGAGCAGGGTGTCCAAGAAGTGGAGGAGGGTTGAAAATGGCAGAAGGGGGTCATCGGTACAGGCAGGAGAGTCCTTGCCTAAAAAGTAGGCACAGAGACAGAGGCAATAGAAGGAAAAGCTCGGTGGCATGGCCAGTGCAGAACTCACTGAGGAGAGAGGGTGGGAGACAAAGGTCAGACACTCACTGAACAGAAATTACTGACTCAGAGAGGGGAAAGTCAGAGCAGATGGTGAAAATACAGTACTGTTAGAGGTAGAACTGGAGGTGTCAGAGAAGGAGCGTGGGTTGGGGGTGTTCTGGGAATAAAGAATGTGACAAAGATGGGGCCTTAGAGGACGGGGGGAGGGGTGAGAAAAGAAGAGCAGAGAGGAGCTCAGGACACCTGGGTTTGGTGTGGAGTAATGGTGCATGGGACCCAGGGACAGAGAAGGATCTCGGCCTGGGGGAGGAAGCAGCCAGCAACAAGATTGTTGAGAAAGTTGGCGGTAGCAGGGTCTGCAGTTTCAAGGGGGCCTCTTATTAGCCTTTGTTCACCCTACCACCCTGGGGATTGCCGATATACCCAAAATATTTTTTTTTTGAGATTATGTGAATGTTAGTATGCTTGCCAACTGATTAGGGCAAGATAAAGATAATGTTCTGATGAAAGGTCTCGGCCTGAAACTTCGACTGTACTTCTTATACATGCTGCCTGGCCTGCTGCGCTTCACCAGCATGTTGTGTGTTGTTTGAATTTCCAGCTGAAGACTTCCTCATGTTTGCAAGATAAAGTTTGCCTTATGCAACCAGACTGATTTGAAACACAAGGAAGTGAACATAAAATCACTTGCAGTCATGGTTACTGTTCAACTGAACAGTTAATATGGAGGTGAATGCTGAAGAGTCCTGTCTATATCTGTACATGTAATATGAAAACTCAATACAGTCGGCCCTCCTTACCCATGGGGGATTGATTCCGGGATCTCCTGCGGATACCAAAAAATGCAGATGCTCAAGTCCCATATTTAACCTGTCTCAGTGCAGTGGACTTTAGGACCCGACGGAGCTTGGGGCCCACCACCCGCAGTGTTTCTGTTCCATTAACGGAAAATGATCACGATTGAAACTAAAGTGGAAATAATAAAGCGATCAGAAAAAGGTGAAATCCCATTGGTCATTAGAAAAGCATTAGGCTACAGTCGGTCAACGATTGGAACAATTTTAAAGGAAAAAGTGAGAATAATGGAGCATGTGAAAGGCCCTGCCCCATTGAAAGCTGCAATTATTACTAAGCAAAGCAAATGGTGTAATTATTGAAATACACATGTTTCTTAAGTGTCTTATATGCATAGAAAGGTAAAATATACACTATATTCTAAGACAAATGTTTGACTAACAGACGCTAAACAATACCAGATGTAACTGTTCTGACTTACTTATAATACCTAATACAAAGTAAATGCTATGTAAATAGTTGTTATACTGCATTGTTTAGGGAATGACAAGGGAAAAAAGTCTGTAAATGCTCAAATGAGTGCTGGAGTTTTAAATATAAGTTCTGTGTTTTCCCGATTTGCAGTTGGTTGAACCCGCGTGTACGGAACCTACGGATAAGGAGGGCCAACTGTACAAACAATATCCTTTAAAACGAGACTACGAAATTAGGCCCAATATCCTCTTGAGATTGAAAGGATTCCATAGTGGTGGAAATGAAAAGGTTAATTCAACATAAATCTATTCACTGCACATCCTAATTTGAATAGTATGATCAACAGTACATTTCATTTCCTGCGATCACTTGAAAAGTGGTTAGCTGGTTATTTTGAGAAGTTAGTTGGAACTGGTTCATGACCCACACACAGAAATAAAGTTGACAATTCAACAGACCAAAGAGATGACAATATTATTGAACAAATGGAAGAAGGGCAGCAAAAATTCTCAAACCTCATTGGTTGCTCACCTGATCACTCATTGCATCTTCAAACTTGTGGTTGAAAAGACACTTGTACACTCGCCCCTCACCACCCTGAATCTATAAAGTCAATGAGAAGGCAGAATTATCTACATCAGTACCATGGTATAGAAAATTGAACTGTGTGCAACTTAATGTTGAATACAAATCACCAGGCATTTCCAGAAAGAAAATGAAATTACTCAGCTTAAATTTGGATCCTCAGGTTTGATAATGCCAATTGCTTTTGAACTGTATGAGAATCAAATTACAAGGATATAGACACACAGGTGATTTAAAACTAAATTCTTCCATGCTAGCTAGCCACCTAAATAAAACAGCCCCAAATTGAATACCATTAGAGTGTGCTGTTTCATCCACCCCATAAAAGGTTTTCTATCAAGAGACTCTATCCAGGTGATGGATCTCTGAGATGCTGCTCAACTTAGGTCTTGCCAAATTAGGTGTCCACGACCAGTGAGCTAAAGACCTAGCTCCTTTTGCATTCCAGTATTTTTTTGAAATTACAACCTATTTTTATAATTCAATAGACCTGTGGTGGAGAATATATTGACTGGTTGTATGAAAGCTTGGTATGGAAACACCAATGCCCTTGAATGAAAAATCCTACAAAAAGAAGTGGATATGGCATCATGGGTAAAGCACTCCCCACCATTAAAAGCATTTACACGGAGCACTGTCACAGGACAGCGGCATCCATCAGGAGCCCCCAACACTCAGGTCATGCTCTCTTCTCAATGCTGCCATCAGGAAGGTGGTACAAGTACCTCAGAACTCACACCACCAGGTTCAGGAACAGTTATTACCACTCAACCATCAGAATCTTGAACCAGTGATGATAACTTCATTCAACATCACTTGCCCCATCACTAAACTGTTCCCATAACCTATGGACTTACTTTCAAGGACTCACCATCTCATGGTCTCAACATTTAATGCTCATTTATTCTAATTTTTTTTTTGTATTTGCACACTACTTGTCTGCCCTGTTGGTCTTTCACTGAATCTATGATGGTTTTTGGATTTACTGAGTGTGCCACCAAGAACCTCAGGGTTATAAATGGTGATGTGTATGTACTTCAGACTTTGAAGGTGTCCAAATGATCAGGACTGAAAATCTTTTGTTTTTTATGTAATCAATGGTTTACTGTCATTCACGCTATGCAGCATCACCATGGATTGACTGCTGCTGATATGACAACTGGTAAGTAGTTATGAAGAAGCATTTGCTTATATTCCAATCAGAACACCTTGCCACAATTGCCAAAAATAAATACTGACAGGTCATCACAAGACCAGCCATACCCATTTTCCCTTAAGGTTAATATGCCAAGAAATAACATGAAAGATATTACAGCTTATTCAATGATTTCTAAATCTGTTGTGCTAGAACAGTTAAGATTTCTTACACAATTGCTTTGCTCCAAAATCAAGAAAATATTAATACAGTAACCCAGCAATAAAACTACACAAGAAACTGAAGAACTCTGTCATCTCCCAGCTATGCAACAGTTACAGATTTGTGCGTATAGTGTGCCATTGTCCAAAGATCTCAATACTTCCGTTTATTTTCAGCCCACTTCAAAATCTTCAAATTTTTTACCCTTTTTCAGAAATCCATTTACCTATTCCAAACCCAAATGAAATCATGAAAGATTAAATCAATGCTCTGGCACACTTAAAAGCAAAACAAGCTGTTGAGATGATGACAAAGCCCATAGTGGTGTATAATTACTCATGAGACAGCAAACCAACTGAAATTAACTGCAATTCAGGTAAGTAAGCATGCAATCAAAACAAGGGGAGGTATGTAGGGTACCTATTTACCCAACAGATTTAATTTTGTTGAGTTTATACAGTAAAAATAATTGTGAACATATATGACAAGCTCATTTGCAGTTCAGCTTCAGGCAGGTAGCTCTTCTGCATTCCACTCTGTTCTGCAAGTTGAAAGATGGCTGGTAAAGATACCATATTGGCCTCAAAGTTTGTCTCAAATGAAGGGTGTGGGCAATTCAGGATTTCTGTTATTTTCAGTTGGACCCTACATGCTCACAATGACTAGAGGTGCTCGGTGCCTTTCCAGGTGGTGTTTCTTCTCCATTTTGAGTAGGTATATGTCAGCAATTCCTACAATGTAATGAGTGTGTTATGTTTTTTCCCTTGACCCCTCCTTCTCACACCCATCCACTGCTACCAAAAGAGCTTTTGTGGACATCCTGAAGCACTGAATCCTCTTTGAAATCAAGACTGCCTGACACAGGCATCTGTTATCAGGCACACAAACTGCTTTATCTTCCCATCAAAGATGGTCGAGTGTGATTAGGGTACAACAGTTGGCAATGTTGGCCTGGGAATGGGTGCTGATAAAGACTTTGGAGAATTTTGTGGAAACAATCCCCCCACCCACCTTCTTATTCTGGCATCTTTACCCTTCCTTGCTGGTCTGATAAAGGGCCTCAGCCTAAAACGTTGACTGTATATTCATTTCCACAGATGCTGTCTGACCTGCTGAGTTCCTCTAGCATCTCTTGTGTTGCTCTGGATTTCTAGCATCTGCAGAATCTCTTGTGTTGCTAATACTTCACCTCTGTTTGGATTGCCCATAGTACATAGCTCTATGTCTTAAAAGCATACAAGAAGGTGGGATCATTGCTTGTCAGTAAAATGAAATTTGTTTGAGGTTCCAATCTTTCAATACTTTCCTCAGATGGGTATTATGGAACACCGGGGGAATGATGAATTCTGTAATCAATCTGCCTTCACTCAGAAGTAGCCCTCAAGATACACAAAGCAATCCACATTTTCCAGGTTTTTATTTAGTGTTCAGGGGGAGCATAGGTGTGTGAAGGAAACTGTGTAAATGCCTATAAGGGTGCTTAAAGGGAAGACCTTTGTTTTACAGAATTTTAGTTCCAGATTAAGATTGGGGTGACCTTTTCTTCTGCAATGGAGGTGAAATAGGATGAACTGTTTACCATTCATCCTGTAGATTAGTGTCACTCCAATGGGGAACTTGGAAGCAAAATTCAATAATGCACTGAGAAAAACTTAAAACAGGGTTGGAGGGGTAACAGCCATTCCTGACACATCTAACATTGAGTCTCTGACGGACCAATGGTGAATTGCAATAGTTAACTCATCAACCTTAGATGAAAATTCTACCTCTACCTTTGGTTCTTAGGTGAAACCAGGAACAAGCTTGCACAGAACTTTTTTTTTGACACAGCAGCTAGTCTCTGCTCAAATCTGCCAACAACCACATGTATTAGAAAGTTGAGAAGCACCACTTAAAGTTTCCCTATTTTCTCTCATCCTGAAAGATGCCACATCTTCCAATGGTCTTCTACACAGGCATTGCAAGAATATGAAAGAATGCAGTGCAGCTCTTAGAGCAACTATTAGTACCATTGCTCTCTCTCAATTCCATGATGCCGCTTTCAAACTATCATTCAGTTGTTCTTTTCTCTGTTCCAACCCCTATTCTGGCAATCTCTATCTCACACCCTTCGTTAAGGTTGTCCTTAAACTGGGCCACTGCTAGATAAAGATTTGTGTCATTACTTTTACAGTAGATAATTTTCTATCAGCAAGAATTGTAAAAAGCATTTACTGAAAGTGGGAAAAAATTTTCATGCAAAAAGGACAACTAAACTTCCAATGTCTGTGACACTTCATGAAATAACCTCGAACTATTTTACACAAATTACATGGTCTGAAAAGAAATAAAATTTGAAATTACACAGGATCCACCAAATTAGAAGGTAGTTTATGGAGGGCGGAAGATAAATAGTAAAAATGAAAATAATGAACAAAAGACTTGCAGAACGGGCATATACAAAAAATATCTTGTGTATTTGTTCAGCACACGTATTCCAGAATTTATCAAGGTAGATTACACTCCCAATAAGAACCACTGAATTAACGTATTACTTATTTATGCTCTTAATCACTTCAGGTATTGTTCCAATACAGTATATAGAATATTCGTTGAGTAGACATTCAATTGTTAGGTAAGCTTTGCATTCCATTTGAATAATAAATGCTTGTGCGATTAAAAAAAAAATTAGAGCTCATAAGGACTTCAGATTCCCAGTTCTAGTCTTCCCACCAAACCATCCACATATTCATTCCATTAAAATGAATTTTGCAAGCAGATTAAAATCATGATTCAACATTTCTATTTCTGTGGTCTATAGCACCAATATAGTACAGAAAATAAAAACTTACATCTTCACAGAATCGTTCCCGATCATCTCTGCAGGAAAGATACAGGTGCCTGTCAAGGTGGAAGTCATCAGAGGATAGTTCTGCTACACGCAGGATGGCCTTCTTACAGCTGTCAGAAATCCGCTTTTCATCATTAACCAAAGTCTTTTCCAAACAAGCTACCACCTCCCCCTGTGAATGTACATCCTGTTTCGGAAGAAACAAATATTATTTCGAACCCTGCAAAAATGTAGCCAACAGCTAAATGCTCCATATGTCTCTTGGACAGCCAAATTACCCCATCTAGCAAAACATCAGTCCACTGGCTACAATCTATATGGATCTGAGAATCAACTGAATATTTTCCTCCCAATTACCCTTACAAATTTAATAGCTCCAGTTAATATTAGTCTGTAATTGCTATGATTTGACAAATTCACAAAAATAAATATCCCAGAAAAAAATAGAACCAAATCATAAAAAGGCCAACACAATACCCAGTGCTTGGGAAAACAGACAAGATTGACAAACTGCATAAACCATGGAGAAAGATGGTGGCCATGAAACTAAAATTTTGGGGCAAATGAACTAAGAAGCATTTGAAGCATTTCCTGTTTTTACTTTAATTTTTTACTTAGGATTATAGTTTTTGAATTCCACAAATAATAGTAAAGGTCTAGAGACATTAAAATTATTAGCTTAAATAAGACTGATGTTAAAAAGGAAGAAAATCGTTTTTTCATAAATTCAAATAATGTCAGCTGAGACCTACTGATTAAAATTCTTAATTGATTTCAGAATTTTGATAATACATTCCCTGAAATCCCTCTATCCAGGAAATATCCACAGTTGCTTTAGCTCTCAAGTACAAGGCTTCCCAGCTTGAATAGCAGCTGGCATTATAGCAGAAATAAGAGGGCACAAGTGAGTGCCACCTCACAGACAAAAAAAAAATCAGTTTTGTAAATGGGAGGCTATCTAGAGAAGCATAAAGTGAAAGTAAGTGCAGAAGCCTTTGGAATAAGTACTCAATCTGTACTCAGAGTTGTAGAATATTCTCAAGTTACAACTCTTCAAAATGGAACCTAGAATGTGATATTAATGAGCAGAGGACTGCCCAATGGAGAGCAGTAGAGTACAGAAATGTAACCATCCTTGCAGATTTAATAGTTGGAAGGAAAACTATCATTATGGTGTTTCCCTGGGGCTAGGTAGGTTTGAACAGAGGCCAATCAGAGTACAGCAATGAGAGGAGAGATGACTCACACAGGTTAGCAAGAGTGCACTATGGAACATTTCACACAAGTTTCAGCTTTTGAACAGCAGCCAATCTGAGATCAGGATTCATTAGCAAAGGCAAATGGAAATAAGGGAGAGGCAATCTACTCAATCATGCCTGATCCATTTTTACTCCCCGCCCTTCTTCTCATAACCTTTGATGCCGTGCCCTTTCAAGGAGAACCTATCAATTTCCGCCTTAAATACATCCAACTACCTAGCCTCCACAGCTGCCTGTGGTAACAAATTCGACAAATTTTCCACCCTCTGGCTAAAGGAATTTCTCCACTTCTGTTTTAAATGGGCACCCCTCTATCCTGAGGCTGTGCACTCTTGTCCTAGACTCTCCAACCATGGGAAACATCCTTTTCACGTCTGCTCTGTCTAGGCCAGTTTTGCCTTCGCAAAAACTGGTCAGCATGAAACTTATTTGCATACACCAAGATCCTCAATTGACCAGTATGCATGGAGGTGATCAACATGAATCTGATGATAATAGTGAAAAAGAATTTAAAAAATTAGAGCTCCCACTCTGCAGCTGGAAATGGAAACTGTTTACACTGAAGATCTACTTAGATCTGTTGCCATTGTACTGTGTTGTGATATTTTATTCATCAACTATCTCGACAAGGATACAAGACATATATATGAAGTTATAAAAGGAACAATACTGCTTCTTACCCCTTCTTCTCTCCTGCCTATCACCCTCCTCAGGTGCCTTACCTCCTCCTCCAGTGCCTTACCTCCTCCTCCATCTCCCATGGTCCACTCTCCACTCTAATCAGATTCCTCCTTCTTCAGCCCTTTACCTTTTCTGTCTAACACCTCCCAGCTTCTCACTTCATTCCCCCTCCCTCCTCCACTCACCTGGCTTCACCTATCACCTTCCAGCTTGTTCTCTTTTCCCTCTCCCCGCCAGCTTTTCCAGGCTTCCTCTCCCTCCCCTTCCAACCTTCAAGGGTTGCAACTCAAAATATCGACTCTCCTTTTTCCTCTCTATAGATGCTGCCTGATGTACTGAGTTCCTCCAGCATTTTGTGTGTGTTACTCTGGATTTCCAGCATCTACAGGAACTCATGTTTGCAAACAATATTAAATAATTAAATAGATTGCCATATTCTCCAACAATAAGCTTTGTAGAAATGTATACAGAAATGCAATCAACATTCTAGGTAAGATCATACAGACAAAATGCTAGGGGAACTCAGCCGGTCAGGCAGCATCTATGGAAATTAATAAACAGTCAATGCTAGAGGCATAAGAGGAAGTGTTTTGAGTGGGCAAAGGAGAGCCTACGAAAAAAGTGAAAGTTCTCTAATATATCTCCATACAAGTCATTTGGCAGCACCGCAGTTCTGTTTGGTATTTGTTCGGTACCAAACAGAAGTATTAAAGCAATACCCATGCACTCCAACCTTGATGCTGTACAGTAAAGAATTAGATTAGGCATTAGTGCAAGCAATTAAAACAACTTGCAGTTCATCAACTACTTTAATAGACTATAATTAGGTTTGTGCCAATTGCTGGTTGGGAGTAATTCCAAAGGTGCCTCAACAATTAATGCAGTTTCATAATGCAGCTGTATTTCCCAATAGGAAACTGCAAACTCTTTTTAGCCAGGCATAATCAGAACAGTTATGAAGAAAGAGAACATATTTCACAAAAAAAATTAAATAAGCAATAAATAATTACAGGAGAGGTCTCCAGCAACTCTAGGTACCGACCACAGGCTCTGTTGGCAATAGTGGAATATACATGACAAGATGCATCACAAATGTGAAGTACTCCTATTCACTCTGTTAAATATACAACTAAATTGTGGCACAATGTTTCAAAGAATATGTAGCACCTACATTCAATTTCAAATCTTTCTGACATTGTGATAAAAGATATTTAGTGCTTATTATGATTAACTAAGATCTTCAACTTCGGAAACCATAATGAAAGGAGATGAACTTAACTTCTTTTGCTAACTTCTAAATTGCTCATCTGCACAAAAGAATTACAAGCACAGTGGAGCGGGGGTGAAAATAAATGATGTTAAAGTTTCATGCAAAGTCACAAATAGAAGGGTTGTGTGTGGTGGTAATAATCTTCTGAGGTGTGTCTATTTCAGTGTGAGGAGTATTGTGGGGAAGGTTGACGAGCTGAGGGTGTGGATTGACACGTGGAATTATGACATTGTAGCCATTAGTGAAACTTGGCAACAGGAGGGGCAGGACTGGCAGCTTAATGTTCCAGGATTCCGATGTTTCAGACGTGATAGAGGCAGAGGAATGACTGGCATTGCTAGTCAGGGAAAATGTTACAGCAGTGCTCAGGCAGAACAGATTAGAAGGCTTGTCTACCGAGGCCATACGGGTGGAGCTGAGAAACAGGAAAGGTATGACCACATTAATGGGGTTGTATTATAGACCACCCAATAGTCAGTGAGAATTGGAGGAGCAAATTTGCAGAGAGATAGCAGACAACTGCAGGAAACAAAGTTGTGATATTAGGGGATTTTAATTTTCCACATTGAATGGGACACCCATACTGTTAAAGGTCTAGACAGGTTAGAGTTCGTAAAATGTGTTCAGGAAAGTTTTCTAAAATAATATATAGAGGTACCAACTAGAGAGGATGCGATATTAGATCTCCTATTAGGAGACGAGTTAGGACAGGTGAGATAAGTGTGTGCAGGGGAACACTTTAGTTCCAGTGATCATTACACCATTAGTTTCAACTTGATCATGGATAAAGATAGATCTGGTCCTCGGGTTGAGGTTCTAAACTGGAAAAAGGCCAAATCTGAAGAAATGAGAAAGGATCTAAAAAGCATGGATTGGGACATGTTGTTCTCTAGCAAGGATGTCATTGGTAAATGGGAAGCCTTCAAAGGAGAAATTTTGAGAGTGCAGAGTTTGTATGTTCTGTCAGGATTAAAGGCAAAGTGAATAAGGATAAGGAACCTTGGTTCTCGAGGGATATTGGAACTCTGATAAAGAGGAGAGAGATGTATGACATGTATAGGAAACAGGGAGCAAATAAGATACTTTAGCAGTATAAAAAGTGCAAAGAAAACTTTAGAAAGAAATCAGGAGGACTAAAAGGCATGAGATAGCTTTGGCAGTCAAGGTGAAGGAAAATCCAAAGAGCTTCTAAAGTTATATTAAGAACAAAGGGATAGTAAGAGATAAAATTGGTCCTCTTGAAGATCAGAGTGGTCAGCTATGTATGGAACCAAAAGAAATGGGGGAGATCTTAAACGGGATTATTGCATCTGTATTTTCTAAGGAAACTGGCATGCAGTCAATGGGAATAGTGGCAAACAAGTAGTGGCTTGCTATCTTGAGGTAAATCAAGAAAGATGTCAACAAAATAGAGAGTACAGAGGAAAGTTACTAGAATGTTACCTGGGTTTCAGCACCTAAGTTACAGAGAAAGGTTGAACAAGTTAGATCTTTATTCTTTGGAGCGTAGAAGGTTGAGGGCAGACTTGATAGAGGTATTTAAAATTATTAGGGGGATAGATAGAGTGGACGTGGATAGGCTTTTTCCATTGAGAGTAGGGGAGATTCAAACAAAAGGACATGAGTTGAGAGTTAAGGGGCAAAAGTTTAGGGGTAACACGAGGGGGAATTTCTTTATTCAGACAGTGGTAGCGAGTGGGATGAGCTTCCAGTAGAAGTGGCACAGGCAGGTTCGATATTGTCATTTAAAGTAAAATTGGATAGGTATATGGACAGGAAAGGAATGGAAGGTTATGGGCTGAGTGCAGGTCGGTGGGACTAGGTGAGAGTAAGTGTTCGGCATGGACTAGAAGGGCCGAGATGACCTGTTTCCGTCCTATAATTGTTATATGGTTATAAACCAGAGTAGATAAATCCCCAGGACCTGACCGGGTATTCCCTCAGACCTTGAAGGAGACATTTTGAAATTGCAGGTGCCCCTGGCAGATGCATTTAAAATGTCGGTATCTGGAGTGAGGTGCCAGAGGATTGGAGGACAGCTTATGCTGTTCCATTGTTTAAAAAAGGCTCAAAAAGTAATCCAGGAAATTATAGGCCGGTAGGTTTGACGTCTGTAGTAGGTAAATTATTGGAAGGAGTACTAAGAGATAGGACCTACAAGTATTTGGATGGACAGAGACTTATTAGGGAGAGTCAACACGGCTTTCTGCGTGGTAGGTCATGTTTAACAAATCTATCAAGAGTTTTTCAAGGAGGTTACCAGGAAAGCAGATGAAGGGAAGGCAGTGGATGTTGTCCATGTGGACTTCAGTAAGGCCTTCGACAAGGTCCCGCATGGGAGGTTAGTTAGATTCAGTCGCTAGGTATACATGGAGAGGTAGTAAATTAGATTAGACATTGTCTCAATGGGAGAAGCCAGAGAGTGGTAGTGGAGGACTGCTGCTCTGAGTGGAGGCCTGTGACTAGTGATGTGCCACAGGGATCAGTGCTGGGTCCATTGTTATTTGTCATCTATAGCAATGATCTAGATGATAATGTGGTAAATTGGATCAGCAAATTTGCTGATGATACAAAGATTGGAGGTGTAGTGGACAGTGAGGGAGGTTTTCAAAGTTTGCAGAGGGATTTGGACCAGCTGGAAAAATGGGCTGAAAAATGGCAGATGGAGTTTAATGGGGACAAGTGTGAGGTATTGCACTTTGGAAGGAAAATCCAAGGTAAAACATACAAGGTAAATGGTAGGGCACTGAGGAGTGCAGTAGGACAGAGGAATCTAGGAATACAGATACAAAATTCCATAAAAGTGGTTTCACAGGTAGATAGGGTGGTAAAGTGAGCTTTTGGTACATTTGCCTTTATAAATCAAAGTATTGAGTATAAGAGTTGGAATGTTATGGTGAGATTGTATAAGGCATTGGTGAGGCCGTATTTGGAGTATTGTGTACAGTTTTGATCATCTAGTTACAAGAAGGATATTAATAAGGCTGAAAGAGTGCAGAGAAGGTTTACAAGGATGTTGCTGGGACTTGAGAAACTGAGTTACAGAGAAAGGTTGAATAGGTTAGGACTTTATTCCCTGGAGCTTAGAAGAATGAGGGGAGACTTGACAGAGGTGTATAAAATTATGATGGGTATAGATGGAGTGAATGCAAGCAGGCTTTTTCCACTGAGGCTAAGGGAGAAAAAAAAACCAGAGGACATGGGTGAAGGGGGAAAAGTTTAAAGGGAGCTTCTTCATACAGAGAGTGGTGGGAGTGTGGAATGAGCTGCCAGATGAAGTTGTAAATGCGGGCTCATTTTTAACATTCAAGAAAAACTTGGGACAGGTACATGAATGACAGGTGTATGGAGGGATATGGGCCAGGTGCAGGTCAGTGGGACTAGGCAGAAAAATGGTTCGGCACAGCCAAGGGCCAAAAGGCCTGTTTCTGTGCTGTAATGTTCTATGGTTCTCTGGTTCTATAATAGGAACATTGGCAGTAGCTCACCATACCTTACAAAAATATTCCATTCAATCAATGGAATGTTTTTTTAAAAAAGAAAAATAATCAACACATGCATACACGGATACATTCATATTTATAAATGCAAATATTTTGGAAACAAATGTAAGGGGAAGTGCATACCAGACAACATAATCACACTATCTTTAATTTGAGGCATTCAAAATACCAAACCACCTCTCACAATGCTCTTGCGTGGATTCAGTTACAATGAGGATGAGGGATGAGGAAAGCATGCTTTGGGTGCCAACCTCTTAAAAAACTTCTTTTGGCAAAATAATTACAGTATCATTCAAAGACCAACATATTCTGGAACACAAGGTTAGATATCAATTGCACACTATATCACAAAATTGCATGCAGTTTATGGTACAGAGCAAGTTATTCAGCCCAAGTGATTTGAGATGCCATTTTTTTGCCTCTACCCAAACTACCAGAAGCCTTCCAGCAGACTACAGGACAGATAAACCAACCCGAGACTAATGACATGTCTGGCATGCACCCACCTGGATTTAGAAAAATATCCCTTGTCCTAAGGTTAGGCACATTAGAAATATGAAAACCCCAGAATTTTAAATAAACGTACAATTTTGAAAATAAACGTACTGCTGCATAGTAACAGTATTATTAACTTCCTTGTTAACTTTTTACAAATGTCTCCCAAAAGACTTCAAATGCCCACCAGGAACAGCATCACTTTATAAAAGAGCAAGGGAAAATAGGAGGCATTATTCTGTGCTCAAGTTTTATTATACAAATTAGACAAAAATAAGATTCTCAACTGATGCAAAAACAGAAGCTGATGCTGCGAAAAGAAATCTGTCAAAAGAGGAAGTCCAATATTGTACACAGAAGCTATATGTCACTACAATTTCTTTGGCTTGGAAATACTTCTACGCTATTGATTTCCATGATAGTGAAACAACAGCAAAGAAAAGTACCTCAGCTATACTGTGGCATGCTAAAATAGATGCAATGGAATGGAACTGCAATGGAACCAAGTCAGACATATATGATGGGGGGGTGGAGTTTCAAGATGGCGATGTAGACATCTGCCTTTTAGGCGCTCTTCATTTTTTAAGCTATAATCACCCTTTAATCAAATCTTTTCGTACTTAATCATATAGGTTGATATTTATGATTTATTTTTCTTTTTAAAAATAACACTGGATTTAATTTTTTCAAACTTAAAATGTCTGTACCTAAGAAATTGTCTAAAGACCCTATAACTCTCGATGCAATCTCCAATCTTCTGGATACTAAACTTGCAAGTCTGGAAAACAAACTTACAGCGAAAATATCGGAGCTTGAAGAAGTCGTTAAATCATTTGATATCAAGCTTCAATCGCAGGCAGCAGTTATTGAACGCCATGAAGAAAAGTTTGCAGCTGTTGACAAGATAATTTGTGAAAAAATACGTACAATCGAAACTTTGGAGGAGAAGGTACGATCGACCGCTAAAATAGTGGAGCAGTATAAGTTTAAAATCACCAATCTTGAAAACCGGTCTCGCAGACAGAATTTGCGTATTATTGGATTTCCCGAAAATCTCGAGTCTGGTGACTTAACTGAATATTTCTCTAATTTATTGTGGGAAATTTTTGGCGAGGACGCTTTGCGGGTTAAACCTACTATTGATCGTGCCCACAGAGTTTCGAGATTTTCGGCTGCGAAAGACAAGCCACGAGCTGTGATTGTCCGTCTCCATTATCCTCGGGAGAAAGAGTTTTTAATTCGATTAGCTCGTCAGAAAGGTATGATTTCTCACAAAAACAACAAGTTTCGTATTGTGGAGGACTATTCATTCGAGGTAATGAGGGCGAGAATTGCTTTTAAACCAGTGATGGCGGAGGTTCATTCGATTGGACTTAAACAAGCTTTAAGATATCCAGCGAATCTCAGAATTACATTGAGCGACAACAGTCAGCGTTTCTTTAATACTCCGGAAGAAGCGAAGAAATTCGTTGAAGAATATCGCTCTTCTAGTCCAACTTGAACTATGTGTTATGTGGAAGAACTTTTGGAGAGAAGACGCCATTCCGTTTTAGACTTTAACTTATGAAGCTGCGGTATAGCTTTTTATTTTGGTCTGTAGACCTGTTTTTTTTTATTATTATCATGATTTACAGATGCTTTTTTAACTTTACTATAATGTCTTTTTTCTTAATTTTTTTTCCCCCCTCTGAATTAGATATACATGTTAAGACTTTGTAATAATGATTTATTTTTTAAGATGTTGTTTCTTCTTCCCATAAGACTTTGCTTTCTGTAAGCGTTTATTTGCCTGTATTTGAGAATGGGACGAATGTTTTGAATTTTTGAACCTTTTATATATATATATATATAGTAGTGGTTATTGAACCCTTTTTTAATTCTATTTTGATAACTTTTTAAAAAAAGATTGGTGAATTTACATCTATATTTTGTAATATGGTCCTTTCAAAATGTCGTTTTTTCTTCCCATAAATCTTTGTTTTTGAAACGTCATTTCCTTATATTTGAATATGGAATTTTTTTTAAAAGCATATTACACTATTTTAAACTTCAATGGTTATCCTTTTTTTTATTAATGATTTTTTTGCTTTTTTATATTATTTTTACATTTTGATTGATATATATTCTTTTTGTTTACAACCCTGTATTTATATCTGGGTGTTATATAGTTTCTCTTTTCTTTCTTTTCATGAAGTCGCCATCTTGAAAATGGGGCTAATATTAGTGTTAGTTTGTGCGCCTGCCGCTTGGCTTTTTTCCGTGGGGTTGGGGGAGGGGGTAGGGATCTTCTTTCACGCTTTTGCTTTTTATTTTTTTGCTTTTAGTTTATGGGCCAACTTTAAATTATTAATATTGTTGAGGTGTCATGTTCTCCGGTTGCTCCTGAATCATTTTTCCTTCTTCCTGATTTATGGGTTATGTGTCTTTTTAACCTTTTATGATATACACAATTAATATTGGCATGATGGATAAGTCTGTTAACTTTATCTCTTGGAATACTAATGGTTTAAATCATCCGATTAAACGTAAAAAAATATTTAAAGTATTCCATAGACTAAATGCTAATATTATTTTTGCACAGGAGACCCATATTAGGAGGGAGGATAATCAACGCCTTTTTTTAGGTTCTGGAAAGGTCAACAATTCCACTCGAATTCTACCGCCAAAATTAGGGGTGTGTCTATTTTTATAGACCCTTCAATTTCGTTTACACATCATGAAATTATTTCTGATCCACAGGGCAGATTTTTGTTGATAACTGGTTCACTTTTTAATCGAAAAGTGGTTCTAGTTAATATTTATGCTCCAAACTTTGACTGCCCTGAATTTTTTAAATGTTTATTTACTTCTCTTCCTAATCTAAATGAATATATGTTGATAATGGGTGGAGATTTCAATTGTTGTTTGAATCCTTCAATGGATAGATCTAAACCTATTCGAATTCTTCCGAATAGATCAGCCTCACTTATTAATTCTTTTATGGTTGATTCGGGAATTACTGAAATATGGCGGTTTTTGAACCCTAAAGATAAAGAATTTTCGTTTTTTTCACATGTATATCACAGTTATTCTAGAATTGATTATTTTCTTATTGATCATCGTTTATTAACAGATGTTATTGATTGTAAATATGATTCTATTGCTATTTCAGATCATGCACCTTTGAAGTTATCTATCAAGATTTTGGACTTTTCTAATAATACTAGATCTTGGAGACTTAACGCTACTTTGCTTCAAGATCCAGAATTCATCACCTACATAAAACAGCAAATTGACTTGTTTTTCTCAACAAACTATACAGAAGAGATTGACAGAGGAATACTTTGGGATTCTTTTAAGGCTTTTATCCGTGGACAAATTATCTCATATTCCATCGGTAAAAGAAAACAAAGATATTTAGATATTGCTTTATTAGTGGATAAAATTAAAGAAATTGATAAGACTTATTCCGTGACTCCTACCAAAGAACTTTATAAGAAAAGAGTTGAGCTTCAAATGGAGCATAGCTTATTATTATCTTCTTCAATTGAGAATCAATTAATTAGGACCAGGGCCCAATTTTATATCCATAGTGATCGAACTGGTAAATTATTAGCTAACCAATTAAAAGCTATTTCGACTAAGCGACAAATTATTAAAATTCATAAACAAGACGGCAATCTGACTACTGATCATAAAGAAATCAATAAAACTTTTCAAGATTTTTATAAATCTTTATATCAATCAGAATTTGACGGCGATCTGTCCATGATGGATAACTTTTTTAACAATTTGAATATTCCCAAACTGACAGATGAAGATCGTAGCTTGTTTGATGCTCCTATCTCTCTGGCCGAAATAGGAGAGGCCATCTCATCAATGAACTCAGGGAAAGCTCCTGGTCCTGATGGTTATACTATAGAATTTTTTAAAACTTTTTCTTCTTTGCTTTCCCCTTGGCTATGTGAAATTTTTAATGATGCATTTGTTAAGAAGAGATTACCTCAGTCTTTTTACGAAGCTACTATTTCTCTAATTCTTAAAAACGATAAGGATCCCACTTTATGCGCATCTTATCGCCCTATATCACTATTAAATGTAGATTCTAAGATTCTTACAAAAATTTTAGCTATTAGGTTAGAAAAGGTATTATCACAGATTATTTCAGAAGACCAAACTGGTTTTATTAGGAATCGGTATTCCTTTTTTATTGTTAGAAAATTGATTAATATAATTTATACTTCATCACCCACAATTCCAGAATGTGTTATTTCACTAGATGCTGAAAAAGCCTTTGATAGAGTTGAATGGGTATACTTATTTAACACTTAGAGATATTTTAATTTTAGTCCTAATTTTATATCATGGATCAAACTAATATATCATAAACCTGTTGCTTCTGTTCTTACAAATAATTACAGATCTTTTTTTCAATTATCTCGTGGTACGAGACAAGGTTGTCCCTTAAGTCCTTTATTGTTTAATATTGCATTAGAACCTTTAGCCATTGCTATTCGTGAATCTCCTAATATTTTTGGTATTACCCGTAATGAGAAATTATACAAGTTATCACTTTATGCTGATAACTTGTTGTTATATATTTCTGATCCTGACAGGTCTATTCACGCTATTTTATCCTTGTTGGCTCAATTTGGTAGTTTTTCTGGTTACAAACTAAACTTGGATAAGAGTGATTTATTCCCTTTAAACGCGCAAACTTTATTGAATGAAAGGACACCATTTAAAGTTGTTGATGATAACTTTATCTATTTAGGTATAAAAATTACTAAGAAATATAAAGATTTATTTACATTGAATTTTCTACCTATGCTTTATCAAATTCAACAACTTACTACAAGATGGTCTCCCTTATCCTTATCATTAGTTGGTCGGATTAATGCTATTAAAATGATGATTCTACTGAAATTTTTATATTTATTTCAAGCTTTACCAATTTTTATTCCTAAATCTTTTTTTTGTTAACATTGATTCAAAAATTTCTTCATTTGTGTGGCAAAATAAAAATCCTAGGTTAAGTAAAAGGCAATTAC
This sequence comes from Hypanus sabinus, assembly GCF_030144855.1. NCBI lineage: Eukaryota > Metazoa > Chordata > Chondrichthyes > Myliobatiformes > Dasyatidae > Hypanus > Hypanus sabinus. Next base: position 15,929,444 of record NC_082722.1, on the reverse strand, counting down.
AAAAATCTAAAAAAGATGGTGGTTTAGCTCTACCTAACTTTAGATTTTACTATTGGGCGAATAATATTTGTAACTTAATTTATTGGAAATCAGATTTGGATTCACCATTGTGCCCACAGTGGGTAAATTTAGAATGCAATGAGGCACAGGGATATATTCTCCGTTCTGGATTCTTCTCTTTCTGCCGATTTAGTTAAATTCAATAAACAGATATCCAACCCTGTTGTCAAACATACATTACGAATTTGGTTTCAATTTCGTAAATTTTTTTACTCTGAAAAACTTTGTTCTTGATAGCCCTATTTTACTTAATTTTTTTTTTCAAACCTTCTTTGACAGATCAAGCCTTTAGCATATGGAAAAGGAAAGGTATAAAATGCTTTCGTGATCTCTTCTTTGAAGGTAGTTTGATGTCTTTCAACCAACTTTCCAACAAATTTGAGTTACCTAAATCTAACTTTTTTAGATATTTACAAATTAGAAATTTTTTACATAAAATTCTACCATCCTTCCCCAATTCAACTTCAATGGACTTTTTAGGTATGATTTTTACCTTAAATCCCTATCAGAAGGGATTAGTGGCTTTTATTTATAATATGATTATGAAGATACAACCAGAAATATCAGGTAGAATTAAACAAGAATGGGAAAAAGAACTTCAATATAATATATCAATAGAAAAATGGGAAAAAAATTTACAAACGGTTAATTCTTCTTCTATATGTGCTAAACATGCTTTAATACAATTTAAAATTGTACATAGAGCTCATATGTCTAAAGATAAGCTTGCTCGATTCTATTCTCATATTAACCCTCAATGTGACAGATGTCATTTAGATGTGGCTTCATTGACCCACATGTTTTGGTCATGTCCCACTTTACATAACTATTGGAAGGACATATTTGCTACCATTTCCTCAATTTGGAATATCGATTTACAACCTCATTTTATTACTGCAATTTTTGGTATACCAAATGAGGATGATAATCAGTTTTCCCCTTCAATTAGATGAATGATTGCTTTTGTAACATTAATGGCCAGAAGGTCTATATTACAAAATTGGAAAGAAGTAAATCCTCCTACCACGTTCCAGTGGTTTTCTCAAACTATTTCTTTTTTGAGCTCGGAAAAAATTAGAAGCACTATTTTTGACTGATCAATTAAATTTGAAGAAACTTGGGGACCGTTCATTCGACATTTTCATATGAATTAATTTGGCCTCTTCCAGACCTTCTCTTTACTTATTCTTGTTCAGGTATGGAGTTCCGGAGTTTTTGGCACTATCATATACAAATAAACTGTTATTATTGCCCATGTTAGTTTAATTTAGTATTTTTTTTAATATTTTTTGCCTGTATTTTTATAATTTTTTCTTTTTCTTTTGATGATTATTTTTATTTTTTTCATGTAATTATTATAGACTTGATTGATAATGTACTATGTTTTTCTGTTGATATTTTAATAGGATATTGTTATCCTACTATTAATTCAATTTCAAGTCTTATGCATTTATAACCTATTTATTATTATATTATGTTTTTTTTATATATGAAATTCAATAAAAAGATTGAAAAAGAAAAGACATATATGATGGAACAGACAATTTTGCTGGAGGAACTCTGCAGGTCAAGCAGCATCAGGGGAGGAAAGAAACTCAACACTTCAGGTCAAAACCCATACAATGCTGTTTGACCTGTCAAACTTCTTCAGCAGATTGTATGATTGCTCCAGACTGCAGCATCTGCAGTAAAATATGGCAGTATTAGTGCACACCAAAAGAAATCTGCTTCAAAGAAACTAAGTCCTTGGTATATGGATATGAGACAATTCCAAGTAATCCTTTGGAAAAGTTTTCCTAAGCAAGTACAAATGCTTACCAATGTGGGTGCTATTTATGGTTAAGTATCAACAAGTAGTTAATACCCAAATCAGGCACAATTTCAAGGCAATATCATCATGCAGCCAAAAAGACAATTAAATTTGCAGATTACTGATATGCTGAGGGATAAGAATGTGATAGCTTCAACTGACAAGCGAATTGATAACTTCTGAAAAATACCAATCTAATGTAGGTAAATGGGAAGAGTGAAGATGGGCAAAAGATTAGAATGGAAGCTGTAGGCTGAAGGGCCTTTATCTGGATGACGTCACATCAGAATTTGAACTTAATGTGACAATGCTGTTTATGTTGGAAGACAGAAACTGGTAAAAGAATAAAATTTTAAGCTGTTGAATATTCCTACCTCTCAATAAACAAAATATTAGAGTTAAGGCAATAGATCAAAAGTAGCTTAGCCTCAGACCACAATGATACCTGAATTGTAGGGAATAAGTATATATGACAACTAAAATTTGATTCAACAGAATTATCTTCCAGATATCCAGATGGCAATTATAAATGATAAAAATCCCTCTACATACCTAAAAAAAAAATGGCTTTGCAACAGTTACCTAAAACAGAGATTTAGATAGACCCATTTCCTGGCACATCCGAACCGACTCACAATTAGATAGCCTACGGGGGTTTGCGAGCACAGAGCTTTGGAGCCTCTGCGCCATGGGGGGCAGGTTGAGGGAGGCTTAAAAGTGAGGCTGACGATTTCGAATAAAGTTTTTTCCTTCGACTGCAGTTACCGACTCCGTGTCGTAATTTTAGCGCTGCGTGTAGCACACCGCTACAATTGGTGACCCCGACAGTCCAAACGATTTTTGGACCAGAAATGACCGACGCCGCCTCTGTTCATGCGGTTTTGTTGAAACTGCCGGGTTTCTGGACGCAGCGCCCGAACCTATGGTTCCAGCAAGCCGAAGCCCAATTCCACGTTCGCCAGATCACCTCAGAAGACACCCGCAACTACTACGTGGTGAGCTCCCTCGACCAGGACACAGCGGCCCAGGTCGCGGAGTTCGTACAGTCGCCCCCGGCAGACGGCAAGTACACAGAATTCAAAGCCCTGCTCCTCAGGACTTTCGGACTCTCACGGCGCGAGCTGGCTGCCCGTTTACTGCACCTGGATGGCTTGGGAGACAGACCTCAATCGGCTTTAATGAATGAGATGTTATCTCTGGCCAGAGGACACAAGCCCTCCCTCATGTTTGAGCAGGCATTCCTGGAGCAGCTGCCCGAGGACATACGCCTGCTGCTGTCCGACGCGGATTTCAGTGCCCCCCGGAAGGTGGCAGCCCGGGCGGACTTGCTGTGGAACGCCAAAAAGGTGAGCGGGGCGTCCATCGCACACATCTCCCAGCCACGCTCCCAGCAGCAAACCAGTCTAAGCCCGGCCGCAGATCCCGCCAACCCCCGGCCCAATGAACACTGGTGCTTCTACCACCAGCGGTGGGGCGCAGAAGCCCACCGTTGTCGCCCGCCCTGCAAGTTCCCGGGAAACGCCAGGGCCAGCCGCCGCTGATGGCTATGGCGGCTGGCCATCGGGATAGCCTCCTGTATGTGTGGGATAGAAGGTCGGGACGCCGGTTTTTGGTCGATACTGGGGCTGAGATCAGCGTTTTACCCCTGACGAGTTACGACACCCGCAGCAGGGCACCGGGTCCCCCCCGAGGGCCGTGAATGGCAGCACAGTACGGACCTATGGCACCCGTCAGGTGCAGCTACAGTTCGGCTCCAGCCAGTTCACGTGGGACTTCACACTGGCCGCCGTAGCCCAACCGCTTCTGGGTGCGGATTTTTTGTGGGCTCACAGCCTACTGGTCGACCTGCCCAGGAAGAGACTGGTCCACGCTGAGACCTTTCAGACATTCTCCCTGGGTGCAGCCCAGTTGCCAGCCCCTCACCTCGGCTCCATCACGCTGTCCGACAACGACTTCACCAGGGTCCTGGCGGATTTCCCATCGGTTCTGGCACCGCAGTTCACAGCGGCCATGCCCAGGCACGGCATACAGCACCACATCCCGACCCAGGGACCACCCCTCCACGCCCGCGCTCGGCGGCTTCCCCCGGACAAGCTCCGACTGGCGAAGGAGGAGTTCCAGAGGATGGAGGAATTGGGGATCATCCGGCGGTCCGACAGCCCATGGGCCTCCCCCCTGCACATGGTGCCCAAAGCGACGGGGGGCTGGAGACCGTGCGGCGAGCACAGAGCTTTGGAGCCTCTGCGCCATGGGGGGCAGGTTGAGGGAGGCTACCACACCGGACCACTACCCTGTGCCACACATTCAGGACTTTGCAGCAAACCTGCACGGTGCACGGATCTTCTCCAAGGTAGACCTCGTCCGAGGGTACCATCAAATCCCAATGCATCCTGACGACGTCCCCAAAACGGCTCTCATCACCCCGTTTGGCCTTTTCGAGTTCCTCCGCATGCCGTTCGGCCTGAAGAATGCCGCACAGACGTTCCAGCGGTTAATGGACGCAGTGGGACGGGACCTGGACTTCGCGTTCATCTATTTGGATGACATCCTCATAGCCAGCAGCAGTCGTCAGGAGCATCTGTCCCACCTCCGTCAACTCTGCGCCCGACTGAGTGAGTACGGTCTTACAATCAACCCCGCCAAATGCCAGTTCGGACTCGATACCATTGACTTCCTGGGCCACAGGATTACTAAAGACGGGGCAACCCCTCTGCCCGCTAAGGTAGATGCGGTCTGCCTCTTTCCCCAACCCACCACGATCAAAGGCCTTCAGGAATTCGTAGGTATGGTCAATTTCTACCGCCGCTTCCTCCCTTCAGCTGCCCAGATCATGCGCCCCCTGTTCGCCCTGATGTCGGGTCCGAGCAAGGACATTACCTGGGACGAGGAGTCCGCCGCCGCTTTCGTTCAAACGAAGGAAGCTTTGGCGAACGCCGCAATGCTAGTACATCCCAGAATGGACGCCCCTACCGCCCTCACAGTGGACGCATCAAACACGGCAGTCAGTGGGGTGCTGGAGCAACTCATCGCAGGTCGCTGGCAACCCCTGGCGTTTTTCAGCAAACACCTGCGACCACCCGAGCTCAAATACAGTGCTTTCGACCGGGAACTGTTGGCGCTCTACCTGGCAATCCGGCATTTCAGGTACTTCCTAGAAGGTCGGCCCTTCACCGCGTTCACGGACCACAAACCGCTTACCTTTGCGTTTACGAAAGCGTTTACGACCCCTGGTCGTCCCGCCAGCAACGCCACCTGTCCTACATCTCTGAATACACGACGGATGTCCGGCACGTCTCGGGTAAGGACAATGTCGTGGCGGATGCGCTCTCTCGCCCTACCGTTCATGCCCTTTCCCAAGGGGTAGACTTTGAGGCACTGGCAGAGGCGCAGCAGGCGGATGAGGAGATTCCGAGTTACAGAACCGCAGTCTCCGGTTTGCAGCTCCAGGACCTCCCCGTGGGCCCGGGTGAGAGGACCCTACTCTGTGACGTCGCCACCGGCCAGCCCTGTCCCGTCGTCCCGACAGCCTGGCGGCGCCGCGTTTTTGACTCCATTCATAACTTGGCGCATCCCTCCATCCGGACAACTGTCCGGATGGTTTCCAGCAGGTTCATTTGGCACGGACTCTGCAAACAGGTCAGTGAATGGGCCAAAACGTGCATGCACTGCCAGAAGGCCAAGGTGCAGCAGCACACCAAAGCCCCACCGCAGCAGTTCCATCCCGCCCACCGGCGTTTCGACCACAATCATGTGGATATTGTGGGCCCCCTGCCAGTGTCGCGCGGAGCGCGTTACCTCCTGACTATTGTGGACCGGTTCACAAGATGGCCAGAGGCGGTCCCGCTCACCGACACCACCTCCGAATCTTGCGCCCGAGCCCTGATCGCCACCTGGATATCTTGCTTTGGTGTACCGGCCCACATTACCTCCGACAGAGGCGCCCAGTTCACCTCCAGCCTGTGGTCAGCTATGGTCAGCCTTTTGGGGACTCAGCTGCACCACACCACTGCCTACCATCCACAGTCAAACAGGCTAGTGGAGCGTTTCCACCGTCACCTGAAGTCGGCCCTCATGGCCCGCCTGCGAGGAGCCAACTGGGCGGACGAGCTTCCCTGGGTCCTACTCGGCATCCGCACAGCGCCCAAGGATGACCTGCACGCCTCGTCGGCCGAGTTGGTATACGGCGCGCCCCTGGTCATCCCCGGGGAGTTCCTACCAGCCCCAAGGGGGCAAGAGGAAGATCCCACAGCAGTCCTGGGCAAACTACGCGAGAAGCTCGGTAACCTGGCCCCCATACCCACTTCACAGCACAGGCGGCACCCGACCTGCGTACCCAAAGACCTACAGAACTGTAAGTTTGTGTTTGTACGAAGGGGCGGGCATCGGCCACCGCTGCAGCGGCCATACGAGGGGCAGTTTATGGTGCTCCGGAACAATGGGTCCACGTTCGTGCTGGACGTTGGGGGGAAAGAGGAGGTTTTCACGGTGGACCGCCTCAAACCGGCCCATGTGGACCTGGCGCAACCGGCCGAGTTTCCGGCACCTCGGCACAGAGGCCGACCTCCCAAGCAGGTTCTGGCCCAGACTGTGGACATTGGGGGGTGTATCGCCGGTTCTGGAGGGGAGTTATGTGGCGACCCATTTCCTGGCACATCCGAACCGACTCACAATTAGATAGCCTACGGGGGTTTGCGAGCACAGAGCTTTGGAGCCTCTGCGCCATGGGGGGCAAGTTGAGGGAGGCTTAAAAGTGAGGCTGAAGATTTCGAATAAAGTTTTTTCCTTCGACTGCAGTTACCGACTCCGTGTCGTAATTTTAGCGCTGCGTGTAGCACACCGCTGCAAGAACAAGATTAGGACATGCCACATGGCTTTATGCGGCACAGGACAAGCCTTAGTAACTTGCTTTGAGCTTTTTTTTGAGAAGATGACAAAGGTGCTTGAATAAGGGTAAGGCAGTGGACTTTGTCTACATAGACTTTAGAAAGGCACCCCATGGTAGTTTAAACACAGAAAACCTATGGACTTTAATCCAGGTAAGTGTTGCATGTTGGGAGTTTACACTGGCTACACTAGTGGATAAGGTAGCAAAGAAAATGTATGCCATGCTTGCCTTCATTGTAGGAATGTTGACTATAAGTGTAAGGAACTCATGCTGCACCTATGTAAAACTTAAGTCAGACTGCACTTGGAGTATTGATGCAGTTCTGGTCGCTCCATTACAAGGAGGATGTATAGTCTGTGAGGGTGCAGAAGAGGTTTACCAGGATGTTGCCTGGATTAGAGTATCAGCTATAAGATCAAACAAACTTGGACTGTTCTCCTTAGAGCATTGAAGGTTAAGGAGAGACCTCAGGTTTTTAAAAATTGAATGAGACATAGACATCAGAATCTTCTCTGAGGTAGAAATGTGAAACACCAGAGGACATGCTATTAAGGTTAGTGTGGGATGGGTATGTTTATGAATTAAATGGCAAAGTGAGGGGTGATTTCCCCCTCCCCCCAGAGTATGGTAGGTGCTTGGAATGAGCTACAAGAAGTAGGCAGTTTAGGAGATAGAGACTTTTAGGTGTACACACAGAGTTGAAGAGATTGGAGGGATATCATCAATACACAGGAAGGAAACATTCAGTATAAAGTGGCATCAAGATCAGAATATCATCATAGACCAAATGGCCTGTCCAATACTGTACTATTCTACACCAAGTTTAAGATTTACCATAAGCTACACAAGTAACTGGAGTAGTATGGAAATCAACTCAGATTTTGGCGGACTTCTTTCACCATTTTATGAACTTTAAAGGAAACTTGAAGGAGATCAGTATCAAAGGAGACAATGTCCTGGTGAAGGAGATTCAAATATTGTAGGTTACTTTCTTCTGATATTCCAATTAGAGTGAATAACCATAAAGAATGGATTGTGAAGAAAAGAAGTAATTTGCACAAGGTGGCAAAGTTGCTCTTAACTAGATTTAAGGCCAGAAGTAAGCTCTGACATCCGTGGAGTGATGATGCAATTATGCCTCCCAAGGCAATAGGGAATGACTTTTTTTGAATGTGAGAATATACAACAGGGCATCAATGCTGATGAAGAAGTGTAAAAGACGTTGGCTCGCAACTGTGAAGGCAAATTAAAGTAAAACAAGCTTTCTGCAAATTAGCTTGGCTGGCTAGAAGTATACCCTGCATTCTGAGTAGGAGTAGGTAATGGAGGCAGCAGTTACGACAGTTGAGTGCTCCGCTTGCAGTATGTGGGAAGTCAGGGCAAGCACAATTGTCCCTGATGACTACACCTGTGAAAGATGCATCCAGCTGCAGCTCCTGACAAACAGTGTTAGGGAACTGGAGCTGGATGAACTTCAGATCATTCGGGAGGCAGAGGCAGAAATGGACAGGAGTTACAGGGAGATAGTCACCCCTAGGAGTCAGGAGTCAGGTGACTGTCAGGAGAGGGAAGGGGAATAGACAGAATGAGCAGAGCACCCCTGTGACCATCCCCACCAACAATAAGTATATCATTTTGGATACTGTTGATGGGGACGACCTACCAGGGACAAGTTGCAGTGGTTGCGTCTCTGGCACCGAGACTGGACCCTCAAATCAGAAGGGAAGGAGGGAAAAGAGGAGAGCAGTAGTGATATGGGATTTGATAGTTAGGGGGACAGAGAAGAGGTTCTGTGGAAGAGATCAAGAATCTCAGCTGGTCTGCTGCCTCCCTAGTGCCAGGGTCCACAAAATCTCGGATCGAGGTCTCAGTATTCTCAAGAGGGAGGGTGAGTAGTTGAATGTCGTGGTCCATGTGGGGACCAATGACGTGGGTAGGAAGTGTGAGGAGGTCCTGAAAGGTGAGTTTAGGGAGTTAGGTGCCAAGTTAAAGGACAGGACCTCCAGGATGGCAATCTCAGGATTGCTACCAGTGCTACGTGCAGGCAGGTTTACAAATAGTAAGGTAGCGCAGATCAACATGTGGCTGAAGACATGGTGCAAGAGGGAGGACTTCAGATTTATAGATAATTGGGCAGTTTTCCAGGGAAGGCGGGACCTGTTCCGGCGGGACAGCTTACACCTGAACTGGAGGGGGAAAAATATCCTTGCAGGTAGGTCTGCTAGAGACTCCAGTGGATTTAAACTAGATACAGTGGGGGAGGGGAACCAGAGTGTAGGAACAGATGTATGGGAGAAGGAAGAAAAAGAAGATAGCAAAGTTGTTTGCACCGTTAGTGATAAACAGAGAGCAAAAGGTGGAGAATTTCTTAAATGCATTTATTTTAATTCTAGGAGCATTGTAAGAAAGGTGGATGAGCTTAGAACATGGACTGATACCTGGAAATATGATGTTGAAGCTATTAGTGAAACATGGTTGCAGGAGGGGTGTGATTGGCAACTAAATATTCTTGGATTTCGTTGCTTCAGGTGTGATAGAATGGGAGGAACAAGAGGGGGAGGTATTGTGTTGCTTGACAGAGAAAATATTACAGCGGTGCTCTGGCAGGATAGATTAGAGGGCTCATCTAGGGAGGCTATTTGGATGGAACTGAGGAATGGTAAAGGTGTAGTAACACTTATAGGGGTGTATTATAGACCACCTAATGGGGAGCAAGAATTGGAGGAGCAAATTTGTAAGGAGATAGCAGATATTTGTAGTAAGCACAAGGTTGTGATTGTGGGAAATTTTAATTTTCCACACATAGACTGGGAAGCCCATTCTGTAAAAGGGCTGGATGGTTTGGAGTTTGTAAAATGTGTGCAGGATAGTTTTTTGCAGCAATACATAGAGGTACCAACTAGAGAAGGGGCAGTGTTGCATCTCCTGTTAGGGAATGAGATAGGTCAGGTGACGGAGGTATGCGCTGGGGAGCACTTCAGGTCCAGTGATCACAATGCCATTAATTTCAATATAATTATGGAGAAAGATAGGACTGGACCCAGGGTTGAGATTTTTGATTGGAGAAAGGCTAACTTTGATGAGATGCGAAAGGATTTAGGAGGAGTGGATTGGGACAATTTGTTTTATGGGAAGGATGTAATAGAAAAATGGAGATAATTTAAAGGTGAAGTTTTGAGGGTACAGAATCTTTATGTTCCTGTCAGGTTGAAAGGAAAGGTTAAAAGTTTGAGAGAACCATGGTCTCCAAGGGATATTGGAAACTTGGTTTGGAAAAAGAGAGATCTACAATAAACACAGGCAGCTTGGAGTAAATGAGGTGCTCGAGGAATATGAACAATGTAAAAAGAATCTTAAGAAAGAAATTAGAAAAGCTAAAAGATATGAGGTTGCTTTGGCAAGTAAGGTGAAAATAAATCCAAAGAGTTTCTACAGTTATATTAATAGCAAAAGGATAGTGAGGGATAAAATTGGTCCCTTAGGGAATCAGAGTGGACAGCTATGTGTGGAGCCGAAAGAGATGGGGGAGATTTTGAACAATTTATTTTCTTCAGTATTCACTAAGGAGAAGGATATTGAATTGTATAAGTTAAGGAAACAAGTAAGGAAGTTATGGAAACTATGATGACTAAAGAGGAGAATGTACTGACACTTTTAAGAAATATAAAAGTGGATAAATCTGCAGGTCCTGATAGGATATTCCCTAGGACCTTGAGGGAAGTTAGTGTAGAAATTGCAGGGGCTCTGACAGAAATATTTCAAGTGTCATTAGAAACGGGTATGGTGCCAGAGGATTGGCATATTGCTCATGTTGTTCCATTGTTTAAAAAAGGTTCTAAAAGTAAACCTAGCAATTAGCCTGTAAGTTTGATGTCAGTGGTGGGTAAATTAATGGAAAGTATTCTTAAAGATGGTATATATAATTATCTGGATAGACAGGGTCTGATTAGGAACAGTCAACATGGATTTGTGCGTGGAAGGTCATGTTTGACAAATCTTATTAATTTTTTTGAAGAGGTTACTAGGAAAGTTGATGAGGGTAATGCAGTGGATGTTGTCTATGTGGACTTCAGTAAGGCCTTTGACAAGGTTCCACACGGAAGGTTAGTTAGGAAGGTTCAATCGTTAGGTATTAATATTGAAGTAGTAAAATGGATTCAACAGTGGCTGGATGGGAGATGCCAGAGAGTAGTGGTGGATAACTGTCTGTCAGGTTGGAGGCTGGTGACTAGTGGTGTGCCTGCCTCACGGATCTGTACTGGGTCCAATGTTGTTTGTCGTGCACATTAATGATCTGGATGATGGGGTGGTAAATTGGATTAGTTAAGTATGCAAATGATACTAAGGTAGGTGGCATTGTGGATAATTAAGTAGGTTTTCAAAGCTTGCAGAGAGATTTAGGCCAGTTGGAAGAGTGGGCTGAAAATGGCACATGGAGTTTAATGCTGATAAGTGTGAGGTGCTACATTTTGGTAGGAATAATCAAAATAGGACATACATGCTAAATGGTAAGGCATTGAGGAATGCAGAAGAACAGAGCAATCTAGGAATAATGGTGCACAGTTCCCTGAAGGTGGAATCTCATGTGGATAGGGTGGTGAAGAAACCTTTTGGTATGCTGGCCTTTATAAATCAGAGCACTGAGTATAGGAGTTGGGATGTAATGTTAAAATTGTACAAGGCATTGGTGAGACCAAATTTGGAGTATTGTGTACAGTTCTGGTCACCGAACTATAGGAAAGATGTCAACAAAATAGAGAGTGTACAGAGGAAATTTACCAGAATGTTACCTGGGTTTCAGCACCCAAGTTACAGAGAAAGGTTGAACACATTAGGTCTTTATTCTTTGGAGCGTAGAAGGTTGAGGGGGGACTTGATAGAGGTATTTAAAATTATGAGGGGGATAGATAGAGTTGACGTGGATAGGCTTTTTTCCATTGAGTGTAGGGGAGATTCAAACAAGAGGACATGAGTTGAGAGTTAGGCGGCAAAAGTTTAGGGGCAACATGAGGGGGAACTTCTTTACTCAGAGTGGTAGCTGTGTGGAACAAGCTTCCAGTAGAAGGGGTAGAGGAAGGTTCGATATTGTCATTTAAAATAAAATTGGACAGGTATATGGACAGGAAATGAATGGAGGGTTATGGGCTGAGTGCAGGTCGTTGGGACTAGGTGAGAGTAAGTGTTTGGCACAGACTAGAAGGGCCGAGATGGCCTGTTTCTGTGCTGTAATTGTTATATGGTCTTTGGGACTGAAAACATACTTCTGAAGCATATCCTCCTCTTTCCTTCTCCATGTGCATCTCAGGTCACAATACATATAAATTCTTACTCATTCTGCAAGAACCCTCAGCTTCATCATCGAACACCAAAAGATTACATCTTATAAAAATGCTAAAAGATTTATGCTCACTTATACTTTACTAATAGAAAGTTTCTTTGCTTTGTGATACGTGTAGGCCCTTCGGCCCTTCATGCCACACTGCCCCAGTAACTCCTGACAAACTCAATTAAACCTAACCTAATCACAGGACAATTTGCAATAACCAAATAACCTACCTGATACACCTTTGGACTGTGAGAACAAACTCGAGCACCTGGTGAAAGCCCATGTATCCCATGGGCAGGACCTACAGAGGCTCCCTACAGAACGGCACCGGACTTGAACTCCGAACTCTAGAACATCCTGAGCTGTAATAGTGTCCTGCTAACCGCTACACTACTATGGCACCCAAGAATAGAAACAAAGCTGAAAACTGATGACAAAGACTCATTTGAAACAAAAATAAGTATTGCCTCTGGAGTGTAAAGAAATATTGACTGTTTTGCTACAGAACATTTGGAGCAGGGCACTTCTTCCCTGAAGGCTGTTTTGACATTAACAAGATCAATACCATACAAATTACTCCAGAAGTAGTCTCTCAAAAGTCCTAACTAAAGAAAAATCTCTCAACTTATTTATTCAATTCCTCTACTAATAAACAATAAAATTCTAGAGCAACAAAGGAAGTGGAGGAACTCAACAGGTTAGACCTATGGAGGGAACTGGACAGTCAACATTTTGTATCAAGACCCTTCAAATGGACTGGAAAGAAAGAACTGATCCTGTCCTGATTAAGGGTTTCAACCCACAACATCAACTACTGACCAATGCTATCCATAGATGGTGCCTGACATGCTGAGTTCCTCCTGCTCTTTTGCATGTTGCTCCAAATTTCAAGCATCTGAGGTCTCATGGCTCCAACAATAAAGTTATGTTCACTTATCTAAATTCTTGTCTTCTTTAAAAGAATGCATGAAGGCATTCAAAGCTTTCTGCATATTAAAGTCTGCAATCCTTCACCATTTAATGTGCTTAATTTATCCCTGTTGGGAAAATGTGCATTTTTCCTGCCAATAATACTTATTTCCCAAATGTTTCTCTACTTATTGAACCTACCTCTGTCCTTTCGTCATCTTATCCTTGGTTCACAACTTACTTTCCCCACCAATTTTTGTGTTATCAACGGATTTAGCAGCTGTACTTTAGTGTCAACAAACAAGTCATTTACATAAAAAAAAATTTTAAACCTGACTGATTTTGACAAGTTGTAGCAGCCATAATGGGGATAAAGGATGCTTACTAATCCATTTCAAGTTTTTACTTGACTTCAATAACAAGGTCCAGGAATGAGCAAAAGATTACCCAAATATACAAAAGCTAGAAGTCCAATCTAAAAGAGAAAATAGTGTGCATATGTGCCTTCAAAAATAAGTAGTGGTGGACACAAGGTAGGCTACAGGTTAAAACTACTCAAGCTTTGGTATCTAGCATTAACCTACAAATATTTCATTCTAGGTCACAGCAACTTCAATGATGCAAAAATATAACTGAAATTATAAAATTTGTGATTCTGCAACACAACGGTTTGTGTAATTGGGCGAAAACTTAGTTAATGGAATGCAATGTGGAGATGTATTAGCTTATATATTTAACAAACAGGAATCAAAAAGGCAGACATTTAAATGAAGAGAGTGTGCAAATGAATCACAAAGTTAGCAGGCAGGTCCAACAATAGCTATAAAAAGCAAATGGTACATTGGTCTTTATGCAAAAGAGTTCAGGTTTAAGAACAGAGATGTTTTGTTACAATTGCACAGAGGATTGTGCAGGTCACACCTGGAATACTGTGCATGGTTTTGGTTCCCTTACCTAAAAAAAGGTATTGTAGCATTGGAAGCAACCCAAAGAAAAATTACCAGACCAATTTCTGGGATAAGACTATTGTCCGATCAAGAGAGGCTAAATAGTTTAGGCCTGTACTGCGTGCAGTTTAGAAAAATGAGGGATGGCATTATGCAAATAGACAAGATCAAAGGAAGCTTGACAGGATAGATGTTTACAGTGAAGCCAGAATTTGGAGCAACACAAATTACAAGAGGAACTCTGCAGGTCAAGCCACATCTATGGAAAAAAGTGGACAGTCCATGTTTTCAGTTGAGACCCTTCATCTAGACATAAATTGTGAGATTTTTGCTAGGAGTCTCAAAAAAAGGGTCTTAGCAAAAAAGGAGCCAGTGATTTAAAACTGAAGTGTGTAGAAATTTGTTCTCTCGGATGGTATAGTGAATTTTTGGAGTTCTCTGCCCCCAAGGCTAATAGAAGCAAGGTCAGTACTTAAACGAAGTGGAAAAAATAAACATTTAAAAAGGTTGGGGAATTGAGTTTTGGAATTAGCACAGAAGAAAAGTTGAGGCCAGCAGAGATCTGCCATATTCATACGGATTTGCAAAGGAGACTTAAGGGGCCTGATAATCTACCCCACTCTTATTTTCTTGTATTTAAACAAACTTACGTATTTCACAAGCAGTTCATCTCTGCTGTAACTGTTTACATTGGATAGCCTTACAAAGTTTGTTACAACCTCATGTTGCATGTGGTAATCTATATATGCAATCTTCTCTTGGTCAGTTCACCTAATCACAGCAAGAGGCAATACCTTTTCACCAGGCCGAATGCTTCCACATTTGAATTGGTTGATGTCATTCTTGCAACTGTCCATAAAGCCGCAAATGAGTTGGTAATCACTGAAGATGATCGCTGTCATTTTGGTTATGAACTGACGACACTGGTATTCAGTTATGTTTGCACGATGATCAATCAAGCAGGAAATTACATAGCCCTTTCCTGGTTCTTGCTCAGCACACTCCTTCACCTATTAAAAAAAAATTAAAAACATAACCACAAACATTTTTCAGCAAAAGCAATGCAGCTTTCTCAGACAGGTCCAATTAAATGCAACTATATTACTGAATATCTATTGAAGATTCCTAAATACAGAACCAGACCTCTTGCTTATGCTGCCTCCAGAGCAAAAGCCAAAAAAAAATCAAGAGTTTTTTAATCCAGATAATCCAAAGTTATCATCTCTACCATGCTTTCTCTCAAGGTAATTTCTCTCAAAATTATGCCAAACACAGTGACATAGCCAGCTGATTCACTCCACATACAGGATCTGAGACTAACTATGCTGCTCTCTTAAGAGACATTGGATTAGTTTGTTTAGAAAGGATTTTTACGTGGTACATATAGGAAAATAGAATTAAATTCACAAAATGTTTTTGAGATTACATTGAATCTCAATGAAAAGCCAAGCCAAGGATGATATATCAAAGATATCCGTTTCACATTAGGGATCTAAGACATTCAACTAAATTAGGACACCTCTTATATAGTTTATTATCACTGACATATCTGATTGCTATCTGAACAGCTCATGAACCAATGACTACTTATGATTTTGCTCTCTTTTTGTATTATTTTATGTTTCTTATTGTAAATTACAGTAATTTCACATATTGCAACATTCTGCTGCTGCAAAACAAATTTCACAACATATATCAGTGATAATAAACCTGATTCTGATTTATTCAATGCAAGCAACAACCAGGATTGCAGAGACAAATTCGCTAGAACTAGAAAGGAAGGATCCAGCTGAAAGAGAATCTTCTGAAAATCTGGACTTACTCTTGCAGTCCATTTCAAAGATTAGGTCCTTTAAATACCTCCTTATCTGATGAGAGTTGGGACTCGATTCTCAAATTGGTTAACTCAACCTCTCTTTGTGCTCGCCATTGCCTTTTACAGTTTAAGATTGTTCATATATCTAAATCTAAACTATTTCGATTCTACCCTAACATTAGTCCGCTTTGTGATAAATGCAAGAGGGGCGAGGCCTCTCTCATTCATATGTACTGGTTCTGTCCTAGCTTGGAGAAATTTTGGAAAGATGTATTCACTATGTTATCATATATTCTGAATCAGCACCTAGAACCAAATCCCTTAATTGCTTTGTTCGGTTTCTGGGGCGAGACAGATTTACATCTGAGTCCGACCAAATGCCGAATATTATCCTTTGCCTCTCTCCTGGCTAGACGCTTGATCCTCCTTAGATGGAGAGATGTTGCCCCGCCCACTCATGCTCAATGGCTTAACGACATTATGGCCTGCTTAGACCTCGAAAAAATTCATTATTCAGTTCTTAATTCGGATCTGAAGTTCCATAAGGTCTGGGGACCTTTTATCGAGTACTTTCATAACCTTCCTCTTGACTAGGGATTTTTTCTTTTCGGTCCCTTGCTTTCAGCTCCCTTTTTTTTCTGGTAGTAGGCATTATTATCCTCTGTTGCTAAGTGTATTCACAGTCTGGGAGTTTGATTGTCCTGATTTATATTCTCTATATTGTGTTGTGGTTGGTCTGGAGTTTTTTTTTGTGTTGTGGGGCTTGGGGAGGATACTAAGTTTATTTGTCTTCAATTTAGGTGCTTTTTTTTTAAAATTCTCTTTCTTTGTATCATATTTTCATTGTATGCTTAATTTTGCACTGTATTAATGTTCCTCATTTTGATTTGGGGTTTTTTAATTTGTAAAATGTATAAAAAAAACTACTAAAAAAAAGATTAGGTCCATCTGGATTCAAGAACCTGTGTTTAAAATTGTGACACGGCTAATATTCATTTTACCAGAGTGGTGTAATAGTTAAATTACTAGACTGGTAATCCAGAGGATTGGCCTAGCCATCAGAGAATTGCGGTGCAAATCTCAATGTAAAAAAAATGTGGCATCAATAGTAACAACCATGCAAGTATTGGGAGTATCATAAAAACCCACCTGATATTTTCATGCTCTTCAGAAAAGGAAATCTGTATATACACCTCTAATAATACTTTAATTAGCTTCAAGCCTACTTACATTTAAACACATTTAAGGAACAAAAATACACACCACCAGGCACTAGTATTGTAGTTGTATGCAGAGTAATCAATTGAAGTCAACTTTTCTAGCTTACGAAGCTCCAGGATTATGTTCTAAATTGGCTGTTCTGTAAGAAAGGGACTGTCACACTCCAGTGGAACAACAGCCATTAAACAACCAGAGGTTATAGCACTGAAACATACAATCCAAAGCAGTACCTTGAGAAAGGTTCCAATACAAATTTCAAGCTACTGGAAGTACTTTGTACTTGTTAAGAGCATAATTAATGAAAAGTTCTATTGATTATCATTGAATCGTCATTGAATCAGCTAACACATTTGGAAGCAGAAACTAGTAAGGGCATTAAATGAACTCGGTGAGAAAATCTTAAAGTCATGAAACCACTACTAATCAGTCCGACTGCCATAAAATGGTGGTGCACTCAGTAACAGCAGTTTCTACAGGGCCAACCAAAGATGTTATTGCCTTTTATGAACTTTTTTTTAAATAATCACAAGATCCTGACAGCCATGACGAACTTAAAGTACTGCAGGAGCTGGACTTGGTGAGGATCATACTGCTGCCTGCATCAGAGCAGTCAGTGCACAAAGCAAGTGTGCATTCTAACAGCAAGTCATCATCTTAGTCACTTTTCGTGTGATTGCAAAACCCTGTTAGATACCATTAATGTGGAGTGCTGAAGCATGATTCACTAATACATTGGCGAACAGCAGGAGAACTACATGGTCTTGGTCTAGAGAGGACTAACGCCACAAGTTGTGGTGTCACCTGTTTACAGCTGCCCAAGAGAGAGGCGTTGAAGTCGGTGTGCTCCACTGGAGTGCTAGGGGTGGTGTGGCGTGGCATCCAAGCTGGAGTTTGCTCAGCAGAAGATAGGCTGTATTGTGTTTGACTGCAGATTGCTGCAACATTCATAAACTCAGGTCTTGGACTATGTTTTGTTTGTGTGACTGTATTTTACTGAGAACTTGCCATCTTAAATGTGCTATATGTAACTTGTGCTGCATATGTTTGTTGCTACTGTGTTTTGTACCTTGGCCCCAAAGTAATGCAGTATTGTTTGGCTGTATTCATAGATATTCATGTATGGTCAAATGGCAATTAAACTTGAACCTGAAACAAGTCCTGAAGCTGTCATATTGGACTTGCATACAAACCACCCACGACACTATCAGTAGCTATGACCAACACAGCCATAGTGAAAGGGAAACCGCTCACCCCATTGAGGTCACTCAATTGCTTCGTGCAGCCTTACCATAAATATATACCATAGGATATATTTTGAAAACACCTGGCAGATCAAAACTAGGTTTCCAGTCCCTTTGGATTATCACAGCAGAAAAAATAAAATTCCATCGGAATATGCAACCTTTTTTACTTTACTGTCACATCAGAGGATTAACCTGATTAACCAAGAAGTTTAGAAGGACATGCCAGGAACAAGGCTGAACATACTTTATAATACATGAACAAAAAAAGTTACAAAGCACAAAAATATACAATAACCTACAAATGCAAAATGTAAAATGACCCAGCAATTTACAGATCAAAGTCTCCACACAACAAAACTAAATGATGAGCTGCAAGAGGCTCCATGTGTGTTCCTATCCTCAAAGCCAGAGCCCAACACAGAGTCAAAGAATGCTAAAGCACTTCAACTGGAAGCTGTGTGGATGATCTGGGTGAAGGATCAAGAAATCCTTGCCATCACAGAATGGAGGAAAAATAACATCCCATTTGTGGTCCTGAAAAGCATGTGCTCCAAAACCAGCCACATTACTAGTCAAGTTATATTACATCTGTCACTGTGAGAAAACTGCTCCGATAAATTTGTTGTTTTTCTGTGGTCAAGAAAAATACAATCCAGCTAAACAGCATGTTGAGTCTATTCTCAATTAGCAAAGTAAAAAACCTATCAGTGACAGTGCTGTAAAACAGCAGCTTATCAATTTGGCTTCAGATTTCATTCCAGCCTCACTTCTAAAATGAATAAAAAATGTATGGTTCTGAATGCTCTGCAACATGTGAGTGAGACATTGAGTATTAGTAAAATTCAAATCAATGGCCGAACTATTCATTAGAAGCTGTCACATTTAGTCCCAAGTAGGGTGTTTGTGGATGCATAGGGATTACCAACTTGGCCCCAGGGTACTCCTTCAAGAGTTCCTTCAATTATGTTCAAAGCCAATTTATCTTCAGGTGCTTCATCATTCATGGCCTTCACTCCATGAAGTCAGATCTGGAGATATTTTCTGATTTCTCTAAAAGATTTAACTCCAGTTTTAAGAATGTGCTTGCAAGTAATGTTTTCATAACACAAGTACCAGGGAATACCAATCTCCAACAACAGTGTATAACTAACCTTGATATTCAATGACAACACCAGGTGTTTCCCACTATTAACAGCCCTGCATTGAAAAGTCACGGGTGGGGGGGTGGGGGGGAGGGACAAAGATATTATCACTGACCAGAAATTTTGTCACGGGTCAAAAGCCAAGATTTATGCAGTGGTAATTTAATACAGCTAAACCAAGGCTACTTCATAGCACCTCACACCAAAAGGAACAAACACAACTGGCAAACAAAGTACCACCAGCTGAATATTTGCCTCAAAGTCACATGCTCCTCTGGGTTGGAAATATGTTGCCTTTCCTTCACTTTGATCGGTCAAAATCTTGGAAATCCGCTCTAACAGACTGCAGCTGTTCAAACAGCAGTTTATCTCAGTTAATCAAGAGTGGGTGATAAATGCTGGTCTTATCTGTAATAAATGTGTGCTGTGAAAAAAGGGAATATAATGACCCAAAATTATGATAGCTGATTTAATCTATAGCCGTCCTGAAAATTCAGTCTGATCTGTGGTACCAAGTACCATTCTGAGGTTTTAATTTTTAATGTCTTTGAAAGTAGTTTATTTATGCTGCAAAAAAAAATTGTGCAAGCTCAGTTTACTAATAACAATATCTCTTCTCTCCAAACACACTCCCTGCTAACAACGGCTTGTAGTGCAGCCACTCACTCATATACTTACTTCATTCAGGGTAGTTTTGCAAACTTCGCCTGCAGCAGCTTCAAACTTTGGATCTGTTGTCAGGTTAAGTTTATAGTTCCACAGCAGCTGAAAAAAATTGAAATAAATTAAGATGCATGATAACCTACTTCAATGAAAGTGCTGGTGCTAAACAAATCCTGGCTAAGATGATAAAATACCACTGGAAGCAAATAGTAACTTACTCATAAACTTGCTGTTCAGATTCATATAGCTTGAAATTTCAGGAGGTGGTCACATCCACTAAACTACTTCAAATTTGGTCTAGAGACTTCAGTAATCTCTGCTGCACTCTCCTTCCCTTTTACTTTATCCACACCTACCTATCAATACTCTGTTTCAGAAGGCAATCACACCCAGTGTGATTGCCAGGCAGATCAACAACCACATATTCAGTCTGTGGCCAGGAATAAGAGGATGTGACTGCAAGTGAGGCAGGTATGGGATACTGGTTGTGCTGGAGGGGCATCAGCCCTTGAGCTTGCCCAATAGGTCTGAGGTTATTGTTCCCTGTGTGGATTACAGTGGTGGCTGCAAAAAGGATGAGGAACTGAAACGTGACGGGCGGCAACGAAGAGGAAAAAAAATGTAGTCTCATTTGGGGATAGTATAGTCAGGGGAATCAACACAATTCTCTGTTAAAGGATCGAGTGTCCCAAGAACTGCCTGGTCTGCCTGGTGCCCAGATTCAGGACATCTCACCTGACTTGCAGGGGAACTTGAAGTAGAAGGGGAAAGACTTAGTTGTCATGGACAATGTGGGTACCAACAACATAGGAAGAAGAGGAGGTTCTGCTGAGGGAATTTGAGCAGGCAGGGTGTGAATTAAAACACAGAATCAAAAAAGTAATTAAAAATAACGGTTACCTGAGCCACATGCAAATTAGAACAGAGTTAATAAGATCAGAGAATCAAATACATAACTCAAGAGATTGGTGTGGGAGAAATGGGTTTGAATTCGTGGGACATCAGCACCAACATTAAGGAAGGAGTTGTTTCAATTGGACTTGGTCCACCTGAACCTTGCTGTGACCAGGGTCCTGGCAAATCACCTATCTAGGGCTGTGAATAGGAATTTAAAACTAAATAGTAGCAGAGTGGATTCAACAGATTGGATAAGTTAAAAAGGTCAGGGCAAGAAAGGTTACTGAAATCTCCAGGACAAAGAATACGATATGTAGTTTAGAAAAGGGTAAGAATTTAACTTCAGGCAACATGGAGACTAAATTGAAAAAGGTGGTAAGTACAGGACTAAAGGTGTTATATTTGAATGCACCATATACAAAATAAGGTAAATCAACTTATAGATTAGTTAGAAATTGGCAAGAATTATATAGTGGGCATCACTGAGTCATCATTGAAAGATGATCACAGCTGGGAGCTTAACATCTAAGGAGACATTGTATTGAAAGCACAGTCAGGTGGGCATAAAAAATGAAATCAAATCGATCAAAAGAAATGACAGAGGAGCAGAAGATGTAGAATCCTTGTAGAAAGAATTAAGAAGCATACATATAAGTCTTCAAACGGCAGCCAGAATGTGGGCTATAAATATAATACAAAATAGTCTTAAATGGAGCAATATTACAATGGTCATGGATGATTCCAATTAACAGAAAGATTGAGAAAATAAGGCTGGTGACGTAGAAGGAATTTGTAGAATGCCTACAAGATAGCTTTTTAGGGCAGCTCATGCTTGACCCCACTAGGGAAAAGTAAATTCCAAATTCGATGTTGTGAAATAAACCAGATTTGATTAAGGAGCCTAAGATAAAGGAACCCTTAGGAGAAAGTGATCATAATATGACAGAATTCACCCTGCAATCTGTGAGGGAGAAGCACTGTTCCCTCTGAACTGTGCAGGTGCATGACTATGCAGTAACTGAAATGCACACATAGCCTTTGTTGCCACGCAGTTGGAATTTTCTTTTACATAATGTTAATACAATGTTGAAATTGTTAATATAATTATGAAATATCTTGTAAATAATTGTGTTAATGAACATAATCCACAAACTTTCTAAATAATAATGTATCACAACTTTTCCTTTTTAGGAGAACTCAACATTTCAAGTTACAACACTGATACAAATCATAATACTGTTGGATCATCTCAAACTTCTGGAGCTGACTGCGAAAGTGGGTTCAGTCTTATGTATTTTATCGAATGTAAATCTAGAAACACTAGAACTTTTGAAGGATCTAATGAGGACTGATGAATCTGGATGCAAAATTATTCTGGACAGTGTTTAAAGACACTGGATTACTGGATTTGTAATAAAAACAGATGAGGAAAAAGTTTACGAAATGTGATAGATTTTCTTTGTTGTACTGTATTCAATTAATAAATAAAATCGAAAGTATGTGATTTTTCAATTTCCCTTCTAAATATTCATAGCATTTAAAGTGATGCACAGTTTTCAGGGATGTGTAAGAATTTCTGCTCAGAGCAGCGGTTGGTCTGCACAGCTGTACTAAAAAACTAAGAGGGAATTTTGGGGAGAAATTAAAGTCAGATATATCAGTATTAGATTTGAGTAAAAGTAACTACAGAGGCATGAGATAGGAGCAAGCTGATTGGAAAGGGACACGAGCAGTGATGACAGTGTAGGGTAATGGAACTGGTAGGAATGCACAGAATTCACAACCACCAACATTGAGTTAGGGTTCACTTTTAAGAGGTTGACCTGATGTGATGACCTAATGACACAAGGTCTTTTTTTTAAAAACCATACTTTGGTTCAGTGGTTGCAGTAAATGAGTTGTACATTAACATAAAATGCCTCATGCTGTTTTATTTCCAGAAACCTATATTGGTTACCCTGATGCTCTAGGGCAATTCCAGAGTTACTGAACATGTCAGCCAATGCAATTGCTTCGAAACTACTGGAGTTTAGGGAGCAAAATGCCATTACTTTGTACAAGCTGAGGCTCAATTTATGCTGCAAGAAAGCACTGCAGATCACAAATTTTACTATGTGGTTCACTATGAGTTGCTCAGAAACTCCACGACTGCGAGAACATCCGGCCAAGCATAATAAATACCGATCGCTGAAAACTCACCTTTTACAGACTTTTGGACTACCAGGGTCTGAGCATGCCAAACAGTTGTTCTCCTTGCCCAGCCTCAGCGCAACTACAACTTCAAAGCTAATAGACCATATGCTGTCTATCCTAGGAAATCATCATCCTTTTTCTTATTTTTTAAAGAAATCTTCAAGCTTACATAGCTCTTGCTAATGCACCTGTGAAGGACTATAGAGAGCTTGTTAAAATGGCTGATAGGCTACACTTAGCCAGGCAGACGTACACAATTCCTCTTCTCTTCCCTGCATCAATAAGCCTGGTCAATGAGGCCTCCAACATAAACATGCAAAACGGACTACTAACTAATGCTGCAAAACAGACAACGCCAGGTCTGTGTTTTTACCATGCTCACTCTGGTATGAACAGTAGGATGTGCTGACCGCTTTGCAGCTTCGACAGTATCAGCACATCCGGACATCAGAAGTCTGTGAACACCATGGGTTCCGGCTGCTAGGGCCGTCTACTATTCAGTATGGACACCCTTCCACAGCTAGCATTGTACGCCAATCGAATAGACCCTGGGCTTTGCCCCTCTATATGGTCCTTAAGTCCGATGGTGGTTGTCACCCATGTGTCGATTACCAATGCCTTAAAGGGGCCACCACTTAACTGTTATCCACTCCCACACATCCCATACCTTTTGGCACGTTTGGCCAGAAAGTTAATCTTTTCCCCCAAAGTTGATCTACTTAGGGGCTAGCATCAAGACATTCCAGGCCAGCTGTGATAACATCTTGCCTCTGAGTTGCTGTACATGCCATTTAAACTGAAAAATGAAGCACTGTGGCGACCCATTTCCTGGCACATCTGAACCGGCTCACAATTAGATAGCCTATGGGGGTTTGCGAGCACAGAGCTTTGGAGCCTCTGCGCCACGGGGGGCAGGTTGAGGGAGGCTTAAAAGTGAGGCTGAGGATTTCGAATAAAGTTTTTCCTTCGACTGCAGTTACCGACTCCGTGTCTTAATTTTAGCGCTGCATGTAGCACACCGCTACAATTGGTGACCCCGACGGTCCAAACGATTTTGGACCAGAAATGACCAACGCCGCCTCTGTTCATGCGGTTTCGTTGAAACTGCCGGGTTTCTGGACACAGCGACCGAACCTATGGTTCCAGCAAGCCGAAGCCCAATTCCATGTTCGCCAGATCACCTCAGAAGACACCCGCTACTACTACATGGTGAGCTCCCTTGACCAGGACACAGCAGCCCAGGTCGCAGAGTTCGTACAGTCGCCCCCGGCAGACGGCAAGTACACGAAATTCAAAGCCCTGCTCCTCAGGACTTTCGGACTCTCACGGCGCGAGCGGGCTGCCCGTTTACTGCACCTGGATGGCTTGGGAGACAGACCTCCTTCGGCTTTAATGAATGAGATGTTGTCTCTGGCCGACGGACACACACCCTGCCTCATGTTTGAGCAGGCATTCCTGGAGCAGCTGCCCGAGGACATACGCCTGCTGCTGTCCGACGCGGATTTCAGTGCCCCCCGGAAGGTGGCAGCCCGGGCGGACTTGCTGTGGAATGCCAAAAAGGTCCATCGCACAGATCTCCCAGCCACGCTCCCAGCAGCAAACCAGTCCAGGCCCGGCCGCAGAGCCCGCCAACCCCCGGCCCAATGAACACTGTTGCTTCTACCACCAGCGGTAGGGCGCAGAAGCCCGCCGTTGTCGCCCATCCTGCAAGTTCCCGGAAAACGCCAGGGCCAGCCGCCGCTGATGGCTACGGCGGCTGGCCATCGGAATAGCCTCCTGTATGTGTGGGACAGAAGGTCGGGACGCCAGTTTTTGGTCGACACTGGTGCCGAGATCAGCGTTTTACCTCCGACGAGTTACGACACCCGCAGCAGGGCACCAGGGCCCCCCCTAAGGGCCGTGAACGGCAGCACTGTAAGGACCTATGGCACCCGTCACCAAAGTGAGTAATTTAGAAAACTGGAAGAACTTGAAGTTTTGATTTCCAGGGAGCTTCTTGATTTTCCTTTTAACCAACAAAAGTCACTATACGTCTATAGAACCAGCTTTCCACAACAAAAAAAAAGTTTTGAGTTGCTCTTGGGGCCAAATTATCCTCTTGTTGTCTTGAGTAGAAGTAGATCATAAGACATAGGAGCACAATTAGGCTATTCTGGCCTTCGAATCTTCTCTGTCATTCAATCATGACTGGTTTATTTTCCGTCTCAACCCCATTGTCCTGCCTTCTTATAACCTTTGATACCCTTATTAATCAAGAACCTATCACTCTCTGCTTTAAGTATACTCAATGACTTGACCTCCACAGCCCTCTGTGACAATGAATTACACATATTCCCCACCCTCTGGGGAACATCTCTGTTCTAAAGGAATGTTCTATTGTGAGGCTGTGCTCTCTGGGCCTAGACTCTTATCACAGCCACTCTATCTAGGCTTTTCAGACTTCCATAGGTGTCAATGTGATCTCCCTTCATTCTTCTAAATTCCAATGAGTACAGGTCCAGAGCCATCAAGCACTCTGCATATGTTAACCCTTTCATTCCCAGGATCATTCCTGCAAACCACCTCTGAACTCACTCCAAGTCAGCACATTTTTTCTGCTCACATTATTTCAAATATGGTACAACCAGTACCCTATACAGCTTCAGTATTACCTCCTTGCTTTTATATTCTAGCCATCTCAGAATAAATACTAGCATTGTAGTAGATTTGCAATTGGAAATTTTGTCCATTGTTGCTTGATATAAGACTTCAGCTGCTCAGCAGTCCGTGGTCTCTATTGTCTGATTCTCCTCTTCATGATGCGCCATAGATTTTCAATAGGAGATAGATCTGGACTGGCAGGAGGCCGGTCAAGCACATGCACTCTGTGTCTACAAAGCCACGCAGTTGTAGCCCGTGCAGAATGTGGTGTTGCATTGTCCTGCTGGAATAAGCATGGAGACGCCGCCTTGACGGCAACATATGTCTCTCTAAATTCCTAATGTACGCCTCAGAGGCAATGGTACCTTCACATACACGCAACTCACCCATGCACTGATGCACCCCCATACCATCATAGATGCTGGCTTTTGCACCTTTTGCTGATAACAATCAGGATGGTTGTTTTCATCTTTGGCACAGAGAACTCAACGCCCGTTTCTCCTGAAAACTAGATGAAATGTGGACTCATCTAACCACAGCACATGGTTCCACAGTCTTTCAGTCCATCTGAGATGAGCTCAGGCCCAGAGAACTCGCCAGCGTTTCTGCATAGAGTTGATGTATGGCTTCCTCCTTGCGTAATACAGTTTCAAATTGCATTTCTGGATGCAGCGACGGACTGTGTTAAGTGACAATGGTTTTCCGAAGTTCTCCGGAAAACAGCTGGCTATAATTGTCAGTAGCATGACAGTTTCTTAGGCAGTGCCGCCTGAGGCCTTGAAGATCATGCGCATTCAACAGTGGTTTCCGACCTTGCCCTTTACGCACTGAAATGTCTCTGAATTCTCTGGATCTTTTCACAATATTATGTACTGTAGATGTTGAAAGACCTAAATTCTCTGCAATCATGCGTTGGGAAGTGTTCCTTTTGAACTGACTAACAACTCTCTCTCAAATTTTGGCACAAAGGGGTGAGCCACGACCCATCCTTGATTGCAAAGACTGAACCTTTGATGGACGCTACTTTTATACCCAGTCATGATACCTCACCTGCTACCAATTAGCATGCTTAATGTGGAGTCTTCCAAACCGGTGTTACTTAAATATTCTGTGCACTTTTCAATTTTATTTTAACTCTGTCCCAACTTTTGTTGAGTGTGTTGCAGCCATCAAATTCTAAATTTGTCTATATTTACAAAATACAATTAAGTTGGTCAGTAAAACTATTGAAAATCTTTCCTTTGTACTTTTGTCAGTTAAATAAAGGTTCACGTGAATTAACATATCACAGATTTTTGTTTTTATTGCATTTTGGAAAATATCCCAACTTTTCTGGAAATGGGGTTTGTATATACAATATCCTGAAAATCAATTATTTTGAGAGGAAGAGGGAGCATCCTGACTGGTCTCTCTTCGTGCTAAGTAGACCTATCAGTTTTCTCTGTGAGCGGGCTTTACAGTCGACCTCAAAAATAATGACAGGGCTGCTCGCTGCACTGTTTGCAACAGCGACTTTTCTATTGGCCATGGTGGGTTAAAATATAAAAGACATGTTGAGGGGAGTTTAACAGGTGTCATTCCCTTATTAGCATAGCTAACATTATTTAAACTACCTGGCTAGCACCTGAGGAGCTACTCTATTGACGTCCTACTTGATGAGGCCAAACTTCCTGTAGACTTGCGTAAAGTTGTAACAGAATAAACAAAACAACTCCATAATATAATACAAGTACATATTTTACTGTCACATTTTCTGCATATACCCAACTTGGTTTACAGATTAGACAAAATCACTAAACAAAGTATAACATACAACCTTGGAGGTCGACCTGTGGAGGCAGGAGTGCTACCTCCCTAAAATGAGTTTTTGCAGGGTGGGATGTCTGAAAGTATAGCAAAGATATGGTTGAGCTGAAGAAAGTGCAGAGGAGATTTGCAAGGATATTACCCAGATTGGAGGATTTTAGTTATAGAGAGAGATCATAATGTCTGGGTTTGTTTTCCCTGGAGTGAAGCACTCTGAGGCGAAAGCTGGTAGAGATATATAAAATTTATAAGCATCATACATAGGGAAAGATTTTCAATATAATTTTTTTCATGGCAGGGATATCAAAAACCTAAGTTCAAAATGCGAAGAAGGTGTTTCAGAGTATTTGAGGGAAAATATTCTTTTTTTTTTAAATAATGTGACTGACATCTACAAACCACAGCCAGAGAAAATGGAGGAATCAGATACAATCACAATATTTAAAAGACAAACAGGCATAAAAATAGGCAAGGCACAGAAGGATACCAACCTAATGTAGCCAAAAGAAATTAATGTAGATGGGCTAAAAGGTTGGTTTGAAGATGGTGGGCTACAGGCCCTTTTTATACTGTACAAATGTAGGTTGTTATGTGACCACATGTTTCGTTTACTGTGGGCGTCACTTTAAATGACTGGACGAGGCAGGAGTTATGACATCATATAACAGAATGCAGACAGACCGCTGAGAAATTTTGGGGGGTGGGGGGGGGGGGAGAGGAGGGTTAAGACTTTGGACTGTGAGCAGGAGCTCGCTACAGTAATGGGTGAAGTTTGACTTTCCCATGCTCAAAGAATTGGATGAGTGAGCGGGACACAGTGCGTATTGGATATGTGACTATCACTTCTTATGATCCATACGTGGATTTTTGGAGTATTCTGTGGCGACCACTTTTGTTAACCCTTACATGGATTTGGGTGTGTTATGTGGTGACCAGTTGTGCTAAGGATATTCTGTGACTGTCACACAACTCCACAGCTGAGATCATCTGTGACTGTTACTTCATTTTCCCAGCATGGAACCTGTGGACTTCTTCGTGATCACCTTCTCATTACATTTTAATGTGGATTTACAAATTTCTCCTCTCACATATTCTGTGTATCACTGGCCATCTTAAGACTTTAAGAACTGCCCCTAAGTCTAACAATTTGGGAGCTACAACACAGGACACTGTTAACTTCTGTTTAGAAGAGTAGTTTATTTAATTTTCTATATTTTGAGTAGATACTAATAAATAGTGGTTTAACATTAAACCCTGACTCAGTTTGTGGTCTATTGCTGCCAGCACCTAACAAAGTAGGGGCTCATCCGGGATCTGAACTCAGGACTTCGGGTTTTGTTTACTGTGGGCATCACTTTAAATGTCTGGGCAAGGCATGAGTATGACATCAGTATAACAAAATGCAGACAGATTGCTGGGACATTCTAAATTTTGAGTAGATACTAATATAGTGGTTTAACCCTGACTCAGTTAGTGGTCTATTGCTGCTGGCACATAACAAGGTAAATAAACAGCCATGATCTTGATGAACAGGAGATCAAATTCAAACCTGAAAATTTCCAGTAGATGAACCAAGGTCTTTGCTGGTACAAGTTGAACGCCCGGTATCCGAAATTACTGGGGCCAGAAGTGTTACAGATTTCAGATTTATGGATTTTGGAATATTTCCATCTATATGAGGTAGCTTGGGGATGGGACCAAAGTCTGTTCGCAAAATCCATTTACATTACTTATACCCTGAAGGACTTCAGACTATAGGTAGTGTTCTGAGACCTGTGTACCATCTGGGAACCTAGTACCTTGTGGAATTTTCCATTCATGGCATCATGTCAGCACTGAATTCAGGTTTGAGGTTTTTGGATTTTGCATGGTAGGTACTCAACCTGTATTACCAACTATGTGCTTAAATTTACATTCAGATGGATTGTGCTTTATACTCAACTATCTTACCATGGCTTAAACAGTTGATGATTGAAGATTTTTAAATGAAATAACCGCAAATTTACATTACTTACAAGTAATTATGAATGAGAACTCAGAGCACAAAGCTGAAGTTTCTTTACTTACATGGTTACAGTCGGAGGAAATTTCATCATCTGCCTGTAAAGAATAAAAGCAAATATTAGCAATGAAGAGCAAGTCTGAGTCAACTGCAAATATTTAATCTGCACATTTCACTCTCATTTTGGTCTATGCTGGATGTTGAGGGTAACTTTTACAGATTCTTAGAAAAGTTGCCTTTCTCAATTATAAAGACATAAATAATCAAGAAAGACTGTAGACAGAAGTTAGATACATGCAGAATTTCCCTAACAAGTGATATAGTATAAAAGAAGATTTTCCATTAGCTTAAAAGTGTATTACAACCTTTAAAACTCCATGGAAATAAGTGAAGTATTGAATGGTTTTCTTCTCCCCTCAAATGATAGTCAATTCAGAATTCAGTATCAGAATCAAGTTTAATATCACTGGCATATGTCCTAACATTTGTTGTTTTATGGCAGCAGTACAATACATAGTAATATAAAAACTATAAATTACAATGAGAAATAGATATAAAAATTAGCTTGTACAAAAGAGAACAAGAACAAACATGAGGTACTGTTTATGGGTTAATTATCCGTTCAGAAATTTGATAGTGGAGAAGAAGAAACATTGACTGTCTTCAAGCTCTTGTACTTCCCTCTTGATGGTAGAAATGATAAGAGGGCATGTCCTGGGTGATGGGGGTCCTTAATAATGAACGTTGTCTTTTTAAAGCATCGCCTTTTGAAGGTGTCTGGATGCCTATGACAGAGTTGGCTGAGTTTAAAGATCGAAGTACATTTATTACAAAAGTATACTATATATAACCTTAAGATTCATCCCCTTACAGGCAGCCACTAAACCAAGAAACCTGAGAACACCCATTAAAAAAACTGTCAAAATACCCAATGTGCAGGGAGAAACAAATCATGCACACAATAAAAGTAAGCAAGTAACATATGATACTGAAGTTCACAGCCATGAAGCCAGTCATCACTGTAGACAATCCAGGAATCCATTAGCTGCAGGCCACAGCCTCATTTCAGCGCAGAGACACGTAACCTTTGTGAGCAGTGATCTGAACACCAGGCCATCCCTCTCCTCTGACCCTGATACCATGGCCTTTTCAATCTGGCCCAGCACTTAAATCAGCCAAACCGTGGGGTCGTTCCTCACTCTTGGACCCAACCCCTATTGCTTCAATGTGTTTTCAGTCCCTGACCCTGCCGCCTCAATCTGACCTTTATTCAACCTTTCCAATTTTGCCCTGAGCTTAAATCGGTCAAACATTAGTTTGCTCCTCACTCTCAGGCCCAGGTACTGCTGCCTCGAATCTTGCCTTACCTCAGTTCTGCTGCCTCTAATCACCACCGTCCACTCCAACAGCCAACCATTGGCTCATTCCTTGCTCTTGGGCTTAGACACCGCCACCTCGATTCAGCCAGTACACACAACGCTCCAACTGCCCTGCACCTTCAAGACTTCAGTTCACATCACAAAAATATCAAGTCCTACAGGCAGTTCAAAGGCTCAACTCCAACCCCACTGACTGCAGAATTCAATTGCTGAAAATTAAGTTACTCAAATATGGTGAAATAGACATTTAATGGAAAAATATTAATATAAACCTGTAATCATTTAAAATCAGGTTTTTTTTACTTAATCCAAGGTATTCTTTCAAACTACATTCTAAAGGCTAATTAATAACACTAGCTCATGATAGATTTAACTCAATGATTTGGAAATTAGTGTGTGACTAGCGTTAATCACCTAGAAATGCCCATAAAGAGCTGATGAAATAAATACATCACAGCTATTGATAAACTCCATCCATATGGAACCAATTATACTGGAAATTTCAATTATTATGTGAAAAGATAATCTTGAAGTTGAAGTCCTTCTCAAAGCTGGCTGAACACTACTGTATTAAATACACAGTATATAAAAGATTCAAATATTTACTTTTGTTGAGTTCTTTTCAGCTTTACTTTTTATTTACATAAAAACATGATACCCAGTGCTAACTTCACACAGATCTTTATAAATAAGCATTAAAATAATTCTTTGTTCCCTTTAACAGCCGCTGGACACAATGTTGGGAGTACTCAGTACTGTGGACTTTCTCCAAAGAACCTCTGCAGAAATTGCACCAGGCCTCAGTAACTCTCTCAGCACAGAGAAATTTGCCA
Source organism: Hypanus sabinus (assembly GCF_030144855.1). NCBI lineage: Eukaryota > Metazoa > Chordata > Chondrichthyes > Myliobatiformes > Dasyatidae > Hypanus > Hypanus sabinus. The sequence continues at coordinate 15,897,671 of NC_082722.1, read as the reverse complement.
CACTGCAGCATTCAGTAACAGGACACTCCCCATTCTAGATGACTAGCAAGTTTCTGGCAGATCAATGTGTTCTTCAAGTTGATATTGAAACACCAGTTGATGCTTGTGTTATACACACCATTAGGAACAGTTGATAAGAGTACTGCTGCAGACTGACCATTGACAAAGTTCACTGCACCCCTCTGCAACATTATTGGCAAAAGCTGATGGAGATCGATAAAGGTCATATCCTCAGCATGGCTGCCTAATGAGCAGTGGCTAGTACTACTGTTCTGGCCTCTGGCAGAGCAGTTCGTTTTGCATGAACATCACTTCCTATATGTAAGCTGTTTTTATATCATTTCCTGCGTGGATTAATTTGAACTTCAACTTGAAACAGTAAAAAGACATCCATCTGCATCCACTCTTTACTTGTCTTCAAACAGCAATATATTTTCACAAGATCTCCTCAAAAACCCTGAAGGAAACCACCTTCTTGGGTGATTTTTTGAGAAGGTTGTTTACCTCAGTGCATAGCTTGCTAGACCCACACTGAGGGCAGTAGAGCGAAAAGATAACTTGTCTGTGAAGACAATGCCAACGGACTGGATATGCATCTGAACATCATTCATGACAATGTCAGCTTTCAACCCAAGCAACGTTGATCCTTGAGACCTGGAAGTCAGGTCATAATGTGGTGCAATCTTATTGTTTTGGCGCTTGAATGAATCCAGAATTAACATAGCTGCAGCACAAGCACACATTAGAACTGAAACAGCAAGAATGAGAGCAGCTTATGCTAAGCATGAAGTTCAGATGCAAATGGAGTAAGCTTGCATAGACATGGAGAGACTGTGTGTAGAGGCTACATTAAGTGCACACAGCAATGAGCATGAAGTTGAGGCTGCCTCAGCAGAGGCAAAGGTGTATGAAGCAGCAGATGACTTAGACAGTGGTGAGTCTACAACAGGGGTGGGCAAACTTTTTGACTTGAGGGCCACAAAGGGTTCTAAAATTTGACAGGGGGGCCGGACCAGGAGCAGATGGACGGAGTGTTTTGGTAATACACCTCATAAGAGAAAATAAAATATCATGGGATATGTAGAAAACATGTGCTTTAATTTCAATTGAAAATGAACAAATGCATTACAACAAAATATCTGTCTTTGAAGTCCCATGGTATTTAGCTATTTATTGAAATGACTTTTAAAACACTGAAAATTAAATGAATAAAATACAGCTTTTTTAATAGTAACAGTTATTATTTTAAAGCACTGAAAATTCTGTTATCCTTCAAGATATTATCATCATCACTCTCCTCCTGTCTTTATTTCAAAAACGGTAGGAGATGCAGGTCTACTTGTCCTGCTCCTTCTTATTCAATTGTCCCCCGTGCCAAAACTCAAGAACGACCAGCCAGTATGCGGAGCGCGTTATTTGATCTGGAGCGCATTTTTTATTTTGAGAACGTACGTGCACCTGCGCACTACTCATGTCCATCACTTAACAGAAATGACATGTAACATGGAAGGCTTATTGAAAAAAATATTTTCAAATGCATTTTTTACATAACACAACAAAGAAACTTATTTTTAATTTCAGTGGGAACAGTGTTGTTGGTCTCCCTTTTTAGCCAGCGCATCAAAGTCTGTATTTAGTTTTGTTGTTGCGATTCTCAGGATGGATCTGAGGTGTTGGTCAGTTAACTTGGATCTGTGGCTGGCTTTGTTGATGTTCATGACGCTGAACGCCTGTTCACACAAGTAGGTCGAGCTGAACAAAGAGTAAAGCGCAAATGTGGAGTAATACGCTGCACCTCAACAAAGGTCAATGTGTAGCGGTGTGCTACATGCAGCGCTAAAATTACGACACGGAGTCGGTAACTGCAGTCGAAGAAAAAAAACTTTATTTGAAATCCCCAGCCTCACTTTTAAGTCTCCCTCAACCTGCCCCCCTGCGCAGAGGCTCCAAAGCTCTGTGCTCGCAAATCCCCGCAGGCTATCTCCCGTAGCCGGAATGCTGGCTAATTGTGAGCCGGTCCGGATGTGCCAGGAAATGGGTCACCACAAATGTATATAGAGTGCGTCATCTATTGGGAAAACGCCAGAATTGCAGGGGAAAAATGTTAACAAGGTTTATTTAAATAATTTCATCAAGTTCTGCGGGCCGGATTAAAAAGCTTAACGGGCCACATATGGCCCGCGGGCCGTAGTTTGCCCATGCCTGGTCTACAACCAGATTCAGTCATGCTTTGCTGTCACAATAGCCAATGCAGCTTACCAGAGAATATGTCCATTTTGGTTATGAAAAAGACAGTGTTCCAGCTCTACAAGGAGAAGCAGTCCACACCACACAACCAACATGCCTTACACAGAGTCCAGGTATTGACAGTCAAGGTCTTCAGCAAAGACCCACAACAGCCCCTTCTGCAATTTCATCACAGCAAAGACTTCAGTCAAGTGTTGTTACTGACACCAGCCCCATCTGCATGACATGGGTAGACTGAGCTCCCATCCACCCCAGGACAAACATTTGACAAACCAGTGTCCACAATGCCGTCATTCAGGAGCCAAAGGTGCATTAGATTTGGTTTAGCATCTAGTTTGTCAAGACCTAGCCACAACCACCAGTCTGTCAATTATGTCCTGGAATTCAAGCTTTCACAATGCCATTAAAGGACTAAGTTACCATAATAATAGAATAGAATTTGCTTCATCACAGCCACATGCAAATTTACATACTGTAGCTACACGTAGTGCTGAAATAACGACACGCAGTTGGTGAGTTGCAGTTGCAAAAGAGATTTATTCAAACTTCGCGGCCTCGCTTTAAAGTCTTCCTGTTCTCGCCCTCCTCGGGCGGGAATGCTGTAGGAGGCACATATTCACAGTCCCATCCTGCGCGCAGGCTTTTCCCCTTGCTGGTGAAGAAGGCCTGATGCCCTTTTACGGGCCGGCCTCAACGCCGACGTATGCCGCTTTGTGAGCCGGTTCGAGTGCGCTGGGAAGTGAGTTGCCACATAACCCACCCACCCCAGAACCGGCGATACACCACCCCCCCCCCCCCCCCCAATGTCCTCAGTCTGGGTCGATCTCTGTTTGGGAAGTCTGCCTCTGCGCCGTGGTGCCTGAATCTTGACCGGCTGCACCAAGTCCACATGGGCCAGTTTGAGTCAGTTCACTGTGAAAACCTCCTCTTTCCCCCCAATGTCCAGCAAGAATGTGGACCCGTTGTTTCTGATCACCGTAAACGACCCCTCATAGGGCCGTTGTAGCGGTGACCGGTGTCCACCCTGTCGTACAAAAACAAACTTACAGTTCTGCAGGTCTTTGGGTACGCAGGTGGGGTTTTGCCCATGCTGTGAAGTGGGTATGGGGGCCAGGTTACCGAGCCTCTCGCACAGTCTGTCCCGGACTGCTGCAGGTTCTTCCTCTTGCCCCCTTGGGGCTGGTATGAACTCTCCTGGGACGACCAGGGGTGCGCCGTACACCAACTTGGCCAACGAGGTGTGCAGATCCTCTTTGGGCGCCATGCAGATTCCGAGCAGGACCCAGGGAAGCTCGTCCACCCAGTTAGGCCCTTTGAGGTGGGCCATGAGAGCCGACTTCAGGTAACGGTGGAAACGCTCCACTAGTCCATTCGACTGTAAGCAGTTGTGTGATGCAGCTGTGTCCCCAAAAGGCTGGCCATAGCTGACCACAGGCTGGAGATGAACTGGGCGCCTCTGTCAGAGGTAATGTGGGCTGGTACCCTGAAGTGTGCTACCGAGGTTACAATCAGCGCTCGAGCGCAGGAATTGGCGGTGGTGTCGGTGAGTGAGACCGCCTCTGGCCATCTTGTGAACCGGTCTACAATAGTCAGGAGTTGCCACGCTCCTCGCAACACTGGCAGGGGGCCTACAATATCCACGTGAATGTGGTCAAAATGCCAGCGGGTGGGGTGGAACTGCTGCGGCAGGGCTTTGGTGTGCCGCTGCACCTTGGCTGTTTGGCAGTGCATGCACGTTTTGGCCCATTCACTGACCTGCTTGCGGAGTCCATGCCAAACGAACCTGTTGACTACCATCCGGACGGTTGTCCTGATGGAGGGGTGCACTAAGTTGTGAATGGCGTTGAAAACTCGCCACCGCCAGGCTGCCGGGACAATGGGGCAGGGTTGGCCGGTGGTTACGTCACAGAGTAGGGTCCCTTCACCTGGGCCTACGGGGAGGTCCTAGAGCTGCAAACCGGAGACTGCAGTTCTGTAACTAGGGATCACCTCGTCTGCCTGCTGCGCCTCCACCAGTGCTTCATAGTCTACCCCCGGGACAGGGTTTGGATGTTAGGTCTGGAGAGAGCGTCCGCTACGACATTGTCCTTTCCCGAGACATGCTGGACATCTGTTGTGTATTCAGAGATGTAGGACATGTCAGAGATGTTGCTGCTGGTGGGACGACCAAGGATCGGATGCTTTCGTGAACGCAAAGGTAAGCGGTTTGTGGTCCATGAACGTGGTGAAGGGCCTACCTTCTAAGAAGTACCTGAAATGCCAGATTGCCAGGTATAGTGCCAACAGTTCCCGGTTGAAAGCACTGTATTTGAGCTCAGGTGGTCGTAGGTGTTTGCTGAAGAACGCCAGGGGTTGCCAATGTCCCTCGATGAGTTGTTCCAGCACTCCACCGACTGCCTTGTTGGATGCGTCCTTTGTGAGGGCGGTAGGGACGTCCATTCTGGGGTGCACTAGCATCACAGCATTTGCCAAGGTTTCTTTGGTTTTAACGAAAGCGGTTATGGACTCCTCGTCCCACGTAATGTCCTTGCCCTTACCTGACATCAGGGCGAACAGGTGGCACATGATTTGGGCTGCTGAGGGGAGGAAGCAGTGGTAGAAATTCACCATACCCATGAATTCCTGCAGGCCTTTGATTGTGTTGGGTCAGGGGAAATAGCAGACCGTGTCTACCTTGGCAGGCAGAGGGGTTGCCCCGTCTTTAGTAATGCTGTGGCCCAGAAGTCGATGGTGTCGAACCCAAACTGGCATTTGGCCGTGTTGATTGTTAGGCCGTATTCACACAGTCGGGCGTAGAGTTGACGGAGGTGGGACAGATACTTCTGACGACTACTGCTGGCTATGACGATGTCGTCCAAATAGATGAAAGCGAAGTCGAGGTCATGTCCCACTGCGTCCACTAACCACTGGAACATCTGTGTAGCACTCTTTAGGCCGAACAGGGTGATGAGTGCCGCTTTGGGTACGTCGTCCAAATGCATCGGGATTTGATGGTATCCCTGGACAAGGTCTACCTTGGAGAAGATCCCTGCGCCGTGCAGGTTTGCTGCAAAGTCCTGAATGTGCAGCACAGAGTAGCGGTCCGGTGTTGTAGCCTCGTTCAGTCTGCGGTAGTCACCACATGGTCTCCAGCCCCCTGTTGCTTTGGGCACCATGTGCAGGGGGACGCCCATGGGCTGTCAGACCGCCATATGATCCCCAATTCCTCCATCCTCTTGAACTCCTCCTTCGTCAAATGGAGCTTGTCCGGGGGAAGCCTTCGAGCACGGGCGTGGAGGGGTGGTCCTTGTGTCGGGATGTGGTGCTGTACTCCATGTCTGGGCATGGCTGCCATGAACTGTAGTGCCAGAACCGATGGGAAATCCACCAGGACTCTGGTGTAGTCATTGTCAGACAGCGTGATGGAGTATAGGTGTGGGGCTGACAACTGGGCTTCACCCAGGGAGAACGTTTGAAAGGTCTCGGCGTGGACCAGTCTCTTCCTTGGCAGGTCGACCAGTAGGCTGTGGGCTCGCAAAAAATCCGCTCCCAAGAGCGGTTGGGCTACGGCGGCCAGTGTGAACTCCCACGTGAACCGGCTGGAGCCAAACTGTAGCCGCACCGTACAGGTGCCATAGGTCCTTATTGTGCTGCCGTTCATGCCCCTCAGGGTGGGACCCGGTTCTCTGTTGTGGGTATCGTAATTCGTCGGAGGTAGACGCTGATCTCTGCTCCAATGTCGACCAAAAGACGGCGTCCCGACTGCTTGTCCCAGACATACTGGAGGCTATCCCGATAGCCAGCTGCCGTAGCCATCAGCGGCGGCTGGCCCTGGCGTTTCCCAGGAACTTGCAGGGAGGGCTTCTGCGCCCTACCGCTGGTGGTAGAAGCACCATTGTTCGTTGGTCTCCTCACCCCTGCCTCTGGGGTTAGTGGGCTCTGCTGCCAGGTCTGGCCTGGTCTGCCGCTGGGAGCGTGGCCTGGTGATCGGTGCGACGGGCACCCCACTCTCCTTCTTGGCTTTCCACAGCAAGTCCGCCTGGGCCACCACCCTCCTGGGGTCGCTGAAATCCACGTCAGACAGCAGCAGGCGTATGTCCTCGGGCAGCTGCTCCAGGAATGCCTGCTCAAACATGAGGCAGGGCTTGTGTCCGATAGCCAGGGCCAGCATCTCGTCTCACCACATAGTAGTAACTTGTGGCATCCCAGGTTATCTGCCGAATGTGAAATTGGCCTTCTGCTTGCTGGAACCATAGGTGAGGTCGCAGCGTCCAGAAGCTTGGCAGTTTTAACGAAACTGCATGAACAGATGCGGCGTCGTTCATCTCCGGTCCAAATATCGGTTGGGCCGTCGGGGTCACTAATCGTAGTGATGTGCTACACGCAGTGCTGAAATAACGACACGCAGTCAGTGAGTTGCAGCTGCAAAAGAGATTTATTCAAACTTCGCGGCCTCACTTTAAAGCCTTCCTGTTCCTGCCCTCCCCGGGCGGGAATGCTGTATTCACAGTCCCGTCCCGCGCGCAGGCTTTTCCCCTTCCTGGTGAAGAAGGCCTGGCACCCTTTTTGGGGCCGGCCTCAATGCCGGCACGCGCCACTTTGTGAGCCAGTTCAAGTGCGCTGGGAAGTGGGTCGCCACAATACTGAATTTTTCAGAAGCTGAGTCTATCTGACAAGAGCATTTGTTGCCCATTCCTAATCACCCTTGAGAAAGTGGCAGTTCTGAAGGTAACACTGCACTGCTATTAGGAAGACAGTTCCAAGATTTGGTCCCATTAACAATGAAGGAATGGCAATGATTCCAAGTCACAAGGGGGATGTCCAGCTGGTGGCATTCCCATGAATTCAAACCTTTCTTGGTGATAAAGGCGTCACACTTGGGAACTGCTGTCACAGTTTAGGACACTAACTGGCACACTACAGGCAACTGTGCACTGATAGTGAAGGGAATTAATGTTTCAAGTGATAGTTGTGGTGCCAAGTATGTTGCTTTGTCCTGGCTGATTTCAGCCCCTGTTGATAGAGGTGCAAAAGGGTATCCAATTTATTCCTTGTAAATGGTGGGCAGGCTTTCATGCATCAGATTAGACACTTGCTGCATGATTGCCAGCTCTAATTTGCTCACTGTATTTGTGGCTGGTCTATTTGAGTGTCCCATCAATGATTAGGGGCAGTGTGATGGTAATGCTCCTGAAAGGCACTTAACCACTAGTTTATTAAACTTTTGTTGAAGATGGTCACTGCCTAACCCTTTTATAGCATAAATGTCAAATCTGGCCAGTTACTTCTATATTTGGTCAATGAATATTCAAATTAAATAACTTTCTAGTATCAATATTCCAGGGTCCCAGTATCTCAATTTTTTTAAATCTTCCTTCTGAATGCTTAATGATGAGCTGCACCACTGCCTGAAACCAGGTGCCTTCTCAGACACCAATCCACTCCAGGCATTCAAGGAAATTCTTCTCAACCAACATTGTACAAGATCTCCTTGCTTTCTGAGAGAACTGCAGGCAAATTAGTTACGATTCCATACAGACAATAGGTGAAGAAGACCATTTGGCCCCTCGAGTCTGCACCGCCATTCTGAGATCATGGCTGATCATTCACTATCAATACCCAGTCCCTGCCTTGTCCCCATATCCCTTGATTCCCCTATCCATCAGATATCTATCTAGCTCCTTCTTGAAAGCATCCAGAGAATTGGCCTCCACCGTCTTCCGAGGCAGTGCATTCCACACCTCCACAACTCTCTGGGAGAAGTTCTTCCTCAACTCTGTTTTAAATAACTGACCTCTTATTCTCAATCCATGCCCTTTGGTACTGGACTCTCCCAACATCTGGAACATATTTCCTGCCTCAATCCTATCAAATCCTTTAATTATCTTAAACGTTTCAATCAGATCCCCTCTTAATCTCCTTAATTCCAGTGTGTACAAGCCCAATCTCTCCAATCTCTCTGCGTAAGACAACCCTGCCATCCCAGGAATCAACCTAGTGAATCTATGCTGCACTTCCTCAATTGCCAGAATGTCCTTCCTTAAACCTGGAGACCAAAACTGTACACAATATTCCAGGAGTGGTCTCACCAGGGCCCTGTACAAATGCAACAGGACATCCTTGCTCTTGTTTCTACTCTATACAGCTAGTTAGGTACTTCTTTCTATGTCTCATACTATAAATATGTTCATGTCATTCCTTTATACATCTGAACTGTAACATCAAAATCCACGATCTTTTTAAAAAACAAAAAAAATTGACCAGAATTCCATGTCACCTTCTTTTAAAGTGCCCCAATGAGCCACAGAATTATTCTTTCAGAAAGTAAATGTGTAAGTGTACCTGACTTAAGAGTTGAATAACCATGACACAAGTTTGCTGATACCAGCACATGCTCACTCCACATTGCATTCATTTCAGTGACAGCTCTTCTGCTGCTCTTACAAGTGGTTTGACAGCATCAAACAAAATAATAGAGATACCAAGCCTCTAGGAGGTCATTATGGGTACAGGCACATGGCAAATTTCACACCCGCCATCAATAATCACACTATGGCTGTTTAAATGACCATTCAGATACAAAAGGACTCGCAGTCATCTTTTAGTGAGATCCAAAAAAATTCAAGATTTCTGACTGCAGAAAGAAAGATTGCTATCTTGGTCTGCGGAAAAAGGTCAAAATGTTTTCTTATTGCTTTTCCAACATCATATTTAACAGAGTCAAAACAGTGTTGGCTCATGGCCAAGTGGTTAAGGCATTCGTCTAGTGATCCGAAGGTCGCTAGTTCGAGCCTTGGCTGAGGCTGTGTGTGTCCCCTTGAACAAGGCACTTAATCAGATTGCTCTGCGATGACACTGGTGGGTATGGGTCATGCCTTTCCTAATGTCGTTCCCTTGGACAACATCGGTGGCGTGGAGAGGGGAGACTAGCAGCTTGGGCAACTGCCGGTCTTCCATAAAAAAAACCTTGCCCAGGCTTGTGCCCTGGAAACTTTCCAAGGTGCAAATCCATGGTCTATCGAGACTAACGGAGGCCTACACATTTAATGGAGTCGTCGAACTTCTTCCTAAGCAATGAAATAGACAGCAAGTTACTGAATGTGGGGATCAGAGATTCCTTTTGAGTGACTTTCAGCCTGATGTTGAGAAGTTGCTAACACTGCATCTTATTGTAAGGTGAAAAAGCAATGAAATAGTGAATACTAATGAATGCTTTAAAATTGCTGAAAATTTTTTTACTGTAATTAATGATTTTATTTGTAGCCTTAAATAGATTTGAAATTTTTTACAACTATTTGTCACTGCTTTGAATTTGCACTTCTATGGAGAATTGTGGTAAACTATTGCCACAAACAAAGAAGTGCCAGGCTGATTTGGAAAAGTTAGGTATGGGCCGGAACATAGCTGCGAGGTCCTGGTTCAAGGGACGACATGATGTTTGGATGATTTAAACACCAGGTTGGATGGATTGAAAAGGCAGGGCATTGGGACCAGAGGGGAAGGTTGGGCTGTTTTAGCTCACTGCTCTGCAACGTTTATACACACTACGCTGCACTGAGCAGAAACCTGCTTGGGGCTTTTGGATTTGGGTTTCAATCTACAGTAACTCACTCAAAAAAATCATTCTGAGAAGATGCTGTAGAATACAGTATCAGAAATTAGATTAATTCCTTCTTTTCTAAATATCCAACTTCTAGTAAAGGTCTGGATAGTTATAATGAGCAGAAATCTATTCTTAATAGCTCTGGAAGTTTGACTACACGTTCAACGGCTATTTTTCAATGCGACAAAGAAACCAGACGTTAACATCCCAATAAGCAATAGCCATTAATCTCCAATTAACATTATTGACACTAATCCGGATATCAGCAGTTAAAGTGAAAGATCTGAATAACCACACAATATTGATAGCTAAAGAATGCAAGTGCAATCTTATGACAAAAACATCTGGTTCTACAGATAATGATCTGTGACATTAACAGTTTGAAACCACTACATTCTGAACAGTTGCCGATAGAAAATGCTTTTTTTAAAAATCCTACTGTAAGATCCTATCAGTGTCAATCCTTACAAAAGAAACAAGAACTAAGATGTCAAAGCAATGGAACCCAAACCAAACTATTGAAGTTTTACATCCAGTATCTATTTTTTGCAGATCCTTGCTAAGGAAACTGTCCTGAGTAGGAAATAGAAAACTGGCTGAGTTTTCTGCTCCTGGTGAAAATACAACTACAGAGACAAAGGCATGATTGACTTACCTACAACTTTGCTCATTACACTGTGATTAAATGTTTCAATTTCCATAGCATAGCTCAAGTAACTGGAGTCTCAAAAATAGTTTTGAAACTAAAGCCTGATTTATAATTTTGCGTCAAATCTATGCCGTAGGTACCGTGTACCCTACGCTGTATGGTGACGTGCACCTCCCCGAAAAAGTAAGCGCAGCAACTGCGATTGGTCCGCTTGATAGCATCACATTTCCTCCGACGCATATCTGGTAGCTTCCTCTCCACCATGTCTGGTACATTGATGCAAAATAAATGGTTGAAGATGATGAACCAAACCATCAAGTCAACCTGCCGACATCCAAAAACATTTGAAATGCATTTCCTCATCCAAGTCTCTCACGAAGAAACTCAACACAGTGGCATAGAAACCCCACCGCCAACTAGTATTTTGGCGGTGAATTGCAGAGCAATGCAGACACACCAACATACGCAGAAGTATAAATTAGCCATAATTCCTGTGCAGTGACATTGAGACCATTCATGTGGTGTCTAAATGCTGCCATTGATTGGGCAGTGACCCCACCCTAATCAGCATGCTGAATCTCTTAACAACATGGAGTTGCAAATGACTAATGACTACAGACACCGTAACCAAGAGCAACATACATTGCGATTTTTGGGTTGAGACCCTTCACAATCCAGACCTCAATCCAAAACGACAGCTGTCCATTTGCCTCTAGAGATGCTGCCTAACCCACTGAATTCCTCCTGCATTTTGTGTGTTGCTGAATCTACCAAGTTCAGACTTCAGTTGCTTGATATGAAATTCCCAGTTTCTTTCATGTTTTCATTTATCATAGATCTGAGATGTAGAATTAAAAACAGAAAGATAACAATTATTTGCTTTCTACAATAAGAATTCAATTGTCTCTTTTCTGCTTCAGCTGATCTTACCCACAGAAAAAGCTAAATTACAGAGAAGCAACAGCCAAAGGTTTGATAATAATAACCATTTCTCAAGTAATCCAAATTGCACGGTGTTAAAATATGACCAAGGAATACTTCATAGGCTATCATCTTGACTGAAACCCAGATAGTGGATGATCTATTTGCATTTTGAACCCAGTACTCAGCTTTAAATCAGACAGGGCTGGTATACAAATACAACCCTATTAATTTGAAAGAGGTCACCTGGAGAGGAGAAAGGTAAATGCCCATCCATAAAGATTAATACTAATAAATGATTTATATTCTACATTATCTTAATCTTTTTAAATATTCCCTAGTGATTAAATAGCTTTTGATTTTGGAGCTTGTTGATTAGAACAGAGAGCATGATTGCATTGAACCCTGAGGTATAGTCAATAAATAGCAGCCTGGCAGAAGTACTACTATTGTACAGGTGTTCCAAATCCAAGTAGTCATCACAGATGTGAATGCATCTGGGCAGTCACTGAGGCAGCTCACCATGCTCTTTTTGGGCACTTGTATGACTGTCGCCCATTTGAAGCAGGTGGAAATCTTTAAGCTATCATGGGATGTCCACTGTCCAATTAGCCAATTATTTAATTATTAATCAGCAATCAATTATTTAGCATATATCCCAGGAGCCTATTGCATAGCCTTGAGTGCAAATGTTTTCAGATACATTTGAGATCACAGCCTCATGAAAATAGAAAACAGCCATTTATATCTAATTAATTTTCAAACCTAACTTATTTTTGCGGGCAGCTAATGAGAATAGAAAATGAACAATACAATTCGCATTTTACCATTCAGCATCAGCATTTTAGACAGGAGTTTAGATTTAAAAATACCATCATCAGCATTGCACAACAAAATCTGAGCTGCTTTTACTACTCAAACACACTTCCTACGCAAGACCGCCACAGAAATGAACCAGTCTTTAATGCATTGTTGAGCAGTAGACAGCTCATCCATACACTAATATCATACCATCTGTATCCTGCTGTAACTTTAACTACTAACTAAACACACATGACAATAGACAAGAGGTGCAAGAGTAGACCATTCAGCCCTTTGAGCCAGCACTGCCATTCAATGTGTTCATGGCTGATCATCCACAATCAGTACCCCATTCCTGCCTTCTCCCCATATCCCTTGACTCCACTATCTTTAAGACCTCTATATAACTCTTTCTTGAAAGCATCCAGAGAATTGGCCTCCACTGCCTTCTGAGGCAGAGCATTCCATAGATCCACAACTCTCTGGGTGAAAAAGTTTTTTCCTGAACTCCTTTCTAAATGGCCTATCCTTTATTCTTAAACTATGGCCTCTGGTTCTGGACTCCCCCAACATCGGGAACATGTTTCCTGCCTCTAGCGTGTCCAATCTCTTAATAACCTTATATGTTTCAATCAGATCCCCTCTCATCCTTCTAAATTCCAGTGTATACAAGCCCAGTCAACATATGACAGTCCCGCCATCCCGGGCATTAACCTCGTGAACCTACACTGCCCTCCCTCAATAGCAAGAATGTCCTTCCTCAAATTTGAAGACCAAAACTGAACACAATACTCCCGGTATGGTCTCACCAGGGCCCTGTACAACTGCGGAAGGACCTCTTTGCTCCTATACTGAACTGCCCTTGTGCTGAAGGCCAACATGCCATTAGCTTTCTTCACTGCCTGCTGTACCTGCATGCTTACTTTCAGTGACTGATGAACAAGGACACCTAGATCTCGTTGTACTTCCCCTTTTCCTAACTTGACACCATTCAGATAGTAACCTGCCTTCCTGTTCTTGCCACCAAAGTGGATAACCTCACATTTATCCACAATAAACTGTATCTACCATTTGCTGATGATACTAAGCTGGGTGGCAGAGTGACATGTGATGAGGATGTTAGGAGAATTCAGGGTGACTTGGATAGGCTGGGTGAGTGGGCAAATACTTGGCAGATGATGTTTAATGTGAATAAGTGTGAGGTTATCCACTTTGGGAGTAAGAACAGAAAGGCAGATTATTATCTGAACGGTGTAGAGTTAGGTAAGGGAGAGATACAAAGAGATCTCGGAGTCCTTGTTCATCAGTCACTGAAGGTGAATGAGCAAGTGCAGCATGCGGTGAAGAAGGCTAATGCAATGTTGGCCTTTATTACAAAGGGAATTGAGTAAAAAAGAGAGCAAGGAAATCCTCCTGCATTTGTACAGAGCCCTGGTGAGACCACACCTGGAGTATTGTGTAAAGTTTTGGTCTCCAGGGTTAAGGAAGGACATCCTGGCTGTAGAGGAAGTGCAGTGTAGATTCACGAAGTTAATTCCTGGGATGTCTGGACTGTCTTACGCAGAGAGGTTAGAGAGACTGGGCTTATACACGCTGGAATTAAGGAGATTGAGAGGGGATCTGATTGAAACATATAAGATTATTAAGGGATTGGACAAGATAGAGGCAGGAAATATGTTCCAGATGCTGGGAGAGTCCAGTACCAGAGGGAATGGTTTGAGAATAAGGGGTAGGTCATTTAGGACAGAGTTAAGGAAAAACTTCTTCTCCCAGAGAGTTGTGGGGGTCTGGAATGCAGTGCCTCGAAAGGTAGTGGAGGCCAATTCTCTGGATGCTTTCAAGAAGGAGCTAGATAGGTATCTTATGGATAGGGGAATCAAGGGATATGGGGACAAGGCAGGAACCAGGTATTGATAGTAGTTGATCAGCCATGATCTCAAAATGGCAGTGCAGGCTCGCAGGGCTGAATGGTCTACTTCTGCACCTATTGTCTATTGTCACCCAACCTCTCCAAGGCACCCCGCATCCTAACATCCTCTTCATATTTCACACTGCCACCCAGCTTTGTGTCATCTGCAAATTTGCTAATGTTACTTTTAATCCCTTCATCTAAATCATTAATGTTTATTGTAAATAGCTGCGGACCCAGCACCAAACCTTGCGGTACCCCACTAGTCACTGCCTGCCATTCTGAAAAGGACCCGTTAATCCCTACTCTTTGTTTCCCGTCTGCCAACCAATTTTCTATCCATGTTAGTACCTTACCCCCAATATCATGTGCTCTAATTTTGCCCACTAATCTCCTATGTGGGACCTTATCAAAGGCTTTCTGAAAGTTCAGGTACACTACATTCACTGGCTTTCCTTTGTCCATTTTCATAGTTACATCCTCAAAATATGACATACTGGATTTAGTGAGGACTTCTGGATATTTTGAACTATCACACTTACTTACCACTTTTTCATCAAAATACAACCTTGAATCAGCAGATAACATTACTATCCTCAAATAAAGAGATTTTGACAAGGAAGGTTTCAAGTTCATTTGGCAAATGGAATTTCTGAAACTTAGCTAAACTCATTTGACTCTAACCACCTAAGCCACCTATTAAAGCATAACATTATGGTCCATCCTTTATTCTCATTTGTTCAAGCTTATCTCATCATTTACATTGAAACTGTGGAGAAAAGCAGTATTGCATATTTCCTCAGTGGTTCATTTGTACTACTGAATTAATTCACCTTAACATCCCACAAACCAATATCAATTGAACTGAGAGAAACAGTTAGTATTGGCGATTAAGAATTTTGCTTCCCAATCAGCAGGTTAGACATCATTACATTTCTGCTTGACATTTGGAAAGGCAGCACCGAGTCTAACACCCACAACATCAGACTGCTTCCTTTTCAATGTTCACACATTAATGAGCAAATAGAAGAAAAAGCTTCTACATTTTCGATCAAGTTAAAATGGTTTGCTGACAATTCATGCAAGGACATGTCATTAAAATAGTGCATTTTTCCCATCAAGACTGTATTGCAAAGTTTCAGTGTAAAAGTCTAAAGCTCTGCGGGTTCCAATTTATCATTTCCTAACTAGATTTCAAAATCTATAATTACTAATGTCCTAATATAGGGAAATGTTAAGCCTTCAGATGTGAACTGATTTCCTATTTGAGGAAGAGTGCAACTGATGTGGTTGCTTGTGTCCTACTAAATGTCTGTTTTTCAGACCAGCACTATTTTTAATACATACTAATGATCTGCACTTGGATAAATAAGACAAGCCTTTAAGTATTAGATGACACAAAATTCAAATATAGTAGACAGCAAAAAAAAGCAAACTGGGACAGGCAGATTGATGAAATAGACTACGTACATCAAGTAATTGAAATTACCCAATATGGGAGAAAGATTGAGGCAAAGCAACACAAATTAATGGGGGGGGGGGGAATTCAATGGGGAGGCTGGGGCAGTGATTTCAGGGCATGCCTATACAAATTTTTTAAAAGAAGATTGTGGTTAAGTATGTTCTTAAGCCATATCCTTGGCTTTATAAATATAGATATTACAAAAGCAGAGAAATTATACTGAACTTTTATAAAACGTGTGCAGTCATTTCACTTAATTTTAAACACCTCTTCCTTCATATTTTTAAGGCCGAGACAACTTTCCTAGCATGCAAATTCCAAAAATAAAATATTCAATAATATTATAATGTGTAGGATGTTAAACCTTTATAAATAAGTGATTAGCACAACTTTATTGGTTTTGAATTGTGCCCTAATGTCAATGAAAAAATGTTGAGAAAATTCTAGGTCAAGATGGTGTGAGATTTGGAGGAGTGTTAATATTGACATATGTCCATTGTCTTTGCCCTTTTGGAAGGTCAGCTGTTTAGCAGGTGGTGGTTCAAGGTACATTTCCGTTTTCAATGCTGGCATGATTCTACACAAGCTAAATTCAGGATTAAGTTTGCAAAGCCATACTAAGTAGAAGGTCTATTTTAGGTCCCACCTTACATCCTGACCATCACAGAAATCATTCTTCAGTCTATCTTTTTTTAATTCCACGTCATAGGAGAGAGAAAGCGTAGTTGTTATCAACATAGACCACATG
Source organism: Hypanus sabinus (assembly GCF_030144855.1). Taxonomy (NCBI): domain Eukaryota; kingdom Metazoa; phylum Chordata; class Chondrichthyes; order Myliobatiformes; family Dasyatidae; genus Hypanus; species Hypanus sabinus. The sequence goes on along the minus strand of NC_082722.1, from coordinate 15,881,352 downwards.
CCCTTCCCCCCCCCCCCCCCCAAGGGCACATGCCAATTTTGTAGTATCCACAATTCAGAATAAGAACAATAGACAATAGGTGCAGAAGTAGACTATTCGGCCCCTCGAGTCTGCACCGCCATTCTGAGATCATGGCTGATCATTCACTATCAATACCCAGTCCCTGCCTTGTCCCCATATCTCTTGATTCCCAATAGACAATAGACAACTGGGGCCATGGGAGTTTCTGAATGGGTCATTATAAGTTTACTGTTTTAATTAAATTTTACTAAAATATATTAGCAAAAAGAATATATATAATTTAACTGGAACCCTGAATGAAATGAATGAGAAGATATGATAGATGATGCAAATGAGTACCAAAGCAGTCGTGCGCGTGCAGGGGGGAAGGGAGGGAGGGAGGGAGTGCAGCATGTCAGTCATTATCTCTGCTCCTGCTTGACCACACACACATCACCATTCACACCTTGTAAAGTAGCCTGCTCAGCCCACTCCACATCCACCCCCAAATTACAAGCAAGATTAGTCAGAGCAGTCTCCACCAAAGCCAATCAGCAAGTATGCAGCAGGAGGTTGGTTTTGTTTCCCTTCTACTGACCCATGAGTACTGCATTATAACACTTCTAAAACATGACATGAAGGCCGCAGTTACTGCAATGGGTCATCTGCCAAAAATAGCTAAACAGCAGAGAGGAGAAAATTCATGAAGTCTGCAACTGCATCACTTTCCACCACTACAACTTCCATTAAATCCCTAATACTTGTGTGACAAAATCCTAAGGTTTATTCATGCCTTTAAAAAGAGAGAGGGAGTGTGCTGCTGATTCAGAGAGGCACCAAGCAACTCATGAGTCATTATGGTGATAGAAGGGTAGGGCTATATAATGAACAGCTATTGTTCAGCATGTTTGGACATATATATATATACACACACACACACACACACACACAATATATATATATATATATATACATACACACACACACACACACACACACACACACAAGGTCAACTGGCTTTCTGGTAGACACACAAAACAGAAGAAAAAGACACTGGATGACCTTTGAGTACCCACAAAAGGGTGGGTTTTGAGGATCGATCAGAAGAATCAACCAGTGGCACTTGCAGTGTGGAAAAGTGGTAACCAGTGGAAAGCTATTGGTGTGTTTAACCCTTGCCTGGGTTGACAACTTTACCACGTGAAGACAGTGCCCTTAGTGTGGTCACAGTTGGTGACCTCGAGAGGTTTTCGGAAGACAACGGGAACATCGGCTTACTTGGATAACAAATCACTTCTCTCTCTCTCTCTCTCCCCTCAATTCTACTCAACTCAATATCACGAACTGAACTGACTTTGTTTATACACCATCATAAGACAATCACTTCACCTAAGCTTGAAGAAGGTTGGGTTTTATATTTACACACTTATATATGCATAAACTCTGCTAATCTATTTGATTTATCTAGTTTTATATTACTATATTACGTAGTTACTAATAAAATAGTGTTTGTTAACAGCAGAACCAGACTCCAGGTGTGGTCCATTTCTGCTGGTTCTTTTAACCCATTATGGGGTATATAATACTTGTCATATTATGAAAGTTCAATTCTCTTTTCTTGATGAGTACACACTCTTTATTGCCACATTTAATTTCCATATATAATAGCATATCTTTAAAACATTACATAAAAATTAGATTTTTTTAAAATGCTATCTGAAAAGCTATATCTATTTTTACATGGATATTTAACCCTGATGCTTTTTCATGTGAGATTGTACTTATTATTAACCTTCAATGCTTACTCATTTTCTCAAGCCTACTCACAATTGTATTTTACCATTTGCAAACACTCACACATATGCATACACAGACATGCATACACATTTCTAGACATGTATACACACACATACACACCCATATACATACACGCACACATATACAACACATACAAATGCATATACATTTTAAAATTATCCTTTTTAAATAAGATTACCTATATCTACTGCAGCAAAAAAATGTCAGCAAAATTTTATTAAGTATCTTGCCCATGGTTTTATTCCATCGCCACAGAGCAAAAGGATGCTAATACATCTAATTTGTATGACTACACTTTCAAATGGAAGAATGCAGCTATTGGCAGAAATATAGTATCAATAAGCTTTGATACAAATCGCCAGTGAAAGCAAGGAGAAAGAACTACAATGATTGAGACTATATCTTAAACAAAGAAAGGATGTTGCAAGTGTTGAAGTAGAATGTCCATCACTGCAAGAGTTTCTCAGGCCCATCCACCTTCTGCAACTTTTCATCAATCAACAAGGACATGCTTACTGCTGACTGCAAAACATGCAATTTGTTGGAAAATGAAACAGTTCACACTTACATGCAGCAAAAACTAGACAACAGACATTGACTGATTAACTGACAAGTAACTGTAGCACCACAGAGTGCCAGTTAGTAATTTTCTCCAATAAGAATCTATCCCACCACTATGGTACTCAAAGACAATACCCACCATCAATACTTTGTGGGTGTCAGTAATAGTTCCAGCCAGAGCACGTACAAGCTCTGATTTACTCTTTAACCACCGTGGTTGTGCTGGTCCATTTGAAATTCTGGGCAGATGTTTTCAACCATTCAGGGTAAGTTGATGAAATACACTTCACTTGCCTGGATGAGTGTAGCTTGAAGCTTGAAACTACCTAGGTCAAAATACTGGAACTCCATCCAACACTAACTTTTCATTTCTCTTCTCTCTGAAAATTCCAAATGCATCTTCCAAAATGGTAAATGGGCATATGGTAATACTAACACCTCCAGAGCCTCCACCAGATCACACACGATTTTGACTTAGAAATCTCTTAGTTATTTTGTTATTACTACCCAATCCTAGCACACTACCCAACAAGCACCACAACACTTAAGCAAACAATTACATAATGGTTTAAGGCAGCTGTGTCACATTCTCAAAGGAAATTAAGAATGGATAATGAATGCTGGCCACACCAGTGACCATTATATCCCAAAAATAATGAATAGATTCCACGGAGTCCCCACTGCAGATCACGACTGATCTTCTACCTCAAACACCATTTGCTGCCCTATCCCTAAAATCCCTCTAACACATGCAATTAATCTGTTTTGAAAGCAAGCAATGACTGAGCCTCTACAAAAATCTCAAATTAAAGAGATCCCAAGGTTCACTACCTTGAGTGAAGAAATATCTCTTCATTCCTAACCTATCTACTCATTTTGATATGGTGTCTCCATCATTCTCAACTCCTTAGACAGGGCAAAGATCCTCACTTTATCCATCAAACCCTTTAAAAAGTAGGTACATTTTAATCAAGCACTTTTTATTTCTTTTACACTCTACAAAAGAGGACTCAATTACTTGACTCCTCTGTAAATATGCCTCTGTACCACTTATCAACTTGGTAAATCTTAGTTACAGTCTCTATTGTATACAATACTCCAGATGTAATTTGAGGTCCCATATACACATTTATTTGTGTATAAATACACACTGTTTTTGTATTACCTTTAATTCTATTCTATATTTACTGTAATTTTTTTTTCATTTCTATATTACAGACAGCCCCCGCTTTTCGAATGTTCACTTTACGACAACTCGCTGTTACGAAAGACATTAGTACCTGTTTTCACTAACCAAAGAGGATTTTCTCTTTTACGAAAATGACTCCGGCTTTATACTTCTGTTTACCCCAAGAAAGACTATAATGACCGTGAAGCCTTGTGCGAGCAGTTGCTTGCGCATGTGTGTACGTGCGTATATGCATACGCGCACGCGCATGTGCGTACGTATGTGTGTACGTGCCTATTTTTTTCCTCCAAATCGATTTTAGCTCGCTGCCTTCCCGAGTTTGATAAGTGAAACTACACCGTACCTACAATATTTCTACTTTATATAAGGGTGTAAATTTATCATATCATTCCTGCTTTTACTATATGTTAGTGTTATTTTAGGTTTTATGTGTTATTTCCTTTGATTTGGTAGGGGTTTTTTTTGGTCTGGGAACGCTCAAAAATTTTTCCCATATAAATTAATGGTAATTGCTTCTTCACTTTACATTTCGGATTACAAACTGTTTCAAAGGAACACTCTACCTTCGGATTGCAGGAGAAACCTGTATCATGCATTGCATTGAAATGCTGCTGCTAAGTTAACAAATTTCACAACACATGCCAGTAATAATAAACCTGATTCTGATTCAATGACTTCCTAAGCCCTAATTGGAGAGCCTCATGCTTAACTACAAGACATTCATCAATTCAGAGATTCAAAGATCTATTGGCATAGCTTTGATGAGAATAGCACAGGGTGGGTTCTCTTTCTATCCTTAATGTTCCTCCCACCTGCTGCCCATAAGATAACATGGCAGTCAAGGTCACTACTCATCACCAGCAATGACACTATTAGGTAGTGGACCAAATGCTTTCATTGAAGTTTTGTTTGGGAGGAGTGCTTGGAGGGAAGACAGGAGAACACCTGCAGCTGGACGTGGCACAAAGCAAATACTGGAGAACACCATCTTCTTTGAGAAATAAAAAAATTGATGAAATTTCTTTCCACTGACAAGCACAACACTTGGAAAAATTCATGTATTAATTTGCAAATGTGTTAACTTGCTAACAGAGCTACAATAACTTTCAAATTTGTAAGTATAAAATCCAAACACATGCACACTAATTCTGCACTAACAAACCCATTCTCAAGTGGTTTGATACTGACAATTTCAACTAGCAATGACAGAAGAAAAAAATCCAACACCTGAAGTTATTTTTTATGAAGTTTGAAGTCTGCAAGAAAATTTTCCTCAGGATTTGGCTACAACACAAATTTGTTAATGCAGTAACAAATTAAAATAACAATATTTTTATTAACAATCTTGTAAATCAAAGGAAATACACTGCAAACAACTCAAATTTTGACAGATTTCTACTTATCTGTACTTAGGACAGATGGCGCTGCTGGCGGGACGACCAGGGGTTGGACACCTTCATGAACGTAAAGGTAAGCAGCTTGTGGTCCGTGAATGCAGTGAAGGGCCTACCTTCCAAGAAGTACCTGAAATGCCGGATTGCCAGGTATAGCGCCAACGGTTCCCGGTCGAAAGCACTGTATTTGAGCTCGGGCGGTCGCAGGTGTTTGCTGAAAAACGCCAGGGGCTGCCAGCGACCCGTGATGAGTTGCTCCAGTACCCCACCGACTGCCGTGTTAGATGCGTCCACTGTGAGGGCGGTAGGGACGTCCATTCTGGGGTGCACTAGCATCACGGCGTTTGCCAAGGCTCCTTTCGTTTTAATGAAAGCGGCAGCGGACTCCTCGTCCCAGGTAACATCCTTGCCCGAACCCGACATCAGGGCGAACAGGGGGCGCATGATTCGGGCAGCTGAAGGGAGGAAGCAGTGGTAGAAATTTACCATACCCACAAATTCCTGAAGGCCTTTGATTGTGGTGGGTCGGGGAAAATGGCGGACTGTGTCTACCTTAGCAGGCAGAGGGGTTGCCCCGTCTTTTGTAATCCTGTGGCCCAGGAAGTCGATGGTGTCGAGCCCGAACTGGCATTTGGCCGGGTTGATTGTTAGACTGTATTCACTCATTCGGGCGTAGAGTTGACGGAGGTGGGACAGATGCTCCTGACGACTGCTGCTTGCCTTGAGGATGTCATCCAAATAGATGAAAGCGAAGTCCAGGTCGCGTCCCACCACGTCCATTAACCGCTGGAACGTCTGTGCGGCATTCTTCAGGCCTAACGGCATGCGGAGGAACTCGAAAAGGCCAAACAGGGTGATGAGTGCCGTTTTAGGGATGTCATCCGGATGCATCGGGATTTGATGGTATCCCCAGACAAGGTCTACCTTAGAAAAGATCCGTGTGCCATGCAGGTTTGCTGCAAAATCCTGACTGTGCGGCACAGGGTAGCGGTCCGGTGTTGTAGCCTCGTTCAACCTGCGGTAGTCGCCGCATGGTCTCCAGCCCCCTGTCGCTTTGGCACCATGTGCAGGGGGGAGGCCCATGGGCTGTCGGACCTCCGTACAATCCCCAATTCCTCCATCCTCTTGAACTCCTCCTTCGCCAGTCGGAGCTTGTCCGGGGGAAGCCTTCAAGCATGGGCGTGGAGGGGTGGTCCCTGGGTCGGGATGTGGTGCTGTACGCCGTGTCGGGGCATGGCTGCCGTGAACTGCGGTGCCAGAACCGATGGGAAATCTGCCAGGACCCTGGTGAAGTCGTTGTTGGACAGCGTGATGGAGTCGAGGTGAGGGGCTGGCAACTGGGCTGCACCCAGGGAGAACGTCTGAAAGGTCTCGGCGTGGACCAGTCTCTGCCTGGGCAGGTCAACCAATAGGCTGTGAGCCCGCAAAAAATCCGCACCCGGAAGAGGCTGGGCTACGGCAGCCAGTGTGAAGTCCCACGTGAACCGGCTGGAGCTGAACTGTAGCTGCACCGTACGGGTGCCATAGGTCCTTACTGTGCTGCCGTTCACAGCCCTCGGGGGGGACCCGGTGCCCTCTTGCAGGTGTCGTAACTCGTCAGAGGTAAGACGCTGATCTCGGCACCGGTGTCGACTAAAAAACAGCGTCCCGACCGTTTGTCCCACACATACAAGAGGCTATCCCGATGGCCAGCCACCGTAGCCATCAGCGGCGGCTGGTCCTGGCGTTTCCCGGGAACTTGCAGGGCGGGCTACAGCGGCGGGCTTCTGTGCCCCACCGCTGGTGGTAGAAGCACCATTCTTCATTGGGCTCCCCACCCCTGCCTCTGGGGTTAGCGGGCTCTGTGGCCGGGCCGGGTCTGGTTTGCTGCTGGGAGCGTGGCCTGGTGATCTGTGCGACGGACACCCCGCTCATCTTCTTGGCTTTCCACAGCAAGTCCACCCGGGCTGCCACCTTCCGGGGGTCGCTGAAATCCGCGTTAGACAGCAGCAGGCATATGTCCTCAGGCATCTGCTCCAGGAATGCCTGCTCAAACATGAGGGAGGGCTTGTGTCCTCTGGCCAGAGACAACATCTCATTCATTAAAGCCGATGGAGGTCTGTCCCCCAAACCATCCAGGTGCAGTAAACGGGCAGCCCGCTCACACCGTGAGTGTCCGAAAGTCCTTATGAGCAGGGTTTTGAATTCCGTGTACTTGCCGTCTGCTGGGGGAGACTGTATGAACTCCTCAACCTGGGCCGCTGTGTCCTGGTCGAGGGAGCTCACCACATAGTAGTAACGTGTGTCCTCTGAGGTTATCTGCCGAACGTAGAATTGGGCTTCTGTTTGCTGGAACCACAGGTGAGATCACAGCGTCTAGAAGCTTGGCAGTTTCAATGAAACTGCATGAACAGGTGCGGCGTAGTTCATCTCCGGTCCAAAAATTGTTTAGACCGTCAGGGTCACCAATTGTAGCGGTGTGCTACATGCAGCGCTGAAATAACGACACGGAGTCGGTAAACTGCAGTTAAAGAAGATTTTATTCGAACTTCGCGGCTTCGCTTTAAAGCCTCCCTGATCCCGCCCTCCCCAGGCGCGGATGCTGTAGGAGGCATGTATTCACAGTCCCGCGTGAGCTTTTCCCTTTGTTAGTGAAGCAGACCTGGCGCCCTTTTGGGACTGGCCTTTATGCCAGCGCGCTGGCTATTTGTGAGCTGGTTCGAGTGCGCTAGGAACTGGGTCGCCACACTTAGGACAATGCTGGCCAGATCCTGGACAGGATTCAAGTTTAATAATGGAGGAGGACTGCTGCAGCATTGGACATGGAGGGAAAACCTACTAGTTGTGGGTACAAGCATCTGCTGTCATTATGTTGACAAAAGAGGGCTCAAGAATTATATATCAAATTACCTTACTTATTGATATCTAATTCTATCTCACCACTTCTCTTACCTCTTCTACTTTGTCCAAATTCTAAGACCACAGTCTTATATCTCACATTAGAAGAGAAATTTCCTCCAATGAAATCCTGGGAAGAAAATAACCAAACACTCAGTTACCACTTTAAACTTTGCCCTCCAGTTATAAACTGTAATTCCCTCTGACTACTATCCAAGAGACCATTTACAGTCTTATGGTCATACCTGGTCAACAAATGAACTTTGAATCACATATATGCACTGTCAGGTGTTATCTCTCCATCTCGACAACTTCAATACAGGTGGCCCCCACTTTTCAAATGTTCACTTTACAACAACTCGTTGTTATGAAAGACTTACATTAGTACCTGTTTTCTCTAACCTAAGAAAAAAAAAGACGCTCGCTTTATACTTGTGTTTACCCCAAGAAAGACTATAATGACCGTGAAGCCTTGTGCGAGCAGTTGCTTGTGCAGGTGTGTACGTGCATATACATGTACGTGCGTAAGCATGTGTGTACATATGCGTGTACGTGCAGATTTTTTTTCGCCAAATCAATTTTGGTTCACTGCCTTTCCGAGTTTGATAAGTGAAACTACACAGTACCTACAATATTTCTACTTTATATAGGGTGCAAATTTTTCATATCATTCCTGCTTTTATTATATGTTTGTGTTATTTTAGGTTTCATGTGTTATTTGCTTTGATTTGGTAGGTTATTTTTTTGGGTCTGGGAACGCTCAAAAATTTTTACCATATAAATTAATGGTAATTGCTTCTTCGCTTTATGATATTTCAGATTACAAACAGTTTCACAGGAACACTCTACCTTCGGATTGCGGGGGAAAACTGTACTACCGTGGCTCACCTGTTACTAACTTTAAACTGACTGCTAACTAACCAGTCTTAATCTCACAAATGAAGACATCCAAAAGCTCTGCTCCCTAATTTATGCCAAATCATGTTTATGCATCACTACCCTTGTGGTTCTTATCTCAGATACAGAACAGAACCCTACAGTAATCATAATGAAATCTCCAGAAGTCAGGCTTTTTTTAAAAAATCAGGATAAAACAGCATGAAAGGTGAAATCATTAACATCTACCTCACTCTAAGATGCCTAATAAATACCAGAGAGTAAATAAATGTATTACAAAATCGATCATCCAACAGAAGCTCTATCAAAGTCTGCAAGTAGTCACGCAAGTTTAACATCCAAATAGTACCAATAACTTGCTGCAGTCCACACAATGCAATGGAACAAAAGTAAAAGCCAAATGTTTGGTGGAATAAAGAGACACCATTTCAGCCAGGGACCATAAGACATAGAAACAGAATTAGGCCTTTTGGCCCATCGAGTCAGCTCCACCATTTCATCATGGCTGATCCAATTTCCCTCTTAGCCCCAATCTCTTGTCTTCTCCCTGTGTCCCTTCATGTCCTGATCAATCAAAAATCTATCAACCTCTGGCATGAATATACATAAAGACTTGGCATCCACAGCTGCCTGTGGCAAAGAATTCAAAAATTCACCACTCTCTAGCTAAAGAAATTCCTCATCTCCATTCTAAAAGGATGTCCCTCTATTCTAAGGCTATATCCTCTGGTCTTAGACTTTCCCACTTAAGGAAACAAACTCAGTCAAGTTTGCCTGCAAAGCTCCTTTGGTGCACATCTTCAATTCACATAGAACTGTGAAACACTGTTTCAGAAAGCTGGGTTTCCATAATGGCCAGCATGCAAAAGCAGCTCAGAAAAATAGGGGATACTAGATCCAATTCTCCTCTCTACTCAGTCAGGTTCAGACCCCTTTATATTTTATGGCTGATGTAGGTGCAGAATAGCAATTATTTTCACACTTACATGGTTAGGCTAAATAACAATAACAAGAGTAGCAGAATGCACCACGGTAATGACCCCTTAATATTTAAGCATCCAGCTAAAAATAATTATGCCCTGAAAAAACCCCTACAACTATTTTCTCATTTCAATGTCTCCTTTTCTAAATTTTAAATATATTGAAGTATTGTAGCGGTGTGCTACAAGCAGCGCTAAAATTACGACACGGAGTCGGTAACTGCAGTCGAAGGAAAAACTTTATTCGAAAACTTCAGCCTCACTTTTAAGCCTCTGTCAACCGGCCCCCCATGGCGAAGAGGCTCCAAAGCTCTGTGCTCGCAAACCCCCGTAGGCTATCTAATTGTGAGTCGGTTCGCATACGCTAGGAAATGAGCCGCCACATAACCCCCCCCCAGAACCGGCGATACACCCCCCAATGTCCACAGCCTGGGCCAGAACCTGCTTGGGAGGTCGGCCTCTGCGCCGAGGCGCCGGAAACTCGGCCGGTTGCGCCAGGTCCACATGGGCCGGCTTGAGGCGGTCCACCGTGAAAACCTCCTCCTTCCCCACAACGTCCAGCACGAACGTGGACCCGTTGTTCCGGAGCACCGTAAACGGCCCCTCGTATGGCCGCTGCAGCGGTGGCCGATGCCCGCCCCTTCGTACAAACACAAACTTACAGTTCCGTAGGTCTTTGGGTACGCAGGTCGGGTGCCGCCCATGCTGTGAAGTGGGTATGGGGGCCAGGTTACCGAGCTTCTCGCGAAGTCTGCCCAGGACTGCAGCGGGTTCTTCCTCTTGCCCCCTCGGGGCTGGTAGGAACTCCCCGGGGACGGCCAGGGGCGCGCCGTATACCAACTCGGCCGACGAGGCGTGCAGGTCGTCCTTGGGCGCTGTGCGGATGCCGAGAAGGACCCAGGGAAGCTCGTCCGCCCAGTTGGCTCCTCGCAGGCGGGCCATGAGGGCCGACTTCAGGTGACGGTGGAAACGCTCCACTAGCCCGTTCGACTGTGGGTGGTAGGCAGTGGTGTGGTGCAGCTGAGTCCCCAAAAGGCTGGCCATAGCTGACCACAGGCTGGAGGTGAACTGGGCGCCTCTGTCGGAGGTAATGTGGGCTGGTACACCAAAGCGGGATATCCAGGTGGCGATCAGGGCTCGGGCGCAAGATTCGGAGGTGGTGTCGGTGAGCGGGACCGCCTCTGGCCATCTTGTGAACCGGTCCACGATAGTCAGGAGGTAACGCGCTCCGCGCAACACTGGCAGGGGGCCCACGATATCCACATGAATGTGGTCGAAACGCCGGTGGGCGGGATGGAACTGCTGCGGTGGGGCTTTGGTGTGCCGCTGAACCTTGGCCGTCTGGCAGTGCATGCACGTCCTGGCCCATCCACTGACCTGTTTGCGGAGTCCGTGCCAAACGAACCTGCTGGAAACCATCCGGACAGTTGTCCGGATGGAGGGATGCGCCAAGTTATGAATGGAGTCGAAAACACGTCGCCGCCAGGCTGCGGGGATGACCGGACGGGGCTGGCTGGTGGCGACGTCACAGAGTAGGGTCCTCTCACCTGGGCCCACGGGGAGGTCCTGGAGCTGCAAACCAGAGACTGCAGTCCTGTAACTCGGAATCTCCTCATCTACCTGCTGTGCCTCTGCCAGTGCCTCAAAGTCTACCCCTTGGGAAAGGGCATGAACGGTAGGGCGAGAGAGCGCATCCGCCACGACATTGTCCTTACCCGAGACGTGCCGGACATCCGTTGTGTATTCAGAGATGTAGGACAGGTGGCGTTGCTGGCGGGATGACCAGGGGTCGGATGCTTTCGTAAACGCAAAGGTAAGCGGTTTGTGGTCCGTGAACGCGGTGAAGGGCCGACCTTCTAGGAAGTACCTGAAATGCCGGATTGCCAGGTAGAGCGCCAACAGTTCCCGGTCAAAAGCACTGTACTTGAGCTCGGGTGGCCGCAGGTGTTTGCTGAAAAACGCCAGGGGTTGCCAGCGACCTGCGATGAGCTGCTCCAGCACCCCACCGACTGCCGTGTTTGATGCGTCCACTGTGAGGGCGGTAGGGGTGTCCATTCTGGGATGTACTACCATTGCGGCGTCAGCCAAAGCTTCCTTCGTTTGAACGAAAGCGGCGGCGGACTCCTCGTCCCAGGTAATGTCCTTGCTCGGACCCGACATCAGGGCGAACAGGGGGCGCATGATCCGGGCAGCTGAAGGGAGGAAGCGGTGGTAGAAATTGACCATACCTACGAATTCCTGAAGGCCTTTGATCGTGGTGGGTCGGGGGAAGTGGCGGACCGCATCCACCTTAGCGGGCAGAGGGGTTGCCCCGTCTTTAGTAATCCTGTGGCCCAGGAAGTCAATGGTATCAAGTCCGAACTGGCATTTGGCAGGGTTGATTGTAAGACCGTACTCACTCAGTCGGGCGCAGAGTTGACGGAGGTGGGACAGATGCTCCTGACGACTGCTGCTGGCTATGAGGATGTCATCCAAATAGATGAACGCGAAGTCCAGGTCCCGTCCCACCGCGTCCATTAACCGCTGGAACGTCTGTGCGGCATTCTTCAGGCCGAACGGCATGCGGAGGAACTCGAAGAGGCCAAACGGGGTGATGAGAGCCGTCTTGGGGACGTCGTCAGGATGCATCGGGATTTGATGGTACCCTCGGACAAGGTCGACCTTGGAGAAGATCCGGGCGCCGTGCAGGTTTGCCGCAAAGTCCTGAATGTGCGGCACAGGGTAGCGGTCCGGTGTGGTAGCCTCGTTCAGCCTGCGGTAGTCGCCGCACGGTCTCCAGCCCCCCGTCGCTTTGGGCACCATGTGCAGGGGGGAAGCCCAGGGGCTGTCGGACCGCCGGATGATCCCCAATTCCTCCATTCTCTGGAACTCCTCCTTCGCCAGTCGGAGCTTGTCCGGGGGAAGCCGCCGAGCACGGGCATGGAGGGGTGGTCCCTGTGTCGGGATGTGGTGCTGTACGCCGTGCCTGGGCATGGCTGCTGTGAACTGCGGTGCCAGAACCGATGGGAACTCCGCCAGGACCCTGGTGAAGTCGTTGTCGGACAGCGTGATGGAGCCGAGGTGAGGGGCTGGCAACTGGGCCGCGCCCAGGGAGAACGTCTGAAAGGTCTCGGCGTGTACCAGTCTCTTCCTGGGCAGGTCAACCAGCAGGCTGTGAGCTCGCAAAAAATCCGCACCCAGAAGCGGTTGGGCTACGGCGGCCAGTGTGAAGTCCCACGTGAACTGGCTGGGGCCGAACAGTAGCTGCACCTGACGGGTGCCATAGGTCCTTACTGTGCTGCCATTCACGGCCCTCAGGGGGGGACCCGGTGCCCTGCTGCGGGTGTCGTAACTTGTCGGAGGTAAAACGCTGATCTCAGCCCCAGTATCGACCAAAAACCGGCGTCCCGACCTTCTATCCCACACATACAGGAGGCTATCCCGATGGCCAGCCGCCGTAGCCATCAGCGGCGGCTGGCCCTGGCGTTTCCCGGGAACTTGCAGGGCGGGCGGCAACGGCGGGCTTCTGCGCCCCACCGCTGGTGGTAGAAGCACCAGTGGTCATTGGGCCGGGGGTTAGTGGGCTCTGCGGCCGGGCCTGGACTGGTTTGCTGCCGGGAGCGTGGCTGGGAGATCTGTGCGATGGACGCCCCGCTCACCTTTTTGGCGTTCCACAGCAAGTCCGCCCGGGCTGCCACCTTCCGGGGGTCACTGAAATCCGCGTCGGACAGCAGCAGGCGTATGTCCTCGGGCAGCTGCTCCAGGAATGCCTGCTCAAACATGAGGCCTGTGTGTCCCTCGGCCAGAGACAACATCTCATTCATTAAAGCTGATGGAGGTCTGTCGCCCAAGCCATCCAGGTGCAGTAAACGGGCAGCCCGCTCGCGCCGTGAGAGTCCGAAAGTCCTGAGGAGCAGGGCTTTGAATTCCGTGTACTTGCCGTCTGCCGGGGGCGACTGTACGAACTCCGCGACCTGGGCAGCTGTGTCCTGGTCGAGGGAGCTCACCACGTAGTAGTAGCGGGTGTCTTCTGAGGTGATCCGGCGAACGTGGAATTGGGCTTCGGCTTGCTGGAACCATAGGTCCGGGCGCTGTGTCCAGAAACCCGGCAGTTTCAACGAAACCGCATGAACAGAGGCGGCGTCGGTCATTTCTGGTCCAAAAATCGTTTGGACCGTCGGGGTCACCAATTGTAGCGGTGTGCTACAAGCAGCGCTAAAATTACGACACGGAGTCGGTAACTGCAGTCGAAGGAAAAACTTTATTCGAAAACTTCAGCCTCACTTTTAAGCCTCTGTCAACCGGCCCCCCATGGCGAAGAGGCTCCAAAGCTCTGTGCTCGCAAACCCCCGTAGGCTATCTAATTGTGAGTCGGTTCGCATACGCTAGGAAATGAGCCGCCACAGTATGATTTTTAAGCTAATCTACAAACCTTTGTGCATCACGTCAAATCAAAAGAAAACTTCTGAAGCCTGTCAACAATGTAGGAAAAATTAAAACAAAATTGTGAGACTGAAAAGTATTCATCTTCTTTGTAACTATTATGCTAAATTTCATCAGTTTCAATACTATTACCTTAACAACTCACCCAATTTGTTGATGTAAAAAATTGGGATCACCTGTTTTCAATGAATTCATAAGAACAAATACTCCCTCTCTCTGTAAGGTCCAACAGTACGGTAGACTTTCAACAGACCAAACTAAATGCAAATAAGAATGCATTTAAGCAAGTCAGGGAAATGGTAATAGAGAAGCACAAATCTGGGGAAGGGTACACGGCCCTCTCAAAGACACTGAACGTACCTTGGAGCTCAGTGCAGTCCATCGTAAAAAATATGAATCTGCAGCCAGGCTGCCAAGGTCAAACTGCCCCTCTAAACTTATGTCACCAGAGTGGAGCAGAAGTCAGTGGCTGCAACTGGAGATGAAGGTCATGGATCCATAAATCTAAGGCCTTGCATAAAAAAGGTATTTTATGGAAAAGTAGCAAGGAAGAAACCTCGGCTTAAAAAAGACCTTGCCCATAAAGACTTTGCAAAGAATCACTTAGAAAATACTGTAAAGACGTGGAAGAAGTTCTTGTGCTTGGATGACACTAAAGTGGAACATTCTGGCCCCAAAACTAAGCAGTACATGTGGTGTAAACCTAGCACTGTGCATTAGCCAGGTAACACCACCCCTACTGTAAAGTCAGGAAGAGGTAGCTTCATGCTATGGGGTTGCTTTTCATCAGTAGCGACTGGAAATCTAGTCAGGGTGGATGGGAAGATGAATGCTACTAAACCAAGATCCTGGATAAAAACCTGCTAGCCTCTGCCAGGAAACTTAAACTGAGGGTGGAAATTCATCTTTCAGCAGGACAATGACCCAAAGCACACTGCCAGAGCGACCATGGGGTGACTTCAAATGAAGAAAATTCATGTCCTTGAGTGGCCCAGAGTCCTAATCTTAACCTGATCAAACATCTCTGACAAGACCTCATGACTGCCATCTACCAGCACTCCGCAACTAAACTAAGCTTGAGCAATTCAGCAAACGGAATGGACAAATCCTGCTCCATTATGTTGGCAAAGCTAATAGTCTGATCCAAAAAGACTACTAGTTGCAATAGCTGAGAGAGGTGGTTCAACTAAGTACTGAGCAAAGGGAGGGTCAATACTTTTGAACTGCTGACATTTATTTGAATTCCAGTTTTTCATGCTTTACAATTTTCCATTTTGGGGCTCTACTGTGACTTGCAAATAGAAATTCTTAGTTAAATTGATCAAAATCCTAATGGGCTGGGGGCTGAATACTTTTTCAAGGCACTGTATACCAGGGTCTCTTCTGTACTACCTCTGCAGAGTTTTAGAATTTTCCACTGCTATCCAAATCTCCCAGATTTTATGCCAGGTAATTTAGTGTTGACCATAATATTAAAGACATCAGTAAGGGATCTTCAGCACTGAATTTATCACAGGATGTCTGTTTGGAAACCCTGTCTTGTATCAAGATTCATCAGGGTTGAAGTCACAAAATTGATAGTTATGCAAATCAGTAATGAACTTGCACAACTGTAAGCAATAATTAAGGTAACTATTAAAAGTCCTGGTGTTTGGGGTACATCTTTGTTCCTTGGTCAGATCATTCAATGAGGCCAAACCTCTAAACCAGATATGGAGTGTCCTGCTGAGGGGTCTTGGCCCAAAATATCAGCTACACTCATTTCCATAGATGCTGCCTGGGCTCCTGAGTTCCTCCAGCATTTTGTGTGTTGCTTGTATTTCCAGCATCTGCAGGTTTTTGCTAGCTTGTGTATGGACACTGGCATTTTCATGACCAAATGAAAGAACCATTGTCTTCAGAGTGCTTACTGATCTACAATGGTCAAGATGGCACACCCAACATTCATGCAGTAAAAGACAACTATGAACTAGTATGCAAACAACAGGAATGGTTTGTGATTCTTTCTCAGAATGTTCTGAAATATATATCTGTCAGAGGATCACCCAGCAATGCAAAACAATTCAAAGCAGTTGCTCAGTGATTCATACAAATGTTGTAAAGTGGTGGAAGTAAACATTCCTAAGGTAAACCTGTAACAGAGCTTTCGGAAGTTAATACTGACTTATAGATGATCATTAATAAACCAATCTGAAAAAAAATTAAACATCTCAAGGTATGTACATTAGGCTCTTTACAGACTACAGAATTATAATTGAATTCAACAGCTTCAGCTAAATAATTTTTGCAACAGAACAGGCAGGTTGGGAAGGTATAATACCTCCCAGTCTCCAACTCAATAACCCCAGCCTGTCCTGCTCAGTGTTTCCTTCAGATATGCATTTCTCCAGTTTATACTCTTTCTCCATCTCCTTTGTTTTTGTTACACTTTATCTATCACTAAAATCACAATAACAAGCCAATTTGATGGGAGGAAGAACACATGGCAAGATCTTTTTTCCCACATTGTATGCAGATGTCACAAAGCTCTGAACTGAAATGTAAGGACAGCTATGCATGCACAAAAACATCATACAACATGACAGAGAACAGACATAAACCCCAACTCTCTGGAACTGTTAAACTGCTACCCAAATGATAGTAAGCTTTGAAGTTTATGTAGACATTTAGGTTTGGGGCATATGATTCCAGCAAACTGCTCCAAAGATAATTGAGATCATGGATGATTTGTGCTTCAAATAAATTTGAATGCAAAATGATGATATTCTCCAATTTACTTAGCATCAAAAAATCTATTAGCCTGAGAGCTGAATATACACAACCAGTACTGCACAATAACAACTCTGTGAAGAGGAAAATTCCTAGATTTGGAAGGCTATGTGAAAGAAATTTCTCATTGCCGTGCTAAATGACAGACACTTATTGAGAACAAAACCCCTACTCTTAAACATTTTGTTAAATGCAAAGAATCACTCAGCATCTGTCACTGATCTTTATATATTTATATATGTACACTGCACCTCCTTTCCATGGAAAGCAAATTATTCCTGAAGTGAAGACAAAATTCACAGACTCTGGTGCTTTCTCATCAAAGGCAATCTCAAATGTAACAACTTCCTTATTCTTAACTTCTGACACCCTAAGCAACAAAATACCATAAATGGCTTTAGAATCAGAAACAAGTTTACTATCACCAGCATGTGATGTGAAATTTGTTAACTTAGCAGCAGCAGTTCAAAGTGATGCACAATATAAAAGAAAAATAACAAATCAATCAATTACAGTATGTGCATATTGAATAGATTTTAAAAACGTGCAAAACACAGAAATTATATTTTAAAAAGGTAGTGTTGCTGGGTTCAATGTCCATTTAGGAATCCGATGGCAGAGGGGAAGAAGCTGTTCCTGAGTCGCTGAATGTTCAGTTTCTGTACTTCCTACCTGATGGTAACAGTGAGAAAAGGACATGCCCTGGGTGCTGGAGGTCCTTAATAATGTTCAATGTCTTTTTGAGACACTGCTTCCTAAAGATGTCTTGTGTACTTTGTAAGCTAGTACCCAAGATGGGGCTTACTAGATTTACAACCCTCTGCAGCTTCTTTTGGTCCTGTGCAGTAGCCTTCCCATACCAGTGATGCAGCCTGTCAGGATGCTCTCCACTGTACATCTACATTAGTTTTTGAGTGTATTTGTTGACATGCCAAATCTCTTCAAACTCCTAATGAGGTATAGCAGCTGTCTTGTCTTCTTTATAGCTGCGTCGATATGTTGGGACCAGGTTAGGTGTGAGATCTTGACACCCAAGAACTTGAAACTGCTCACTCTCTCCACTTCTGATCCCTCTATGAGGATTGGTTTGTGTTCCTTCGTCTTACCCTTCCTGAAGTCCACAATTAGCTCTTTCATCTTACTGACATTGAGTGCCAGGTTGTTGCTGTGACACCATTCCACTAGTTGGCATCTCACTCCAGTACACCCTCTCATCACCACCTGAGATTCTACCCACTTTAGTTGTTTTGTCAGCAAATTTACAGATGGTATCTGAGCTATGCCTAGCCACAGAGTCACATGTATATAGAGAGTAGAGCAGTGGGCTAAGCACACACCCCTGTGGTGTGCCAGTGTTGATCGCTAATGAGAATATGTTATCACCAATCCACACAGATTGTGGACTTCCGGTTAGGAAGTAGAGAATCCAACTGCAGAGGGAGGTACAAAGGCCCAGGTTCTACAACTTCTCATTCAGGATTGTGGGAATGCTGTTATTTAATGCTGAGCTATAGTCGATGAACAGCATCCTGACTTACATGTTTGTGTTGTACAGGTGGTCTAAGGCCATGTGGAGAGCCAGTGAGATTGCATCTACAGTTGACCTGTTGACAGGCAAATTCGTCCAGGTCCATGCTGAGGCAGTTCAGTCTAGTCATGACCAACCTCTCAAAGGACTTCATCACTGTCAATGTGAGTGCTACCCGACAATAGTCATTAAGGCAGCTCACATTATTCTTCTTAGGCACTGGTATATATGTTGTCTTTTTGAAGCAAGTGGGAACTTCTGCCCATAGCAGTAAGAGGTTGAAAATGTCCTTGAATACTCCTATTAGTTGGTTGGCACAGGTTTTCAGAGCCTTACCAGGACCTTCCACCTTGCAAGGGTTCACTCTCTTTAAAGACAGCCTGACATCGGCCTCTGAGACAGAGAACACAGGGTCATCGGGTGCCGCAGCGATCTTCACAGTTGTAGTTGTGTTCTCCCTTTCAAAGGGGAGATAGAAGGCATTTGAGTTCATCTGGTAGTAATACAGGTACCTAACTGCTAGATATTCCAGGTCTGGTGAGCAGAACTGGGACAGCAAGAACTGATCATGAGGCATACACATCCACCTCTGCTTTTGAGGGACTCCACAGATCTATCCTGATAGTGTACAGTAAACCTGTTGATCTGAATCACTGCATTCGGTAGCAAGCTTTGACTGCTTGCTGCAACAACAGGTCAACATTCATGTATCAGCTTTCTCAAGTCACTATTCATACCAAAATTGACTAACATTGCATCATTTAAAATATTGTTTTACTATTCCTATTCTAAAATCAGTATTGTAACTTCTGCACACTAATCCATTTTGCTGGGCATTCAGTTTATGCTCCTTCACAGAACATCTTCTACACAGCTCATATTCTCAACTCAGCTTTGCAGCAGTAGCGAATCTGATTACAAAACACAATCTTAATATTTTATTAGAAATAGCTTGTAGTAGATTGTAGCATTCCTTTAATAATTCCCTAAAAATTACATGTTCACTCCAAATGCTACCTTTTCTTATCCTCCACAATTTTGCTTGTGCCCTTTCATCCAGTGTGTTCTTCAAAAACTTCAGAAACATATCACTCATTCCTCCTCATCTATCTTTTACCACATACTTCCTGTCAAACAAGATTTCCTTTTCAGCAAGTAACATTAGGCTAACACTATTTTTTTCATACAACAGTTAGCTTAATTCCTTCTTATCAATTAGAACATTTACAAAATCTTAGGAATCTATTAGATCACTCCCAAAGATTCCACTGACCCTCTCTCCAGCCATCTGTTTTTGTATCCGTGAACACTGAATAACCAGATTGCCTCACTCAATTGCTCCAAACCTTCCCTCAACTAGTACTGATTTTCCTTAACCTAATTGTGTAGATAATTCATAAATATTTTCAGCTATTTCTTTATTCCTCATAACTTTTCCTTAATGAGACCTATATTTACTTCTCTGACACTCCGGAGTAGTAATTTGCACTAATTTCTATTTCCCAACTCTTTGTGGCAACATTAAAAGCATCTTTGTTAAACATATGCCATCCTTTACTTCTTCATATTATCAAGGATGCATCAATCCAACTGGTGAAACTTTAATTTCCAATAAACATTTGAAATATTTCCTCAAATATTTATTGATCTTTACCTACTCATCCAGTGTTTAAGAAATTAAGTTTACTTAGGTACAATACACTCATTTCCAACTTGGGGTTGCTTCCCGCAAACTCAATGCAAAATTTCATTGTACCTTGATCATTTCCCCTCAGTAAGTCCCTTACTATCAGATAAAATAATTGAGTCTGATTCTTTGAAGTAGATTAGTTCACAAAATTTCCAGCTATTTTCTTGATTTTAAAGATATTCTGTTGTGAATGTACCTAATTTACTGTTTAAACTATTTTCAAAGAAATTGGTATTCATTAAAATAATTATATCAATCTGTATTATCCCCTCCAATTACATTTAGTATGCACCCTGGAATATTTAACTTCTAATACATTCATGACAGAGCATTTAATGCTATCCTTCAGTTTTCCTTGATATAACCTTGTTTAATGATTAAACTCACTATTGTAAACTCACTGCTCCTTTCTCGCATTACACAAATGGCTATTTCAGTGTATGACCTTCACTCTTTAAATT
This sequence comes from Hypanus sabinus, assembly GCF_030144855.1. Lineage (NCBI taxonomy): Eukaryota > Metazoa > Chordata > Chondrichthyes > Myliobatiformes > Dasyatidae > Hypanus > Hypanus sabinus. The sequence goes on along the minus strand of NC_082722.1, from coordinate 15,860,766 downwards.
CCTAATACCCCTGATAAATTAATTTTACAACATTATAAGAAAGAATATTTACTGAACAGAAGGAATGTATTATTGACCAAGATTTCTCAAATTTAGATCACTGGTTTAATTTGGGGAATGGCTTGCTTCCCAATATCCAGAATGGATTCAGAAGCTGATAGTACTCTACAGTTATTACTCAACCAGGAAATGTGATACCCCTGCCTTAATTCTGTCAATTTCACTGGGCTCAAAGCAGTATAAATCCCAGGAGCATACACAGCCTGTCGATCGATCAAGGGCCAGTAATCCTTTCTGGAAGCATCTCATTTAGAGCCAAGGTAAATGATTTAGATGTGGTTTAAAACATTGATTGCTGCACAGGCACATTCTGATGCGGTTTAGTTTTCACTGACTAATGTGTTTTTTAAAAAAGATGGAAATAAGGAAAATATTAATCTGAACAGTGGAAGAATGCTGAATAAAAGAAAATTCATCAGTTCACATTTATGAAGCTAATTAATGCATACAATACAATAGCATTACAAAATGGTTAATCCAAATTCCCATTCAAAAGATCAATGAGATGGTTAATTGATTAAGCAGCACCCAATTATTTTGTATGTTAACTGGCTACACAGACAGATCAAAGCTCTGTCTTGCATTCCAAGTCTTCATGAAGTCTTCAACCTCCAACTCTGGCAATGGGAATGCTGTAACAGTGGTCAGGGAAATAGAAATCTCAAATCTGACAGTGGCCTTACCTATATTCTTAACTCCACATCAAGTTCCAATAATAACCATGAAAACAACAGGAAAGAAAATGACAAAAGAAATCCATTAAGCAAAGTAAATAGAAAACCCTTTCTTTTAGAAAGTGAAACTAACACTGCAATGCACAACATGAAAGGAGATTCCAATTACAGGGTCTTTTTTTAAACTTCTAATATTAAGCAACAAAATTCAGACAAACCAGATGGCACAAATAGATGCAAAAATAGCCACAGACACAAGATTGAATGTGGACACAGATCAAAGCCAAGTAATCAATACATAAGACCAAAATGAAAAAGTGGGTTTTGTATTTATAATGCAGCAAAAATATCAAAGCAGCTGTTTAGGTGCTTACAACACCCTCTTTAGGAAAGCTAGACAAACTACCTTCCTTTATTGGATACCTGTTGGAATTATTTTGACTCTTCTAGTTATAGAATATCTGATCCACTTTACATTTGTTTTCATCTTGATCAAAAATATTTCACTAGCTCTATACAATGAAAACAGAAACCAAACGTGTATTTACATAAAAGCCAGGATGTACACACCACTAGGTCAGACATCAAAATTAATTTCAGAGGCTCCAGGGTTACAGGATGCAAAGAATACATTGAATTTCACGTGGAAGTATCAATCAGGAGACAGCAAGCACCATGAAGCATTCTGTTGGTCAAAAGTGTAATGCTAGTCAGTGAGCTAGGAAAGGTGAATATTTCCAAGCCAATGCAAATGTACCTAATATAAGAGTCACTGCCTTTAGCTGACAGCCAAAGGAGCAAGAGACAAGAAGAAACATTAGACAACAGGAATATTTTACTATGAATTTTAAAAAATTTAGATTGTAATGCCAGAAAGCTCTTCTCCTGTTTTGCAGAAAAGACCCTGTTCAGATCTTGTATTGATGATCACCCAAATAATCACAAGTGCCACATTTCCTTTACAAAGAGTGATCTGCAAAGAACAAATGTTTTCACTTAACGAAAGCAAGCAATCGACATTATGTGGAACCCATTACATAAATGCATCTACAACTGGAATCAGCAGCTCTATCACACAGTCCTACACTGTCACAGAGAGTTAATGGATGAGAGTGCACAAATGTAGGTCAAAAACCACTGGAAATTTGTTCAAAGTTCTCCCCACTCGAATAGCGAGCCAGGTGACTGCACTGCAGGGCAAGCAATGCTAGAACAACAAATCAACAGTTTTGCCAAATCACAAGTTTGTTTTACACAAGTAGTTTTCAGGTGTGCCAGTGAGCCAATTGAACATGTATCACCTAGCTTGCTAGAGAATGACATATTTGGAAAGTGCATCTTGAGAATCAAGTTCCTTACCTAAGAATATTCAACCTGAGTAAAATTGGTTAAAAATCCCACCATGCAATCTCAGGAGTTAAACTTCAGTTTCAATATGAATCTTGGAAAACCAACTTGGGAACTGAACTTAGGATGTGTAACATGGGGATATAGAATTCAGGAATCCATGTATGTCAGGATGCTTTATAGCTATCAGAAAACTGCACAAGATGCTAGGCACTGCAGTCACAAGCAAGTTATATCTGAAATGGAATTGACATGGAATGCTAGTTTCCAATCTTTTCTCCTTATATATATTACTTATGTGAATCTCAATCCCAGGGTAAGCAAATCTACAAGGCTCAAATCTGCAAAATAAAAAGGAGTTCAACCACCAAACTGCCAGAACTTAACAAGATAAAACATCATACCCCAGGCAAAACGTGGACAAGATGAACTGACTTTGTTGACAATTTATATTTTAGATGCAACTCACAGAATAGCTAATTCCTGCAGTTATACTACCAGTTTTATATTCAGAATTGGGATGGAATATGCATTGAAAAACCAAGCTACAACCACCAAAATCTGTTGGTATACAGCACATACAGTAATTAGAAAAAATAACTTCAGCTTCTAATTAATGCAGATTCTGAACGAGTCCTGCTTCCAAACGCAAACCCTAGTTTTGACATCTCTAACAACTTCACTTCAGCTAGAGACCTGCACGCACAATTCAGTCAAAATCATTTCAGTATCTTGCAAGTGATATCTGACATTGTGGTTGAAACTGAATGAATGGTGGCATTAATCTGGGTGCAGTATTATTGAAGTATCAATTAATATGAAATTCTCCCCAATCACTACCTTTTTAACTCCGAAAATGAAACTGATATTAAACATCTACCATTTAGTTCAAATAATGCAATACACAACATGTAATAAAATTAGACCAAAATGAAAGATGAAGGTCCCACATCTTCTGCAAGTTACTTCCAGATGAAATAATTGGTACTGGTCCCAAATGCAAACATATCTGTAGTTCTAACCATAACACCAAATGTTATTCTCAATCTACTGAAAGGAGCTCTAGTTGGATAAAAAATAACTTTAATAGAAATCATATACCCCCTGCCCACCATGGAATCATAACTCATGTTACCCCTACTCCGTCCATTTATCATACTGAAACATGTTTTAGAAAATAAATGGGAAATGCTGTGAGTGATGAGGAATTATATCTGAGAAATGGTAAACAATTAGTTCTGAAAAGCTAATCTTGTACATATTTCCCAAAGAATACAACAAAGTAGAAATAAATGCCCCTCAAAACAAATGGTGACATTTCTAGATAATTGTGTGGTGGAACTCAAGAAAGCTGTCAATCTCACATCTAAAATATCCAGGTGGAACTAATTCAAAACAAGTTACTTTCCCGGTAACAAGTTTACTCCAGGCTTTTGCCCATTGCCATAGATACTTGCAGCAGGCGGGTTAAGTGGAATGAATTTTTAATTTGACAAACTGCCCCACCCAGATTCCCAGTTACACGTGGCTACTCAAAACTACAACCTTGAGAAGGCAAGGATTGTTAAAAGATAAATACGGGTAGATCATCTCATTCAAAATAATGACCAGCTGCTGACAAAACTCCACAACATACAATTGCCACTCAAACTTTCTTACGTCAAACCTCAGTACGGAATTTCTCATCGCCTCTCCTCTCCCCTACGGGCCGAATAGCGACCAACCTGAAACTTCATTCCCTACAAAGAAGCAGTGCCCGCTAGCATCGGATATTCCCGTCTGGCAGCCAAGCCGCTCCCCATTCTGCCCACATAGGAACATATACAGGTGAACACCGCCAACCTCCAGGTGCGGTGTACCTGAAAAGGCAACAACCCTCAATCGCGAACATAGCCCGTGGCCGCTGCTCACCTCTCGCAAGTCCTGTAAGCACTCGAGTACGGCGAAATTGTTCTGCCAGGTGTGTTTGGGACAGATACGGACCACATCTTCATGACACGCCGGGTCCTCCGAAATCCGCCATATGTTCTTCCGCGGGGGCTGGAACACCTGCCGGCCTTGGTACGGAAGGCCCTGCGGCGGCGGCGGCGGCTGCTGCTGTTGTTGAACCGGTCCGCGAGGCTGGGAAGCCCCGTCCCCTTGTTTCGTCTGCACCAAACGGTCCTGTCCGTCCGCAATGCAGGGACACGTGTGAAGAAAAACAAGCGCCATCACCGCCACCCACACACAGTCTGGGGCCCGCAGCCATAGCCGGCCATCAGCCGCCGCCAACATAGAACTCCCACGTCCACACGCCGCCATCTTGTTGTGACCGCCGCAGCCTCTCCGTCCCTTTATAACGTGCGGCGCAATGACGCAATTACGTTGGCATCGCCCCCCTCCCCCCGCCGCATCACACTTCTCGCTCTGCTCCCGCCTCCCACTCTCGGCGGTCGTTCTGCGGTGAATAGCCGGTACTGTACCTCAGAGCTGGAGGGGCCGAAGGGGCCGAAGGGGTTCGGCGTAGTGACCGGGCAAAAACATTTACATCGCAGCAACAAACTCCGCAAGCACCATTGCTCTAGTGCACGCCATGTCGCAGAATTCAGTAAAAATACCCAGTACATCGACAAAGAAAAGCAGAATTGAATATGAGGGCAAGCTGGAGAAAAACGTAAACAGAGCTTCTGTAGGTGTGTTAAAAAAGGAAGAGTGAGTGTAATCACAAACAAGAGAAAATCTGCAGATGCTAGAAATCCAAGCTACACACGTAAAATGCTGGAGGAACTCAGCTTCAATGGAAAGGAGTGTTGTCGACGTTTCGAACCGAGACCCTTCATCAGGACTGAGAGAAAAAAAATGCGTTAGAGTAAGAAAATCGGGGTAAGAAAGAGTGCATGAAATTCATTGCACGTGAGGATATATAACTGGGAATATAGAAATTACAGAGGAATTAAGCATCTACTTTGTGTCTGTCCTGAAGGAAGAAAACGCAAAGAAAAATATCACCAGAACTACCCAGGGTCTGGTGCAAGTGAAGAATTCAAATAATTTAGTATTAGTAAAACAATATTATTAGAAAAGTTGATGAGTCTGAAAAGTAACGAACCACGGGGATTTGATTTAACTATAGCCCTGAGTTTTGGAAATGATAACTGTGCAAACTATGGATGCTCTGGTTGCTATTTTCCAAAATTCTATAGATTCTGCAATGGTTACTGCAGAGGTAAGTATTGAAATCCCTCTCCCCCCCCCCCCACACACACACACACTCTCTCTCTCCCCCCCCACATGCACTCTCTCTCTCCCTCTCCCTCTCCCTCTCCCCCTCCCTCTCCCTCTCTCCCTTTCCTCCCCACCTCTCTCTCTGACTCACACACACACACACTCTCTCTCTCCCCCCCACATGCACTCTCTCTCTCTCTCTCTCCCTCTCCCCCTCCCCCTCCCTCTCCCTCTCTCCCTTTCCTCCCCATCTCTCTCTCTGACTCTCACTCACACACACACACACAAACACACAGTTTTAAAAAGTAAGAAAAAGAAACAGGAACTACTGATTTGTTAGGTTGAAATCATTAATGGGGAAACTGCTGGAATCTATAAATAAAAGTGTGATATAAAAACACTGAAAATAATATGGATTTATGAAAGGAATATCATTTGACTAATCCAGTGGAATATTTGAGAATATTTCTAGTAGCATCTGAGAAGGAGAACCAGTGGATGTGAGGTGTTTGGGTTTACAGGTGGTTTTTAGTAAGATCCCACATTCAACATTAATGTGGAATTGAGAATGATAAACTAGCCTAGATTGAGAGCAAAAAAAAGAATGCTGGAAGAACTCAAGCACGGCGAAATTACTGGGGAATCCTCAACAATATGTAATCTGAATTTTAAATTAATCTGAATGGACCAGATACAATATCTCCAAGTATGCTAATGATATGAAACCTAACTGGCATATGATGAGACTGCAAGATGCACTCATGAAGATACAGAGTTGTACAACCACATGGAATACAATACGAAAAAAAATAGATTATGCAGCAGCTAAAATAACACTGAGTACACTGGGATCCAACTCAACACCACCTTGCAGTGTCCTGATTCAGTAGTGGTGTCTTGATCCCAGAGAGCAAGTACTCACAGAATTGTTCAATTTGTTCTTTAAGAGGATCTAGCTGTGCATTTCTACCAAGAATATGGTATGGACCACCGCTTAGTGCCAGTGCTAGCAAGGCAATGGAGGGGCAGTCTCTTCACTGTACAGTCCTGTCTGGAGTGAAAAACTAGGGGAACATGTAGAGAGCTAGTGTTGGAACTGCTAGACTGAGGGGTGTGGCACTCAGGACTGTTGTGTGGAGTCAGGGCTGCCCCTTGGTCAGCCTGGTGAATTTGGTTCTATTGCTGGGGTCAGAAGCACCTAGATCCTATGATCTCTCACAAAACCTCCTGCTGCCTTATCTTCTCATTATCTTTTTGCACAGCTCTGATCATTACAAGCTTAAAGGGTAATGACCACTATGAAGCTTGTTACAACAGGAAGATCTTCAGGCCAGGGTGACACATCACTTACCCAGCTGAACCAAAACTAGTCCTTACAGGGAGCCATTGCACATTGCCTCAGTTGTTCACTCCAGACCACAGCAATCAAGGATTGTTTATTTGCCATATTTACATGTATTAGGAATTTGCTGTGGTGTATTGGTCAGGGTGTGACATACAACAAAAAAACAACATTCAACAATTATATATTCTTTATATAATTATATAAAATAAAGTTAGCAATTAAAATACAAATATGGAATAAAATGTGGATAAATACATAAATACCAGCATGTATTTGCAATGTAAACAGCATTATAAGAAGTGGTTTAGTGTTTACAGTGCAGTGCAGTGACAGGGGTAATTGATAGAGTGAGGGAGGTAACTAGAACTAGCCTGGAAGAAGAAACTTATAGGATGGTGTAAAATTTTGTTTTAATAACCCTTTGTGTTTTCCAGAAGGGAACTTTTGGTTAAGGCAGTTTGCAGGATGGGTAGTGTCTACAACGATTTTTCCCACCCACCTCTTTGTCCTGGACATGTTCAAGTCCTGCAGTGATGATAGGCTGCAGTCAATGACCTTGCCTGCTGACCTAACAGCTTGCTGTCATTTTTGTATATTGTGAGAGGATGCTGCACCAGTAATGGCTGATGTGAGGATGCTCTCTGTGATGGCAGTGTAGAATTGCACCTGTATATTCTGGGGATCAATGAGATTATTTACAAAATTTACTTGCTGCAGGACAACAAAGGGAGTGTTGCATCTTCAACCAAGTTCCTGACACAGAAACGTGCATCAGCAGATAGAGCAGGAGTTCATGCCAAACCTCCAGCACAGCAGTTATAGATTTTACTGTATATAAAATTCTATAGCATTATATATTAAAATATATAATATTATATTGGCCCCTTTTAACTGTGATTCCACCAGCAGTCCTGATCCTGGGAATGCATCCAGAGCATTAAACAAGTTATGAAAATCTTACATGAAGGTGCATCAGGCAATTTCACAAGCAAGTGGTATGCTGGCATTTATTTCAAAAGGAGTAGGAGTTAAGCATAAAGGTAAAGATATCTGACTTCAATTTTATTGTACTTTGGTGGAATCACACTTGGAATATTGTGTACAGTTTTGCTCTCCATATTTACAAAGAAATATAAATGTCAAAGAGGAGAGCAATAGTGGGAGTAGAGTGAGGATAGAAAAAGAGGGATGAGGAAGAGAGAAAAATATTTTTTTACCAGAAGCAGAATCAATGTTCATGCCATCAGGTTGGAGGTTACCTAGGTGGAACATGAGCTGTTGCTGCTCTACATGAGAATGGCTTCATCGTGGCAAAAGAGGAGGCCATGGTCCTGCTCTATTCCTTCTGTCCAAAGAGGAATTTTCCCAGTAACCAACCATTTTAATTTCTATCCCCATTCCCATATGTCAGTTCTCGGCCTCCTCTTTTGCCACGTTGAGACCACTCTCAGGGTGGAGGAGCAACAGCTTATTTTCCATCTGGGTAGCCTCCAAACTGATGGCATGAACATCGATTTCTCCTTCCAGTAATTTTTCCCCTCCCCCTCCCTCTTCTCTTCTCCTTACTTGCCTATCACCTACCCTCTTCCCTTACTCCCATGGTCCACTCTGCTCTCCTATCAGATTCCTTCTCATCCTGCTCTTTACCTTTCCCACCCACCTAGCTTCACTTACTACCTTCCAGCTCGTCCTCCTTCCCCTCCCCTCACCATTTTACTCTGCCATCTTCATTCTTCCTTTTCAGTCCTTAAGAAGGGTCTCAGCTCAAAAAGGTGACTGTTCATTTATTGTCATAGATGCTGCCTGACCTGCAGAGTTCCTCCAGCATTTTGTGTGTGTCACTCTGGAATAGCTGTTACATGTTTTTATTTACTAATCAATTAGCCACAATGTGGTTCTTAATTAGACATTACAACAGGGTATTAACATTGAAAGCTACCTACAGCACACCATTTAATCAATTGTCCTACATATTCTTCCTGTAAATTCGCTAAGTTATATAAAACTCTATGACATTTGGCTTTTTTTTTGCTTTATTAATTTACAGGATATTGACAATGTATTTGACAGTGGCAGTATGTTGATATTGCTCTAACCTTCGGTGCCCTTGAGAAGGCAGTGAAAAGCCCCCTTCTTGAATTGTGATGAAGATACTCCTACAATGTTGTTGTTACTTGTATGTCACCCGTCAGATTTATTAATTTTTATTTCAGTTAACTGCACAATATCATGCTTCATTTCATAGCAGATAAAGAAAGAAAACCTTTATGTTGAGGGCAGAAGTATCAAGAGTTCACCTAAACCATAACTTCATATTGGAACATTTTTCAGTCCCTTTGCTCTGTTGTAAGTAGACATGTTGTTAAGGCTGCATTAAAGGTACTTATAAATAAATGTTGTTTTTATGCAGCTTTTTACATAGTTCCGTTACGGTGTTTTCAATGACAATATAACACCTCATATCTATAAATGACAAATTGTTTTTTTTACTATCTACCAAATATCAACAACCACCAAAATCCATGTACAAATCTTTAACTGTATCAACAGTTTTCCTTATATTTCTATCGGCAAACTGACATTTGGTTTCAATACTCAGGTCATTAAATGCAGATTAGGAACAACAGGAGTTCAACTGATACTCTATTTGTCCTCATTGTTGCTAATGTCTAACTCGAAAAGTCACTCAGTAATTTAGACAAAACTCTTTCTAGAAAGAAAAAAGTCATCCTATCAAAGCTAAACCAAGTACAAAACAATTAAATGGTACAGGACACACAGTGATACTTAAAAAATCAAATTGCTTACTATTATGATAATTATATTTGCACCCAAAAGCAAAATACTGCAGAAAATGTGAAATAAGACTACTCGGCAGGCCATGCATCATCTGTGGTGAGTCAATGTTTCGGAGCAATAACATTAACCAGAATTGGAAATGAAACAAATTGAAAAGAATGGGCAGCAGTGGGGGTGGCGAGGGGAGAGGGGTGAAGAGAACTAACAAGAAAGTGTACGATAAAGTAGAGGGCAAAGAAGATACTGACACAAGCAGTGGTGGTGCAGTGGAAAAGGATGTCAATGGGTTAATGTGGGAGGTGTAAATAGGAGATGAATTAAATTTGAAATGCCAGATGAGGGAGGGGAATAAAGTGAATGCTGGAAACATAAGACACAAACAGAAACAGATGATTGTCAAATTCAGCTTTGAATTCTGAAGGCTGCAATGGAGCAAGTCAGGTGGCATGCTGTAATTTCAGCTTACATTGGAAGAGATTATGAGGTCAACGGTAGAGAGGCCAGACAGGGAGTGGAAAAGAGAATTTCAGGCTACTGGAGGTTTAGGGTCACACATACAAGCTGAGCATAGGTACTCTGTAAAGCAGTTATCTCTCATCCATGTTCCTTTTCTCTGATACAGAGGATGGAGCATGGAGATGAAGCTTCAGGTCAGTGACCTTTCATTTAAAGTTCCAATTAAATGTTAGCACCAGTTTCTCTTTATAGATCTTGACTTATTAGACTGAGGATTTTCATAATTTTCCATTCTTCAATGCTTCACAAACAAAATATAGACATTGGACACAAGAAAATGGTCTTTCTATCAGCTCTTAAAGTTCCTTTTATTGGGAAGATTCCAATAGAGCACTGAAGAGGAAGGATGTTTTTAATGTTAGTATCAGATGAAAGAAAGCTCATAAATGCATGACATTGACAGCAATGTAACTATCAAACATCAGCTACTGGGAGCTGGGTCATAAGCTTGAATTTATTTGATGGTCAAGCAGAACATTTAAGAAGTTTGACTCAAGTATCTTGAGGCGTTCTCTCATTTGACACCTGAGGCTCTGAGTGAAAGCTTCCTTCATCTGTGACCTTAGAGTGCACTTAGCAATAGGGAGCAGCTACAAAGTCACAAAAGAAATAAAAGTAAAATGAGTAATAAACTGTGTGGAAATAGATTATCTGTTGTCAAATAGAACTTAAGTGGTGAAAGCAACTATGGGAATGAGTCATGCAGTGAGGGGGGAGAAAACAAAACTTGAGTATTGAAAAATCTAACCTTTTTAAAAAAATCCTCTCACTTTCTCCTGTAAGTTTCCCTTTGTTGTGATTTCTCTGGAAGTATGGTGTGTATATTTAGAACGAGGCTGCTACAGCATCTATTTCCAGTTTAAAATCCTAGATAAAATGGTATGGACAATGCTGTTTGTGAAAATGTATTCTCTGCTTCCCATTACAGTGTTTGCTTGCCTGAGAGTTCTGGCGAATGACGGTAGTAATTAGAGACTGTGTTGCACACATGAAAGATGGAATACAAATTAGTGAACCAGGTGCAGGGCAATGGGTTCTGCTGCTGTTTATCTTTAGAATTACATCGAGATCACCTTCCAAAAATACCACATTTGACCCAGTCAGTCCATTTATGCTTTCCTTAAGTCTCTTTCCATCATTAATTATATAGCTTTATCTATATAGTTCTTATATTCAGCCTCCCTTTACATTGATTTACAGTTTGCCTCAATGTAACCTACTGCAGTGAGTTACACTTACTCTAATTTTCTTTTTAATGTGTTTAATTTTGACAGCATCAACTTCTATCCTTACTCAGCTCCCCATCCAAGAAGATTCATGCTTTACATAAAAAACATTCATGGTGTTAAAGACCTGTAAGATCGCCTCCAAGCCTTCACTTTTCAAGCTGAGTTACAACTTCACTCTTCTAGAAACATAGAAACATAGAAAATAGGTGCAGGAAATAGGCCCTTCAGCCCTTCGAGCCTGCACCCCTATTCAGTATGGTCATGGCTGATCATCCAACTCAGAACCCTGTACCTGCTTTTTCTCCATACCCCCGATCCCTTTAGCCACAAGGGCCATATCTAACTTCCTCTTAAATATAGCCAATGAACCGGCCTCAACTGTTTCCTGTGGCGGAGAATTCCACAGATTCCCCACTCTCTGTGTGAAGAAGTTTTTCCTCATCTCGGTCCCAAAAGGCTTCCCCTTTATCCTTAAACTGTGACTCCTTGTTCTGGACTTCCCCAACATTGGAAACAATCTTCCTACATCTAGCCTGTCCAATCCCTTTAGAATTTTATACGTTTCAGTAACATCCCCCCTCAATCTTCTAAATTCCAGTGAGTATAAGCCTAGTCAATCCAGTCTTTCTTTATATGAAAGTCCTGCCATCCCAGGAATCAATCTGGTGAACCTTCTCTGTACTCCCTCTATGGCAAGAATGTCTTTCCTCAGATTAGGGGACCAAAACTGCACACAATATTCTAGGTGCGGTCTCACCAAGGCCTTCTACAACTTCAGTAGAACCTCCCTGCTCCTGTACTCAAATCCTTTTGCTATGAATGCCAGACCTACGTATCCTCTGCAGTCCATAAATCAGTACCCTGATTTGTATCAATAGCTTAACTCAAGGTCCTGACTCTATTTTTTTCTGGAAATACATTCTAATGCTGGTTTTCTTTCCCCACCACCCCCCAAACCCCACGCTTCATCTGTTTTTATATTCAAAGTAAATTTTTATCTAAGTTTGTATATATCACCATATACAATACTGAAATTCATTTTCCTGCAGGCATGCCCAGCATATCTATAGAACAGTAACAGCATCAATGAAAGATCAGCCAGAAGCAGAAGACAACAAACTGCAATTGCAAATAGAGATAAATAGCAATAAGGAGCAATAACATGAGATAAAGAGTCTTTAAAATGAGGCCATTGGTTGTAGGAACATTACAATGATGGGCAAATGAATGTGGTTATCCCCTTTTATTCAACTGTTCTTGAACCTAGTGGTGTGAATTCTGGGACTCTTGTACCTTCTGCCTGTTGGCAGCAGCAAGAAGGGAGTATGATCTGGGTGGTGGGGATCTCTGATGCTGGGTGCTGCTTTCCTACGACAGCGTTTCATGACGATGTGCTCAATGGTTGGGAGGGCTTTACCCGTGATGTACTGGGCCAAATCCACTACCTTTTGTAAGATTTTCCATTCATTGGGATTGGTGTTTCTATATCAGGCCATGATGCAGCCAGTCAATATACTCTCCACTACACATCTATAGAAGTTTGTCAAAGTTTTAGATGTCATAGTGAATCTCTGCAGACTTCTAACGAAGTAGAAGTGCTGCTGTGCTTTCTTCATAATTGCAATTACATGCTGGGTAGCACGTCAGATCCTCTGAAATAATAACACCAAGGAATTTAAAGTTGCTGATCCTCTCCACCTCTGATTTCCCTCTTCTGAAGTCTATAATCAGTTCCTCGGTCTGGCTGACATTGAGTGAGAGGTGGTTGTTATGACATCACTGTCTCCCTCCTGTATGCTGATTTGTCATCAGATCCACCCAGATCTGGGATGTTCATGCTGGGCTGAAGTATCTGGTCTTGTGTTGTATGTATTGTACTGTCCTTGAATGCATATTTTACAAATAATGCATGATATAATATTGTTTTCAGAATGTAATATGTCACCCTCACCTGTATTGAAATTGAGCAATAAACTAGCCAAATGGACAATTGATGTTTTCCTCTATATTAAATTCTCTCTCATAATATAATTTGTAAATTTAAAAATTGATGCTTTTGGCCCTTGTGGTGAACTACATATACCTGTCTGGACCCCCCCCCCCCACCCCCACCACCGCCGCTGACTGCTTCTGTGGCTCCTCCCACAGACCCCTGTATAAAGGCGATTGGAGGCACTGCTCCTCCCTCAGTCTCCAGGATGTTGTGTGGTGGGCTCCTGCTGCTGACAGTGCTTTCTTCCAGCTAATAAAAGCCTACCTCGACTCACGTCTCCGAGAGTTATTGATGGTGCATCAGCACTAAGGTTTAAATATTTTGCATGACTTGGGAATAGGTCTTGGGAACTAAAGTGTCATCTGCTTTCTGCCTCAAACAGAAAATCTGCAGATGGTGGAAATCCAAGTAACACACACAAAATGCTGAAGGAACTCAGTAGCCCAGGCAGCATCTATGGAAAAAGTACAATTGACATTTCAGGCCAAAATCCTTCCTCTACCATCAACACTGCCCTCAACTGCATCTCTTCCACTTCACGCACGTCTGCTCTCACCCCATCCTCCCGCCACCCTAACATGGTAGGGTTCCTTTTGTCCTCACCTACAACCCCACCAGCCTCTGCGTCCAGAACATAATTCTCTGAAACGTTCACCACCTCCAACAGGATCCCACCACCAAGGACCTTTCCCTCCCTCTCACTTTCTGTTTTCCACAGGGATTGCTCCCTACATGACTCCCTTGTCCATTCATCCCTTCCCACCGATGTCCCTCCTAGCACTTATCCTTACAGGCAGAATAAGTGCCAGATCTGCCCCTACACCTCCTCCCTCACTACCTTCCAGGGCCCGAAACAGTTCTTCCAGGTGAAGTGACACTGCACCTGTGACTCTGTTGGGATCATATACTGTGTCTGGTGTTCCCAGTGTGGTTTCCTGTATATCAGTGAGACCTGATGTAGATTAGGAGACCGCTTCGCTGAGCGCCTACGTTTTGTCCGCCAGAACAAGCAGGATCTCGCATTGGCCACCCATTTTAATTCCAATTCCCATTTCCGTATGTCCATCCATGATTCCTCCACTATCGTGATGAAGCAGGTAGGTGGAGATGAGTCCATGGCCAGATCAGCCATGATCTTATTGAATGATGGAGCAGGCTCGACAGGACAGATGGCCTACTCCTGCTCCTATTTCTTATGTTTTTATGTTTTGGCAACATTGGCCTTCATAAATCAATGTATAGAGTACAGAAGATGGGATGTTAATTTGAAGTTGTATAAGATGTTGGTGAGGCCTAATTTGGAGAGCTATGTGCAGGTTTGGTCACCTATCTGCAGGAAAGATGTAAATAAGGTTGAAAGAGATCAGAGAAAATTTACAAGGATGTTGCTGGGTCTGGAGGACCCGAGTTATAAGGAATAGGTTAGGACTATATTCCTTAGAATGTAGAAGATTGAGGGGAGAGTGATAGAGGTATACAAAATAATGAGGGGTATAGATAGGATAAGTGCAAACAGGCTTTTTCCTCTGAAGTTGTGTGGGACCACAACCAGAGGTCATGGGCTATGGGTAAAAGGAGAAAAGTTTGAGTGGAACACGAGGAGAAACTTCTTCACTCAGAGGGTTGTGAACGTGTGGAATGAGCTGCCAACACAAGTGGAGCATGCAAGTCCATTTTCAAGGTTTAAGAGAAGTCTGGATAGGTACGTGGATAGCAGGGGTATGGTGGACTACGGTCCTGGTGCAGGACAATGGGACTAGGCAATTTAAATGGTTTTAGCATGGACTTGATGGGCTTTGAATTTGAAGGGCTTGTTTCTGTGCTGTACTTCTGAGACTCTATGACCTACCCTGCTATAACTTAAAATAAACTTCCTTTTCACTGTCAATGAGGGGCCAATGCTCCAAACATTGACTGTTTCTCTCTCCATAAATGCCCTCTGACTTGATGATCCTTCAGATATTTCTACTATTGTTATAGGGTTTCCATTATCTGCAGTTTCAAGGCAATTTCCATGCTGACTATTCATTTTCAGAACCTTAGAGTTACTCTATTTTCAACCATACTTCTTAATGTCAACAATGTTGGGCTAACTGGTCTGTGGTTTACTGGGCATGCTTATCTTCCTGTCTTACGTCAAGAATTGCTTCAGTCTTGGCACTGTACCCTTACTTTTTTGCAAATTAACTTCTCTAACAATTAGCCTGACATCAGTGGTTGGGAAGATGTTGAAGTCGATTGTTAAGGATGTGGTTTCGGGTTATTTGGAGGCACATGATAAAATATGGCAAAGTCAACATGGTTTCCTTAAGGGAAAATCTTGCCTGACAAATGGGGGATTTCAATGTCCATATAGATTGGGAAAATCAGGTTGGTGCTGGATCCCAAGAGAGGGAAATTTGCCTATGAGATGGCTTTTTAGTGCAACTCATGATTGAGCCCACTAGGGGATCAGCTATTCTGTATGGGGTGTTGTGCAATAAACTGGAATTGATTAGAGAACTTAAGGTAAAGGAACCCTTCAGGGCCAGTGATCATCATATGACAGAATTCACCCTGCAATTTGAGAAGGGGGGTTGAAGTTTAAAGTCAGATGTATCAGTATTACACTGGAGTAAAGGGAATTACAGAAGCATGAGAGGAGCTGGCCAAAATGGATTGAAAAGGAACACTAGCAGTGATGATGGTGGACCAGCAATGGACGGAGTTTCTGGGAGCAGTTCAGAAGGCACAGGATAGATACATCCCAAAAAAGTATTTGTAAGGCAGGGTGACGCAACCGTGGCTGACAAGAAAAGTCAGATAGGTGGAGGGGCAGGTAGTGTTGAGGAAGCAAGGAGGCTGCAGAAGGACTGGAACAGATTTGGAGAATGGACAAAGTAGCAGCAAATGGAAGTGTATGGTCATGCACATTGGTAGAAAGAATAAAAGCATAGACCATTTTTAGGATTCCAGACCTAACCAATTCCCCTCTACCACCACTCTCCTCCGTCTAGCGGAATTAGTCCTTACTCTCAATAATTTCTCCTTTGGCTCCTCCCACTTCCTCCAAACCAAGGGTGTAGCCATGGGCACCCGTATGGGTCCCAGTTTTGCCTGCCTTTTTGTTGGCTTTGTGGAACAGTCCATGTTCCAAGTCTATACCGGTATCCATTCCCCTCTTTTCCTTTGCTACATCGACGACTGCATTGGCGCTGCCTCTTGCACACATGCTGAGCTCGTCGACTTAATTAACTTTGCCTCCAACTTTCACCCTGCCCTCAAATTTACCTGGTCCATTTCCGACACCTCCCTCCCCTTTCTTGATTTTTCTGTCTCCATCTCTAGAGATGGCCTATCTACTGATATCTACTATAAGCCTACAGACTCTCACAGCTACCTGGACTATTCTTCTTCCCACCCTGTCTCTTGCAAAAAGGCTATCCCCTTCTCACAATTCCTCCGTCTCTGCCGCATCTGCTCTCAGGATGAGGCTTTTCATTCCAGGACGAAGGAGATGTCTTCCTTTTTTAAACAAAGGGGCTTCCCTTCGTCCACCATCAACTCTGCTCTCAAACACATCTCTCCTATTTCCCGCACATCTGCCCTCACGCCATCCACCCGCCACCCCACTCAGGATAGGGTTCCCCTTGTCTTTACCTACCAGCCCACCAGCCTCCAGGTCCAACGTATAATTCTCCATGACTTCCACCACCTCCAACAGGATCCCACTACCAAATACATTTTTTCCTTCCCCCCCCCTTCTGCTTTTCACAGGGATTGCTCCCTACACGACTCCCTTGTCGACTCGTCCCCCCCATCCCTTCCCACCGATCTCCCTCCTGGCACTTATCCTTGTAAGCGGAACAAGTGCTACACCTGCCCTTACACTTCCTCCCTCACCACCATTCAAGGCCCCAGACAGTCCTTCCAGGTGAGGCGACACTTCACCTGTGAGTTGGCTGGTGTGGTATACTGCGTCCGGTGCTCCCGGTGTGGTCTTTTATATATTGGTGAGACCCAACGCAGACTGGAAGACCATTTCGCTGAACACGTACGCTCGGTCCGCCAGAAAAAGCAGGATCTCCCATTGGCCACACATTTTAGTTCCACGTCCCATTCCCATTCTGATATGTCTATCCATGGCCTCCTCTATTGTCAAAATGAATCCAAACTCAGGTTGGAGGAACAACACCTTATATACCAGCTGGGTAGCCTTCAACCTGATGGCATGAACATTGACTTCTCTAACTTCTGTTAATGCCCTTCCTCCCCTTCTTACCCCATCCCTGACATATTTAGTTGTTTGCCTGTTCTCCATCTCCCTCTGGTGCTCCCCCATTCCTTTCTTTCTCCTGAGGCCTCCTGTCCCATGATCCTTTCCCTTCTCCAGCTCTGTATCACTTTCGCCAATCACCTTTCCAGCTCTTAGATTCATCCCTCCCGCTCCGGTCTTCTCTTATCATTTTGCATTTCCCCCTCACCCCACTACTTTCAAATCTCTTACTATCTTTCCTTTCAGTTAGTCCTGACGAAGGGTCTCGGCCCAAAACATCGACAGTGCTTCTCCCTATAGATGCTACCTGGCCTGCTGTGTTCCACCAGCATTTTGTGTGTGTTGTTGTTTGAATTTCCAGCATCTGCAGATTTCCTTGTGTTTGACCATTTTCTAAACAGGTTTAAAAAAATAGAAAGTGCAAAAGGACTTGGGAGTACTGATGCAGGATTCTCTAAAGGTTCATTTGTAGGTTGAGTCGGTGGTGAGGAAGGCAAATACAATGTTAGCATTGATTTCGATAGGATTTGAATATACAAACAAGGATGTAGTGCTTTATAAGGCACAGATTTGGCCTCACCTGGGAGTATTGTGAGCAGTATCTAAGGAAGGATGTGCTGACTTGGAGAGAATTTAGACGATGTTCACAAGGATGATTCTAGGAATTACAGCTTTATTGTATGAGGAGCTATTCATTGAAGGTCTGGGCCTTACAATGGAATTTAGAAGAATAAGGGGTTTCTCATTGAAACCTGTCAAATGTTGAAAGTTCTAGATAGAGTGGACATGGAGAGGATGTTTCCTGTGCTGGGGGAGTCTAGGACCAGATGGCACTACCTCAGAATAGGGGGATGTTCATTTCAAACTGAGATGAGCAGGAATTTCTTTGGCCTGAGGGTGGTGAATCTGTGGATTTTGTTGCCACAGGCAACTGTGGGTATATTGAGGGCAAAGGTTGACAGGTTCCTGATTAGTCAGGACATGAAAGGTAATGTGGAGAAAACAGGAGAATGAGGTTGAGAGGGAAATAGATCAGTCATAATGAAATGGCAGAGCAGACTCAATGGGCTGAATGGCCTAATTCTGCTACTATGTCTTATTAAATATGTAGTAATAACCCTATCATAATGTGAAGACACAATCCATTTGGATCAAAGATATTAAACCTCGTGTTTGATTGGCTTGTCCACTGGGTAATACCACTCTGCTTTTGTACAAGACCTCCAGCATTTGTAGTTACTTACAGTAACAAAAGGTTACAGTCACACACTGCAGTACTGGCACCATGTGTAAAATACTCAGAGTTCATGCAGAAGTATTCACTTGGAACATTAACTCATTTCTTCTTTCAGATCCTGACTGATTAGTTGTTCATTTTTAGTTTTATCTAGTGAAAACATATGAATTTTCATTGATTTATTCCCCTGGTTCTGGTTAACATTTAGTTAGTTCACAGCGGATATTGCATTGTTAGGTCCAGATAAGTTGTTCCAAAATATAAAAATATTTTGCTTGCCAAGTTTTCCTTTATTCCCCCAAACTAAACTGATGTGCATCATTTCACCAGCACAGTATTTAATTCAAAGCCTTTCAAGTGATATTCAGTAGCAAAGCTAATTAATTTGTGGAGAAAAATGAAATAATCAATAGCTAGATCCAACCTGATCTTCAGTGGAGATAAGTGGATGGCAATGAGCTAGTGAAACACTGTCCAATTTTATCATTTTTGCCACAAGCCTAAGTACCCACAAGGGAACTTCCCTGGAATTTTCACAACAGTATTCTAAAATCAGTATGCCCAGAGTGGGGAGGGATTGAACTCAAATCCACTCCAGTTTTTATCGTATAGTGAGCAAGTTAGAACAAACACTTGATATCATCAGCACAATATTTTGAAGCTCAATCCTTCACCTGCTATTAATTGTCTTTGTTCATTATAAGTAGCTATAGAACAGGCTGATATTGATAGAACTTTAATTTCACATTTAGGCTTTTTAAAAAAAAATAAACTACTGGTCCACAAAATAAATTTTGTGATCAGCATCCTCATGAATAACACTGCCATGGATGGTCACAAGGCTGGCTGCAAGAGGGTTGGGCATGGGGCCAACAACCCCATACTGTAAAAGCCCAGAGCTACAGAAGCTCTAAAGACTTCATCCCTGGAAAAGGAAGGATCTTTGAAGATGGGGAAAACTTGAAAAACTGGCACAGAATAGAGGCTTCTGGCGAGCTGCTGTCAGTGGCCTGTGCCCCAGTAGGGGTAATGGGCTTAACAACAACATCCACAAAAATAGGAAGACTGCTATTCAGACATTTGAGCCAGATCCACCATTCATTTATGGCTATCTGCATCCTACAGCCATTAAGTAATTTAAATGCTTCTCTATTTACACCCTGTTCTGACCAAAATCTACCTAGTATAATATATTTGTCCCAGCACCAAATCCTTTGGAACAGAGTTCAAAGTTTTACTTTGTGCAGAGAAAGTACTTTCCAATCCCCACCCCTACCATGACCCTTTTACAATTCTACTATGTCCTCCTCTTTATTTATTATCTATGAAAGATGACCCATATTTTTCCAAGAGTAATTCATACAAACTGCAGGAGGAACTCAGCAGGTTAGGCAGCATCTATGGAAAGGAATGAAGAGTCAATATTTCAGACTGAGACCCTTTATCAGGACTGTAAAGCAAGGGGAAGAAGCCAGAGTAAGAGGGTCCAAGGGACAGGGAAAGGAGTACAAGCTAGAAGATAATTGGTGAAGCCAGGTGGTGGGGTAAGACCATCCAGCCAATTGAGTCTGCTCCACCATTCAATCCGCTGATCCAATTCTTACAGTCATCCCTACTCCCCTGCCTTCTCCCTAGGCCCTTTGATGCCCTGGCTAATCAATAATCTATCTCTGCCTTAAATGCACCCAATGACTTGGCCTCCACAGCTGCTCGTGGCAACAAATTCCACAGATTTACCACTCTCTGACTAAAGTAATTTCTCTGCATCTCTGTTCTAAATGGAGGTCCATCAATCCTGAAGTTGTGCCCTCTTGTCCTAGACTCCCTTACCATGGGAAATAACTTTGCCATATCTAATCTGTTCAGGCCTTTTTAATATTTGGAATATTTCTATGAGATCCTCTCTCATTCTCCTGAACTCCAGGGAATACAGCCCAACAGCTGCCAGACGTTCCTCATATGGTAACCCTTTCATTCCTGGAATCATTCTCCTGAATCTTCTCTGAGCCCTCTCCAATGTCAATATACTCTTTCTAAAATAAGGAGCCCAAACCTGCACACAATACTCCAAGTGTTGTCTCATGAGTGCCTTATAGAGCCTCAACATCACATTCTTGCTCTTGTATTCTAGACCTCTAGAAATGAGGTATTTCACCTTAAATTGCATTCACCTTCTTCACCACTGACTCAATCTGGAAGTTAACCTTGAGGGTATCCTGCACAAGGACTGTAAAGACCCTTTGCATCTCTGCATTTTGAATTCTTTCCCAACTAAATAATAGTCTGCCCGTTTATTTCTTTTACCAAGATGCATGATCATACACTTTCCAACATT
Source organism: Hypanus sabinus (assembly GCF_030144855.1). Classification (NCBI taxonomy): domain Eukaryota; kingdom Metazoa; phylum Chordata; class Chondrichthyes; order Myliobatiformes; family Dasyatidae; genus Hypanus; species Hypanus sabinus. The sequence goes on along the minus strand of NC_082722.1, from coordinate 15,839,772 downwards.
GTATTTCATTTGCCACTTCTTTGCCCATTCCCCAAAACTATCTAAGTCTCTCTGCAGGCTCTCTGTTCCTCAACTCTACCTGTTCCTCCACCTTTCTTTGTATTATCATCAAATTTAACCATGTCCATTAATCCCATATCCACCTCATTGACATACATCATAAAATGCAGTGGTCCCAACACTGACCCCTGTGGAACTCCATTGGTAACTGGCAGCCAACCAAAATAGGATCCTTTTATTCCCACTCTGTTTTCTGCTGAACAGCCAATGCTCCACCCGTGCTAGTAACTTCCCTGTAATTCCATGGGCTCTTACTTTGCTAAGCAGCCTCACGTGTGGCACCTTGTCAAAGGCCTTATGAAAATCAAAGTACACCACATCCACTGCATCTCCTTTGTCTACTGTGCTTGTAATTTACTCAAAAAACTGCAGTAGATCAGATAGGCAGGATTTTCCTTTCAGAAAACCATGTCTTGTCATGGTGTGTCTTGTCATGTGCCTCCGGGTACTCTGTAATCTTATCCCTAACAATCGATTCTAACAACTTCCAAACCACTGATGTAAGGCTAACAGGTCTATAGTTTCCTTTCTGCTGCCTCCTACCCTTCTTAAAGAGCAGAGTAACATTAGCAATTCTGGTACAATACCAGAATCTATCAATTCTTGAAAGATCATTGTTAATGCCTCTGCAATCTCTCTGTCTACTTCCTTCAGAAGCTGAGGGTGCATTTCAGCAGCTCCAGGAGATTTATCCACCCTCAGACCATTAAGCTTCCTGAGCACCTTCTCAGTTATAATTTTCACTGCATGTACTTCACTTCCCTGACACTCTTGAATGTCTGGTATACTGCAGATGTCTTCCACTGTGAATGCTGACACAAAATATGCATTCAGTCCTCTGCCATCTCTGTGTCTCTTATTACAATATCTCCAGCATCATTTTCTATTGGTCCTTTATCTATCCTCAACTCTCTTTTACCCTTTACATACTTAAAAAACCTTTTAGTATCTTCTTTGATATTAGTTGCCAGCTTCCTTTCTGCTTGTGTCCCTTTCCAGTCAACTTTGGCCAGTTCCCCTCTCATGCCATTGTAATTTCCTTTATTCCACTGAAATACCAACACATTGGAATTTAGTTCCTACTTCTCAAATTTCAAAGTGAACGTGATCATATTATGATCACTGTTCCCTAAGAATTCCTTAACCTTGAGCTCTCTCATCACCTCCAGATCATTGCACAACACCCAATCCAGCACAGCCAATCCCCTGGTGGGCTCAATAACAAGCTGTTTGAAAAAGCCATCCCTTAGACATTCTACAAATTCTCTCTCGAGGTCCAGTACTGGCCTGGTTTTCCCAATCCACTTTCATGTTAAAATCCCCAACGATTATCATGACATTGCCTTTCTGACACATCTTTTCTATCTCCTGCTATAATTTGTAATCCACATCCCAGCTGCTGTTTGGAGGTCTGTATACAACTGCCATTAGGATCGGCCATTTCTTAACTCAACCCATAGACACTCTACACCTTCCAATCCTATGTCACCCCTTTCAAGTGATTTAATATTATTTCTTTTACACAGGGCCTCACCACCCTCTCTGCCTACTAACCTATCTTTCCGATACATTGCATATCCTTAGATGTTTGGCTCCCAATGGCAGCCATCCGTTAGCCAAGTTTCAGAAATGGCCAAGTCGTACTTACCCATCTGTAGCTGGATTTCAAGATCGTCCACTTTATTTCTTATGCTACATGCATTCAATTATAACACTTTCAGTCCACTATTTGTTGCTTTCTGTTTTAACTGCACCATGCCTCTATTGCCCTGTAAATTATCCCACTGGCTGTGATGATGCCTCATCTCCTGCCTGTCCTTTCTATCATCTCTGCTGCAAGTTATCTTTGATTTACTTCTGTTTTCCCCTTCATCAGTCCTATCACTCCAGTTCCCATTCCCCTGCCAAATTAGTTTAAACTCTCCCTAACAGCTCTATAAAACCTGCCTGCTAGGATATTGGACCCTTTTGGGTTCAGGTGTAACCCATCCATTCTGTCCAGGTATTTCAATGCAAGAAAGGCAGATAATAGTGCTGAAGATGAGGTAGCTGGTTTATAAAAAGAGGCATTGTGTAGTGAGGTTAACAGGATGAGTTGCAGTGTAAAAGGTGGACAAAATCGAGAAGGGTGAATACAGGACTGAAGGTGTTGTATTTGGATGTATGCATTATATGGAATACAGTAGATGAACTTGCAGTACAGTCACAGATTGGTAGGTATGATGTTGTAGGCATCACTGTATCATGGATGAAAGAAGAGTTTAATATCCAAGGATACACATTGTATCAAAAGGACAGGCAGGAAGGCAGAGAGGGGGACCATTGCTCTGATGGTAAAAAATGAAATCAAATTAATAGAAAGAGGTGACATAGGGTCAGAAGGTATTGAATCACTGTGGATAGACCTAAGGAACTGTAAGGGTAAAAAGACCCGATGGGAGTTGTATACAGACATCCCAAGAAATAGTAAGGATGTGGTCTACAAATTACAACAGGAGACAGAAAACACGTGCCAAAAGGGCAATGTTCCAACAGTTATGGGGGATTTCAGTTATGCAGGTAGATTGGGAAAATCAGGTTGTAGCTTGATTCCAAGAGGGGGAATTTGTCGAATGCCCACAAGATGACTCTAAAGAGTAGCTCATGGTTGAGCCCTCTAGGGGATCAGCTGTTCTGGATAGGGTGTTGTGCAATGAACCAGAATTGATTAGAGCTTAAGGTAAAATAACCCTCGGGGAAAGTGATCATAATATGATTAAATTCACCCTGAAATTTGAGAAGCAGCTAAAGTCAGATGTATCAGTATCACAGTGGAGTTAAGGGATTACAGAGACATGAGGGAAGAGTTGTTCAGAACTAATTGGAAAAGAACACTGGCAGGGATGGCGGCAGTGCAGCAATGGCTAGGATTTCTGAAAGTAATTCAGAAGGTGACAGTATATATACATCCCAAAGAAGAAGAAGTATTCTAAAGGAATAACACAACCGTGGCTAACAAGACAAGTCAGAGCCAACATAAATGCCAAAAAGGGTATATAATAGAGCAGAAATTAGTGGGAAGTTAGAGGATTGTGAAGCTTTTAAAAACCAACAGAAGGCAACTAAAAGTCATTAGGAAGGTAAAGATGGAAGACCACAGTAAGTTAACCAATAATAGTGAAGAGAATACCAAAAGTTTCTTCAGATACATAAAGTGTAAAAGAGAGGTGAGAGTGGATATCAAACTGCTGGAAAATGATGCTGGAAAGGTAGTAATGGGGGGCAATGAAATGGCAGATGAATAAGTATTTTGAGTCAGTCTTCACTGTGGATTTTTGCTCTGTGTATGCCCTCATTAGCAGTATTGTGGAAGTTCCAGGTGTCAGGGGTCATGAAGTATGTTATGTTACCATAACTAGAGAGTAAGTTCTTGGGAAACCAAAATGTCTGAAGGTAAAATACTCACCTGGACCAGATGATGTACACCCGAGGGTTCCAAAAGAGGTGGCCAACAAGATCATTGAGACATTAGTAACGATCTTTCACGAATCACTGGATTCTGGAATGGTTACAGAAGACAGGAATATTGCAAATGCCACTCTATTCTTCATAAAGGGAGACAGGCAGAAGCAAGGAAACTATAGGCCAAGTTGGTCTGACCTCCATTGTCGAGAAAATATTGGAGTCGATTATTTAGAATGAGGTCTCAAGGATACTTGGAGGCACATGCTAAAATAGGCCATAGTTTATAGGCCATGGTTTCCTCGGGAAAATCTTGCCTGACAAATCTGTTGGAATTCTTTGAAGAAATAACAAAGGAGAATCTGTTGATTTTGTGTACTTGGATTTTCAGAAAGCCTTTGATAAGGTGTCACACACAAGGCTGCTAATTAAGTTACAAGCCCATGGTGTTACAGGAAAGATTCTAGCAGAGATAAAGCAGTGACTGATTGGCAGGAGACGAAAAGTGGGAATAAAGGGAGCCTTTTCTGGTTGGCTGCCGGTGACTATTGGTGTTTCACAGGGGTCAATGTTAGGACTGATTATTTTTACGTTATATGCCATTGATTTGGGTGATGTAATTGATGGCTTTGTTGCAAAGTTTGCAGACAATATGATGATAAATGGAGGGGAAGGTACTTTTCAGGAAGTAGAGATGCTACAGGACAGAATAGGCAACAAAGTGGCAGATGTTATACAGTGCTGGGAAATGCATGGTCATGCACTTTGATAGAAGAAAGGGTTGAAGATTTTCTAAATGGACAGAAAATACAAACTGAGGCGCAAAGGGACTTGGGAGTGCTTGTTCAGGATTCCCTAAAGGTTAATTTGCCGGTTGAGTCTGCGGTGAGAAAGGCAAATGCAATGTTAGCATTCATTTCAAGAGAATAAGAATAGAAAAGCAAATATATGTTGAGACTTCATAAAGCACTGATGAGGCCTCACTTAGTGTATTGTGAGCAGTTTTGGGCCCCTCAGAAAGGATGTGATAAAACTGGAGAGGGTTCAATGGAGGTTCACGAAAATGATTCCAGGATTAAATGGCTTGGCATATGAAGAGCATTCGATTGCTCTGCGACTGTTTTCACTAGAAATCAGAAGAATAAAGGGTGACCTCATTGAAACCTCGAATGGTGAAAGGCCTTGATAGAGTGGATGTGGAGGAGATGTTTCCTCTGATGAGAGAGTCTAAAACCAGAGGACACAGCCTCAGAATAGAGAGGTGTCCTTTTTTCATTTAAAACAGAGATGAGGAGGAATTTCTTCAGCCAGAGAGTGATGAACCTGTGGAATTGTCACAGGCAGCTGTGGAGGATCAAATCCATGTATATTTAAGGGCAGAGGTTCAGATTCTTGATTGGTCAGGGCATGAAGGGATACAGGGAGAAGGCAGGAGATTGAAAATGAGAGGAAAATTGGATCACCCATGAAATGGCAGAGCAGACTCAATGGGGCAAATGGCCTAAGTTTTCTCTTATACCTTATGGATTAAATATTGATCCCTGAACACTGAACAGTCTACTGTACTCAAGGTAATTGAACCTAACTCAATAATTTAAACTTCCCAGCAAATCCCTGCTGCATCTTCTCCAAAACTAATATATAATTACTTGGAGAACAGTATCTTCATAAGTATACAATTATGCACATGTGCACCAAGATTCTGAACTATTGAGTTAATTTACAAAGCAAACCCATTAAAAAAATTCTTAGAATGTCAATTTCACCTTTGTGGGGATTTAGTTTGTTGCATGTAAGAAAGGCGAAAGTGGGTAAACTCACATGTAGGAATCAAAAGCAAACCTTAGATTGAGAGACCCAGATGGACTACAAATGGAGAAGGGAGGAGTGGGTAATGGACATGAGGAAAGTGCAGTTAAGGATTACTTGTAGGGCTTTAGGTATGGGACGGGGACAGTTGCAGCAGGGGAAAACAGTGGGACTGGAATTTCAAGTGTAAATGAGATTGCTGCAGGAAGTTGATACAAAGGGGATTCAGGCTATATAAAATATTATTCTTTTAGTAATATACATAATGCCTTGGCAAAATTCTGCAGTAATAACTTTCAATCAATACTTCAAATTTCCAAACATCGAAATGCATGATCCAATCAGCTGAGGAAAAAGAATTTATGCTTGGCTTCTCCCCAACAAGTATGCTTAACTAGTTAGCCTTCTCAATGGTGATATTCCAATTTTCACAAATATTCAAGTTATTCTGTGAACTTAAGTGGTCAATACAACATTTTCTGCTTAGCATAATTTTTTTATACAGTATATAATGCACACATTTTATTGACTTTCTCTTTTCACACATTACTGGTTGTTGAACATACCGTAGCTAGTAATTAACTCCTACCTGGTACACTGAATGGAAGGAAGAGTGCATGCAGATACTATTATCTATTATTGACTAGAAGCTTGTCGACTTTCACGTGAAGTGATTTGATTCCTAGTTGTGTCTCCCTCATAGTAGGCAGAAATAGTGTGCAACTCTTCATGCAGAATAACAGAAATTTTATGAGTATACATCAATTTATTACAAAGCGAAATAGTTTCAAAAAGGACAGCTATAGTGACCATTTGACTTAATGTTCATTGTGCCATTGATCAGCAATACAGTACTCTATATAGAATGCTGATGATCTTAGATTTGAGAAGTGTTTTCTCAGTGGATTACAAAGCTCTATAAATTTTTCAGTGCACTGAACTCAAAACCTGCTGCCATTCATTCCAGATAGCTGACCAAACTACTGAGTTAGAATTTGGTTCAGAATTAAAACAACTCATTTTACTTCTCCCACCACTCTTAACTTCAAACATCACAAAGTTCCCACTGGCTCCATTTCAGCTGAGGCCTACTAACCTATTCCTGATCCACTGGTAGCAGAAGAAAATATAATAGCTTCCATGTTCACTCTACTTTTACTAGGCCTCTTCATCGATCCTTACTCTGTCAATGATTAACTTCCCCAGCACTTGCTTTCCTCTACATGGTACAATGAGTAACTTACTGGATTGGTCCTCCAGTGATCCGGATTTATGGTCCAAGAACACAAGTTTAAATGCAACACAGATGCTGGAGTATTTAAAATTCATGTAAATGATCTACATTAAGGGAGTGAAAACAGCTGACCTTACCTGACTTAGTCTACATTGACTACAAACCAAAATCCATATCATTCCCTGCACTCTGAAAGTCATTTCATACAGTGGAACAAAATAGTGGCCTTGTCAAAAATACACATTCATGAAAAATTTCCAACAGATGCTCCCAAATTTACAGGAATTTCAACTACCCAACAATTCAACCACCCTTCCTTAGCAGAGGGGTATGTGTCTGTCAAATGCAAGAATTGACCGAAAAGTCTGTCCTGACATATTTCTCCTTGTGCCCAGGGATGCTGTTTATCGATCTTTCTTTATTATTTTCATTGATAAGCTTTACAAACATGGTAAGTGGATGGTTCAGATATCCATTTCATAAAAACAATAAACATGCAATGGACAAGGTACAGCAAAGTCCTATAAACATGACAATAGGTTAGAACAATCAGGAAAGATGGAGCAGACTGTTCATTTCATTACAAGGATGAGGGAAGACCCAATGGAGGCCTTTAACATGAAGCATGATGGAATACATTACAGAACCTGGGCCTCTGTATCTCCCTCTGCAATTGGATCCTCAACTTGCTAACCAGAAGACCACAATCTGTGCGGATTGGTGATAACATATCCTCCTCGCTGACCATCAACACTGGCGCACCTCAGTGGTGTGTGCTCAGCCCACTGCTCTACTCTCTATATACACATGACTGTGAGGCTAAGCATGGCTCAAATACCATCTATAAATTGGCTGACAATACAACCATTGATGGTGATGGTGATGAGAAGCTGAATAGGAGGGAGGTATGCCAACCAGTGGAGTGGTGTCACAGTAACAACCTGGCACTCAATGTCAGGAAGGGCAAGACAAAGGAACACATACCAATCCTCAGAGGGATCAAAAGTGGAGAGAGTGAGCAGTTTCAAGTTCCTGGGTGTCATGATCTCTCAGAGAACCTAATCTGGTCCCAATATATCGATGAAATGAAAAAGGTGGTAAGACAGCGACTATATTTAATTAGGAGTTTGACGAGATATGGTAAGCTTCTGTACTGTGGAGAGCATTCTGACAGGCTGCCTCACTGTTTGGTATGTGGGGGCTACTGCAAAGAATCGAAAGAAGCTGCAGAAGGTTGTAAATTTAGTTGGCGCCATCTTGAGTACTAGCCTACAAAATACCCAGGACATCGAAGAGCAGTGTCTCAGAAAGGCAGCATCCATTATAAGGGCCTCCAACACCCAGGTCATGCCCTCTTCTCACTGTTACCATCAGGTAGGAGGTACAGAAGCCTTAAGGCACACACTCAGCAATTCAGGAACAGCTTCTTCCCCTCTTACATCTGATTCCTAAATGGATATTGAACACTACCTCACTTTAATACATATTATTTGTCGTTTTACACGATTTTTAATCAATTCAATATTTGTATACTGTAATTTATTATTTTTTCTTCTGTATTATCTATTGCATTGAGCTGCTGCTGCTAAGTTAACAAATTTCAACACATGATAATATACCTGATTCTCAATAGGTGGTTCCATTTATGAAGATTCCTCAATTGATCAAGAAATGTTTATAACCCCAAAATATTCTATCATTTATTGCTCACTTTCAAACTTTCTGTATGAAACACCTTTTTACTGGGCATCTCCAGAGATGAGGCTTGTTAGCCCCTCACTAACAGCGGTGTGAAAACCATTTTGCTCAAACTCCGCACCTCTAGGGTGGTAATAACCTAGGTCCCACCAAAGCTGGGAAGTTGGGATATCTCAAACAACTGAACCCTGATCTGTACCAAATACTTTGTAAATACTGCCCTCATGCCATTAGTTGTCATCAAGAAATAACAGATCATACACTGCATACAATTATAAAGGAAGTATATTTACAAATGAACAGTTAGTAGAAAAAAAAGGAAAAACAGAGTTGTAGAACAGAGTGATCTAGGAATAATGGTGCATAGTTCCCTGAAGGTAGAATCTCATATGGATAGTGTGGTGAAGAAAGCTTTTGGTATGTTGGCCTTTATAAATCAGAACATTGAGTATAGGAGTTGGGATGTAATGCTTAAATTGTACAAGGCATTGGTAAGGCCAAATTTGGAGTATTGTGTACAGTTCTGGTCACCGAATTATAGGAAAGATGTCAACAAAATAGACGAGAGTATGGAGAAGATTTACTAGAATGTTACATGGGTTTCAACACCTAAGTTACAGGGAAAGGTTGAACAAGTTAGGTATTTATTCTTTGGAGCATAGAAGGTTGAGGGGGGACTTGATAGAGGTATTTAAAATTATGAGGGGGATAGATAGAGTTGACGTGGATAGGCTTTTTCCATTGAGAGTAGGGAAGATTCAAACAAGAGGACATGAGTTGAGAGTTAGGGGGCAAAAGTTTAAGGGTAACATGAGGGGGAATTTCTTTACTCAGAGTGGTAGCTGTGTGGAATGAGCTTCCAGTATAAGTGGTAGAAGCAGGTTCAGTATCGTCATTTAAAGCAAAATTGGATAGGTATATGGACTGGAAAGGAATGGAGGGTTATGGGCTGAGTGTGGGTCAGTGGGATTAGGTGAGAGTAAGCGCTCGGCACAGACTAGAAGGGTGAGATGGCCTGTTTCCGTGCTGTAATTACTATATGGTTATAAAAAAATAAAAAGGCCTATTACAGTTAACCCAGCTCAAATGTGCACACAAGTTTGAGCTCATCCTGAAGTTGTTTTTAAATCACATGTTGGATCCACTGTCTGCACACACCACCTCCAAAATGCTGCTCAAAATCCACCTCAAACAGGCTCCCCCAAAGGAGCATTAGTCCTTCCTTAAAACCATTAATCTGTAGCAAGCACCTTGTGCAACAGGGACAACATCTTCACCATCTTCCCTCCTGCCTGCTCTCAGTTCCTGCCAAAAAAATCTTGACTCACACCAGTGTCTGTCACAAAAACTCACTGCCCAGTGTTCTCCAGAACTTTTTTCCCCAATTCCACCATCTTGATTGGCTGACACAACATTCCTAAGTTGAACAATGTAGCTCCTTATCTTTAGCTCAAACCCAAACATGGTAAAAGGAGAACAGACTGCTCTTACAGAACAGCTAAAATGAAATACCTACAGCACAGCAGTAAAAATCTTAACCAAGGCTTTACATGTACCTTTGTACAAGTGAGTAATATTTATACATAAACTTCAAATTGGACCCCAGATTGACCACGGAAAATCAAATGCAAAGCAGATGAGCTTACTTAAATGAAGCAAGTTCACAAAAGGAAAAAGTCAAACAAGTCTGGAATGCAGAGCTGGAGTTGACATCAAGCAGATAGTTATAATTATTTTAAAAACAGCTGGCAACTGCAACATTATCATGGATTTTGCTTGCAATGCAAGTTCTGATAGAACATGGTAATTATCCAGTTATCATTTAATCGGCAATTGGACGACTGGAGAATAAGGAGCCAAAAATTTCACATGCAGATAATTTTTTTATTTCAATGTAATAATATTAAAATGACAGATATACATACTGAAAATTTTTATTGCAAATGAGCACATTCCCAGTCAAGTGTAGATCTAATACTGGCATCCACTGCCTTCACCAGCAGGAAATTTCCTGCATCAAATTAGACCAGACTCTTGTAACATATCCAATCGTGGTCCCTTTCTCTCGATCATTATGTTATCAGTGTCAACATTCTGGTCTTGTGCAACAAGATACATTTGCTTACAAGAATCTCTAGTATCCAATCAAATCAACAAATGGAAATTTCTTCCTCCTCAAATTAGGAGATGCAGCATCACACCAAATTGTACAAGATCCCAATTCTCTGAAGGTCCTCCAATGGTAGAGGGAACCATTTCTACAGATCTACATGGGAGGGATTTTGAAAAGGTTGGATTTAAATGGCAATACTGTGGATTAGCCTGCATATTATTAATAGTCCCCCTCCCACCTTGTACTCGTTCCTTTGCTGTTGGTCTACTGGAAGTCAGTTAAATGTAGAAATCCTCATTGGAATTAGCTAAGGGAGAAGGGATACAGAGTGTGTGGGAAGAGTTGCTGCAGGTCTCTTGGGGACTCCTGGCAATTTACATCATTTATACATTAATAAAGGCAAAGTAAATTGCAAATGCCAAGAGAGGTAAAATAACGAATAGGTAAAATGGTACTAAAAAAGCTTTTATTTTTACCCAGAGTCTTGTTGGAAATGTCACCACTCTCATTATTAGTATTTGTCAACAATGGAAGCAATTGAACAAAGGCCATGGTTTACAGCATAGGAGCATTTTGATCATTAGATAGAGAGGGTACATCTGTCACACATGGCCCACATATGAGCAAAGTTTTATAAAGTGCCATGATTCATCCCATCATCAGATTTGGGCCTTTGATTCCCATCCTTAGCAAGTCAGTGAAAACAAAACTATAAATATAGATTCCATCAGGTCCACTTGTAGATCTTCACCATTTTTTCAGTCAGTGTTCCAAGGAAATTGGTTTGATTCACCTCGAATGGACAGATATCCAGTATGGGTTGGTCAGCTTGAAGCTTCTGGACGAGAGAGCCCGTCCCTGCATTCCACAACTGTGGCAGAAAGAGAATGAAGATGGTTACTAAGTCTCAAAACTAGAGATGAAAGTCCAAAATTAAAGCCAGTGAATAAACAATAGCAAGTATCAAAGTAATAAAAGGAAAGAAAAAGTATGCAATTAAATATTTGTTGCGCAAAGCTCATCAAATATAGAAAGAAATAAACAGAAAATCTAAAGACAGTAAGGAACTAAGGTAGGTCTTATGTACTCATCTTGGAGCAGGGCTGTAGAAAAATCCTGCTTCAGTTATATGGAGCACTGGCAAGACCACACCAGAAAGACAGTGGAAGGACAGGTGTGACAGAGGGAGTATAGCAAAAGGTTTATTAGACCGATCCAGAACAGAGGGACTGTCTCAAGAAGAGAGCCAGGCCAAAATGATGAGCAATCTCATTTGAAAGACAAATTTAACACAGAATTGATGTTATTTTTCTTGTCTATATCCATGTTTTGGAGTCTCAAAATAAAGGATCTGCCATTCAGGTCAGGGATGGTGATTTTTTAAATCTAAATATAGATTAATTGAATAAATATAGAACACAGCAACAAAGGGAAAAGTAAATCATACTACTACTGGAGAAACTGAGTAAAAGGTTGATGATTCATTTGAATCTGATAGCCTTTACCATAGGGTTTAGAAGATGGTTGCTTTAGTGATGACCTTTCAAAATTCCTCAGAAAGGGAATACTTGCAACAGACTGAAAGCAAGCAAGTATAACATTGTTATTCAAAAGGTGAAGGGAAATTAGGAACTGTAAACCCTTCGCACTGACATAATGAATTCTAGCAAGTAGCTGACAATTAAAAGACATAGTAACAGGACACATGGAAAATCATTATCTGATTAATCAGCCTCAACGAGTTAATGAGAGGCAAATCATATTTGACAAATCCAATTTATTTTTAAAATATAACTAAGCAGAGTAGGTAAGATAAATAAGAGGATATTTCACAAGGGCTCAGTGTTGGTTAAATGACAAAAGGAAAGAGTAAATGCTCTTTTTCAGGAAACATTATCATTGGTGGGTTGTTACCAGGATCTTTTTGGGATCTCAACTGTTTCAATTCATCTTGCTGACATATCCAAGGTTGCTCATGAAACAATTCAAGGTGCAAAATTGAGCCACAAGAATACAATGTGCATGCAAAGGGAACAAGATAGGTTATGACGGTAGGTAAAGTGGCAGCAGATGAAATATATGGAAACATTTGAGGCTATCCACTTGGGCATGATGAAGAGGAAAATATTTTAAATCAAAACAGTAAATATGTACAGAGAAATCTTGATGTGCCAGCTCACAAGAAAACTCGTACATACAAAAAGTGAACACAAAGATAGATATGTAGGTCAGAATTGCAGGGGAATTAGAGTGCAAAATTACACATTCTTGCTTTAAATATTATACAAGGGTGAAGTAAAACCACAGTTGGCATGTCGTATGCAGTTTTTGACTCTATTCATACTTGCCTTGGAGTTGGTACGGTGTAATTAACTAGACTAATTTTTTTTGGAAGGAGAGATTCCTCATTGACAAAGATTTTAAAAGATTAACTAGAGTTTGTGGTGGGAAGAGACAACTATGATTCCAAAAATTAAGTGAGACTGTATTCTCTGGATGAAGAATCAAAACTAGGAAAGAAGATCTCAGAATTATAGTGCCATGCATTTAAATTGGAATGAGGACCAATTACTTTGGAATTCTCTAGTCCAGGCAGCAGTAGAAGATCAGTTGCCAAGTATACTTTAAATAAGTTTTCTCAGTATTCTTGTGACATTAGTGTTGCCAGACTGACAGATATTCCAAATTATTGGATGTTTTTCTGTTATTTGATAATTTTAATTTTTTTGGAATCGTTCTCGATCTCTTTAATTAAGTTTCAAATAGATAAACATAACAATGATAATGATACAGACAGACAGACATACTTTATTGATCCCGAGAGAAATTGGGTTTTGTTACAGCCGCACCAACCAAGAATAGTGAAGAAATATAGCAATATAAAACCATAAATAAATAAATAAATAAATAAGTTAATCATGCCAAGTGGAAATAAGTCCAGGACCAGCCTATTGGCTCAGGGTGTCTGACACTCTGAGGGAGGAGTTGTAAAGTTTGATGGCCACAGGTAGGAATGACTTCCTATGACGCTCAGTGTTACATCTCGATGGAATGAGTCTCTGGCTGAATGTACTCCTGTACATTATGGAGTGGATGGGAGTCATTGTCCAAGATGGCATGCAACTTGGACAGCGACCTCTTTTCAGACACCACCATCAGAGAGTCCAGTTCCACCCCCACAACATCACTGGCCTTATGAACGAGTTTGTTGATTCTGTTGGTGTCTGCTACCCTCAGCCTGCTGCCTCAGTACACAACAGCAAACATGATAGCATTGGCCACCACAGCCTCATAGAACATCCTCAGCATCGTCCGGCAGATGTTAAAGGACCTCAGTCTCCTCAGGAAATAGACAGCTCTGATCCTTCTTGTAGACAGCCTCAGTTTTCTTTGACCAGTCCAGTTTATTGTCAATTTGTACCCCCAGGTATTTGTAATCCTCCACCATGTCCATACTGACCCCTTGGATGGAAACAGGGGTCATCAGTGCCTTAGCCCTCCTCAGGTCCGCCACCAGCTCCTTAGTCTTTTTCACATTAAGCTGCAGATGATTCTGCTCGCACCATGTGACAAAGTTCCCCACCGTAGCCCTGTACTCAGCCTCATCTCCCTTGCTGATGCATCCAACTATGGCTGAGTCATCAGAAAACTTCTGAAGATGGCAAGACTCTGTGCAGTAGTTGAAGTAGTTACACTTAGTAAGTGCAAGGGGAAGCGAGGCCCCTAAAATATAAGCCAGTGAGAACCCCTATACAGACTTGCACTCAAGGTTCATAATTATTTATCTTGTGGTGACCCACTTTCTGCGCAGGCGAACCGGCTCACAAATAGCCAGCGCGTGGGGAGAGATTTTGGTAATGCACCTCTGACGTCATTTCTGCCCGGAGAGGGCGGGCGCTAGGGATTAAATGCCAGCGCCGCGAAGTTTGAATAAACTAGTCTCGAAACAACTTACCGACTGTGTCTCGTCATTTCAGTGCTGTGTGTAGCACATCATTACACTGGTGACCCCGACAGTCCAAATGGGATTTGGACCGAAGATGACTGACTCTTCATCTGTTCACGCAGTTTCGCTAAAACTGCCAACTTTCTGGATGCTGCGACCATGTGTGTGGTTTAGCCAAGCAGAAGCCCAGTTCCAGATTCGGCAGATCTTCTGATTCCATGCGTTACTACCACGTGGTGAGCACCCTTGACCAGGAGACGGCCGCCCAGGTTGTGGATTTCATACAGTCACCCCCGGAAGAAGGCAAATATGAAGCATTCAAGGCGCTGCTCATTGAGACCTTTGGCTTCTCACTGCATGAGCGGGGTGCCCACCTGCTTCACCTGGATGGTTTGGGAGGCAGACTGCCATCAGCATTGATGAACGAGATGCTGGCCCTGGTCGACGGACACAAGCCCTGCCTCATGTTCTAGCAAGTGTTCCTAGAGCAACTGCCCGAGGACATCTGCTAGCCGACGCAGATTTCAGTGACCCCTGGAAGGTGGTGGCCAGGGCAGATGTGCTGTGGAAAGCTAAGAGGGAGAGCATGACGTCCGTCGGTCAGATTACCAGGCCACATGCCCAACAGCAGACCAGACCAGGCCCGGCAGGGGGGGGGGCGCACACAACACAGAGGCAGGAGTGAGGAGGCCAGTGAACAGTGGTGTTTCTACCACCAGCGGTGGGGCACAAAAGCCTGCTGTTGTCGCCTGCCCTGCAAGGGCCAGGGCCAGCTGTCGCTAATGACTATGGCGGCTGGCCACCAGGACAGCCTCTTGTACGTCTGGGACACGCAGCCGTGGGTTGGAGACCATGTGGAGACTACTGCAGACTGAATGAGGCTACAACTCCAGACCGCTACCCCATGCCACGCATACAGGACTTTGCAGCAAACCTGCATGGGTCAAGAATCTTTTCCAAAGTAGACCTCCTCCGGGGATACCATCAAATCCCGGTGCATCCTGAAGACATCCCCAAAACAGCACTCATCACCCCATTCGGCCTGTTTGAGTTCCTTCGAATGCCGTTCAGCCTGAAGAATGCCGCACAGACGTTCCAGTGGCTAATGGATGCGGTGAGACGTGACCTGGACTTTGCATTCATCTATTTGGACAACATCCTTATAGCCAGCAGTAGTCGTCGGGAGCATCTGTCCCACCTCCACCAGCTCTACTCCCGCCTGAGTGATTTCAGCCTCATGATCAACCCAGCCAAATGCCAGTTCGGTCTCGATACCATCGACTTCCTGGGCCACAGGATTACCAAAGACGGGGCAACACCTCTGCCCGCCGAGATAGACGCGATCCGCCACTTTGCCCGGCCCAACACAGTCAAAGGCCTGCAGGAGTTCGTTGGTATGGTGAACTTCTACCACCGTTTCCTCCCTTCAGCAGCCCTGATGTCGGGTAAAGGCAAGGACATTACTTGGGACGAGGAGGCCGTGGCCGCTTTCGTTAAAACCAAAGAAGCCTTGGCAGATGCCATGATGCTGGTGCACCCCAGAACGGATGTTCCGACTGCACTCACGGTGGACACATCTGACACAGCAGTCAGTGGGGTGCTGGAGCAGCTCATCGAGGGGCGCTGGCAACCCCTGGCGTTCCTCAGCAAGCACCTATGACCACCCGAACTTAAGTACAGTGCTTTCGACCGGAAGCTGTTGGCACTGTATCTGGCAATCTGGCATTTCAGGTACTTCTTGGAAGGCAGGCCGTTCACCGCGCTCACAGACCACAAACCGTTGACCTTCGCGTTCGCAAAGGTGTCTGATCCCTGGTCGGCTCACCAGCAGCGACATCTGTCCTACATCTCCGAGTACACGACGGTCATCCAGCATGTCTCGGGAAAGGACAACGTCCTGGCCGACGCACTCTCCAGACCAGCTATTCAGGCCCTGTCCCTGGGGGTGGTCTATGCAGCACTGGCGGAGGCGCAGCAGGCAGACGACGAGATGCCCAGCTACAGGACCGCAGTTTCGGGTTTGCAGCTGCAAGACTTTCTCATAGGCCCAGGTGAGAGGACTCTCCTGTGCAACGTGGCTACCGGCCAACCTTGCCCCAGCGTCCCGGCAGCCTGGAGGCAGCGAGTTTTTGACTCCATACACAGTTTGGCACACCCATCTATCAGGACAACCATCCGGCTGGTCTCCAGCAAGTTCACATGGCATGGTCTTTGCAAGCAGGTCAGTGAATGGGCCAGAACGTGCGCGCAGTGCCAAACAGCCAAGGTGCAGCGGCATACTAAAGCTCTGCCGCAGCAGTTCGAACCCACCCACCAGAGGTGCGACCACATTCATGTGGATATTGTGGGCCCCCTGCCAGTGTCCCGAGGAGCGCAGTACCGCCTAACTATGGTAGACTGGTTCACGAGGTGGCCAGAGGCAGTCCTGCTCACCGACACATCTGCCGATTCCTGCGCCCGAGCACCAATTGCAACCTGGGTAGCACACTTCGGGGTACCAGCCCACATTACCACTGTCAGAGACGCCCAGTTCACCTCCAGCCTGTGGTCGGCTGTGGCCAGCCTGTTGGGAACGCAGCTACACCACACTACTGCCTACCACCCACAGTCGAACGGACTAGTGGAACGCTTCCATCGTCCTCTGAAGTCGGCTCTCATGACCCACCTGAGAGGACCTAACCGGGTGGACGAGCTTGGAATTTGCACAGTGCCCAAAGAGGATCTGCACGCCTCATCAGCCGTCCCAGGAGAGTTCATACCAGCCCCAAGGGGGCAAGAGGAAGAACCCGCAGCTGTCCTGGACAGGCTACACGAAAGGCTCGGCAAGCTGGCCCCCGTACCAACTTCACAGCACGGACAGACCCCAACCCATGTACCCAAAGACCTGCAGAACTGTAAGTCTGTGTTTGTACGAAGGGGCGGACACTGGGCACCACTACAGCGGCCATACGAGGGGCCGTTCAAGGTTATCAGCAACAACGGGGTATTGGGCAACCGAGACTGCGGTTCTGGACATTGGGGGGGGGAAGAAGAGGTTTTCACGGTGGACCGACTCAAACCAGCCCATGTGGACTTGGCGCAGCCGGTCGAGGTTCAGGCATCGTGGCGCAGAGGTAGACCTCCCAAACAGAGGCTGATCCAGATTGTGGACATTGGGGGGTGTATTGCCAGTTCTGGGGGGGGGGGGGGGGGGTTGGTTATGTGGTAACCCACTTTCTGCACAGGCAAACTGGCTCACAAGGAGCCAGCGCGTGGGGAGAGACTTTGGTAATGCACCTCTGACGTCATTTCCGCCTGGAGAGGGTGAGCGCTAGGGATTAAATGCCAGCGCCGCCAAGTTTGAATAAACTAGTCTCGAAACAACTTACTACTGCGTGTCATTATTTCAGCGCTGTGTGTAGCACATCTCTACAATCTTATATTTCATAAATTCATTATTTTATTATATAAATGTATTAAATATATTACTGTACTTCTATATTTACTGCATATTAAAATACTTGTGATTTGAAAAATAAAAATTTTACATCACTTTAAGATGTTCCAGAGTACGATAGTTCTCTCAATAACTAATATTTCTCCCAACAAGTTTTAAGAGAACAGGGATTCCTGTGCATTAGAAAAACAAAGGTCAGAACAAGATGAACCAGATGCCAAACCATTGGGGTTTTGCAATAATTGGTCTTTCCACTTACATTTTTTTTTAAATCAAGAGAATTATGAATATGGGTGGATCAGATAAGAAAGTGGACAAGGATTAACAACAATCGTAAGATTGGTAGAGTCCGCTTGAAGGGTTATGTGGCTTATAACTGATTTATTTCTTACATTTTCTTGAAAGGACAGAATGCAGTATTCTAAGCATTAAACAACCAACATGCTTGTTTCTGGTGGTGCCACTAACATAACATATTGCTGAGCTTGTCAAAATTGATGGAATGCATACAAAGTATCAGAAACTAATGTTAAAAAACAGAAACAGCTCTTTAGATTCAACACAAAGGTGAAATAAGTTGAACAGGAAACAAAAGTGTGAAATTCCTTTTCATAAGTTGACAGACCTGAACACGCTGACATTTTTATTTAAAAGCAAAACTGCGGAACTTAGTGATACAATCTTCAGTTGCGTCTACCATTCTCAAGCTGCTTTCTCTTCACTCAGTGAAGAATTCTTCTCCCACCTTTCCCCATTTTTACAGTAATGATCACTAGTATCCACCTCTTACATTTGCCTCATGGTCAGAGGTTACCTTTCGTATGTCATTCTTACCTGTAGGAAACAGAAAATGGAAGCATGCTGCTATAAAGTAGGCATTCACAGCTCAAACTTGAGATGATCAAAACAAAAAATATTTTTCATATTGCTTTATAGTTAAACACAATTGAAACCAAATCCTAGAACAAAATTGAATTAGAGGTAGAGGAGGAGACTAGATGCCTTGGATACAGCATACACACAAATTACTATGGCGTCATAGAATTAGAAAGCACCTTCCTCTTAATTAAGGTTTTTTTTTCGGTCCCTTGCTTTCAGTTCGTTTTTTTGGTAGTAGGCATTATTATCTTCTGTTTTTAAGTGTATTTACAGTTTTGGGGGTTTGAATGTCCTGATTTATATTCTCTATATTGTGTTGTGGTTGGACTGGAGTTTTTTTTTGTTGCGGGGCTTGGGGAGGATACTAACTTTACATGCCTTCAATTTGGGTGCTTTTTCAATTATCTTTTTTGTATTATATTATTATTGTATGTTTATTTTTGCACTGTATTAATGTTCTTCATTTTGATTTGTTTTTTTTTCTATCTGTAGTGATGTAGAAAATGCATTAAAAAAACTAATTTAAAAAAATTTGAAAAAAAGAAAGCAGACAGGTGATTCTGTGGATGTAGTCAGGAGACCCAGATGGTAGTTTGCCACCGTGGTGCCAGGGTCTGGGATGTTTCTGATAGCATCCAAGATATCCTGAAGTGGGAGGGTGAGGAGCCAGAGGTCGTGGTACATATAGATACCAATGACATAGGTAGGAAAAGGGAAGAGGTCCTGAAAGGAGAATATAGGGAGTTGAGAAGAAGGACTGCAAAGGTAGTAATCTTGGGATTACTGCCTGTGCCACGCAACAGTGAGAGTAGGAATGGAATGAGGTGGAGGATAAATGCGTGGCTGAGGGATTGGAGCAGGGGGCAGGGATTCAAGTTTCTGGATCATTCTGTGACCTGTACAAAAAAGACGGGTTGCACTTGAATCCTAGGAGGGACCAATATCCTGGCAGGGAGATTTGCTAATTCTACTGGGGAGACTTTAAACTAGAATGGTTGGGGGGTGGGAATCAAATTGAAGAGACTAGGAGAAAGGAGGTTAATTCAGAAATAGAAAAAGCTAGTAGACAGTGTGTGAGGGAGGATAGGCAGGTGATAGAGAAGGGGAGCGCTCAGACTGAAGTTGTAGGGGAGAAGGAAGAAAAAGATAATAAAGTTGTTTGTACCATTAGGGATAAACAGAAAGTAAGAGGTGGAGAATTTCTTAAATGCATCTATTTTATTGCTAGGAGCATTGTAAGAAAGGTGGATGAGCTCAGAGCATGGATTGATACCTGGAAATATGATGTTGTGGCTATTAGTGAAACATGGTTGCAGGAGGGGTGTGATTGGCAACTAAATATTCCTGGATTATCTCGGAGGATCAAACTGGTTCTATTAAAAATTGCTATTCTTTTTTCAACATTAGGAGATTATTGAATATTGTTTATACTCCTTCACGCAGCACCACAGAATGTGTCATTGCATTAGGTGCGGAGAAAGCATTTGATAGAGTTGAATGGCCATATTTGTTTACTGTGCTTGAGAAGTTTAATTTTAGTCCGACATTTCGTTTACTTATCATTGGTTTTTTCGTTTACTTCAGGGTACCAGGGTCCTCTTAGTCCATTATTATTTGATATTGCTCTGGAACCTTTGGCAATTGCTTTAGAGACTCACCTAACATTTTTGGCATTACTCGCGGGATGTATATACATAAATTATCATTATACGCAGATGATTTGTTATTATACATTTATGATCCTGAGAAATCCATTCCTGCAGTTATATCATTATTGGCTCAGTTTAGTAATTTTTCCCCGTATAAATTTCCCGTGTAAAAGATATTTACAGAAGTTAAGGAAGGAAGGTGGATTGGCATTGCCTAATTTTAGATTTTATTATTGGGCAATTAATATTCGATATTTGAAATGTTGGTTAAGGGATTTGGATTTATCTCCTAGCCCTCATTGGGTAAATCTGGAAACCAAATATGTACAAGGATTTTCATTGGGTTCTATTTTAGAGACTTCTCTTCCCTTTGTTCCTTCTAAATTGCATAAACGAATTGACAATCCAATAGTTAAACACACTTTACGTATATGGTTTCAATTTCGGAAATTTTTTGGGTTGCATCAGTTTGTTTTAGCAATTTCTATTGTATCCAGTTTCTTTTTTCATCCCTCTATTATGGACCAAGCTTATTCAGCTTGGAAGACTAAAGGTATACTAAGATTTTCTGATTTATTTTTGGATAACTGTTTTACATCTTTTGAACGATTAGCTAATAAATATAATTTGCCTAAATCTCATTTTTTTAGATATTTACAGATTAGGAATTTTTTAAACACTGTACTTCCTACCTTTCCAAATCTTGTTTCTTCGGGTATTTTGGAGAAATTGTTAGAACTTAATCCTTTTCAGAAAGGTAATATCAAATGTATATAATATAATTATGAAAATACATTCAGAGGCCTTATATAAGATTAAAAATGATTGGGAAAGGGAACTTAACTTTACTATCCCTATTGAAAATAGGGATAAAATTCTTCAATTAGTTAATTTATCCTCTATATGTGCTAAACATTACATTTAAAGTTGTGCACAGGGCTCATATGTCCAAGGATAAATTGGCTCGTTTTTATTCCCTTATAAATCCTATATGTGACAGATGTCATTCTGAGATAGCTTCTTTAACTCATATGTTTTGGTCATGTCCGCTTTTGAAAAAATATTGGAAAGACATTTTTGATATTATTTCCCCGGTATTGAACATTGATTTACAACCTCATCCTATTACTGCAATCTTTGGTTTACCAATGATAGAGCCAATTCATTTATCTTCTTCTGCTTGTCGGATGATTGCATTCCTTACATTAATGGCTAGAAGATCTATTTTGTTGAATCGGAAAGAAATTAATCCTCCTACCATATTTCATTGGTTTTCTCAAACTATGTTATGTCTAAATTTGGAAAAAATTAGAAGTGTCATATATGAGCCTTCTATTAAATTTGAAAAGACTTGGAGGCCATTTATTCAATATTTTCACATGATGTAATTTGACCCTGTTCCAATCCTATTTGTTTTTCCGGTTTTGATTGTATATATGTTGAGAGGATCGGAGTTGGGGACACTGATGATTCTTGGTCTTTTTATAGATACTATAAATAGCCCATTTTTTTTCTTTCTCTTTTTTCCTTTTTTTTCTTTATAAGTTAGTGGTTAGTTTGTTAGATTAGTTTTTCTAAGGGTAATAATATTTTTTTTCTCTTTTTTGTTTTTTTCAACATGATATACCTAGTTCTTTTTTTTGTTTCGTTTATATGATAGTTGTATCATTCATGATTTGGAAAGACGTAACTATATTGTACTTATTGCTTGTGTATCCATTTATGTTCATTTTAATTTTGTAATCCCAATAACCATGTATTAATCTTATCATGTTGATATTAATAAAAAGATTGAAAAAGAAAAAGCTAGTAGACAGTGTGTGAGGGAGGGTCGGCAGGTGATAAAGAAGGGGAGTGTTCAGACCGAAGATGTAGGGGAGAAGGAAGAAAAAGATAAAGTTGTTTGTACCGTTAGGAATAAACAGAGAGTAAGAGGTGGAGAATTTCTAAAATGCATTTATTTTAATGCTAGGAGCATTGTAAGAAAGGTGGATGAGCTCAGAGCATGGATTGATACCTGGAAATATGATGTTGTAGCTATTAGTGAAACATGGCTGCAGGAGGGGTGTGATTGGCAACTAAATATTCCTGGATTTCATTGCTTCAGGTGTTATAGAATCGGAGGGGCAAGAGGGGGAGGTGTTGCATTGCATGTTAAGAGAAAATACTACAGCTGTGCTTTGGCAGGATAGATTACAGAGCTCATCTAGGGAGACTATTTGGATGGAATTGAGGAATGGGAAAGGTTTAGTAACACTTATAGGGGTGTATTATAGACCACAAAATGGGGAGCAAGAAATGGAGGAGCAAATTTGTGAGGTAGCAGATTTTCTGTAGTAAGCACAAGGTTGTGATTGTGGGAGATTTTAATTTTCCACACATAGACTGGGTGCCCATACTGTAAAAGGGCTGGATGGTTTGGAGTTTGTAAAATGTGTGCAGGGTAGTTTTTTTTTTGCAGTAACACATAGAGGTACCTTCTAGAGACAGGGCAGTGTTGGATCTCCTGTTAGGGAATAAGATAGGTCAGGTGACGGAGGTATTTGTTGGGGAGCACTTCGGGTCCAGTGATCACAATATCATTAGTTTCAATATAATTATGGAGAGAAGGATAGGACTGGACCCAGGGTTGAGGTTTTTGACTGGAGAAAGGCTAACTTTGAGTAGATGCAAAAGGATTTAGAAGGAATGGATTGGGACAATTTGTTTCATGGGAAGGATGTAACAGAGAAATGGAGGTCATTTAAAGGCGAAATTTTGAGGGTACAGAATCTTTATGTTCCTGTTAGGTTGAAAGGTTAAAAGTTTGAGAGAGCCATTGTTTTCAAGGGATATTGGAAACTTAGTTCGGAAAGAGAGAGATCTATAATAAATATAGGCAACATGGAGTAAATGAGGTGCTCAAGGAATATAAAGAATGTAAAAAGAATCTTAAGAAAGAAATTAGAAAAACTAAAAGAAGATATGAGGTTGCTTTGGCAAGTAAGGTGAAAATACATCCGAAGGGTTTCTACAGTTATATTAATAGCAAAAGGATAGTGAGGGATAAAATTGGTCCCTTAGAGAATCAGCGTGGACAGCTAGGTGTGTAGCTGAAAGCGATGGGGGAGATTTTGAACAATTTCTTTTCTTCGGTATTCACTAAGGAGAAGGATATTGAATTGTGTAAGGTAAGGGAAACAAGTAGGGTAGTTATGGAAACTATGATGATTAAAGAAGAGGAAATACTGGCACTTCTAAAGAATATAAAAGTGGCTAAGTCTGTGGGTCCTAAAAGGATAATCCCTAGGACCTTAAGGGAAGTTGGTGTAAAAGTAGCAGGAGCTCTGACAGAAATATTTCAAATGTCATTAGAAACGGGGATGGTGCCGGAGGATTGGCATATTGCTCATGTGGTTCCATTGTTTAAAAAGGGTTCTAAGAGTAAACCTAGTAATTATCGGTTTGTATGTTTGACGTCAGTGGTGGGTAAATTAATGGAAAATATTCTTAGAGATGGTATATATAATTATCTGGATAGACAGGGTCTGATTAGGAACAGTCAACATGGATTTGTGCGTGGAAGGTCATGTTTGACAAATCTTATTGAATTTTTTGAAGAGGTTACTAGGAAAGTTGACGAGGGTAAAGCAGTGGATGTTGTCTATATGGACCTCAGTAAGGCCTTTGACAAGGTTCTACACAGAAGGTTAGTTAGGAAGGTTCAGTCGTTAGGTATTAATATTGAAGTAGTGAAATGGTTTCAACAGTGGCTGGATGGGAGATGCCAGAGAGTAGTGGTGGATAACTGTTTGTCAGGTTGGAGGCTGGTGACTAGTGGTGTGCCTCAGGGATCTGTACTGGGTCCAATGTTGTTTGTCATATACATTAATGATCTGGATGATGGGGTGGTAAATTGGGTTAGTAAGTATGCAGATGATACAAAGATAGGTGGCGTTGTGGATAATGAAGTAGGTTTTCAAAGCTCGCAGAGAGATTTAGGTCAGTTAGAAGAGTGGGTTGAAAGATGGCAGATGGAGTTTACTGCTGATAAGTCTGAGGTGCTACATTTTGGTAGGACTAATCAAAAAAGGACATATATGGTAAATGGTAGGGCATCGAGGAATGCAGTAGAACAGAGTGATCTAGGAATAATGGTGCATTGTTCCCTGAAGGTGGAATCTCATGTGGATAGGGTGGTAAAGAAACCTTTTGGTATGCTGGCCTTTATAAATCAGAGCATTGAGTATAGGAGTTGGGATGCAATGTTAAAATTGTACAAGGCATTGGTAAGGCCAAATTTGGAGTATCGTGTACCATTCTGGTCACCAAATTATAGGAAAGATGTCAACAAAATAGAGAGAGTACAGAGGAGATTTACTAGAATGTTACCTGGGTTTCAGCACCTAAGTTACAGAGAAAGGTTGAACAAGTTATGTCTTTATTCTTTGGAATGTAGAAGGTTGCGGGGGTACTTGATAGAGTTATTTAAAATTATGAGGGGGATAGATAGAGTTGACGTGGATAGGCTTTTTCCAATGAGAGTTGGGGAGATTCAAACAAGAGGACATGAGTGGAGAGTTAAGGAGCAAAAGTTTAGGGGTAACACGAGGGGGAATTTTTTTTTACTCAGAAGAGTGGTAGCTGTGTGGAACGATCTTCCAGTAGAAGTGGTAGAGGCAGGTTTGATATTGTCATTTTAAAAAAATTGGATAGGTATATGGACAGGAAAGGAATGGAGGGTTATGGGCTGAGTGCAGGTAGGTGGGACTAGTTGAGAGTAAGCATTCGGCACGGACTAGAAGGGTCAAGATAGCCTGATTCCGTGCTGTAATTGTTATATGGTTAAAGTAGCTAGGAACAGAAGATGCACTGACTCATCCATCATTTGCATTTATAGCTCTTGTGAAAGGAAGCAAAATGGATAATGATAACAGGATCCTGCAGGAAGTAAATGGACAGAAATGAGTGTATACCCTCAGTTGGAAGAGAGAGTGGAAATAACACAAGGACAAAATTTAAGGCTTGTTATCCAAGTGCATACAACATTCATTACCAAGTCGGCCATGGTATAGATCAAAACGAATGGGTACATGTAATACACATTAGAGATAAGTGTTTGTAGAGTAACCAAGAAAATGGAACCATAGGTCTTTAACAAATGAGATCAAAGAAATTAGAATTAGTTAAAAAAAACTTACTTTACAGTAATTACTGGGACTGAAAGTCACTAAATCTGCAGGAGCTGATAATCTGATTCCCAAGGTTTTGAAACAGATGGTGGTGGAGATAATGTTTGCACTAGCTGTTGCAAAATTCCATTAAATTCTAGAACAGCCTCCACAGATTTCAAGGTAGTAAATATAACCATGCTATTCATGGAAGAAGGGAAAGAGAAAATGAAATTCTCCTTGACACATTAGGAATTTTAAATGATGACCATGCCTGCTGCCATTATATGGGTCAACTCAGCACACAAAAATAATTTGTGTGTGATTAGAGGACTATGTTTATGGGTGGGGAGGAAGGAATGGGGCTTGTTTTGTTGCTTGGTATGTTCTGTTTTGTTTTGTGTGGTGTTCTGCCAAGCACTGTAAACTTGCTATGTTGGCGCCAGAACGTGGGGTGCCATTTGCAGGCTACCCTCAGGTGTGGTAGTGTTAACCCAAACAACACGTAAACATGTTAAATCTGAATTTTGAAAACTGTAGACTAGCTTGTCTGATCTTAGGAAATGTTAAAGTTAAGGAATTGATATTAACATGAGCAGAGTTAACATGGATTTATGCAAGGGACACCACATTTTACAAATCAGTTCAAAGCATTAGAGGCTGTAACTGGCAGAACAGACATGCAAGCTAGTTGATATCGAGTACCTTAGACTTCAATAAGGCTTTTGATAATGTAGCACCGTACTTGAAATAAGAGAGTGGTGTGAATGAAAGATTGGGTAATGTTTTGAAAACTGCAGAATAATCAGGTTACCTTTGGACTGTGATCTATGACTGCGGGCTTGATGTGGGCCTTAAGCTCTTCACAATCTATCAATAATTTAAAGCTGGGATTAGTGTGGAGTGGTGGCAGAATGTATAGAGAATACATGGGCATTTAGTGGGGATGTGCACAACAAACAGAATATGAAGACAAATGTGAAGTCATTGATTTTGGTATAAGAAATAAAAACAAATTAAGTTTTAAATAATGAAAAATAATTAACTGGTTGCCTTAAAAAGGTGGCATATTTCTCTAGGATATTTCAAGTAAGACACTACTACTACTACAAGGAAGACACTAACTTACACTGCAGTGTATTCTTTTCAACTCCAACTCCTACTTCCTTGCATTCGTTTTATAATTGCTACACAAGACAATTTTATTTTTAGTTTTAATTCAGAGGACTTAGAGAACATAATACTTTTATCTCCATTATCCTAACCAGCAGTGAGGTTGGGATCCTGGATTAAGAACAAGCATTAAACATTAAAGACAACACAGGAAACAAGCAGATATCCAAGAACAGACAAAAAGACATCACTTACCATTGCACTGTTGGTTGCCTCATCTCCTGCACACACCAGGACACTGCCATCTTTCTCAGGACTTAAGAAAATTGCATTTTTCGTTAAAAGCTTACATGTGGGACCTGCATTGAATGTTTGCACTGGGTAACAAGTGCAGATGAGGTTCTCGAGCGACTCTGGAGAGGCACTGCTTGATAACTCCATCATGACACACCGTAAAGAATTGTGAGTTTTACCTTCAAAAATAAGAAAAAGCTACATAAGACCAGGAAAATACCCATCCAGTTATCAGAACAATGCGATCTTGGCTGTTATTTTATATTTCCTTACTGTAGCCAAACATAACAGCATAGTCCCACCCTAAATGGAATTTACTAATGTAGAACATTTCAACAACTGAACTGAGTCTTTCTGGTTTAGATGAAGTTACACACAAGAATAAACAATGGAGTTTATTAGCTTTTGCCTTAATAAGCCAGAGTCGGTTTTACAACCACATGGATTGGTCACCGATTTACAATGCCTTGGTAAGTATTAAGTCCCCACAACTACTTTCCCATTTTACTGTCACATCTTTTCTAAATTTAAAATATCTTGAAGGGGATTTTTTTGAGCTAATCTACAAAACATTGTGCATCATGTCAAATCAAAAGAAAAATTCCACAATCTGTCAACTAAAAATTAAAAACCAAAATTGTGAGACTGAGAAGTATTCATCCTTTTTATAATGACTTTGCTAACTTACATCAGTTGAATAACTGTATGTCACCTAACAAGTCACCCAATTTGTATGAAAGGCTACTATGACACTGGCAGTCACTTG
The DNA here is from genome assembly GCF_030144855.1 of Hypanus sabinus. NCBI lineage: Eukaryota > Metazoa > Chordata > Chondrichthyes > Myliobatiformes > Dasyatidae > Hypanus > Hypanus sabinus. The sequence continues at coordinate 15,812,184 of NC_082722.1, read as the reverse complement.
AAGTAAACTACTGAAGTAAGTGGCTCCAACTGGAAATGAAGTTCATGGCTCCACAATCTCCAAGGCCTTGCATATAAAGGGTATTTATGGAAAAAATACCCAGACAGGACCCAGGCTGTAAAAATAGGGGACAAGCTCTCCTCTACAATCACTCTGAGCACTGGTGCCCCACAAGGCTGTGTACTCAGCCTCCTGCTGTACTCACTGTACACCCATGATTGAGTAGCCAAGTTTCCATCGAACTTAGTATTTAAGTTTGCTGATGACACCACAATCGTAGGCCGTATCTTATGTAATGATGAGTCTGAATACAGAGAGGAAATTAAGAACCTGGTGGCATGGTGCGAAGACAATAACCTATCCCTCAACTTCAGCAAGACAAAGGAATTGGTTGTTGACTTCAGAAGGAGTAACGGACTGCACAACCCCATCTACATCGGTGGTGCGCAGGTGGAACAGGTCAAAAGCTTTATGTTCCTCGGGGTAAATATCACAAATGACCTGACTTGGTCTAACCAAGCAAAGTCCACTGCCAAGGAGGCCCACCAGTGCCTTTACTTTTAGAGAAAGCTGAAGAAATTTGGCTTGTCCCCTAAAACACTCACTAATTTTTATAGGTGCACTGTAGAAAGCATTCTTCTAGGGTGCATCACAACCTGGTATGAAAGTTGTCTGTCCAAGACTGGAAGAAGCTCCAGAAGATCCTGAACACAGCCCAGCACATCACACAAACCAATCTTCCATCCTTGGACTCATTTTACACCACACGCTGTCGGAGCAGTGCTGCCAGGACAATCAAGGACACAACCCACCCAGCCAACACACTTTTTGTCCCTCTTCCCTCCGGGAGGAGGTTCAGGAGCAGATTTGGGAACAGCTTCTTTCCAACTGTAATAAGACTGCTGACCAGATCCTGACCCAGATCTGGGCCGTACCTTCCAAATATATGGACCTGACTTACACTACCTTACTTTCCCTTTTCTATTTTCGAATTATGATTTATAATTTAAATTTTTATTATTTTTACTTTGATTTATACTTCAGAGAGCGCGAAGCATAATCAAGTATTCCTGTGATGATTGTATGCTCTAGTATCAATTGTTTGGTGACAATAAAGTAAAAATGACAAGAAAGAAGTCCCGGCTTTTAAAAAAAGCATAACCTTGCCCGTAAAGACTTTGCAAAGTGTCACTTAGAAACTACTGTAAAGACGTGGAAGGTGGTCTTATGGTCGGATGACACTCAAGTAAAACTTTCTGGCCTCAACACTAAGCGGTACATATGGTCTAAATCTAATACTGTGCATCAGCCAGTTAACACTAACATTATCCCCATTGTAAAGTATGGTGGAGGTAGCAGCATGCTATGGGGATGTTTTTCAGCAGCAGGCACTGGAAATCTGGTCAGGATTGATGGGAAGGCGAATGCTGCTAAATACAGAGAGATCCTGGATAAAAACCTGCTAGCTTCTGCCAGGAAGCTTAAACTGGGGAGGATGTTTGACTTTCAGCATGACAACCCAAAGGACAACGCCATGAAATGGGTTCAAATGAAGAAAATTGATGTCCCAGTCAGTGTCTGACTTTAACCCAATTGATCATCTCTGGCAAGACCTCAAGATTACTATACACCACCATTCCCCAACTAAACCAGCACTGCTAGTGCAATTTTGCAAGAAAGAATGGGCAAATCTTGCTCCATCAGGTTGTGCAAAGCTAACAGAGACTTATCCAGAAAGACTACTGGCTGTAATAGCTGTGAGAGGTGGTTCAACTAAGTACTCTACTGAGCAAAGGGGCATGAATACCTTTGAACTGCTGACTTTGCAGCTTTTGAATTTTTAGTTTTTCATGTTTTACAATTTTCCCTGTTTTTGGGCAATGATCCACAAATACAAAGTCTCAGGTAAATTGATCAAAATCCCTGGTTGTAATATTCATTTATGTGAACAAAATGTTAGGGGCTGAATACTTTTTCAAGGCACTGTACCAGCCATATCAGACAGTTCAGTGCCCAACTAAAAGATGAAAATGTTGAAATAATTAGTGATGAAAGATAACTGAACTGCAGGGCTAACTACTCTCTTCACAGGTGCTGCATGAACTGCTGTTTTTACCAGATTTCTAACATCTGTAGTTGTAATTTCAGTTTATTGTTCAATACCCACCCCACTCCATTCGGCACCCATTGGCAACATATTTCCAGTTCTTCCACATACCTGGTCTGTAGGTAACAAGGCAGTGTCGCATTACAGGCTCGATTTGTATATCTGTGCAACTCCCAGCCTCCAGAGGTAGCAGATGTGCCTTGTATGTGTTTGTGGATTTCTGTTCCCAAAAACAACCCCCTTCCAAAGTGCCTGCCACTAGACCACCACATGGAAATGCTGCAGATGCCATCCGAGGGAGATAGGACAGTGAGGTCACAGGACACCTGAATATTAAGACATACAAGAGGAGTTACATGGAGAGTTTGGTTAGACTAGGACTTTATTCCTTACAGTGTACGAGAATGAGGAGTAATCTTACAGAAGTACATAAAATTATGACAGGTTTTGATGGGTGAATGCACAGGAAATCAGAAATTATTGGGTAAAGGTTTAAACTGAGAGAGTAAAGATTTAAAAGGGAAATTTAAGAGGCAAATTCTTCACATTGAGGGTGGCATCTATATGGAATGAGCTGTCAGAAGAAGTGGTTAAGGCAAGAACAAATACTTGGATAAGTACACAGGGAAGAAAGGTTCAGAGGGATATAAGAGAAACGCAGGAAGAAATAACTTAATTGGGCAACTTAACATGGACGATGCTGAAGGACCTGTTTCCATGCTGTATTTCTCTGTGGGCTGGGAAAGGTTGCTGCACAATGAGAGAAACAGTAATCAAAAGTACAGACTTTTGAAGATTATATCTTTGAAGATTATATTATATTTTGAAGATATATGAAGATTTGAGGACAAGGGTGGGGGACTAAGATTTTTGCACAATACTATACATCACTGAAAATAACTGGGCAAGCATTTGGTGTCAGGAAGGACAAAAGGTGGTGAGTAGAGCAACAGCAAAATAAAAGCTAACATGCATTGAAAAATAACTACCTGGAACCCTGTGGAGGGAGCTCCAGAACATGGGTGGTGGTGTCCCTCATGTCATACATCAGGATAGAACCATTTATCAGTCCAGCGTAGATGTAGTTTGTGTCATCTGAGCACCAACAGCAACTCCATACAGGGCGACCAGGGTTGTAGGTCTGCACCACAGTATTTGCAATCAAACTAGAGAGATAGAAATTTTAAAAAATACTTAAGATAGTTTAAATCAAGCAAAAGATGATGGCAAAGAATGGAACAGCTAACACTGAGGTACAAACTTAGGGCTCAAGGCCTTTTTCTCATCAAGAAGAAAAAAATCATTTTAGCAAATGAGCCAGTGCAGCCAGTCACAATTCCTCTGTCATGAATATAACCAACGCTAGTAAGGAAGGATGTGGCTTTGAGCGCTAGGCAATTTCGAACTGGAATAAATTAGTGCTGCAAATTCCCTCGTCTACTGCCAGCTTCCTGGGTTGTCAAACGCTGACAATAGCAAGTGCAATTAATCTGATTGTGGTCTGCCTTCTAACATCTTATTTATATATCACAACATCTTGCAAGATAATCTTCAGAGTATCTAAGCAACAGTTCCACTTTACAGCAAATGATTACAAATATCATGGCTTTGATAAAAGCCTGGACTGTAAACAACAACACCATCTCTCAAACTTTTTTCTAATTAGCTACACATTTCAGCACTTACCTAATGGACTATCAAGAGTGCTGCTGAAACTTTCATCAGCAAATGGCAGCTTGGTCTATCACACATCACACCTTTACTTCCCCCCCCACCACTTTCGGCTCTTGTTCAAAAATGACTGTTCTCATTCATTCATTCACATACAAAGAAGAGTTTTCTCATACCTTAACTTCTCTCCTTCAGTCTCTGAATATTATATGACTTACCCTTCTGAGATTTCACCTTCCAATTCAAATTGCCTTATTCTCATGTATCTCAAGCTCATTGCCCTCTTCTCTCTCCCAATTTTATACACCACATTAATTCCACAACTCATTCCTGGTCATCTTCTTGATTGTGCCATCTCACTTGGCCTCCCAACTATTGCCTCAATCACAAACTGCAGCAACTTTAATTTATCTTCAACCATATCCCTCCTCACCCTTCCAATGACATTTACACTCTTTTGGAACATGATCTCTTGTCACTTCACTCACATTTACTCACTGAAAACTTCAACTGCGCTAAATACTTCCTATTTCTACAGACCTGTTCAAATTTTTACATCTATCTTTAGTACCCTTGTCCCCAATTAAATGTGTTACTCTCTCCCACCCTGATACTTCTCCCAAAGTACAGCCTTAAACAAATCCTCGATCCTGAGGGACGAAGACTTGAATGGAAATGACAGACAATTCCTTCTCTGTCTGGATAACAAAGTATTCCTGACCCATATGCATTATATGTAGGTTAAGTTATATGCTGTCAACAACTGGCTTTACCTCAGCAACCCTCACTTATCACAATGCTTGCTTGCCACCTAGGATAGGACGAACAGAAATTCCATGTAATGATCGTGAAAGACTGACTGTCATTTCTACACTGTCTACCTCTGACAAACAAACACAGTTTAACTCCAAACATAGTTCTGCAATTCTTGAAAATAGACCACAATATTTTGCATCAGACCAGGCATCAAATATTAAGTTCTAACCTGATACTTGCCATTTCAAAGACATTTCTTTTCCAATATTCCAACTACACACCTTCCCTATGCAAGTTCATTCACTTCAGAAGACTTCATACTGGCCGGTTTCCCTCATTTAATGCTGCCATACGGACCAATACCATTAAGGGGTCTGTGGATCCTAGGCTGGGAACCCCTGGTTTAACCATATCACAAAGAATGCAGAGGGTATCATTTCATTAGCACCTACTGCTCAAAACTTCATCCCCATCGTAAAGAATCAGGATTCCGTCAAATAAATAAATAACTCACGACTACTTGGAACAAACAAAAATATGCACAGAATCCTCAAGTTTCAACAAGAGGCAGTAGAGACCATCCATGACAAACATAACTCATCTGGGTGCTGCAACAATACTAGTAACATTTTGCCAATGTTTTACTCCCATCATAAGGGGCACTGCAGTCCATTAACCATTTACCTGGTTAATTTGACAGTAGTATCTAGTGAAGCAGATAAGAGAACACTGTCAAGTCGATCACTGAATGCCAAGCCTCTGATCTGCTTGGAATGGATTGGAATATACTGGGTACTGCGGAAGTTCACTGCACTGATCTTCTTAACACCACACCCTGCAAGACAAATGAGAAAAGATTAGGCTTGGTGGAAAAATGTTTAATCACAGGATTTTGACTTGCAATGCAAAAGATTTAAGAGCAAACAAAGCTCCATGTCCTCCTTATCTAATTGGAAAACAAATCTATGATCCAGAACAGGTCAATTCTGTGAGCCAAACTATGCAAGAAAAAGACATTGCTGATAGATGAGAAACACCGCATTTATGACACCTATATACTGAAAATGTGATCACAAGCTGGGTGAAAAGTTAACTGATCACAATTGTTTGTTTTATATGCTAATTTTTTGGTGTGCTACCTCCTTGCACACTGATAAACGTCATCATAAAGGAAGATCCTCAAAATAGTCAGATGCTCCAAGAGAGAAGCTAAAGATAAAAGGATTCTGCTGATGCTGGAAATCCAGAGCAACACAAAGTGCGAGAGGAATACAGCACATCAGGCAACAGTAATGGAGAGGAATAAACGTTCAACATTTTGGGCTGACAGCCTTTATCAGGACAGAAAAAGGAGGAGGGTGAGTGGTGGAAAGAAGCCAGAATAAGAAGTTGGGAGTGGGGGGGGGGGGGGGGGAGGAGGGAAAAGAGGGGAACGTGTACAAGCTAGCAAGTGATAGGTGAAACCAGGTGGGGTGGGGGGAGATGCAATGAAGTGAGAAGCTGGGAGGTGATGGAAAAGGTAAAGGGCTGAAGAAGAATTCTGACAGGAGAGTAGACCATGAGAGAAAGTGAAGAAGGGGTACCAGAGAGAAGAGATAGGTAGATAAAAAGGAGATGGGGGGGGGGGGGGAAACACTTGAAGTTAGAGAAATCAATGTTCATGTCATCAAGTTGGAAGCTACAAAGCTACAAGGTGATGCCTCTCCAACCTGAGAATAACCTCACCGTGGCAATAGAGAACATAGTTATACAAAAGTGACTAACGTAACAAAACATTTCACAAATTATGGGAAATAAATGATTAAAAGCTAAAATAAGATGTGTTTGAAAGGCAGTTACAGCTGAAACAAGAGTCTTGCTTATTTATATATTGCAAACTGCAACATGCATAATTCTCAATACTTCAATATGTTTATAAATCCCTCAGAAACTTACCAGGAAGGAGACTGGTTTGAGGAGAAGGTTGGGACACAACGAGGCAGCTCATTGAAGCACAGTAAGCCATGACTCGACAGTTTCCACTCTGTGAAATCATAATGCCTTTCTCAAACTGGTACTTGCACTGGCTTTGGCTGGAACTGATGTTCAGTGAGTTACTTGAACTTGAGGGACCTTGTGAAGCACTTGGACCGTGCTTGGCCATCAGGCATCTCAGCTCCTGCAGTGATGGTCAAAACTAAATATCACATTTGCCCCACACCCACATAAAACACCCATCAGAGTCAAAGAGAAATCAAAATCTTTCAGTATCTAGCGATGTAGATACACAACAGGAACTCAATGCAGAGAATTTTTTTTAAAAACACAGCTTTACATATGTATTCTAAATTTAACACATTCACGATATTCAAAGCAAAGCTTCACAATTAGCAAATACATAAAACTCAAAAATATCCTTAGCAAAAAAAGCTACATAAATTCATACAGTGAGCTGCTATCTAAATCTCTGCCCTGCAGCTTATTTGCAATTCAAATTTCAACATTGCAGGCTGTACCTCTGTCCATTTTAACTACAATGATTGAAAGAAAATGAACTCAAATATCTGATCTGAGAAATGGAAGTGAATAGTATCTTGCCAGTGCATTCCACTCATCCCCAAAAGCAGCAAGCTAGGTAGATAAACATTATAGGATACTTGTCTTCATTTACATGGAAAAATATGCAAGGGGGCTATGTCAGATCAGTGGTGCACAATAACCATGCTGTGAACCAAAGGTAACCATGGAGTATTTCTATTCAACCTGCATGTTATCTGCCATTCTCCCAACTTTTGGTTCCTTGCATTAGTTTCCTCAAAGCAAGCTGCAGATGGGCAAGGCCACATGGAGTCCTACCAGCCAAAAATTAAAATCCTGTCTCCACAACTATAAAAGCTGATTACACCATGTCCCTAGGTTTACTGGGCTGTTTGGGGAGTGCAGAGCAGCCATCCATGGTTACTCCTTCACAGTTCAAGCTACTTGGGATTCATTCTCCAAATCTATATTGAGTATGCACATCCTCCCCAAGATCATGTGGGTACACTAATTTCCCACATTACAAAATACATTAATTAAGTTAATACTAAATTACCCTGGTGCAGAAATGAAGGTTTGGTTGGGGGGAGGGAGGAGAGAAGTTAATAGGAATACAACGAAAATAAAATGCTACATAATTGTGTAAACAGGTACATGATGGTAGACATTTGAGGGACCAAAGGGTCTGTTTCCATGTGATACGACTATGATCAAAACAAGTGATTCATCAAGTTTTATTCCTCCTCTGTTTTAAATTTAGTGGCAGTAGTACATTTCCTGTGGCTTGCCTAGTTATTTCAGAGAGCATTTAAGAGAATTGGTCTGAAGTCATTGGTCACCCAGGTCAGTTAAAAAAAGGAAATGGAACATTTCCTCCCAAGAATATTGTCAACCAAAAGGGTTCTTTTTAAAACAGCAATCAGGTAACGTTCCAGGTCATGTTTGCTAATAGTAGCTGTGAGTTCTTCCCCCACCCTCTCCCATGCTATTAAATACAATTTAGTTTTTTTTAAAAACTTTAATGATTCTTTGAACCTCTTCCCACCTCCTACTTCAAAATATATTCTACTCACTGATTCTAGCAACTTCAGTCAAATCTGGGGTCCTTCAAAACTGAAACCTAAAAACTCCTCCTTTTCACTTTTTAATCTATTTCAATTTGGTTAAATGGACCCTCAGCATTTCCTATTGCAAAGAGAGCAACTCCAGCCTAACTTTTCCTCCATTACAATTTTCCAATATCGACAATATTCTTCAAATCCCTTCCTTATTCTCGCATATTTTAATCTTTAATGTTGTGTGGTAATCAGAACTGCATACATTGTATTTTCTGTGGCTGAACACAACCTTTCAGCAGGGAAAGCAGATTGACATCTGAATTTGCTTCCAAGGATAGCTTGTGACATGGATCCTTAAAGGTCCAGATGAAGGGTCTTGGCCCAAAATGTCAACTGTTTATTCATTTCCATAGACACTACCCGGCCTGCTGATTTCCTCCAGTATTTTGTGTGTGTTGCTACTGAAATTATTGAATTTGGTGCTACTAGCACTAACGTAAGGCTCTTTTGGGAGTTCATTGGCCAAAAATTTCCCCTGCAGTTCCTTAGCAGGTAACTGGGGAATCTGCCTAATAAACCGGTCCCAATGGAGCAGATGCAATGATTTCAAGAGAAAACTCAATGATATGCCCTTTCACCGCATTTAGAATTACTATGTCAAATGATTTTATTTAACTTGTGAAATCTAGTCTTCAATACATTTCATTTTGAAGTTTTGTAACCACATGATTAATTACTAGTTGCTTTTAAATGTTTTTCAAAAAATTTATGTCAGATGTTCAAGACCTTTTGACATGGGCCAAAGAGCTGAATTTCAAAGGGAAGTTAACAGCAATTGTCCTTGAGAGCAAGAAAGCATTTTACCAAGAGCACAAAAGCACCCTTGTATAACAGAAGTCAACAGGGAAAGGAAATAAAATCGAGTGGTTGGGATTGCACCTTACGTCATAGATAAAGGAAAATGCTTCAGATATGGTACCAGAGATAAATTACCACAGTCTCAGGCTGTCAATGCAGGAGTTCCTCAGCATGGCATCCTTGGCTTGACCAATTACAACTCCTTCAATGACCTTCCTTCCACACGGTCAGAACTGAGGACCTTTCTTGAATATTGTACAGTGTTGTGTATTGTATACAACAATATTGAATAGTACCATTCCATTCGCAACTTCTTCACAAATGAAACATCACATACAAGCATCAGCAAGACCTAGACAACATTCAAGCAGAGGTTCTGAAGTGACAAAAAAAAAATTTGCTCCACAAAGTGTCAGTGAGAGCAAGTCTCAACCAACTACCCTTAATATTCAGTGGTTCTATCATTGCAAGCCCACCCTATCAATAACCTGGGGAGAAGTTTCTCCTACTGAGCAGAAACTGAACAGACTAGCCACAACAACACCACGGCTGGAAGAGCATGTCAGAGACTACAGAAGTTACTTGCCTTCTGATACTTCAGGGCTTTTACTTATCTATCACACAAATTAGGAACAGTAGTCTCCATCCAGGAGAAATTATCATTCCATCAACTTCCTTAAACAGGCACTCTTTCACCACCAGCATACAATAGCTCAGTGGACACAGGCTGCGGTCTGTATCATCTACAAAATATACTGAAAATCACACACCCAGATTATGCTATTACCAAGAAAGACAAAGGAAGCATAGAAAGACCATTACACGAAAATTGTCCTCAAAGCTGCACACCATTCCGACTTGAAGCGCATCACTAGTTCCAAATCCTTAAAGCCCTTTAAGGTCATAAAGACATAGAAGCAGAATTAGGCCATTCAGTCCATCGAGGATGCTTTGCTATTCCATCATGGCTGATTTATTACTTGTCTCAACCCCATTTTCCTGTCTTCTCCCCCATAACCTTCAACACCTTGACTTAAAGCAGAGCTTTATAGGTTCTTATCCTATCAAACTCCGCTTTAAATATACACAACCACCTGGTCTTTACAGCTATCTGCAGCAATGAATTACACAGATTGACCACCGTCAGACTAAAGAAATTTCTATAATTTGTTCCAAACAAACACCCTTCTATTCTGAGACCGTGCTCTCTGGTTCTAGACTCTCCCACTATTGGAAATATCATCTCCATGTCCACTCTATCTAGGTTTTTCAATATTCTACAGGCTTCAATGAGCTTCCCTCCTCATTCTTCTAAATTCCAGCAAATACAGGCCCAAAGCCATCAAATGTTCCTTATGCGTTAACCTAACCCTTTCATTCATGTAAACCTTCTCTATACCCTCTCCAATGTCTTCACATCTTTCTTACACAATGGGCCCAGAACTGCTCGCAATAATTTTCTCCGAATTTCACTAAGATATCAGAAGGGCCGCCACAGATGAAGCTAACCTTCAAGGGCATGGAAAATAGATGGCATCCTTGATGGTGATGCTCAGATCACAAAAATGAATATTTTAAAGCATGGATGTACACCAAATGCTGTAATCTTCAAGAATATACTATAGTGTTTTAATTGAGGATAATCCTTCCTTAGCTGATAAAACAAAAATCACAAACTCCAACATTGTAAATTACTATTATTTTTACACTCCAGTTTTACATTGAAAGGGGTATGGATGCAGAAAATGATTTCTTTTCCCTTTCCTTTTCAGAAGTGTCAGTATTTGAAAATTGCAACACCTGCTCCAGTAACAAAAGGCTTCAGTGGCACTGTAGCGGTGTGCTACAAACAGCGCTAAAATTACGACACGGAGTCGGTAACTGCAGTCGAAGGAAAAACTTTATTCGAAAACTTCAGCCTCACTTTTAAGCCTCTGTCAACCGGCCCCCCATGGCGAAGAGGCTCCAAAGCTCTGTGCTCGCAAACCCCCGTAGGCTATCTAATTGTGAGTCGGTTCGCATACGCTAGGAAATGAGCCGCCACATAACCCCCCCCCAGAACCGGCGATACACCCCCCAATGTCCACAGCCTGAGCCAGAACCTGCTTGGGAGGTCGGCCTCTGCGCCGAGGCGCCGGAAACTCGGCCGGTTGCGCCAGGTCCACATGGGCCGGCTTGAGGCGGTCCACCGTGAAAACCTCCTCCTTCCCCCCAACGTCCAGCACGAACGTGGACCCGTTGTTCCGGAGCACCGTAAACGGCCCCTCGTATGGCCGCTGCAGCGGTGGCCGATGCCCGCCCCTTCGTACAAACACAAACTTACAGTTCCGTAGGTCTTTGGGTACGCAGGTCGGGTGCCGCCCATGCTGTGAAGTGGGTATGGGGGCCAGGTTACCGAGCTTCTCGCGAAGTCTGCCCAGGACTGCAGCGGGTTCTTCCTCTTGCCCCCTCGGGGCTGGTAGGAACTCCCCGGGGACGGCCAGGGGCGCGCCGTATACCAACTCGGCCGACGAGGCGTGCAGGTCGTCCTTGGGCGCTGTGCGGATGCCGAGAAGGACCCAGGGAAGCTCGTCCGCCCAGTTGGCTCCTCGCAGGCGGGCCATGAGGGCCGACTTCAGGTGACGGTGGAAACGCTCCACTAGCCCGTTCGACTGTGGGTGGTAGGCAGTGGTGTGGTGCAGCTGAGTCCCCAAAAGGCTGGCCATAGCTGACCACAGGCTGGAGGTGAACTGGGCGCCTCTGTCGGAGGTAATGTGGGCTGGTACACCAAAGCGGGATATCCAGGTGGCGATCAGGGCTCGGGCGCAAGATTCGGAGGTGGTGTCGGTGAGCGGGACCGCCTCTGGCCATCTTGTGAACCGGTCCACGATAGTCAGGAGGTAACGCGCTCCGCGCGACACTGGCAGGGGGCCCATGATATCCACATGAATGTGGTCGAAACGCCGGTGGGTGGGATGGAACTGCTGCGGTGGGGCTTTGGTGTGCCGCTGAACCTTGGCCGTCTGGCAGTGCATGCACGTCCTGGCCCATTCACTGACCTGTTTGCGGAGTCCGTGCCAAACGAACCTGCTGGAAACCATCCGGACAGTTGTCCGGATGGAGGGATGCGCCAAGTTATGAATGGAGTCGAAAACACGTCGCCGCCAGGCTGCGGGGACGACCGGACGGGGCTGGTTGGTGGCGACGTCACAGAGTAGGGTCCTCTCACCTGGGCCCACGGGGAGGTCCTGGAGCTGCAAACCAGAGACTGCAGTCCTGTAACTCGGAATCTCCTCATCTACCTGCTGTGCCTCTGCCAGTGCCTCAAAGTCTACCCCTTGGGAAAGGGCATGAACGGTAGGGCGAGAGAGCGCATCCGCCACGACATTGTCCTTACCCGAGACGTGCCGGACATCCGTTGTGTATTCAGAGATGTAGGACAGGTGGCGTTGCTGGCGGGATGACCAGGGGTCGGATGCTTTCGTAAACGCAAAGGTAAGCGGTTTGTGGTCCGTGAACGCGGTGAAGGGCCGACCTTCTAGGAAGTACCTGAAATGCCGGATTGCCAGGTAGAGCGCCAACAGTTCCCGGTCAAAAGCACTGTACTTGAGCTCGGGTGGCCGCAGGTGTTTGCTGAAAAACGCCAGGGGTTGCCAGCGACCTGCGATGAGCTGCTCCAGCACCCCACCGACTGCCGTGTTTGATGCGTCCACTGTGAGGGCGGTAGGGGTGTCCATTCTGGGATGTACTAGCATTGCGGCGTCAGCCAAAGCTTCCTTCGTTTGAACGAAAGCGGCGGCGGACTCCTCGTCCCAGGTAATGTCCTTGCTCGGACCCGACATCAGGGCGAACAGGGGGCGCATGATCCGGGCAGCTGAAGGGAGGAAGCGGCGGTAGAAATTGACCATACCTACGAATTCCTGAAGGCCTTTGACCGTGGTGGGTCGGGGGAAGTGGCGGACCGCATCTACCTTAGCGGGCAGAGGGGTTGCCCCGTCTTTAGTAATCCTGTGGCCCAGGAAGTCAATGGTATCAAGTCCGAACTGGCATTTGGCAGGGTTGATTGTAAGACCGTACTCACTCAGTCGGGCGCAGAGTTGACGGAGGTGGGACAGATGCTCCTGACGACTGCCGCTGGCTATGAGGATGTCATCCAAATAGATGAACGCGAAGTCCAGGTCCCGTCCCACCGCGTCCATTAACCGCTGGAACGTCTGTGCGGCATTCTTCAGGCCGAACGGCATGCGGAGGAACTCGAAGAGGCCAAACGGGGTGATGAGAGCCGTCTTGGGGACGTCGTCAGGATGCATCGGGATTTGATGGTACCCTCGGACAAGGTCGACCTTGGAGAAGATCCGGGCGCCGTGCAGGTTTGCCGCAAAGTCCTGAATGTGCGGCACAGGGTAGCGGTCCGGTGTGGTAGCCTCGTTCAGCCTGCGGTAGTCGCCGCACGGTCTCCAGCCCCCCGTCGCTTTGGGCACCATGTGCAGGGGGGAAGCCCAGGGGCTGTCGGACCGCCGGATGATCCCCAATTCCTCCATTCTCTGGAACTCCTCCTTCGCCAGTCGGAGCTTGTCCGGGGGAAGCCGCCGAGCACGGGCATGGAGGGGTGGTCCCTGTGTCGGGATGTGGTGCTGTACGCCGTGCCTGGGCATGGCTGCTGTGAACTGCGGTGCCAGAACCGATGGGAACTCCGCCAGGACCCTGGTGAAGTCGTTGTCGGACAGCATGATGGAGCCGAGGTGAGGGGCTGGCAACTGGGCCGCGCCCAGGGAGAACGTCTGAAAGGTCTCGGCGTGTACCAGTCTCTTCCTGGGCAGGTCAACCAGCAGGCTGTGAGCTCGCAAAAAATCCGCACCCAGAAGCGGTTGGGCTACGGCGGCCAGTGTGAAGTCCCACGTGAACTGGCTGGGGCCGAACTGTAGCTGCACCTGACGGGTGCCATAGGTCCTTACTGTGCTGCCATTCACGGCCCTCAGGGGGGGACCCGGTGCCCTGCTGCGAGTGTCGTAACTTGTCGGAGGTAAAACGCTGACCTCAGCCCCAGTATCGACCAAAAAGCGGCGTCCCGACCTGCTATCCCACACATACAGGAGGCTATCCCGATGGCCAGCCGCCGTAGCCATCAGCGGCGGCTGGCCCTGGCGTTTCCCGGGAACTTGCAGGGCGGGCGGCAACGGCGGGCTTCTGCGCCCCACCGCTGGTGGTAGAAGCACCAGTGGTCATTGGGCCGGGGGTTAGTGGGGTCTGCGGCCGGGCCTGGACTGGTTTGCTGCCGGGAGCGTGGCTGGGAGATCTGTGCGATGGACGCCCCGCTCACCTTTTTGGCGTTCCACAGCAAGTCCGCCCGGGCTGCCACCTTCCGGGGGTCACTGAAATCCGCGTCGGACAGCAGCAGGCGTATGTCCTCGGGCAGCTGCTCCAGGAATGCCTGCTCAAACATGAGGCCTGTGTGTCCCTCGGCCAGAGACAACATCTCGTTCATTAAAGCCGATGGAGGTCTGTCGCCCAAGCCATCCAGGTGCAGTAAACGGGCAGCCCGCTCGCGCCGTGAGAGTCCGAAAATCCTGAGGAGCAGGGCTTTGAATTCCGTGTACTTGCCGTCTGCCGGGGGCGACTGTACGAACTCCGCGACCTGGGCAGCTGTGTCCTGGTCGAGGGAGCCCACCACGTAGTAGTAGCGGGTGTCTTCTGAGGTGATCCGGCGAACGTGGAATTGGGCTTCGGCTTGCTGGAACCATAGGTCCGGGCGCTGTGTCCAGAAACCCGGCAGTGTCAACGAAACCGCATGAACAGAGGCGGCGTCGGTCATTTCTGGTCCAAAAATCGTTTGGACCGTCGGGGTCACCAATTGTAGCGGTGTGCTACAAACAGCGCTAAAATTACGACACGGAGTCGGTAACTGCAGTCGAAGGAAAAACTTTATTCGAAAACTTCAGCCTCACTTTTAAGCCTCTGTCAACCGGCCCCCCATGGCGAAGAGGCTCCAAAGCTCTGTGCTCGCAAACCCCCGTAGGCTATCTAATTGTGAGTCGGTTCGCATACGCTAGGAAATGAGCCGCCTGCTCCAGTAACAAAAGGCTTCAGTGGCACCATCTATAAACTCTCCTGTGACAGAACAAAATGAGGGTTTTTAAGTGCTCTTGGGACAGTAGACTCAAAAGTGACACAGTCAGCACTTGGGAACTCAAGTGTCCTTCAATATTGACATCATACCAAAACATTATCCAAAAAGCAAAAAAGATGACCATTGGCAATTTAAGATGATGGCATGGCTGTAGAAAGAGAACAAATGCATGGTCATAGGAACAAAGGCTTTTGCTGTTTAAAGAACAGCAACATTGGTAGTGGTGAACTTTGGCTCCCTGACAAGGTAGTAAATGTTGAATTAGGTAACCTGAATGGTAACACACACAAAATACTGAGGAACTCAGCAGGTCAGGCTGCATCAAAGAAAACGAGTAAAGAGTTGACATTTTGGACAGAGACCTTCATCGGGATGGGTATAAATGGTATGTAGTTTTATGGCCATAGGCACAGTGGATTCTAGTTAATTGGTCCATCAGTTAAGAAGGGTAGCCATTTATTTGGGACAACTCTGAATAAACAAAAATTAATTGAGAAAATAGCTGGGATTTCCTTTGTTCCTTTGGAATCCTATACCACTTAATTGGGACAGGTGACTGTTGCACTTGCCTGCTTGTTAGACACTACACCTTGCTTCAGGCGCAGAACAGTTTTTTTAAAAAAATAGCATTAGTTGCATGTGTTTGTGTTCAAATAGCAGTGAGTTATCACTGATCATTGGTGAGAGATCAGAACTGTTTTTTCCCCTCAAACACTCAGCGATGCCAGAAACAGCCAGGAGTGAGATTTCACTACTTGGGTTCACAAGAAACTATGAAGAATTTGAAGGTATCGACAATCATCTTGAATGTTACCTTCAGTTGCCACCAGATATTGAGCTCTCACAGTGGCTCCAAGTAGCAGTCTGCATGCATACCAGCACGCCACTTCAACAGGCAGGCTAAACCAGGTGAGGGTAGCCAGTGAGTCTCATATGCCAGTGAAATAGGACATGTCTGCCCTAGCATTGCAACACTCCATAGAGAGCGGAAGGGCATGACAAGGCATATAAGTCATGATCATCCACTACAACCAAAGACTACCCCAGTTGTGATGACTATTCACACCACTGGACCTGGATTTCAGAGGTTGAGAGAATGGAACTGCCAGAGTTCAATGGTTTTTCCACTTTAAAAACACTCTTACAAAGGTTTCCTATCATCGTCAGATGATGGACAACTACTAATATTGATATAGTATTCTAATTTGCTCTGTATTTCATTTAAGTACATAATTTGTTACTTAGTTAAACAAGTTTGCCTTTTTTTAAATACTTTAACTATTTCCATGAACCTTTGGTTAATTGGGACAGCTGCTTAATTGGGCTGAAATGTAATGGCCCTGATGCGTCCCAATTAACCACAATCCACTATTCAGAATTGTACTCATTGCTAATGGTTTTCGCTCAATTTTGTTTTGCTTGAATGGATGGACAGTAACATTAGAGAGCATGCATTTACAGATGGTTAGGTAGCATTAGATTAAAGTGTCAAGAAGTATGCTTATTTGGTTGCCAATGGTGAGAGAGAATAGGCTAACAAAACAGATGGGATTTAATACTGTAAAATTCAACTTAGGTCCTGAATTGAGCACATTTACAATTAATGCTTAAGTCTTGATTATAAGTCTTGATTAAGAAGATTAATAGCCTAATGCAATCTGTTGCAACCACAAACAAAAGTTAGCATGGGTTGAAAATTTTTTGACTACATAATTGTCTGGGAAGGGTAGGGCCGTGCTGGGCAATATGGGAATGAAAATTTACCACTTCCCTTTATACTTTTCAAATGCATGTACATCAGGAGAGCACATGGCAAAGAGATTATTCAAAATTGGTATCTACAGTCATTGAGACAATCCAATAAAAGCAGCAATCTTCAAGAAACACTTTCCATAGGTACACAACGCATAAACAGGACACACTAAGGATTTATTTTCTTACAGACACTAGGGAAATTTGACTTGTGTTCCGCTGATTAGGATATCTCAAGTGCAATTTCTCAAATATAGCTTAATTGATAAAAGAACTGCAGGTAACACTTTACACTGTGATGAAGCATTTTCAGAGGTTGGTTACAAAACACATCAACTTCTACCCAAGAAGTGACTTGGATCCACTCTAATTTACCTAACAACACACCAGGTCCACAGCACTTGTGTTTCAATGGCTCTTCACTATACCCTGAAACTTCTGTACAGCAAAGATGCATACATCAGGATACCCTTTATCAATTACAGCTTGGCATTCAATACCATCATCTCCTCAAAACTAATCAATAAGCTTCAAGGCCTTGTTCTCAATACCTCCTTGTGAAAATGGATCCTCAATTTTCTTACTTGCAGACCCCAATCAGTTCAGATTGGCAACAACATCTCTTCCACAGTCTCCATAAGTACATGTGCAGTACAAGGCTGTGCGCTTAACTCCCCTGATCTATTCACTTTATACTTATAACTGTGAGTCTAAGCACAGCTCCAATGCCATATTTAAGTTTGCTGATGACATCACCGTCACTGGTTGAATCAAAGTTGGTGTGAAACCAGCATTTTGGAGGGAGATTGAAAATCTGGCTGAGTGATTCCAAGACAACAACCTCTCACTCAATGTCAGCTAGAACAAGGATCTGACTATTGACATCAGGAGGAAGAAAGCAGAGGTCCATGAGTCAGTCCTCATTGGAAGATCAAAGGTTCAGATGGTCAGCAACTTTAAATTCCTTGGTGTTATTATTTCAAGGGTCCTGTCCTGGGCCCAGCATGTAATTGCAATTAAGAAGAAATCACGTCAGCGCCTCTACTTCCTTAGAACTTTATGACATCTTATACTTTTGACAAACTTCTATAGATGTGTGGTAGAGAGTATATCAACCAGCTGTATCACAGCCTGGTATGGAAACACCAATGTGCTTGAACAGAAAATCGTACCAAAACTAGTGGATATGGCCCTATGGTAAAGCCCTCCCTCCATTGAGCACACTTACATGGAGTGTTGTCATAAGTAAGCAGAATCCATCAGGGACCCCACCACTCAGGTCATGCTCTCTTCTCACTGCTACCATCAAGGTGGTACAGGGGAGCCTCAGGATTCTCAATACCAGGCTCAGGAACAGTTATTAGCCCTCAACCATCTGGCTTTTGAAACAGTGACAATAACTTCATTCAACTTCACTTGCCCCATCACTGAACTGTTCCCACAACCTCACAATGACTCAAGTCCAGGTTAGGCCACTTGCAAAATTCAATACTGAGCCTACGCAACAGTTTTTTCTGAAAAGTCTTTTTTACTTTATTTATACCTTTACACAGGAGGATCAGTTATAGGCTAATTGGCAGTAGCATCTTCCTTGAAGATCTGGCATTCACGCAAGTTCAATCATTCGATTTTTTTTGTTGTATTCCAATTAACTGAGCCATCCGAGTCATTGATTTGGAGCAAGAAGGCTGCGAGTGAACAGCTGACTTCCAGAGCGAAGGGATTTTTTTACTACTCAGGGTAAAAGAGAGGCAAGACTACGCAGGCATGTGACATCAGCCAGTAGAGCGCAAAAGGTTTAAATAGAAGACTGCCATATCCAGTGGGCAGCAGAGTGATAGGGCTTTAGCTCAATGGGCTTAGGCGGTAATGGGACGAGCTGAGGTAGGTTTACTGGTGTTATTTACGGAAAGCAGGAAATGTGCGTGAGGCCGGTTTTCTGTGCTTGGTGTCAGATGCAGGAGGTCCTGGAGTCTCCCAGCCTCCCGGACGGCCATATCTGCACCAGTCGTGTCAAGCTGCAGCTCCTGAGGGACCGAGTTAGGGAACTGGAGATGCAGATTGATGACCTTTGGCTGGCCAAGGAGAGCAAGGAGGTGATAGAGAGGAGTTATAGGCAGGTGGTCACATTGGGGCCAAGGAAGACAGACGAGTGGGTCACAGTCAGGAGGGGGAAGGGGAAGGGTAAGATGAAGAGTCGGGTACTAGAGACTACCCCTGTGGCTGTACCCCTTGACAATAAGTACTCATGTTTGAGTATTGTTGGGGGGGGGTGGAAGAGACAGCCTACCTGGGGAAAGCAACAGTGGCCATGCCTCTGACACAAAGTTTGGCCCTGTAGCTCAGGAGGGTAGGGAAAGGAAGTGGAAGGCAGTAATGATAGGGGACTTTATAGTTAGGGGGTCAGACAGGTGATTCTGTCGATGCAGCAAAGAAACTCGGATGGTAGTTTGCCTCCCAGGTGCCAGGGTCCGGGATGTTTCAGATCGCGTCCAAGATATCCTGCAGTGGGAGGAAGAACAGCCAGAGGGTGTGGTACATATTGGTACTAATGACATAGGCAGGAAAAGGGAAGAGGTCCTCAAAAAAAAGAGTACAGGGAGTTAAGAAAGAAGTTGAGAAGCAGGACCGCAAATGTAGTCATCTCGGAATTATTGACTGTGTCACCCGACAGTGAGAATAGGAATAGAATGAGGTGGAGGATAAATGCGTGGCTAAGGGATTGGAACAGGGGGCAGGGATTCAGATTTCTGTATCATTGGGACCTCTTTTGGGGCAGGTGTGACCTGTACAAAATGGACGGGTTGCACTTGAATCCCAGGGAGACCAATAAACTGGCGGGGAGGTTTGCTAAGACTACTGGGGAGAGTTTAAACTAGAATTGTTGGGGGGTGGGAACCAAACTGAAGAGAGTGGGGAAGAGGAGGTTGGCACACAAATAGAAAGCTTGTTGACAGTGCGAGAGGGAGGGTAGGCAGGTGATAAAGAAGGGACGTGCTCAGACCGAAGGTTTGAGATGCGTCTAATTTAACGCGAGGAGTGCTGGTGACAAAGCAGATGAGCTTAGAGCATGGATCAGTACTTAGAGCTATGATGTGGTGGCTATTACAGAGACTTGGATGGCTCCGGGACAGGAATGGTTACTTCAAGTGCCGGGTTTTTGATGTTTCAGAAAGGACAGGGAGGGAGGCAAAAGAGGTGGAGGCGTGGCACTGCTGATCAGAGATAGTGTCATGGCTGTAGAAAAGGAGGACAACATGAAGGATTGTCTACGGAGTCTCTGTATGGGTGGAGGCTAGGAACAGGAGGGATCAATAACTTTACTGGCTGTTTTTTATTGGCCGCCCAATAGTAACAGGGATATCGAGGAGCAGATAGTGAAACAAATCCTGGAAAGGTGTAATAATAACAGAGTTGTTGTGATGGGAGATACTAATTTCCCAAATATCGATTGGCATCTCCCTCGAGCAAGGTGTTTAGATGGGGTGGAGTTTGTTAGGTGTGTTCAGGAAGGTTTCTTGACACAATATGTAGATAAGCCTACAAGAAGAGAGGCTGTACTTGATTTGGTATTGGGAAACAACCTGGTCAGGTGTCAGATCTCTCAGTGTGAGAGCATTCTATCTCATAATTCCATCTCCTTTATAATAGCATTGGAGAGATAGGAACAGACAAGTTAGAAAAGCATTTAAATGGAGTAAGGGGAATTATGACGCTATCAGGCAGGAGAAGCTTAAATTGGAAACAGATGTTTTCAGTGAAAAGTATGGAAGAAATGTGGCAAATGTTCAGGGGATATTTGTGTGGAGTTCTGTGTAGGTATGTTCCAATGAGACAGGGACGTTATGGTAGGGTACAGAAACCATGGTGTACAAAGGCTGTAATAAATCTAGTCAAGAAGAAAAGAAAAACTTACAAAAGGTTCACAGAGCTAGGTAATGTTAGAGATCTAGAAGATTATAAGGCTAACAGGAAGGAGCTTAAGAAGGAAATCAGGACAGCCAGAAGGGGCCTTGGCGGACAGGATTAAGGAAAACCCCAAGGCATTCTACAAGTATGTGAAGAACAAGAGGATAAGACGTGAAAGAATAGGACCAATCAAATGTGACAGTGGGGAAGTGTGTATGGAACCAGAGGAAATAATGAATACTTTACTTCAGTATTCACTATGGAAAAGGATCTTGGTGATTGTAGTGATGACTTGCAACATACTGAAAAGCTTGAGCTTATAGATATTAAGAAAGAGGATGTGCTGGAGCTTTTGGAGTCACCAGAGGGCAATGGAGAACAGGCAAACAACTAAATATGTCAGGGATGGGGCAAGAAGGGGAGGAGGGGCATTAACTGAAGTTAGAGAAGTCAATGTTCATGCCATCAGGTTGGAGGCTACCCAGCCGGTATATAAGGTGGTGTTCCTCCAACCTGAGTTTGGATTCATTTTGACAGTAGAGGAGGCCATGGATAGACATATCAGAATGGGAAAGGGAATGTCGACAGTGCTTCTCCTTATAGATGTTGTCTGGCCTGCTGCGTTCCACCAGCATTTTGTGTGTTGGAGGATCAGAGGGATCTTTGGGTCCAAGTCGATAGGACACTCAAAGCAGCTGCGCAGGTTAACTCTGTGGTTAAGAAGGCATATGGTTTATTGGCCTTCATCAATTGTGGAATTGAATTTAGGAACCAAGAGGTAATGTTGCAGCTATATAGGACTCTGGTCAGACACCACATAAGAGTACTGTACTCAGTTCTGGTCGCCTCATTACAGGAAGGATGTTGAAGCCATAGAAAGGATGCAGAGGAGATTTACAAGCATGTTGCCTGGATTGGGGAGCATGCCTTATGAGAACAGGTTGAGTGAACTTGGCCTTTTCTCCCTGGGAGCGATGGAGGATGACAGGTGACCTGATAGAGGTGTACAAGATGATGAGAGGCATTGATAGTCAGAGGCTTTTTCCCAGGGTTGAAATGGTTGCCACAAGAGGAGACAGGTTTAAGGTGCTGGGGAGTAGGTACAGATGAGGTGTCAAGGGGAAGTTGTTTTTTTTACTCAGAATGTTGAGTGCATGGAATGGGCTGCAACAGTGGTGGAGGTAGATACAATAGGGTCTTTTAAGAGACTTTTGGAAAGGTACATGGAGCTTAAAAAAATACAGGGCTATAGTAATTTTTATGGTACGGACATGTTCGGCATAACTTTGTGGGCCAAAGAACTTGTATTGTGCTGTAGGTTTAAAAAAAACTCTTAAAAGAACAAAATCTAATTGAGAAAATAACTAGGATCCACTTCATTTATTTGGGACACCATGCCACTTAATTGGGACAGGACACTGCTGTTGAAGCTTCTAACTAGCACAGCTGTGTGCACTTGTGTGGCTGTTGGACACTTAGAGCATATAGTTTAGTTGCATGTGCTTATATTATCCATTTGAGCTGTTGGACATCAATTCAAAAAAGCAATGTTTTTTTGATAATTTTGCTCGTTACTTTGACTTTTTAAAAACTTAGACCCTTGCCCAGATGTCCATGAGATGATTTGACATTAGCTGAAACTATCACCCACTGAACCATTTAGTCACTCAAAAGAACACGGCAGCATACACTGGATGAATTCCTCTGTCAATCACTTAGGAATTACTACAGTTTTATAGATGACAGCTCTTGAATTTAGATATTTATGCACAGAATGTCACTGTGTGTACAGTAATTTTTTTTAAGCATTTCTCACACATCCAGCATCCCCAAACACCTCATGGATGCTGGACGGGTGAAAGTATTGCACATACCAGTACTACACAGCTGAGTGTCTAATGATCAGCACTCGACAAAGCCGGCAGAGATCAGGGGCTCAAAGTAGCCTCTTACTGGTTGGACAACACCAGCCTCGCCTTTCTATACACAAGCAGATTTATTGTATGCATCATCTCACTATGTGTAAATATTTACACAGAAAAGAGCAACTGGCATGCACAGGTACAAACAACGTACCTCCCAAGAAACATACTGAAAATTACAACTTCACTGATACCAGCTCCTTTCTCATCAGTAAAACACAATCAATCTACATGCACCCCGAACCAATCACCTCCATAATACTCTGGAACTCCACAGTATTAAGTACAGTAGTTATCTTTTGGAAATAAGAGAATTTATAAATCCATTTACCAATAACCTTTCTTTTGTTTTAAGTGATTAGAGAAGATTTGCAGTTGTCTGACCTGCAACTGTTTACGTAACTTGGAGCACTCGTCTGTCAGGAACTGGAGCTGGAGGCGACATTGTGCAGATTCCAGCTCTGCCTTCTGGCGTAACATTTGCTCCTTTTCCAGATCACTGTCCAAGAAAACAGAATGGAAAAAGATCAACACAAAAACTCATCAAGGAAATCCAAAAGGAAAAATGAAATTTTAACTTTATGAAATGGATTTTAAGGGAGCACAAGTTCATAAATATTCTATTCAAATTCAATACTTTGAAATAGGAATGAGAATTTTTTTTTTACACTTTCAGGATTTCACAATTATACATAAGGCACTATAAGTAGAAAATACAGTAATCAATTTGCATACAGTAAAACATCACAAGTAATGCAAAAAATTACCAAATTATCTGTTTTTGGCAATGTTAAAGATTGGTCAGGATATGATCAACAGTGGAAATATTGGAGATCTTGTGCTCAGCCACTTCGAAGAGTAATTTAAAGATTAACTGCACAGGTCTGGGACTAGAGCAAAATGTCAGATTTCTTCAAGGCTGCTCTTTTTAAAGTTTTCATTATTACTCAAATTTGCACACTATTAGGGTGCACAGTATGCTACAATTAAGACTGAATTTGAATATAATAGAATCTGGTTAATCAGGTCAGCCTCTTATTTGTGAAAACTCTTAAAGAACAAAATCTAATCAAGAAAATAGCTGGAATTCCCTTCATTTAATTGGGACATACTGCTAATTAATTGGGACAGGAGAATATTGCCAAAGTTTTTAACTAGCGTCAGTCATATGCACTCGCTTGGCCATTAAGCTCTACACTGTGCTAGGAGCAAATAGTTTTTAAGTAGAGTTAGCGTGTTAAAAAGCAGTGATTTTTGTCACTGATAGTTGGTGAGAAATAAGCAGTAAGACAATTCCAAACAATTTTGCTCACTATGGTTTCAAGCAATCAGGCTTGGGGATGCCAGAAATAGCTGGGAATGAAAATGAAATGATTTCATAACTTTAACAAGTTAGGAACCACAAAGAATTTGAAGGTTTTGACAATCATCTTGAATGTTCCAATGAAATGGAAATTTGGAGAACATAGCTATATGAAGGCAGTCGATTATCTGGACTGATTTTATTCACTTACAGCCAAAAGAACATGGTAGCGTACACTGGATTAATTCTTCTGTTGATAATTATTAGGAACTACAGTTTTATAGTACTGTATTAGTATTGTTAGTGATTTAATTTGTTCTGTATTCCATTTAAATACATAACTGACTGCTCAGTTAAACAGTAGTTTGTCTTTTTTTAAATATATATTTTCAACTACTTCAATTAAATTTTGGCTAATTGGAACAGCTGCTTAATTGGGCCAAAATGTACTGGCCCACTTAAGCAAAATCCAGTTCACTCTGCTTATGGCTTTTATCCAGTTTCTGCACAACCTCCAATACTGATCATTCCCCACTCCTGCCTTGTATTTCCGCTGCTAAAGTACAGCAGCTTTTGTAACTTCAAGTGGAAAAATTTTTTGCATATTGGTGTATACCTCTTTAATCGCTCCTGTTCACTAGTATCCACAGCTTTCAGTACTCGAGCATATAGTAGCACCACATCTGATCTCTTAGCTTTCTTATTACACTGCAAAATCCAAACAAAATCTTTTAGTATAGTTCTGTTCTGCCACCGGCTTCAGATAGACATTAAAACCCCAAGAGGTGCAGCTTTTCATTTCCTTATTGTCTATGCTCCATGAATCTATTCTTTATACCCACATAAAATAGCCACCAAGAATTTTATTTGTATCAGTGGAATCCACCCATTTTGGGCTTAAAAAAAAAGAGAACACCGTACAAACCTATTATACTTCTCTAAAACTTGTGAAGCTGCAAATTTTGCTAATTACCCCAATGCCATGCTGCAGACATACCTGTGGGCATTTTCCTCCTTGTCCTCTCAGCCACCGATCAATGCAAGTAAATCCAAAAAGATGACCACATCGCAGAGCAGCAAGACGATGCTCTCCTGCATTAGTCCATGGCTCAAAGCATATTGAGCAAGTATCACCTTCATCATCAGAGACTGAACTTGGTTCATCTTTTTTCACATTTAGAGTGTCTTCTGAACATGAGGCCATGCACTCCTAGGGAAAATATTCAGTGAGAGATGAATGTTTGTCTATTGTAGACCCATTTTGTTCTCCTAGTGCAAGTCATCAGAAAAAAACACTAAAATTTCCAATGTTTGCAGCTGTCACTTTTTTATTATACAATTCGAAAATGAGAATATCCTTCAACTTCCTACTTTTCCTACTGTTTCTCTGCTTTGCCTAACTTTGCAAGGACATTTATGAAGTCATAAGCCTATATGTGTTGAAAGTAGGTTGCCCAGCCAATGAGGACTCTTTTTTTGTTCAAGTAAATTGAAAGCAGGCATATGGACAGTTGAGGAAATGCTGCAGTCAAAAATGAAAAGCAGTTGTAATTCATGAACCTAAAGCTGGTAGTATTGTGGATCATTCAATTCATCCTGCAGTCAACTTGAGCACAAGATGTAGGTACAAGTTACTAATTGCTTGTATGCTAAACAGTTTAATCTATTAAACTGTATAATACATGCTTGCATTTTGAAATACAAATGGTTTCTGACATTGTACAGAAAAATCATTGGTGGAAAGTGTATGGCTTACTCTAATAAAACTCAACATTGATAAGGAGCAAATCTCAGGAGCACACACCATATTAGTAATGAGGTAACGCATGGCCTCAATGACGGTAGTTCATTGAGTCTTAGCATTATTATCAACATGGTACAATCTTGAACTATTATTCATTTGGTCTTATTAACATGACAGCTCATGAATACATTAAAAAAAAACAAAAATTATCAAATATCAGGATCAAGCAGTCCAACCAAAGAATTCAATCGAGAGCCAGAAGGCCATTCAGCCCCATTTTCTCCATCCAGTGTCATTTAATTACATCTTAATCAATTGACATTTTAGTTGCATTTAACCACCTCATTTTTCTATCCCAAATATATAAGATTCCTGTTTGGCATTCATAGAGGTATGGCACAAAAACAGCCATTTTGGCCCATTGATTCCATGCAAACCATCATTCTCCATTACACTAATCCTACATCAATCCCAAATTCTTCATTCTACCTTCATTTTCAACAGCTATCCTAGATTCCACCACTCACTTACAGACTAGAGACAATTTACCTACCAACCTGCATGTATTCAGAAACCCACACTCAGAACATGCAAACTCCATACAGACAGCACCCAAGGTCAGGACTGACCCAGGTCTTTGATCCTGCAAGCTAAAATACTGTGCTGCTTTAATTAACTGCCATAGAATTATCAACAATCCAGGTAAAGCAAATCACAGAATAAGCTTCTAACCAAACATACTGTAGCGTTTGAGCAGCACAGTAGTGTAGTGGTTAGCGTAATGCTCTACTGCGCGAGCAGCCCAGGTTCAATTCCGCCATTGTCCTAAGGAGTTTGTATGTTCCCCTGTGATCGTGTGGGTTTCTTCTTGGTGCTCCAGTTTCCTCCCACATTCCAAAGACATACAGGCTAGTAGGTTAATTGGTCACAGTGGTGTAATAGGCTGGATGGACCTATTTTGCGCTGAATCTCTAAATAGGAATAAAGTAACACAAGTTAGAAATCCCAACATTAAGTCTGTAGGCAACAGAAAAGTTATCAGAATATCTGACCTGCTCTTGATGTATAGACTGCGATCCCTCATTCTCAGCACTCTGTGCTGGTGTGGGGTTTGCCACTGCCAAGGTACTGGCTGAAGCTGCAAAAGCAGAAAATACCACATTTAAAGTAATTATTTGCATTAAAATGATACCTTAAATGGCATGGGTTATGAATGGACACAAATAAAGCTATATGCAAGTATGAATACCCAACGATTAAAACATACTTTTTTTTTCACTGAGCATTTCAGAATGCTATTATTAAAAAGTCACACAAGCTATAATTACTTTTTATAGAAAATGGAAGTGTGAACGGTCTTAAAAAATAATCTCCATTGCAAAATATTGTGAAGTTCATTTTCAGGATATAAGCACTGCAGAGAAACCTGGCATTTATTGCCCACCCTGGTTTGCCCAGATACAACCGAGCTACTTACTCAGTCACTAACCAAAACACATTAATTCTAAATGAGAGTAATCTCCAAATAAACAAGGGAAATAGAATTAATCAAATGAAAACTATTTCTGGTCTTTTTCAACTAGCATAACCAGGGACATTTTGCTCATTATTTTCAGCCTTGTGAAGTAGATCAGCACAGCTGTACAGGGCAATAGCACTATTCACACTTGGACCTTAACAGTTATAGAGCACTACAAGCACAGAAAGAGGCTCCTCAGCCTATCTAGTCATTGCTAACCTGTTTATGGTCCTATCTACCCACACTTGGACCATAGCCCTCCATAACCCTCCCATCTATATATTTATCCAAACTTCTTAAATTTTGTAACTGAACCAGCATCTACCACTTCCACTGAGAGCTCATTCCTCACTCACACCAATGCTAAAATTTCCCTGGAGGTTCTACCTTTCACCCTAAACATGACTTCTAGGTTTAGTCTCACTCAACTTCAGGAGAAAAAGCCTGCATATGTTTATCCTATCTATACCCCTCATAATTCTTGTACACCTCTATAAGACCTCCCTTCATTCACCTACACTTCAGGGAACAGGGAATAAAGCACTAATCTGTTCAACCTTTCACTATTACTCAGCTCAAGTCCTGGCAACATCATTGTAAATCTTCTCTGCACTCTTTCAAGCTTATTGATAGCTTTTCTGCCAGTAGGTGACTAGAATGACACACATTATATTTAATTTCTTAAAGGAACATGGTTGGAACAAGATGAATTTCAAAAGAGAAGCAGATAGTGGAGTGTGTCATGGTCGACTAAACAGCCGTTGGTGCTACAAGGGTAATTTATATTTACAGACAAATTAAGATGTAGAGAAACAGAGCAACACTAGATGCTTGAATTTACACTAGTTAAAATTGGATAGTTAGCAAATAAAATTTAACTGAGAGAACCAAGAGTGACTCTCGAGGAGGCCCTCATGGCGTAAGGCACACTTTGGCTTTGCTCCATTCCTTTTACTTGTTTCACCTGTAATCACCCTTAAATGCCTTAGCTATACCTACACTAAAGGGGTTTATATTGCAGATATATTCTTTGAGCCTTGATTTTAGTTTGCTGGAACTGCATACTAGAGCACGAGAAACTAAAGACGGGAAAGATTCTAACAGCAACGGCAAAAACAATAGTGACGCTAAACCACCATCTAAACAAGTCCCTCTAACTTCGGATGCAATTTCGAAGCTTCTAGATGAGAAACTAGATGCAAAATTCAGCCAAAAATTCTCGTTTGAAGGAATTTTAAAGACAGTTGAAGACAGTATCAGATCGTTCAGACAAATAACAAATCGTTGTTCAAATAACAACAAACAAGAATTTCAGAACTTGATGAAGCTGCTCATCGGAAAGATCGTAAAACTGAAACTTCAGAACAAAAGTTATCTTCAACCTCTCAAGTGTTGGAATGTTATAAATCCAAAATTATCGATCTCGGAGACAGAACCGGCAGGTAATCAGACCTTCTGAAGATGATCATCTGATTCGATTTGCCTGGCATGTTCAACTTTCTCAAAGTCTCAAATTTCGCATCGTTGAAGATTTCAGTCCTGAAGCTTTGAGGGAATGGATGTCTTTTAAATCCGTGCTGTCAGAGTTTCATCGAAAAGGTTTTAAACAGGCTTTGTTGTTTCCAGTGCGTTTGAGAGTCGTCCTTCCCGATAATTCTCACCGAATGTTTAAATCTCCAATTAAAGTTGAAAATTTCCTCAAGGAGCTGCGTGCTGTTCTGGACTAATCAATGTATTGTAGTTTTCATCATCTGTTCTTATTTGTCTGTATTTAAGCTAATAATTAGCTTATAGACTTGGACCATCATAATTTGAGGATCTTTGTTTTTGATCAGTAGTGTAGGTATTTCTTGTATATCTAGGTAAATGCTCTCTCTTTTTTCTGTGATCTTGCTCTTTTTATTACCAATTGTTTGATTTTGAAAGTAATTAATTGAAGGATTTGATGTTTGATTCTATTTGTTTCTCTATAATTTTTATGGGGAAGTATTCAGTTTTTTTACGGTTTTCTTTCTTTTCAAGATGTCATTCCGCTTTCTTTTTCCCATAAGACCTTATTCTTTTGATACGTCATTATTATACAGTTGTGTTTGAAAACAGCTGACAACACGATTCGAAGCTTGTTTTTTCCCCTCGATATATTAGTACAATGGTACCCTGCTTTGTGTTTTAAATTTTTAGTCTTTTTTTTATTATTAACCACTGTAGCCTTTTTTTTACGGTAATCTTTCTTTGAATATAGGTGGTTTTCTTTTAATCGTACATCTTTTGGGCTGCCTTCTTAAAAAGTGGGGTTAAGTTTAGTGTTAGTTTGCTTATTGGCCTTTCTGTGGCTTATTTTCGGGCTTTTGTGGGTGGGAGAGGGGGTATTTCTATTTTTACTTTTTGCTTAGATTTTACCAACTGGGCTGACTGTAAACTACAAAAATGTCCCAAGTGGTGTAACTTCCGGTTCCTCTTTCAACCTGGTTTCCTCTTCCGGGTTCATGAGTTGTATTCTGGTTAACCTTTTACGTACTATATGGTAGATATTAGTAACATGGATAAGATTATTAATTTTGTTTCTTGGAATACAAATGGTTTAAACCATCTGATTAAACAGAAAAAAAATATTTACAATATTCCACAGAATGAATGCTAATATTATCTTATTATAATACAATAAGACACAGAGGATGAAGTGTCTAGCGGGAGCAGGGTCAGCACAACGCGCAGGTGTCCAACCTGGTGAGACGAAGGAGGGTGCCAGGCCTGGAATCACCCCATAGTGCCTGGAACCTCCAAGTGTTGCAAACTGATCCCTCTAACATCAGTTCTAACAGGAGGTGGATCAAATGGCCTGCAGCTAACGTGACATCACTGTGGAAACAGTTTGACGAAGATGTCAACCAAATTCTGGAGGCGACGGCAAAGGGAGGGGTCGATAGGAAGCTGCAAGCCATGACAACAATCATAGTCTCCCAGTGGAAGTTTGTTGTAGGGGATTCGCAGCCAGTTCCTTAGCCAGAGCCTACAGCAATTTGGGCATCAATGGAGAGAGGAAGAGGAGAGCCATCCGCAGTACCACCGTTGCGGCAGAGAGAGCCTCAAGGTGGCTGTGGCTCAAGAGAGGGGAGCCATGGAGTTATGTGTAGCTAGCCATCTGGACACAAGCTGGGGTCTGATCAGCCCCGGCTGGGTCACCTGGAGAAGGATGTATGATGTTGAAAGACCTGAAACACCCGATGATTCCAGGAACATCACTGATGATGTGTCCAGAAGCATCAGTAGATGTATGCACACAGTCTTTGCACAAGAAACTCATGTGAGGAAAGAGGATAATCAGCGTTTCTTTAGGTTTTGGAAGGGTCAACAGTGCCATTCAAATTCTTAAGCTAAAGTGAAAGGAGTTTCTATTTTTACAGATTCTTCAACCTCATTTGTTCATTATGAAACAATTTCAGATCCAAATGGTAGATTTTTGATAACTACTGGCTTACTTTTAAACAAAAAAGTTGTTATGGTTAATGTTTATGCTCCAAATGTTGACTGTCCTGAATTTTTTAAGCACTTATTTACATCCCTTCCTAATTTAAATGATTATGTGTTGATAACGGATGGGGATTTTAACTGTTGTTTAAATCCTTCAATGGATAGATCTATGTCTAACCAGGCACTTCCGAACAAATCAGATTTCATCAACTCCTTTATGGTTGATTCCGGAGTTTCAGAAATTTGGAGATTTCTACATCCCAAGGATAAAGAATTTTCATTCTTTTCTTATTATTTTCATAATTATTCTAGAATTGACTATTTCTTTATTGATTATCATTTAATTCCATCCATTACTGACTATAACTATGATTCCATTGCCATCTCCAACCATGCACCCTTGAAACTATCTATGAAAATAATGGATACATTTTCTAGTGCTAGGCAATAACGGTTCAATTCTACACTTCTTCAGGACTCAGTTTTTTTCAATTTTATTGGACAACAGATTGATTTTTTTCTTTTCAACAAATGTTACAGAAGAAGTTTCCAAAGGGATATTATGGGACACTTTTAAAGCATATATTTGTGGACAAATTATTTCATATTCTACTGGAGTGAAAAAACGAATCAATAGAGAAATACTTATGCTGGTTGACAAGATTAAAGAAGTTGATAAGAAATATTCTATGCCTCCTAGTAAGGAGCTTTATAAAAAGAGTGTTGAACTTCAAATGGAGCGTAGTCTATTATCAGCCTCTTTGACTGAAAATCAATTAAGTAAAACTAGGACCCAGTTTTATATTCATGGTGATAAATCTGGT
The DNA here is from genome assembly GCF_030144855.1 of Hypanus sabinus. Taxonomy (NCBI): domain Eukaryota; kingdom Metazoa; phylum Chordata; class Chondrichthyes; order Myliobatiformes; family Dasyatidae; genus Hypanus; species Hypanus sabinus. Next base: position 15,780,667 of record NC_082722.1, on the reverse strand, counting down.
AAATTACTGGCGAATCAATTGAAAATTGCTTCGGCAAACGCCAGATTATCAAGATTTGTGAACGAGATGGTACCCTAACAGTTGATCATGATGAGATAAACAAATCTTTTCAAGAATTTTACAATTCTTTATATCAATTAGAATCCCCTGACAATCCTACTATAATGCATGAATTTTTAAGGAAACTGAATATTCCAAAATTATCATCCAATGAATGTTTAACATTAGATGCATCTATTATACAAGAAGAAATAAAAGAGGCTATTTTTTTTTTCGATGAATTCAGGTAAAGCACCTGGTCCAGACGGTTACACAGTAGAATTTTTAACTCTCTCCTTGGTTATGTAAAATTTTTAAGGAGGCATTAACCATAAGTAAATTACCACAATCTTTTTACGAAGCCCCTAATTCTTAAAAAAGATAAAGATCCTATTGAATGTGCATCATATAGGCCCATATCCTTGCTGAATGTGGACTCTAAGATTTTTTCTAAAATTTTGGCAGCTAGATTGGAGAACATAGTACCTGAAATTATCTCTGTTGACCAGACTGGATTTATTAAAAATTATTCATCTCTTAATATTATGAAATTATTAATATAGTTTACACTCCTTCACCTAGAACTCCAGAGTGTGTCATCTCACTGGACACTGAGAAAGCGTTTGATAGAGCTGAATGGCCATATTTACTTAGTACGCTTGACAACTTTAATTTTAGTCCAAAATTTATATCTTGGATTAAATTGATATACCCTCCCCCTTTGGCTTCGGTATTTACCAATAATCAAAGATCTCCCTTTTTTCAGTTGTTTCGTGGTACTAGGCACACCCTTATATAATTTGACATTGCTTTGAAACCTTCAGCTACCGCAATTCGTGATTCACCCAACGTTTTTGGCATTACCCGTGGGACATACAAGTTATCACTATATGCAGATGATTTGTTACTATATATTTCCAACCCTGATAAAACGTTCCTGCAGTTTTCTCTCTCCTTGCTCAGTTTAGTAGCTTTTCAGGCTACGAACTGAATCTTAATAAGAGTGAACTATTCCCATTAAACATGCACATTACAATTTATAAACATTTACCAATTAAACTGGTCACAGACAATTTTACTTATTTGGGTGTTAAAATTACTAAGAAGCATAAGGACTTATTAAAAGTTAATTTTTTTTACCTTTAGTTGATCAGGTTAAACAATTGTTTACTAAATGGTCCCCATTGTCTTTATCACTGATTGGTCGAATCAATGCTATTAAGATGATTATTTTACCTAAATCTTTATATTTATTTCAAGCGCTACCAATTTCTATTTCTAAATCCTTTTTTGATACTGTTGACACTAAAATTTCTTCATTTATATGGCAGAATAAAAATCCTAGGTTAAGTAAAAAATACTTACAGAAGTCTAAAAAGGACTTCTTTGGAGAAATATTGGAAAGATATTTTTGATATTATTTCAACTGTTTTGAATATTGATTTACATCCTCATCCTATTACTGCAATTTTTGGCTTACCAATGGTGGAAAATAGTTATTTATCAACTTCAGCTCGTCGGATGATTGCATTTGTTACATTAATGGCTAGAAGATCCATTTTATTGAATTGGAAAGAGATTAATCCTCCTACTACATTCCAATGGTTTTCCCAAACTATATCTTGTATAAATTTAGAAAAAAAAAATCAGAAGTGTCATTTTTGACCCTTCGGTTAAATCTGAAGAAATTTGGAGACCATTTATTCAACACTTTCATATGATGTAACTTGACCTTTTCCGAATCCTTTTTATTATCATTAAATATTTGGACTGAGGAGCGGAGTTATTGACATTATTGATTATATCTGTTGTAATGTAACAGCCCAGCTTTGTTTAGTTTAGGTTTGCTTAGTTTAGATTTTTTTCATTTCTAATTTGGGGTTTTTTTTGGCATATTTTTTTCCATCACGTTAACTACATCAAGAGTTTGGGAGGCTTAATACATTTGTGTTATGTATAGCTTATACTTGTATATACTATTTATTAACTATGTATTCCCAAACTCTCTGTGTTACTATTGTTATTATGCCTATGTTTGAAAATTAATAAAAAGATTTAAAAAGAGAGAACCAAAACTATTGGGTTTTTATAGGGGGGAAAACACTGCAGCGCATCTCACCCTGACTGAAAAAACAGATCTCAATAGATTCACTATTTAATAGAAGAGCATTGGAAAACAGACTGAACTCTGCACAGTTCTTGTGCAGTTGAAGTCTTTGCTTCTATACTCCATTTTAGGCTACACTGTCACCATATTGAACTTGGCCAGTTGCAGAAAAGATCCCAGAATATCGAAACTGAGCCATGATGAGTCGTGATGGGCTTTCAAGAACTATATCCAACCACACACTGTAATCTAGTCATAAATCCCTGCACCATCATTGCCATCAAGCCAGAATGGAAATCTAGATTTAATCCACCACCTCAAGAATCTGCTCACATTAAGCTTGGGTTCCACCAGCACTGCATTTCCACACCTTAATAGACCAGGTACAAATATAAGAGGCGAGGGCAGAAATCAAGATAACTATGTGACTGAAAAGGCATCAATTAGATATAGTAAAATTTATTTGAGTAGAAATTAAAGGAAAAAACTTACAGGCTGGAATAATTCCTATCTCAAATTAAGATGCCTATAGTTATTCAAATTGCATCTCTACCTCAAATCATTGCTGCAGGAGATCCTCAAGCTGTTATAGACTAACCATCTTTATTAAACATCCCCATACTTTTAGGATTAAAAACTCTTGATATATACAAATACTTGCACCATATTTCCCCATTGGTAACCTTCTGGGGGGGGGGGGGGGTTACAAGTAGTTAAAAGTTTAACTGGCTCACCTACACAAATGCAGTGCACATCAGTGGTAGGATGTTCTCTTGGAGGCGATTCACATCACAACTCCACAAAACCTTTGCTACATTGGCAGAGCACAATTCAGCAGGTCCAATGGAATACTTTCCACTTGCTCAGATAGAAACAGCTTTGATAACAGACCAGGAAACCATATTGACTGATTGACATCCTATCCACCACTTTTTTCATTCAACTGCTCCATCACCAGCACATTAGCAGTACTGTGTACAATCTACAAGATATATCCCACCAAGGCACAGTTGATGATATTGCGCAGAAGGACAAAAGTAGGGCATGGGAATGCCACCATGTTTTTGTGCCTCTCCAGTTCACACAGCTTCCTGATTTTGACAGCACTCTTTTCTTTATTGTTACGAGACATAACCAAAAACTCCTTACATCATAGTACCACAGCAGAATCTTCATTCTTAACAATTCGATTGGGTATTAAGTGACAAGTCCAACACACACAAGATTTTATTTTCAAATGGGAATTGTCATTTTAACGTTTCAGACTCAATGGATTGGAGTTGATTTCAAATTGAGTTAGACCCACTTTCCATCGCAAGAGAAGCAATTGAGGAATACAATGCAAGGACACACATTAGAATCTATGAAAATAGTCTACAGAGAACAAGTCTCAAATGCAGTTTGTCAGTCCACACTTTCAAATACAATGCAAAATGTTGTCAATAAATTTCAAAAGGAGTGAAGGAGATAAGAGCAGAACCATCTCCAGTAATACTTGGGGGGGGGGGGGAGAGAGCAGAACTACCTCCAGTTATACTTCAGGGAGAGGGGAGGGAAAGCTACAAAGTAGATCATGGCCTGATAATAGCCCAGGAGAAGATAGCGTTATTAGATTACCTGGAACCAAGTGAAGTAATGTATTACGCAAATAAAAATGGACTCAAACGCATTAATTCAGGTTAAATGAAGTCAGATCAAAAGCTTAAATACCGAAAAACAAACCAGAGACCTAAAATTTAACTTAAAGAAGGATATTTTTAATGTAGAAATCTACCAAACAAGGAGCTAAAAGGAAAACTTTGAGGCGGGGGAGGGAGAAACAAAATTTAAGGTCAAAGCTAGGGTAAGCATGTCCTCTTTTAATGAGCCAAATAACTTTGAAATCTGCCTTTTTTTTTATGTTGTTCTCTTGATTCTATTGGTTCCACAGGAATGATCTTGCTCAAATCATAAACTCAAAAGATAGTGCTAGGGGAACTCAGGTCAGGCAGCATCAGAACTGAATAAACAGTCTATGTCAAGGGGGAGGGGAAAAGTTACTTCCACTTGCCCATTCACCTCCTCCCTCACCTCCATTCAGGGCTCCGAACAGTTTTTCTAGGTAATGCGACACTTCACCTGCAAAAATGTTGAAAACGCTCATCTACTGTATTCGGTGCACCTGATGCAGCCTCCTCTGCATCAGTCAGATCTGATGCAAATTAGGGGACTGCTTTGTTGAGCACCTCTGCTCTACCATTCTCCATAAAGCAGAATTTCCTGGCAGCCTACCATTTTAATTTCTATTCTGAAGTATCGGTCCATGGCTTTCACCACGATGAGGCCACCCCCAGGATGGAGCAACAACACCTCATATTCCATCTAGGTAGCCTCCAACCTGATTGGATAAAGAGCAATCTTTCCTTCTTGTATTTTCCCCCTCTCCCTTCCCTCTTCTTCTATTCCCCACTTTGGCATCTTAACTCTGCTCCTCACCTGCTTATCAACACACTCTGGCGTCCCTCCTTCTTCCCTTTCTCCCACGCTCCACTCTCCTCACAGATCGTCTTGTCCAGTCCTTTACCTTTCCCAACCACCTGTCTTCACCCATCACCTTCTAACTAGTCCTCCTTCCCCTACCCCCACCTTTTTATTCTGTTGTCTACCCCCTTCCTTTCCAGTCCTGAAGGTCTCAGCTCAAACCATTGACTGTTTATTCATTTCCATGGATGCTTTCTGACCTGCTGAGTTTCTCCAGTGTTTTGTGTGTGCTGCTCAATCACCATGCATGTTAAATAGATTAATTATCATGTGTTAATAGTTAAAAGTTTTAATATGATGAAATGTTGAGCAGGATAAACAAACATTTGCCACCCTTCCTCAGTTTAGGGAAACAGCAACTAGGAATGACCTTGTTCTACTCAAGCAAGGTAACATATTTTGACCACCTGCAAGTTTCTCATTCTCTCTTCTCCAATTCAGACAGGAATCTTTGAAGAACAGGCTGATTGGAGAGGGAAAGAGACAAATACAAACAGTCTATGAAGGTTATTGCTGTACAATTCTTCACAGGCACCAACCAGTGAATAGCTGGAACTAAATGCAAACATGGAATAAAGTTCAATGGATAGAAGTCTTATCCCCACTAAAAATAAATGCAAGACTCATTTACCTTGCAATAAGAAGTGAAATTGATTGATGTTAACAATGACATCAAAACTCCTTAACTCACCAGAGGTTGCCACAGACTCATTTCCTCCATAGTCATCCTCTATCTCTGTGCTGCTGCCACTCTCCTCTGATTCACTGAGATCGGTGCTCTGATCAGTGCTTGAATCTTCACTGCTCACATCATCTGCTCCATATTGTGCAAGCCCGTCTGTTGCTGTGCGCTGTCGGGTATTAACCCGAAAGTAGTTATCCAGCGCCCCAGACCTGGAATCAGCGACAAAAAAACAAAATCACACATGTAAATTTTATTCCCCGTCATCAAATGTCAGAATATCTGAGTCAAACGTCAAAGGCACATAAAAAAGGATTTCAAATTCAAATCTCTCTCCTTCAAATCAGTGGATTTTTCTTAAGCTCTCCTGCTGAGAGCAAAATCTTGGTCACCATGAAGCAGTGACATCAGCACTCAGTAGTACTGATCTTCTTCAATAAAGTTATGCCTTAAGAAAATTTGTCAAATGAAATTACAGCGATAGGTTAGAAAAGTGTGCTTCCCCAGAAGCAGCTTATCAATAAAATTTCTTTGCAGAATAAAACAAAATGGATTAATCCATTATTGCTGGACAGATAAGCAGTGCACTACATGTTGGGACAGTCCACCATGGGAGCAATTAATTATCGGGTAGCCAAAAACAGAATTCAAGCAAGCAAACAAAATAATTAGATCTCAGCCTAGATAAACCACCAGTACTCATATTCTATCTTGCACCATATATTCATATCTTGTTCTGACATTGGAGGGTCAGCATTGTTTCGTCCAGGACTCCTCCTGTCAACTTCAACATTCTTCAGAATAAACAGCATGGAAACAGGTGTTCTGCTCCATCTCACCATGCCAACCATGCATTTAAGCTAGTCATAGAAAAGAACAGAAACATCTAATCATTTGGCCCATCTAGTCCATGCCACAACCATTTAAACTGCCTACTCACATTGGCCTGCACTGGAACCATAGCCCTCCACATCACTACCATCCAAGAACCTATTCAAACTTCACTTACCCAACTTTAAAATCAAGCTTCCGTGCACCACTTGTGCTAGCAGTTTGTTCCACACTCTCACGACCTGCTGAGTGAAGTTTCCCTCTCATGTTCTCCACAATTTTTTCCACCTTTCACCCTTAACCCATGACCCCCAGATGCAGCCCCACATGAACTCAGTGGAAAAAACCTGCTTGAATTTACCCTATCTATACCCCTCAATTTTGTATACTTCTATCAAATCTCCACTTAATCTTCTACATTGAGGAATAAACTCAATCTTTCCATACAATTCAGGTCCTCCAGACCCAGAACATCCTTGTAGATTTTTTCCTCTGTACTCTTTCAATCTTATTTACATCTTTCTTGTAGGTAAGTTATCAAAACTGCAGACAATACTCCAAATTAGGCATCACCAATGTCTTATACAACTTCAAAATAACATCGCTTTCCTGTATTCCATACCTTGATTTAAGAAGGCCAATATGCCAAAAGCTTTCTTTATGACCCTGTGACACTACTTCAACTAATTACGGACCTGTATTCCTAGATCCCTTTGTTCTACCCCACTCCTCGGTGCCCTGCTGTTCAGTGTATGCTCTAACTTGTTTGGTCCTACCAAAGTGCAACACTCTGCACTTGTTTGCATTAAATTCCATCTGCCATTTTCCAGCCCATTTTCCCAACTGATGCAAATCCCTCTATAAGCCATGACAGCCCACTAAAACTCCCCATCTCGGTGTCATCTGCAAATTTGCTGATCCAGTTAATCACATCATCCAGACAATCGATATAGATGACAAACATCAACAGACCTAGCACCGACCCCTGCTGCACGCCATTACTCACAGGCCTCCATTCAGAGAGGTAACTGTCTACTGCCACTCCCTGACTTCTCCCACAAAGCCAATGCCTAATTCAATTTACCAACTCATCTTGAACACTAAGTGACTGAACCTTCCTGACTAACCTCCCAAGTGGGACCTTGTCAAATGCCTTGCTAAAGTCCATGTAGACAACATCACTGCTTTGCCTTCACCCACTATCCTGGTAACTTCCTTGAGCTCTAAGATTGGTGACTTACCACACACAAAGCCATACTGACTATCCTTAATCTTTCCGTATCTATCTAAATACCTAGACATCTGGTCTCTCAGAATACCTTCCAATAACTTTCCCTCAGCTGATGTCAAGTCTCACCAGCTGATAATTTCTTGGTTTCTGTTTAGAGTCTTTTTGAAAGAGCAGAACAAAACTGACTATCTTCCAATCCTCTGGTACCTCTCCTGTCACTAAGGATGATTTAAATATCCCTGCTAGGGCCCCAGCAATTTCTGCACTTGCCTCCTGTAGGGTATGAGGGAACACCTTGTCAAGCCCTGGAGATTTATTCACCCTGATTTGTATCAGGACAGCAAACACCTCCTCTTCCGTAATCTGTACAGGGTCCGTGAAGTTCATGCTACTCTGCCTCACTTCTATAGACTGTATCCATCTCCTGAGAAAATAGAGATGCAAAACAAATGTCTTTGTCTCTCCCACTTCTTTTGGCTCTCCACAAGGATCACCATTCTGATCTTGCAGAGGCCTAATTTTCTCCCATGCAATCCTTTTGCTCTTAACAGAAGAATCCCTTAGGATTCTCCTTCACCTTGTCTACTAGTACGTTCATACCTTTTTTTAAAAAAAAAGCCCTCCTGATTCTCTTGCATCTCTTATATTCCATAAGCACCTCATTTCTCCCATCTGTCTATACCTACTCTTTTTTTTCTTAACCAGGGCCTGAATATTTCTTGAAAACCAAGGTTCCCTGCACCTATTATATTTAATTCTGACAAGCTTTGCACCCTCAAAATTTCACTTTTAAAGGCTTTCTACTTACCAAGTACACCTTTGCCAGAGAACAGCCTGTCCCAGTCTACACTTGCCAGATCCTTTCTGATACCATCAAAACTGGCCTTTGTCCAGTTTAGAATCTCAACCCACAAAGCAGACCAGTGGAATTGTGATCACTAGATGCAGATCTCCCATACACAAGCTTCTGTCACCAGCCCCGTCTCATTCCCTAATGACAGGTCAAGTATCTCGTTGGGGTCTTCTCCATACAGATTAAGGAAACTTTTCTGAACACATTTGTTTAACTCTATTCCATCTAGTTCTTTTACAGTATAGGAGGCCCAACCAATAAACGGAAAGTAAAAACATCACCTAATGTTTCTTGCAAGTTTGCGATCTCTCTACAAATATGTTCTTCTGAATCCTTCCAACTATTGGGTGACCTGTAACATACCCCATTAACATGGTCACAACTTTTTTATTTCTCAATTCCACCCATAATGTCTCACTAGACAAATTCTCCAGAGTGCCCTGACTGAGCTCTTCCGTGCCATTTTCCTGACCTGTAACATCACCCCTCCCCTTTAACCCCTCCCACTCTGTTGAGTCTAAAACAACGGAACTCCGGAAAGCTGAGGTGCCAGTCCTGCCCCTCCTGCAACCAAGTCACACTAATGGCTACAATATCATAATTCCATGCCCTGAGCTAATCTTGCATTAAAACCCGAGCTTGTATACACAGCTCAGGACACCAGTCACACAATGCTCAAAACCTTCGATTCCCGACTTTAACTGAGGTCTTACCGACATTTGTCTCCACAGCCTCTCCACTCTGGTTTCCATTCCCACTGCAACTCTAGTTTAAACCCCAATGTGCAGCACCAGCAAACCTACCTGCTAGGATATCAGTCCCCTTCCAGTTCAGATGTAAACCATCTCTCTGTACAGGTCTCACCTTCCCTGGAGAGAGGACTCTCTTCCCTGGAGAAACTCTGACCCTCTCACTCCTACACCAACTCCTTAGCCAGGTGTTGAACTGTATAAGCTTCCCATTTCTGGCCTCAAGCACATGCCAAGGGTAGCAATGCTGAGATCACAATGCTGGAGGCCCAGCCCTTTTATTTAACACCCAACTCCTTTTGCAGAATATCATCACTCTTCCTACCCATATCATTGGTACCTACTTGTCTGCACCCAACCTCGATCTGAGCCCCACCTTCAGCCACTATCTCAAACTCCAAGAAAATCCCATTAGACCAACATTGACAAAATTCCAAAGGTGGAAGGTTATCAGATGTTACTGTATTATTTGATTATAGTAGAGTTCAGCACTGTGACAAAACAGCACAATAGAGAAGTCTTGCAACAGCAAAACTGAAAAAAAATTGTGGAATTCAGATGTTGTTCACCATCCATAAATGGACAGCGGCAAATTTGCAGAGTCCCAAATTTACAGAAAGCGCTTTTACAACACCAACAGTCCTTTCAATCAAACCATAGTTGTGTCAGAACCGATGCAAGTTAGAAAATAACATTAGGAGCACAATTAAAAACATTGGTATAGATTCCTTCAGAAAGCTAAAATAATCATGATTAATTCTAAGCCCAAAAGTTAAGCCATAGCCATTAGATTCTCAATGATTTGTAGCTACAGGAATTACCTGGATGAAGCTGATCTCTGAGAAGTGTTTGCACTTGATTGGCGACGACTATGCCTCCTGAACTGTCTACGTTGGTGACTAGGTCTCTGCCCAAGTGAAAAATGTTGGGCTACTGTTCTCAGTGCACCTTGCAGCCTTTGAAGTTCCTCAGTTAGTAATGCTGCTTCCAGCCCACCACGATGAGAACTTGGAGGGACTGCTGGTAAGGGCTCCTCACTGCCAGGATTGTTGTCAGTGCTTGGCCCTGTTGAGCTTGAAGCTGGGTCACGAAGTATTAACTGCGACGGAACAACTTCTTCCTCTGGCTGCATATCGACATCAATTACTTCTTGAGCCATTCCTAGGAAAGAGAGGAACACCTAGTGTCAAAAAGAAATTAATGCTGAATATTATATATTTACAATAATGAACTCCCAATGCAGATAATCAGAAATGTGGAAATAAGCACAAAAATGATTTAATGAGAAGGCTTCTGAGGGACATAAGGAAGAGGACAACAGAAATGATATAGAAGGTGAGAGAGAATGTAAAGAGAGAACAACCATGAAAGGAGATACAAGAGACTGCAGCTTCAAGAAAGCAACACAAAAATGCTGAAGGAACTCAACTGGTAAAGCAGCATCTATGAAGGGAATACAGAGTCAACATTTGGGGATCAGTAGACAATAGGTGCGGAAGTAGACCATTTGGCCCTTCAAGCCTGCACCGCCATTCTGAGATCATGGCTGATCATCTACTATCAATACCCGGCTCCTGCCTTGTCCCCATATCCCTTGATTCCCCTATCCATAAGATACCTATCTAGCTCCTTCTTGAAAGCATCCAGAGAATTGGCCTAAACTGCCTTCCAAGGCAGTGCATTCCAGACCCCCACAACTCTCTGGGAGAAGAAGTTTTTCCTTAACTCTGTCCTAAATGACCGACCCTTAATCTCAAACCATGCCCTCTGGTACTGGACTCTCCCAGCATCTGGAACATATTTCCTGCCTCTATCTTGTCCAATCCCTTAATAATCTTATAATAATCTTTCATTTGAACTGGAAAGAAAAGATAGCCAGTATAAAAAGGTTGGGAGGAATGGCTCCACTTTCCTAAAAAGGTGGAGGGAAGGTAAAAAAAACACATGCAGCAAAACTGAAACAATAACAGAAACTGCTGGAAATAGTCAAGGAACATCTGTGGAAAAAGAAGCAGAATTAACACTCTCGTCAGAAATTGGGGATTGGAGCAAGGAATAAAGGATAATGAACAAAAACGAAATAAAAGCGGCTGTGCAAGTGAAAAGACAAGAGGAGAGAGACCCTGGAGAGAAAAGTTGGTGGTGGTGAAGGAAAATTGAAAACAGCTAGGAAAGGAGAGAGGGAGAAGGGATCAGAGTGCCAGATATAACGAGAAGCCATCGGGCTGTGGCCAGGGACTGTTTGATATTGTGTCCGCCAAATGATCTGGGGGGGTAAACCTCTCACCTGCATTCCAGCACGGCGCCACACCGCCGCCTGACCCGAACAGTCACGGAACCCGGCCGAGGCCTCGGCCACCGGGAAAGCCGCTCTCCCGGCTCGGATCGCTACAAATCCAGCCTGGAACCGCACCGTATTGACGAGGATGCAACCCCCCCACCCCGTACCGTTACTCCCCAAGCCGAGCGCTTACCCAAAAGGGCACAGGCCCACAGCCCGTCCAGCTTCTAACTGAAAAATCCGCGCCACTCACAAGGCCGCTCGAAGCGCCTCGTAATTTACGACCAGGGCCAATAAGCGGGCGAATATGCATGTCAATCACATTCAATTGTCCAATCAATCCTGAAAGCGGCATGTCAATCAACAGCATTTGCTGCACGGACAGTGACGGTTGGAGGCCGCAGATGCAATTCACCGCCAAAACGCGGTGAGGTTTCTGTGCCATTGTGTTGAGGTTCTTTGTGTATTTCAAACAATGGCGACTACTAAGCGCATCATGTTGGAGTTGGGACTGACAAATGATAAACAAGAGTTACTTTTATTGAAATTACTGCAACGCAGAAAAGCGAGAAGACGTCGGAGGAGACGGTGTGTATGACCATTGAACGGATTGAGGCAGAAGAAGGGTGAATTTTCTGTGCTTGACTGGCCACTGAGAGACATGGAGATGCATTTCAAATATTTTCGGATGTTGGCAGGTAGATTTGAAGATTTGGTTCATCGTCTCCAACCATTTATTTCACACTAGTGTACAGTATGCCTATAGACATTACTCAGACACTGGCAACCACCATTTGAGTTTTAGCTTCAGGTGGAAGTCAACAGGCTGTAGCAGCTAGCTACGAACTGGCGTCAAGCACAGTGTCCTCCATAATTTCGGAGGTCTGTATAGCTTTACGGAAAGCATTGCAGCCAGAGTTCCTTCCCTGCCCTTCAGTCGCCCAATGGGAAGCTATTGCAGCTGATTTTTGGCGACTGTGGAACTTTCCGAACTGTGTCAGCAGCTTTGGACAGCATGTGAACATCAAGGCACAGCCGCACCTTGGGAGCGACTACTGCAACTACAAGGGCAACTCCATTGTCCTGATGGCTACCTGCAATGCCAGAAATTGGTTTATGTAGGGGGATACGAATGGGAAAGTGACAGGGACATCTTCAAGGAGAGCAGATTTGGTTATATGCTGCTTGAACACAAACTGAACCTGCCAATCTTCCTGGAACAGGAATCAAAATCCGACATGTAATCAGAACAATAGAACACTACGGCACAGTACAGGCCCTTCAGCCCTCCATGTTGTGCTGACCTATATAATCCTTTAAAAAAGTACTAAACCCACACTACCCCATAACCCTCCATCGTTCTTTCATCCACGGTCCTGTCCAAGAGGCTCTTAAATACCCGTAATGTTTTGGCCTCCACCACCATCCCTGGCAAGTCATTCCAGGCACTCACAACCCTCTGTGTAAAAAAAAACACACCTGATGTCTCCCCTGAACTTCCCTCCCTTAATTTTGTACATATGCCCTCTGGTGTTTGCTATTGGTGCCCTGGGAAACAGGTACTGACTATCTATTCCTCTCATAATCTAGTAGACCTCTATCAAGTCCCCTCTCATTCTTCTATGCTCCAAAGAGAAAAGTCCCAGGTCTGCTAACCTTGCTTCATATGGCTTGTTCTCCAAATCAGGCAACACCCTGGTAAATCTCCTCTACACCCTCTCTCCATAGCTTCCACATCCTTCCTATAATGAGGCGACCAGAAATTGAGCACAATACTCTTAAGTGTGGTCTCACCGGAGATTTGTAGAGTTGCAACATGACCTCTCTTGAACTCAATTCCCCTGTTAATGAAGCCTAGCATCCCATAGGCCTTCTTATATACCCTATCAACCTGCGCAGCGACCTTGAGGAATGTATGGATTTGAACCTCAAGGTCCCTCTGTTCATCCACACTCTTAAGTAACTGACCATTAATCCTGTACTCAGTCTTCTGGATTGTCCTTCCAAAATGCATCGCCTCACACTTGTTCGGATTGAACTCCATCTGCCATTTTTCTGCCCAACTCTGCAGCCTGTCTATATCTTTTTGTAACCTTTGACCACCTACAGCTCCATCCACAAATCCTCCAATCTTTGTGTCATCCGCAAACTTACTCCCCCATCCTTCCGCCTCTACATCCAGGTCATTTATAAAAATCACAAATAGCAGGGGTCCCAGGACAGATCCCTGTGGTACTCCACTGGTCACTGACCTCCAGGCAGAATGCTTTCCTTCCACAACTACCCTCTGCTTTCTTCCTTCAGTTGATGATGCTGTGTTCCCCCTACACAACAATCTCATTCGTCCCTTTCCAGTACGTCACAGACATTGAATTCAATGAAAATTAATTTCATGTAATAGTACTTGCTTTGTGTGATTTTATATGTATACACACATACATTCCCTGAACATGACCATGGCGAAGCAGGTGTATAATTACCCTCACTCCAGAGCCAGGCAGGTTATTGAGAACACATTTGGCATTTTGGTGGCAAGCTGGAGAATCCTCGGGCGACCACTGGAATTTTTGCCTGACAAAGTAGTGAACGTTGTCAAAACTGATATCGCTCTACACAACCTCCTGGCCTTCACTGATTAAGTCATCACTCCTGTGAGCAGATACATCCCTGCTAATTTTGCAGACTCAGATGCTACAGGATCACCTCAGCCAGGCGGGTGGTGGCAGGGGACACAAATGTTTTGGAACCTCTAGATCCACATTACCTTTCAAGGCACTGTTCCACCTGAGCTGCCATTGGTGTATGGACTGACCTGATGTCCTTCTTTCAATCACCCCATGGAATTTTGCCATGGCAGTATAACATAGTGTGTCGTGCCCAACTTAATCAGTAAACTGAAAGGACATAAAGTAAACAACTTTTGAATAAAAAAAAAGACCTGTTATTAAATCAAGTTGTTATTTATTTGCAGTAATGTGCACAATATTGTACAAGGTGCAAAGTGATATATTAAAAAAAGGTGCAAAGTTGTAAAGCACTGAAGATTACACACAGTTTAGAGCCCAAATATAAGTGTGGAAAATGTATAGTGTAGGAACTGACAAAATATTACCTTAATTAAATATCAAAATATGCAATTGTTCATTGTTTCTGCTGATGGCTCTCAAATATCAGTTTGTAGGGATCGAACATTGCCTGGGGCCTGTTCTCTCCGGCAGCCTCCACAGCATGTCTGCAACTGTTTGCCCAAACCTGGAGAGCTCATCATTTCCTTGCAACAGTCTATGTTGCAGTTCCACCCTATGTTCATCCAACTGGAGGACCTGCTTCTGAAACCAGTCATCATGTTCTTTCCTCTTCTTCTGTGCCATCCTTGGCTGGGGGAGGGACAGAGGAGATGGCCAGGGGAATAGAAAAGATGGCTGGGGGGGGGGGGGTTGCAGAGGAGATACCTCTCTACTTGATGATTCTGCACATGAAAATGGAATGTCTGGTGGTTGGTTTTCATCAGCAACTGAAGTGGTGGACAACCCTGAGATTGAATCATTCCCATCTTGTGATTATGAAAGAAATTGCAAATAGTTTCAGTTACTCATTGTAATTATACATACAGGCAATACATGTTTTCAGTGTTTGTACACGGATTGGCAGAGCTATGAAAATGAGAAAATGGCATATGGCTATATTGGCAAAATACTGGTTATTGCATTTGCTTCATGAGCAAGCCAGATACAATTACAGAGTATTACATATTACATGTTTGTTTCACGGAAGCGTTATCTTTGCACAGATCAATATGCTGTGTTTACAACTAGACAGTATTGCTAGCTTACTAGCTAGCCTAAACACGTACTACAACAGAGGGGTTTATGTTAAAAAGAACATGTTATATTTACCTGGTTGTTGTCATAATTTGACTCTGTTTCCTGGTGCTTAATATGTGGTGCCAGCCAGGAAAGAAGCAAATAAAACACGGGCACTTTTTTTCCGCCTCGGTCCCTGCTCTTCTTGGCGAGTCTTTTCCGGGTGCGCACGTACTTGTCCCTCAAGTTTTTCCATTTCTTTGTACATTCCGTGACGTCCAAACTGATGTTTGTGGAAATTTCTTTCCACAAATTTGATGCCATTTGGCAGTCTATAGTATGGCGACAAAGAGTCATACAAATGTACATGTTTTTGGACTTCCTCAATTAACCTCTCCTCGATTTGGTCCATTTTCCAACTCACATTCTTCTCTCTTCTCTCTCAATTTGAAAATGGTGGAGAAACAACCGGAAATGCGTAGGAGGAAATGTGATGCTACCAAGCGGACCAATCACAGTTGTTGCGGTCTGCGTTGCCGCAACACGTAATTACATTTTTGGGGAGGTGTGTGTCAGGCTACAGCGTACCTACAGTGTACATCTGATGCAGAAGCCTTTACGTGACAGTGTCAATGTATTAGGCCTGCGCAGCCGAATTCCCGATCACCATGGTTATCTAGTGAAAAGTTTATGACTGGCGTGAGATCAGGATGGAATCTGACAATGATCCTACCCCATCCCCTTTTTTTCTTCACTGTTTGGACTCAAACACAAGACTGGAAAGAGTTTTTTTTCTGTATCACTAGTCCATGCTGACGTTTAAGTTCAAAGTAACTATATTATCAAAGTACATATATGTCACCATTTACAACCCTGAGATAAATTTCCTTGCAGGCAGTCACAGTAAATACAAGAAATACGATAGAATCAATGAAAGACTGCACTCAACAGGACACACAATCAACCAATGAGCAAAAGGGAACCAACTGTGCAAATGCAAAAAGAAGAAAAAAAGACATGATATAATAATAATAATGAGTAAATAAATAATAAATATCGAGAACATGAGATGAAGAATCCTTGAAAGTGAGTTCATAGGTCATCAGAACAGGGCAAATGAATTATCCCCACTGGTTCAGGAGCCTAATGGTTGAGGGATAATAACTGTTCCTGAACCTGGTGGGGCTGATGCCGAGGCTCCTGTACCTTCTTCCCTATGGTGGCAGCAAGAAGGGAGCTTGGCCTGTATGGTGGGGGAGAGGGGTGGTTCCTTGATGATGGATGCTGCTTTCCTGCAACAGGGCTCTGTAAGTGTGCTCAATGATGGGGAGGCTTTACCCAACCTTCTAATTTTTTTGTAGCTGCACCAACCAACCATTGCTCCGAGCAGGAAATGTTTGCACTGCCTGAAAACTGCGCTGAAACGTTTTCAGTTTAATTATTTCTTTGTAATACACATACTATGAATATTTAGAATGAAAATTGAAAATTTATTTATTAACTGAAGGGTATAATGAAACACTACAACAAAGAAAAGCTTCTACCTTTCGTAAACTTTCTCGTGTTGCATTCAATTCCAGTTTGCCTGGCAACAAAGGCTATGTGCGTGGGAGCATTTCAGTAACTGCATGGCCGCACACCCCCACAATTTAATGGGAACAGTGCCTTCACCCGTAAAGGTCTAGGCAGCATCCACTACTTTTTGTAGTCCTTTCCGTTCAAAGGCATTGGTGTTTCCAAACTAGGCTGTGATTAAACCACTCTCCAACACACACCTGTAGAAGTTAGTCAAAGTTTTAAATGACAGGCCATATTCAGATATATCCATCTTATTATCACTCTGATAGCAGGCGTCTTCTGAATTCAATTTGGATTTACTGAAACTATTTGACATTCCTTAAAGATTTTCTAGATTGAAGACTAAAGTTTATCATGTGCACGTTGAAACATACAGTGAATATGACAACAACTAACTGTTGAAAACCACTACTTTTTTAATACTTAGAAGAAGTATTAAAAAAGATATTAGATGAATTAATGATAGACTATGTGGTAGTTTAATCATTTATTTTACTGAAGTCATAGTTTAATCATAATTTATACTTTTTTGACAAACTTGTGTGTATTTTTCACAGTATGTGGTCGTTTACCCCAGGATAACAATTACCTATACCTTTTCACTTTTCATTGGCTAAGTATTAGCACATTGCCCATGTGATGTAATTGGTTTAGTCTTATCTAAGGAATTTTTTGTTATCTGGATTATAAGAGGTGATGGAGTTTTCAGAGGCACCATTTGGGGCAATGAAGTAATCACAAGTAAGAGAAAATCTGCAGACGCTGGAAATCCGAGCAACACACACAGAATGCTGAAGGAACTCAGCAGGCCAGGCAGCATCTATGGAAAAAAGTACAGTCGATGCTTTGGACCAAAACCCTTCACCAGGACTGTGTAAAAGGAAAACACGAGGAAATCTTCAGATGCTGGAAATTCAAGCAACACACACAAAATGCTGGTGGAATGCAGCAGGCCAGGCAGCATCTATAGGGAGAAGCGCAGTCGACGTTTCGGGCCGAGTCCTGACGAAGGGAAACTGTACAGAATCTTGACAAACTAAAATCACTCCTGATATACAGAAGAACTCGGTCAAGTTTCACCTGAGCAAAGAGGGTTAGGCTCTCCGAAATACACCCTGGATCACATAGGAATTCAGGACCAATGAGGAAGCATAGGTGTCCAGGCAAAGCAATAATCCCCAAAGCCAACAACAACAACAATACAAAACACAGAAAATCCTGTGCTAATTAAATTATCCCAAATTGAATAAAATGGTAAATACAAAGAGAGCTTAACAAGTCCCATGATCCCAAATCAGACAGAGTGAAAGAAAGTGAAAAACCAGAGATAGTCCAAAGACAAACAATTAGACACAAATGTTAAACAATCCAAAGAACCCTGCACACCCGTGAGGTGGCACTGAAAAAAATGACCCCAGGTTGTGACATCTTTACTTAGTTTGCTTAGCATTTATATGTTTGTTTGTACTTTAAAGTAAGTGATCATTAAGAATTCAGACTGCTTGCCATCCTTAACCCCTGGAAGGACCCTAAGGATCAGAAAAATAAGAGAAATCCAACAATTTGGCGCCCAAATGTGGGATGATTACTTGAAGACAATTGGACAAAGCAAGTAATTTTTTAAACGTGCATCTGGGAGGTAAGAAAACTTCCTCCATTCCTTAAATGTCTGAGAATAAATATCTTCAGTACATCTTATAAAGGGAGTTTAAGAGGGAGTGGAGGCTAAATTCCATTCTATCTGTTGTGGATTCAATTAAAATTTTTGTGGTTGTGCAACCTGGGGGTCTGGTATGAATTATCGGAGAAACCCAGAGGCTGATAAAAGTTACTGATAAAAGTTCTAAAATACTGGACAAATAAGTTTGCTTCGTGGTTATAGCCTGATATTATAGTCACAATGGGGCACTGAGATTTTTGACATCTAAAAGTGAAGAGTACTCCTTAGCATGGAATCTTATACAGTGGCCAAAATTTTGAAATAGACCAGCAAATCCCATGAATTCACAGCTGGGAGGGAACAGTTAACTGAAATCTCAAGTGCTTACTTAAGTGATGCATATAAATGATAACATTGGTAAAGTAATACAGAAGAGAGGAGCTATTGATGCTAAGTCTGGTGAGGACTGATAGAAGCACAGAAGACCTACAGCACAATACAGGTCCTTTGGCCCACAAAGCTATGCTGAACTTGTCCTTATCTTAGAAATTACCTAAGGTTATCCATAGCCCTCTATTTTTCTGAGCTCCACGTACCTGTCCAGAAGTCTCTTAAAAGACCCTATATTATCTGCCTCCACCATTGTTGCAGGCAGCCCATTCCACGCACTCATCACTCTCCATGTAAAAAACTGACATCTCCTCTGTACCTACTTCCAAGCAGCTTAAAACTGTGCCCTCTCATATTAGCCATTTCAGCGATGTTGAAATTATAGGTAGTAAGATCAGAAAGATGTGGTCGGGAACTAAGAAGACAGCCTGGATGAAAGTGACCTTAACAGAGCAGCAGAACCACCAGCATTATGGGATGCAAGAACAGATCCGCTTTAAAATGCTAATTTAGAGAATTAAACCTGCGCATCAAAGATTTAACCAACCAATTGGGAGAAAAGGGAAAAAACATGTAGCACGCTAAAAGAGCAGCATGAAAAAGATCATTAAAAATCTGAAAAGCAGATATCTGCGTTAACAGAATAGGTGAAAGAACAGCTTGCAAAGTGTGTCCTTAGAAGCTCTATTCAGAGTTACAAAGTGAAATGAGGCAAATCTGTGCTGTTCTGGAGACCTTCAGTGGGCAATGCAGACAATGCAATGGGCGGGTCAATCATGCAGGAAGGCAGCCAACATTGACAAGTCCCCAGACACCACCCATTGCATTGTCTGCACTGCCCACTATCATCTTGGGAAGTCCAAGGAACTGCTAACTGATACTGACTCAGAGACCCCTAGTGGCTTAAGTGATGATGTCAGTAATGAGGTAGTTGGTCTTGCAGCCATATCCAAGGCTTGCCCCAGTAAAAATTAAGAGCAAAAACACACAAGACTGATGATGGAAATTATGAAAGGAGACACAAGGCTTGTCATCAACTACCAGATATGGAAAAAAAATTGACAAATGGTTCAGGGAAATTCCACATCCTAAAACAGGAAGCTTAAAGATTTGGGCTGAACTTCAACGAATTAAGAATATATACAAATTACATCCATATGATAGTATTCAGATTTTAGCTATCATGCTAACAACAATTTGACACAGCAAGTTGAAGATGGTATAGGAGACAACAAACAGGAATTACCAGATGGTTGTAATGTAATTTTAAAATGGTTGGAACGACAATCCCCAACATGGATTGATTGGCAGAAGGTGATTGGTTGCAAACAAAAGGTTTCAGATGATGTTTCTGAATACGAAGACCACTATAGGACACTCTGGATCTCAGAGATTTAATCAATAATGAGGTAATATGGAAGAATCCACATATGGCCCTCTCAAGTCGACTTTCATGGTTGGTTTGAAACCAAATGTTGACAAAATGGTGACCGAAACAAAAGCAAACAGGAGTAAGACTGCCGTTTCCTACCACAGTCCGGTGCAACCTACCCTACAAGTGGAGCAAGATACTGAATAAGATTGGAACAGATGAACCAACTGTGTACACCTGCTAACCAACAAAACAAGTGGAACTGGAATTCACAGCAATATGTAGGTTAATTTACTAGTTGGAACTGAATATGATGTTAATTTATCTAGCCTTCAAGGGACACAAAGCAAATTGGAACAATGCACAATTGCAACAAGAGGAAATGATTTACTTGGGACAGAAAATTTCCAAAGGCAAATGGGAAATAACTTAAAAACATGCAAATCGGCAATATCACCTACAACAGTCCAGCAACTTCGGTCATTTCTGGGTTTATGCAACTACAACAGAGCATGGGTTGATTCATATGCTGAAATTGCTCAAACTCTCAAAGGTAGCAAGCATGCTGATGACCCTGTGATTCTTAATGAAGATTAGATGGAAGCTGTTCAAACTTTAAAGGCGATACTAAGTACTGCATCAGCATTGGGAATTCCTGATATGGGAAGACCGTTTACCCTGTATGTCAACGAGAAGCATGGTTACATGACAACAGTTTTAACTGAAGAACATGGAGACCAGCAGCATCCTTTGGCACATTACTCTGCCAAATTGGACAACATAGCTTTAGCAAGGGGTTCATGTCTACCAGCGGTGCAAGTGATTTACCTAGCAGTCCTGACTGTTTCTATCATCGTGCTGGAAGAGAATTTAAATGTTTGATGTCTGCACTCAATACATACTTTACTGATTATGAACAGGGCCTCTCAAGTGACAGCTGCTCAGTGGTCCAAGTGGTCCACTGTTCTTGAGGCATATGATATCATCATTGATCAAGTCCTTTAAATCCAGCCACACTGCTAGCAGTTGGAAGACCATGATGATCATGACTGTACAAGAACAACAACATGCCAAGAGGATGCAAATTACCATAAAGAAGTGCCTTTGTTGAACTCAGATCAGATTCTGTACACTGATGGCTCCTCAACCATTGAGGGAGGAGTTCCAAAGGATGTTGTCGCTGAAAATGAAGTGATGGCCTCAGGAAGCATGGCTCCTGGTACCTCTGTGCAACAGGCAGAACTGGAATCTTTGAATGAAGCCTGTGAGCTAGCAGAAGGAAAATCAGCTCATATCTAAATGGATTCTCAATATGCTTTCAGACATGTTCTTGACTTTGGAAATTTATAGAGACAAAGATGATTTTCTACAGCCATCGGAACCCCAATCAAATATGGCCAACTAGCACAAGAACTTATGGAAGTCATGCAACTACCATCAGAAGTTGCAGTGTTAAAATGTAACGGTCACTCTAAAATTACTACAATGCAAAGCTGTGAAAATGAATTTGCAGATAAAACTGCAAGGGGGCAGCAAAAGAAGGAATAAAGAAAAATTGATGAAATGGAAAAAAACCTCGGTAACTGAAACCATGGAAGCCAAATTAAACATTGTGTCACAGATGAACGTGCAAGATATTCAAGAAATACAGGATCAGTTCTTAAATGAAAAAAAGTGGCACTGGACGGAAAGCGGTGTGTTATTAAATGATGATGGAGTATGGAGATACGGCACTAGTCATAGACTGGTAACCCCAGCTGAGCTGCTTCCTTACCTGGCACAGCAGGTAATTACTTAGGACACGTTGGGGTATAAAAGATGGATGGCAGATTCTCCCAGCAGTGGTGGAATCCAAAGTTGAGGATGAAAGCTCGACAAACAGTTGAGAGATGTATGACATGCCAGAAAACAAACACTGGATCAATAGGAAAAACTACCTTAACTAAGTGCTCCTCACCCACCTGGTCCATTTTTACATCTATAAGTGGACTACATTACTTTACCAAAGTGCCAAGGATATTGAGATGTGTGGACAGATTTTCAAGGCGGATGGAAGCCATCTCAGCAAGAAAAGCTACTGTCACACACACAGCAAAAACTCTGATGAAGGACTATATTCCTAGATGGGGATTGCCACGTCATGTTGATTCTGACCAAGAAACACATTTCACTGGATATACTTGTCAAGAGTTATGTTGACCGATGAACATTGAGTGGTCTTTTCATTGCACCCATCATCCAGAGTCATCGGACGAGTTGAAAGATTGAATGGCATCACCAAACAACGGCTGACTGAGTATCACGAGGAAGGCCTACAGCTCTTCCTTTGGTTTTATCCAGCATTAGAGAAACCCCAAACAAGAAAACAAAATTGAGTCCATTTGAAGTGATGACAGGGTGACCTATGTCACTACCAGGAACTCTTGGTCTCAGAGAGGCAGATATAGACATTACAATAGTTTAATTGACTATTGTGTGAAACTAACCAAAGTTATTCAGTCTGTTCACCAACAGTTGACTGCTTATTGAAGTGGTCCATTGGAAGGAGCACACACATTGATTCCTGGTGAGTGGGTCATGGTCAAGAAACCACATAAGGAACTCCTGGGAGCTCGATGGGAAGGTCCTTACCAAGTACCATTAATTACCAATTCAGCAGTTAAGGTAAAAGATAAAAGTAGGTAGATACATGCCAGCCTCTGCAAGTGAACTAAAGTGACTCCAGATTAAGACAAGAACTGCGGGAAGAATTCAAGCATTAATGTTGCACGGAGGGGAGGATGGTAGGCTGATAATTGGTGAGCACTGCATTGTATGGAGGGGAGGACGGTAGGATGATAATTGGTGAGTGCTGTATTGTACAGAGGGGAGGACAGTGGGCTGATAATTGGTGAGCGCTGTATTGCACAAAGGGGAGGATGGTAGGCTGTTGAAGAACCACCCAAGATTGAAGAACCGGTGTGGGAATAAAACGTTTTATGACATAAAGGATTTAATATGGTTGGTTATATGTTTATTTACACTTGAAGGATCTGAATTTGATTTTCTGCAAGAATTGATTATTTTGCAAAGAATTTGATAAGTTAATGGATGAGATTTACTTTGTTTAAAAGTTGTGATGTTGGAGAATTGTGAAAGGAGTTAAGCTTATATGTGTAATTTTTGAATTTGTAGACATAGTGACTGGAACTGAAACTGAAGTTAACCATAACACTGAAGAATAGGAATTCAATTGGTTTTCTAACTAACTAGGGATAAATAAAAAGGAAAGGTTAGTCTTTAAATAGGGAATAACGCTAGATCTAATTAGTTAGAGAAATTGGAGTAGCAAAGGTTATTCTAACGAATCTCACTGATTCTAACTAAACAGGAATTTGTTTTTTTTTAAATCTGAGATTTGGAACCTACACAGAATGTTGGAATTTTGAATTCCTCTTACTCATGTAAATATTTTGGAGATATTGTTTTTTAATAAACCAAAACGCCTCCAGAAGCGAGTGGTTTCTATTTACTGCCTCCTTCTGATGTCCAAAGCTGCTGATGGCCCACTAGCCCCTAATTTGATTTTCTCATAAAGAATACAGCGACCAGTCACACAACGTAAGACAAGTGCAACACAGGTGTTACATCAGCAAAATGAACAAACTACAACCAGCCAGAACACAACAAGCACCACAACAACAGCAAAGTAAGCCCCATTCCTCCCTCCCACCCACACACATACGCTGTCCTCCAAACCCAAGACTGTCCATATTCTTCGGCCTCCAAGCAACTTAGATTCGGAATTGGATTTGAATGTGGAAATGCAGACATTGGGCCTCCAACTGCCCCAGCTCACAGAGGTTCACAGACCCAGGACTCCAACCAACAGGATTCGACATCTGTACTTCCAATTTGACCCTCGGGCCTTGATCTTCAGCATTGACCACTAAAAACCACTAATTAGTAAATAAAACTGATCTATGACCTCAACAGAAGTCGTAGCTTTAAGCCACCTTGAGTATATACTGTATATCTTCCAACTCTGTCTCGCTACAGCAACACCACACCAGTCAACCTCCCCCCTCCGAGCCTTGAATTCTGGTGCCCAAACACTTCGACAGATCCCCAGCCCGATGCCCAGTGCATCTTACACATCGAGCTCCAGCCATCTCTACATTCTATGGACCAAGCCAAGATTGCTTCTGTTGACTGGGCAAGCTCTGAGCTGGGCCGTCACTAACTGGGATAACAAAGCCACCATTTGCGATAGATATGAGGCATTCACTGCTGGGATACGCCAGATTTTTGACCGTCTGGGAAGCGGAAGGGAGGTAGTGGATCGGATACTTCACCTGCGTCAAGGCTCACACTCAGTGCTGGATTACACTGTGGAATTCAGTACCCTCGCAGTGCGGTGTGGCTAGACTGGGGCAGCACTCCTGGCTCTCAAGGCTCTTGAAGCGTGAGTTGTCTTGAAGTGAGATGCTCACTGACCTTGAAAGCCTCATCACTCTGGCCCTCCATATCAACAAGTGGAATGTCCCTTCAGATGACCAGCCAGAAACCCCAGAACCACTTCAAGCTGCAGGAACCTCAACGGCCATGCCTTCTGAACCTATGTAGTTAGGGAACACTCCCTTAACCATCTCCCCACTCCCCTCAGGAGCATGAGCTTCGGTGGAGAAAAAGACGTGTGCGTTTATTGCGGGACTGCCAGTCATCCACATGACAACTGTCCACTGGGTCTGGGAAACAGCACCACCAGGTAGAGACGAGGGGCCTTCTATCTGGTAAGCTCCCCACAGCCCAACTCAGTCTCTGTCCTCCTCCGCATGCCGATGGCTGTATGCACACAGGAGGCTGTGGTAGACTCTGGCAATGTTCTGGACCGAACTCTGTGTGTGCAGCTTGTACTCATACTGAGCCTACCTCTCATCCTTTCTACATTCCTTGGGGTATGGAATATTCAGAGTATGCCTGTGCACATGAGCATTGGAGGGCACCATAGGTCCAGCCAATTCCTTCTAACTGCCTCACCCAACACTCCTCTCATCTTGGGCTACCCCTGGCTCTCCACGATGAGCATCACTTCGCCTGGTCATCCAGTTCAATGCTGAGTTGGGGACCCAACTGCCCACAACCCCAGTTGCCTTCACCTTGTAAGTATATGGAGATGAAGGAAACCCTTGACCTCACCAAACTCCCACAAGAATACAATGGCATAGCCATCACCTGTGGGCGGTCGGAACCATGCCACCTCAAACACCACACGACTGCGTGATCGTCCTACTCCCAGATACCACTCAATCCAAGACCATCTGTTCTCCCTCTCTCTGCCTGAAACCCACGCCATGAATAACTACACTGGTGAAGCGCTAAAACATACTTTCATTCAACCATCCCAGGATACTTCTTTGTCAAAAAGAAAGATTGGCATTTTTCATCCCTGCATCATCTACTGCGGACTCAACAAAATCACCATTAAGAATCGCTACCCTCTCTCCTTGATGGATAACACATTAGAAACACTCATCTTTTCACCAAAATGGATCTGTGGAGCATATATAACCTGATCTGCATTTGCCAGATTGGATGAGTTGACGATGGCATTCATGACATCCACTGGCCACTACGAATACTTGGTGATGCACGTCATACTTTCCAACGGTCCAGCCACTTTTCAAGCCTTCATTAACAATATCCTCCGAGGCATGCTACACAGGAATGTACTTGTCTACCTCGATGACATCCTCATCTTCCCCAAGACTATGTCTCTCACATCCATTCAGTTCTTTGGGGTCTCCTCAAAATCCTACCCCACTGCAAGTTGGAGAAGTGCCAATTTCATATCCAGGTCATTTTCTTCCTGGGTTACATCCTTTCACCCCAAGGCATAACCATGGACCCAGAGAAGGTGCTCACCATTGTTGCAAGGCCCTGACCTCACTCCCTTAAGCAGCCACAGCGCTTCTTGAGATCCTTCCATGTCTACCATTGTTTCAATAGAAACTATGGCCAAATCACTGCTGTTCCCTCCTTCTTCACCAAGCACCTACCTCATGGATAACTTTGTCAGCTGCTGCTGACCACACTTTCAAGGAGCAAAAGAGATACTTCACCCCAGCTCCCATTCTCCTCTTTAGAAAGAGAGAACAAAACTGAGTACAGTACTCTAGATATGGATCTACCAAAGCCCCGAATAGATGTGGCAAAAGTTGCTTATTTTTGTAATCCAATTCCTTGCAATAAAAGCTAGTATTCTATTTCACTTTTTTAACTAATTGCTATATCTGTGTAGTTACTTTTTTCTTTTCATGAACAACTGCCACAAGAACTCCTTTCAGATATCTATATAGTTTGCCTTTGGAAAGAACAACTGATTCCATATTTACAGCTACTCCGGACACAGTAAAAACCACTCATCTTGAGTCCTGAAGAAGGGTCAGAGCCCAAAATGCTGACTCTTTATTCACTTCCATCGATTCTGGCTGACTTGCTGAGCTCCCTTTGCATTTTGTGTGTATTGCTTTGGATTTCCACCATCTGCAGTCTTTCTCATATTCATTATTTATAAAAGAATTCTATTTTGATTTTAGCTTGTCAAGTGGCCTGGGCCATGTTCAAGGATCTGAATGAACATTCCATGGTTGTCATAGACTTCATTAGAACAGTTGCAGATGAATGTGACCCTACAAAATCATTCAGAGTCTTCCAGAAGCTCTGGATGAACCATGAGATCCAAAATCTGCTGAGGGCCAGATCAGAGTCATTCAAGTCTGGTGACCAAGAAAGTCACGAGAGGTTCAGGTACAATCTCTGTAAAGCCATCTAATGGGTGACGTGGCAATTCTGGACAAAACTTGAATCAATGAAGGATGCTCATCAGTTGTGGTAATGCCTGTACACTTGCTTTGACTGTCAAATCACAAGCTCCAACAAGTTCCTCCATGATTTGACAGTCAAAGCAAGCGTACAGGCATTGAGCTCATCTGAAAGCGAAGCTCTGCTGTCTCCCATGTCACTTGATTTAACTTTGTAAGAGGTGATAGTATTCAGGTCCTGCCACAACTATCAAGCATCCTTCATTGATTCAAGTTTTGTCCAGAATTGCTTTGACTCATCAGGCTTTGACAAGATCAGGCTTGGGTGAGGCAAGTATCTGATAAGTTTCTTCTTCGTTTTCTTTATTCTTCATTCTGAATCTGTTAGGGCACAGTTGGTGCAGGTGAAGAAGGCTCCAGGGTTGGTGTTGTGTTCTTTATGGGAATTCTAGGAGACCTCCAGCTTCCCTATAGCCATTCAGCTGCAGCTCCTCGGAGAACCTGTTCAGGAACTGGTTCCCCTCATATGGGAGACTGAGGAAGTGATAGGAACTACAGGGAGGTAGTCACCCCTAGATTGCAGGAGGAAGGTAACTGAGCGACTGTTAGGAGCAGAAATGGAAATGGGCAGCCAGTACAGAGTACCCCTGTGGCCGTCCCGCTCCATGATAAGTATACCGTTTTGGATAATATTGAGAGGTCTGACCTGCCAGGAGGAGCCACAGTGACTGGGTATATGGCACTGACTTTGGTGCTGTGGCTCAGAAGAGAGGTGACTAGGACTGCAGTACTGAGAGGAGATTCCATAGTTAGAGGAATAAAGAGGAGATTCTCTGGATGTGATAGAGACACCCGGATGGTATGTTGCCTCCCAGGTGCCAGGGTCAGGATGTAATGTTGAGGCTTTATAAAGTTCTGGTGAGGCCTCACTTGGAGTATTGTGAGTCCCTGATTGAAGAAAGGACCAGCTGACACTGGAGAGGGCTTAAAGGAGGGTCATAAAAATTATTCCAGGATTGGAAGGCTTTCTCTGAGTGTTTGATGGCTCTGGGCCTGTACTCACTGGAATTCAGAAGAATGAGGGGGAATCTCATTGAAACTTATTAAATGTTGAAAGGCCTTGATAGAGTGGATTTAGAGAGGATGCTTCCTCTGGGAGAGGAGTCTAGGACCAGAGGACGCAGCCTCAGAACAGAGGGATGTCCATTCAAAATGGAGGTGAGGAGGAATTTCTTTACCAGAGAGTGGTGAATCTATGGAATTCATTGCTACGGGCAGCGATCATAGGGTATATTTAAGGCAAAGGTTGATAAAATCCTGATTAGTCAAGTCATGAAGGATTATGAGGAGAAGGCAAGAGATTGAGGCTGAGAGGGAAATGGATCAGCCGTGATGAAATGGCGGGGCAGACTTAATGGGGCAAATGGCCTAATTTTATTCTTATGTACTTACAACCATAGAATACGTACTCTGCAATCTTGCACTTATGTGCGATTGAGCTCATAGTGCCTATGGTATCCCTTTGCATTTAAAACTGTTACACCAATGTTACAGACATATTCTTACAACACACACACTTGCAACTACACCTGCCAAAATACAGTTCCCAGAACACACACACTCCACTGGTGTCCTGGACCATCTGTAGCTTTGCAACCTTTGCAACTGGTGGCCCTCTTTCACCAAAGTAACACACAACTATTTAGTCTTTTACATTAATACAAGTGCATGGATACACACTACACTACTTTTCTATCTATTAGTTTAATTCTCTGCCGTGTTTGTGATACCTTATAAATCGGTAATCAGCAACCCAAATAGATCCAAGTGGGAGTGGTGCTAATCTTGAAAATACTCACCCACTTAGAGATCACAGGCCACAGGATGGGTCACAAAAGCACCCCGGGTGAGCCACCAAATATTGTAACATGAACAAAGTCACCAAAGAGACACTGAAGCTAGTGGATACCGAAGTGTTTTATTAAACAAAATGAGACAGTCTTGGAGGAAGAGATCTACTTTACCCATAATGGACTGGGCATACATGACATTTTATGTGCTGAAGATCAAAGGCAGAAGCAGGATAATTCTATACTTATGATGTATCTACAATACTTGGAATTATGTATAACTTTCACACCTCCTTCTTTGCACCCACACTCCAGACCCCCTAAATGAATGTTAATCAGCATTGTCTGGTTTTCAATTAACTGATGCCCACTGCTCCAGGAAACTATTGCCAGGACTTCATTTTAAACCTAATCTACAATCCATATTCAGGCCTAAAGATTGGTTGCTAAATTTAATATTTGCTATATACCTTAACTCCAGAAAATGCCCTGATATGTAGTCTGCTGCTCTACTCACTTTAACTTATGACTGTGAGGCTAAGCACAGCACCAATGCCATGTTCAAGTTTGCTGATGACACCGTTGTTGTGGGCCATATCAAAGGTGGTGATGGATCAGCATATGGGAGGGAGACTGAAAATCTGGCTGAGAGATGCCATACATAGCAGAAATAACTCAATGTCAGCAGGCCAAGGAACTGATTATTGAATTCAGAAGTAAACCAGTGGTCCATCAGAGGATCAGAGGTGGAGAGGATCAGCAACTTTAAATTCCTCAGCATTTCAGGGGCCCAATATGTAAGTGAAATTATGAAGAAAGCACAACAACACCTCTGTTTCCTTGGGAGTTTCCGATGATTTCGCATGACACCTAAAACTCCAACACACTTCTATAGATATACTTCTAAGGAGAGTATATTAACAGCCTGGTATGGAAATAAAAATGCCTTTGAACAGGAAATCCTACAAAAAAAGTAGTGGACAGGGCCCAGTCCATTACAGGTAAAGCCCTCCCCATCACTGAGGACATCTACATGGAATAGCATTGCAGGAAAGCAGCATCCATCATCAGGGACTCATACCATCAAGAACATGATCTTCTCTCACAGCTGCCATCAGGAAGGAGGTACCGGAGTCTTAGGACTCACACCACCAGGTTTAGGAACAGTTATTACCCCTCAATCATCAGGCTCTTAAACCAAAGGAGATAACTTCACTCATCTTCACTAATCCCATCATTGAAATGTTCCCATAACTTATGAACTCAACTCTTAAGGACGTTTCATCTCATATTCTTGACGTTATACTTTATTTATTATTATTATTTCCCTCTTTTTGTACTTACAGCTTGTGTCTTTTGCACAATGGTTGAGTGCTTAAGTTGGTGTGGTCTTTCTTTGACATTTGACATTTCTTGTCTCCCTGTGATATTCTTTTCACTAAGGTCACTGTGACTGGGACGGCAAGTTGACAGAGGGGCATGTTTATTTAGCTGGTGATAATAGACAGTCATCCTGCAGCTGTTGTCTGATTTCTTAACTTGCCAGACAGGTTTGTTGAACTCTGAGGTTGCCTGCCTGAGCACAGCTAGTTCTAACAGCCCTGTGATGATGTATGGGTCCTCTGAATAAAGGTCCTCCTGGTGTTGGGTGCTGCTTCACACAAGCTCGACACTAGGTGGTGGTATTGTAAGAGGCTCCCACTTTGCTAATCCCACTCAGACAGTTGCTTTTAAAGTGCAAGCGTGCATTTTTCCAGTTCAGTCTGCACTGTTTGTGCCTGCAGTACATTCATCCTGTTTATGTTTTCAGATAATGCAGCTGTCAGTACCCGGGCTCCCGTCAGTGGTCCCTCCCCAATAGCCATTTGGGTTCTGGGCTTTTGTTATGTTCCAACCTAACTCCTCTACTCGCTCAACAGGCCCCTGATGCCGGCCAGTTTCAACTTATAATTGAATGTTAGGTACTCGTATCATGCAGAGTATTAACTCTTTGCTTGTTCCCATCACTCCACTCTCGGAGGAGAATCTTGATTATTCTGACTTCTTGAGGCCCTGGCTCCACCCTCATTTGAGAGGCTGGGGAGGGGTGGCACCACTCTGGATCAATTCCCTGTGCCCCTGCTGTCAATCATTCTTTCCTCTGCTCTTTCTACCTCAGCCCTGGTGGTGGATTGTCCACGTTTCCATAAAGCATATGTGGTTCTCGTGAATACCGTCAATCCTTTATCCATTCCTGCCTTTAAGAAATACTTCCCCGCTGGTTAGCTGATGATAACTGCAAACACTATTCTTTAATGTTTCCTGTGCCTCCTTTGACTTCAAAGCATTGAGTTATTGATCTGACTTAGTGCCTCCACCCTGTCCAGTACCTCCTCCACAGCTGTCCCACTTGCGTTCCCAAGCTACACACCAGGCCCCCCTTCAGAGGGCATATGTTGAAGTACCCAGATCACACACCCCTGATTCAATATCTCCTCATCCAGGCCCATATGTATGACTATAGTTCGAAGCACCACAATTCCTTCATCTATAGTGTGCCAGAGTGCGCCCTGCTGTCCCCAGTCTACCGCAGAGAGATAGACCCTCATTGGTGCATGTCGGACTCACAAGAACAAGTCCATAGGATTATAATCATCAGTCCACATCTGACTATTAATACCAGGTTTTGTAGAGAGAGGGAGCAAGTCAATAGTTTCCTCCATGACAGGCTCCTGTGCCCCACAACCCAGTCAGGCATGAAGCGAAACATTTTCCGCTCCCTTGCACATACTTATCTCACGTGACCCCCTTTTCCCAGTCTTCCATGCCCCCACTCTGACGGGATCCTGATCCTGATTACTCAGCTTTGCCAAGTATGGCTGCTGTGCTTTCAGCAGTTTACATGCCGGGATAGTTTGCTGGGTTTCAGCTTGGTCGGCATGTTCCTGGGCTGAGCGAGCCCATTCAGTTAAAGTGATGTTTTCCTGTTCTAGCTTTTCCGCTTTCTCAGTCATGGCAGTCCCTCTGTTGCCCAAGACATGTCACATGTCTTCTTTTGACGAACAAAATCCAACAGGCCTTACCCTTACGTTCCTCCTGTTTGGAAAACCTGCTTTATTCAGCAGAATGGCACAATGCTTGGGATGTCACTGCCACTGTTTTCCATCTTGGCGTGGGAGGGTCACACGCGGACGATATACTGGCCGCTGCCCAAAACCATGGGTGTTGCTTGACCAGCCCGGTACCCTAGCTCAGTCCTGCCTGTGGGTACATCCTGTTGTTTGCAAAATTTGGTGCCCATTCTGCTGAATCCTGCTAATGAAAATATTTTAAAATTTGTTTTCTGTTCTTTTCTAATTCATCAACAAGCAGTAGTGGCAAACAAAGAAGGTGGTAAAGGAATGAGAGTTACAGTATATAAAACAAACAATACAGAAAGAAAGAGAAATAATTAATGGAGTAATAGTACCCGAAAATAGAACTATACTTAATGAGCTGACTTGCACAATGCTGGAAGGAGCCACAAATATCCGACAACCTTTCATGCATCTCTCCCTCTCTCCCTCTCCCCCCACTCCCCTTGTCTCCCCCTCCCCTCTCTGCCTTCCCCTCCTCCTCCCCTTCTCTTCTTCCACACTGTCCCCTTCCTCCTCCTCCACTCTCCTCCTCTCTCTCCCTCTCCCCTCTCACCTTCTCTACCCCCCCAAGATTCCCACACACAAAGGAAGTGGCCCTTTTCAGATCCTTCAACATTCCTAACATACTAACATACATAACTGTCACCTTCCTGCCAACTTGAACCAGTCCGGCCATTCTCCTCTCACCTCTCGCATTAACAAGGCATTTTCGCCCACAGAACTGCCACTCACTGGATTTCTTTTTTGTTATTTACATCATTTTCTGTAAATTCTAGAGAGTATTGTGTGAAAATCCCAGGAGATCAGCGGTTTCTGAGATACTCAAACCACCCCACCTGGCGCCAATAATCAAAGTCACTGAGTTCACATTTCTTCCCCATTCTGATGTTTGGTCTGAACAACACCTGGACCTCTTGACCATGTGTACATGCTTTGAGTCGCTGCCACATGATTGGCTGATTAGATATGAATGAGCAGCTTTACAGGTGTACTTAATAAAGTGGCTACTGAGTGTATGTCACCATATACTACCCTGAGATTCATTTTCATGTGCGCATTCACAGTAGAACAAAGAAATACAGTAAAATTAATGCAAAACTACACACAAATAAAGCCTGGTAAACAGGCAATGTGCAATAAAAAAAGTAATTAAATAATGCTGAGAACACGTTTGGTAGAGTCCTTGAAAGTGAGTCCATAGGTTGTGGAATCAGTTCTGTGTTGCGGAGAGTTCAGGTGTCTGATGATAGAAGGGTAATAAATGTTCCTGAACCAGGTGGTTTGTCAAATCAGGTTCATGGGTTCAGTGAGTGGGCACATAAGACACTCACTATCAGTAAATAAGTTAATTATTTATTTATCAGACAAGACAAACAGTAAATTTTCAGTTAACTCTTCAAGTTACACACAGTTACAAATTCTTTTTTTTGTAATTTATTTTTTTATTGAAGTTCATCATCAAACAAACATTTCCATAAGATGTATTTCAGACATTGTACATATATATCATATAATCATATATATCACAAATCTCCACAAAGTATTTATCTGAGGTATACACTTATAGAAAAGAGTGGAAAGAAAAAAACAAGCAAAAGAACTATGCACAAGTAGGGAGTGATTTTCTTTTACAACAGATTTGTTGATTTGTGAGAATAAAATCAGGTCTAGGAGGCATTATGTAATTAAACAATTTTTCCCAGTATGAATCAAATTGTTCCAGCTTATGATTAACAGATGTTGTTATCTTCTCCATTTTGTAAATGTCCATTGTAATTTTCATCCATGTATTTAAAGTTGGGCTCTCCTGTGATAACCATTTCCTAGTAAGAGTCTTCTTACCAGCCACCAACAGTATATTCATTAAATATTTATCTCTTTTCAACCATTCTTGAGGTATATATCCAAAATATATGGTCTTACTCTCTAAGGGTATTTCACATTTAAAGATGTCTTGTAGGGCATTGTGTATCCCCCTCCAATAGTTTTTGATAACAGGGCAGTCCCAAAAAATATGATAATGATTTGCATTTTGATTTCCACAATTTCTCCAGCAAACAGGGAAGTTATTATCATAATGGGATTTCTGAGAGGGTGTAATAAAATATCTTTTCAAGTTTTTCCATCCAAACTCTCTCCATTTCTGTGAACTGGTACACTTCCATTGATACCTCCATATTATTGTCCATTCTTCCTCAGACATAATTATCCCCCCTTCCTTCTCTCATTTTGTTTTAATGTATGAAGTTGAATGTGTTTTAAGATTTGAAAACCCCTTATACATGCTTGAATTGATTCTACTACCATTATCTGAATTATATACTTTTCTCTATCAAGCATGTACTTGCCTTGGTTACATTTTTAAGCATCTTATTAACATATTGTCGTATCTGTAAATACCGATAAAAATCTTGTTTTTCTCATAAGTGTTTCTCTTTAAGCATTTCAAAACTGAACAGTGTTCCTTCTTTCATTATGTTGCAAAGAACAGTTATTCCTTTAGCTGTCCAGTCCTTAAATCTAGCATCCAATTTATTTGGTGTAAAATCTGAGTCATATGCACATCATTTAAGAATTGCAATATCTCCCTCTAGATTATATTCTTTTATAGTATTTTTCCATATTTTAAGAGTCAATTTCACCCATGGGTTATCAACAGTATTTATGTACCTTTGCAGGTTGTTATCAGCCAAAATTGCTTGTATGGGGATGGGAAGTACCCGCTCCTCAATGTTTTTCCATTGAGTGTCATATGATGGGTTGCACCAACATATCACAGCTCTCAACTGTGCTGCAAAATAATAATCTCTAAGAGAAGGGAGGCCCCATCCCCCCTTTTCCTTTGCTAATTGTAAAGTTTTGAGACGAACTCTAGGCCTTTTACCCTGCCAAATATACCTTGATAACATCTTGTTCCATTCATTGAATTGATTTTGATTAATCTCTATTGGTAGGGTCTGAAAGAGATAACAGTCTGGGCAATATATTCATTTTAATAAACTCAATCCTTGAACGGAGACTGGAAAAAGGAATCAGGTTCCATCTTGCCACATCTTCTTTAATTTTTTTATATAAAGGCTGATAATTACATTCTGATAATTTTGCCAAATCTTTTGGCATAATGATGCCCAAATATTTGAAAGACTCTGTGTGCCATGCCCAGGGGTATCTACTTTCAATCTCTCTTGGTGGGCTATAGTGATATGAAAGTAAATGGGTTTTATCTATGTTGATCTTGTATCCTGATAATTGACCATATTGTTCAAAGGATTGCATCAATTTAGGTAAAGAGTATGTTGGTTGCCCTAGATAGATCAAAATGTCATCCACATAACAAGCCAATTTATGCTCTGTCCCTTTAATAGTAATTCCCCTGATATCTTCATTTTGTCTGATGTATTGAGATAATGGTTCCAGATATAAAGCGAAGAGTAGTGGTGACCATGCACAGCCCTGTCTCGTGCCCCTTTCTAGGGTATGACTATTTGATAAATATCCATTGATTTTAATCCTAGTAGTAGGATTGTCATATAGTGTCTGTATAGTTTTAATAACTGTGTCTTGGAAACCAGATCTATGTAAAACCCTGTAAAGAAAATTCCAATTAACCAAATCAAATGCTTTTTCAGCATC
The DNA here is from genome assembly GCF_030144855.1 of Hypanus sabinus. Taxonomy (NCBI): domain Eukaryota; kingdom Metazoa; phylum Chordata; class Chondrichthyes; order Myliobatiformes; family Dasyatidae; genus Hypanus; species Hypanus sabinus. The sequence goes on along the minus strand of NC_082722.1, from coordinate 15,745,169 downwards.
CACGCTTATCACTATTGCTTCAATTTTATTTTTTTTTGTATATGATCCATAATGTAAAGTGTCCTTCGTATATTGTCTTGTGTCTGGCGTTGTCGTATAAAACCTGTCTGATCGTTACATATCAGGATGGGTAGAAACTCCTCTAATCATTTGGCCATGATGGAGGTAAATATTCTATAATCTACATTAAGAACGGATATTGGTCTAAATGACCCACATTCCACTTTATCCTTGCCCTCTTTCGGTATAGCTGAGATTATTGCTTCCTTCCAACTGGGTGGCATTTGTGCCTTTTTTAGAGCCCAGTTCAGTGTGGGGAGTGTTGTGATGGAAATAACGGGTTCTTTGAGCCTCTGCAGTAGAGGCCTGGATACACACAGTTTTAATAATAATGAATTTATTAACAAGGGGAAGTCGGGTCAACACAAGCAACTACAATACACAGAAAGTGGTGTGGGGACAGGGTACGGTTACACAAACAAAGAACAAGGGAGAAGCACTATGACAGCTATCCCCCTTGACCTTGGATAGCTGCGGCTCCCTTCCCAGGACAAACGATAGACCTTCCCAAACATAAATCAATGCACTTACCTTCAATGAGGTGGTCTGTACGAGAGACCGAGCCAAGCACAAGTCTCACCTTTTAAAGCATGGGGCTGGGCGAGATAATCCAATGAAAGTGACCAATAATTTAGGTTGGGAGAGACCAAATGTTGATTGGCATGTGGTGTGTCCTCCGATCAGCCAGGTGGCAGTGCGTCTATCACGTCGCCGGTATCTCTGGATACACTCCACCCCTCGGAAGATGCACCACATAGCCAACACATATAAGAGGGTGAAACAAAATCGCATATACCAGAAATAACCATTTTTAAGCAGCTAAGTAAATGCAGAGACTCTCTTAATCAGCTGGCATGTGCAACATAGTATAAAAATGGCTATGATTACAAGGATGAGTGCGATGGACCAGTGAATGACAGTTGCTCACCACCCCTCCAGGGACCCAAATGGCCACCAATTGCCCCATGAGGTGTTGAAGGAGCTAGTCCCTTGATTTTTGAATTTTAGCCACCGAATCCCGAATGTGAGCGGCCAAGTGAGTGATGTTGCTGGACTCATCAGGGATAAAGGTACAGCATTCCTTACCAATCACTGCACACGTTCCACCATCAGCAGCGAGTAGGCAGTCCAGTGCCACTCGGTTCTGCAGGGCGACCATCCTGACAGGGGTCAGTTCTGCTGCCATTCGGGTGAGGGCATCCTCCGTGTGTTGCAGTGCCACTGCCGTCTCGTTGGCCAGAGTCTCGAGCACACTGGCCATCTGGATCAGCCGGGCCGTACCATAACTGGGAAAGGCTATCATCCAGAACCTCTCTGCCTCTGTAATGGCCCTCTTGTCCGGGTGGCTGCTGTACGCCGGATGCTCCCCAAGGTCATTCAGGGGGTGGATGAAGGGCACCACATATGCTGGAAAGCAGCAGCCGTACCAGCTCGTGGGGAGCCATGGGCAGGCGTGGTGGCCTCAGATCCAGTGGGTCCCGTTCAGGGTCCAGGGAGCTCCCAGCTTAGCGGCATCGTCGGCAGTGGTCACTGGGGCACCCGGGTACCAGTTTCGCTCACAGTTACTGTGGAATAACTCTGAGGGTGGGGACTCGGGTGGAGGTCAAATTGTAGGGAGGGAAGTACCAGTTCCTGAAGCACCCACCACATCGGGGGTCAAGGGAAGAGATGTTGTGGAGTGGGGAGGAGAGTGGTGGGAGACTGCCAGCAGGGCCCCCCCCCCCCAAACAGATATACCAAAACCAGCAGGAGCAAACAGTCTGTGTAAACAGTTCATCTCGATGTCATCCAGCGGGGTCGGCGTGAGTGACAGCGCATCATCAGCGTGTGCTGGGGCCCGCAAGCAGATCCAGCAGTCCGATCTGTTGGTATTGCTGGCAAACTTGTAAGCCACCCTGAGGAAGGTGTTGGCAGCTGTCTCGAAGCCGAGCATCGCAGCGACCAGGAGGGATGACTGGAGTCGCACCATTGTCCTGTAGAGGGAGACGGGGGTGGAGGGGTGGGGTAGGTGTAGGAGGAAACTCATTCCCGTCTGGTTAAATGCTGGGTATGTATACAGGACAAATCAGATTTGCCCGGAATGGCAACCCAGCGGGTGTCCCCTGGACCACACGCGACAATTTCTCCTTTTCTGGGGAGGCTGTGCGGCTGTCGGATCCATACTCTGCCCAAGTCCTCAGTCTCGGGGGGTTCGGTGGTTTCCCAGTCGGGAGACGGGGACTGTGCCAGGTGGTGGGTCAGTGGGTATCCCCCTTGGCTAGTGGGCCGTGTGTTTAACTGGTCAATGGCCTGCTGAAGGACACTTAGCCACCCCTGCAGCGTGCAAGAGGGTGCCAGAGTGCAATTTTTTTCCTTGAGCAGGCCGTTCATTCTTTCAATTAAGCCCGATTCCTGGGGGTGGTGGGATATATGGAACAGCCACGAGATCCCCACCTCAGCCGCCTAGGTCTGGGCTTTGGTCCCAGCAAAGTGTGAGCCCTGATCGGATTGTACCTCCCATGGGACCCCATAGAGAGAGGAGAGGTGCTGTAATCCTCTGATGGTGCCATTCTGGTCGGCCCTCTCACAGGGCACAGCCACCAGGACACCCGAGTATGTGTCCACCATCGTGAGGACATACTGCTTCTTATTCTGTCGTGGGAGCGGTCCAATATAGTCGATTTGCCATACCTGACCCGCTCCCATGCCGCGACGAATGTGGCCCGGTGGCCCTATCGGCCAGTCCCGTGGCTTGACTTGCTGGCAGACGGGGCAGTTATCTACAATGGTTTTACATTGATCGAGTGTCAAGGTGACACCGAATTGTTCAGCCCAGTGCCATGTGCCATCTAAGTGCCACCTTTGCGGTGTGCCCACGCAGCTAGTGCACTGGGGTCTGTGTCAGGGGTGGGAGTGGTGGCAGATGATATTTGGGCAGCCTGGTCCACAGCAGCATTAAATGTTGCCTCTTCATTATCTTTCTGGGTATGGGCATCCACATGGTGGACAGAAATTTTCCTGTGGGTAGCCTGGTCCCAAATGAAATGCCAGTGGTGCTGTCCCCAGAGGGGACGTCTGTGTATTTCCCACCCCATGTCTTGTCACCGGGCCATCCACACCGCAATGCCGTTAGCTACTGCCCAGGAGTCAGTGTAGATGTGGACTGGTCCGTTCGTGTTTTGGAGGGTGAGGGTTACTGGCGCCAGCTCAGCAAGTTGACTGGAACCTCCCCTCCCCCTCGGTGGTTAAAATTTTACCTGTGGCGGGACGAATTGCTGTCACTTTTCAAAATTGTTTACCCCCTTTCCAGCGGCTGGAGCCGTCTGTGAACCAGGCGTGCAGTTAGCTGTCAGGGTCGAGGGAATCGAAGGGTTGACCCCAACATGCTGGGGAGGGGTGTACCTCGGGGATGTCCGGGGCAGGGTCCTGGGACTGGGGGAAAGTCACGACTTGTTCATGGAGGCGGCTGACCCCTTCAGGATCACTGTACCACTTCCACTTGACAATGGAGGACCTCTGGGCACGGCCCTCCTTGTGGGTAGAATCGGGGGACTTGACCCACCTCATTATGGGGAGATGGGGGCGAAGGACGACAGGGTCGGTGCCTGTTTGGTGTTCTGTAGCGAGGAGCACCAGGTAGCAGGCTAGTAGCTGGCGCTCGAAGGGGCTGTAGCGCACTGCCGCTTCAGGTAGGGACTTAGTCCAGAAACCGAGGGGGACTCTACGCCCTGGGGTCTTCAATTTCCCTGTCTTTCTGACCACACAAGTGCTGCAGGTGATCAGTAATTCTAACCAGAATTTCCATCTATATTCCCCCTTACCAGAATATATCTGCCCTCTTTATCTCCCATTCTGAACACTTTTTCAAAACTTAGCTTACATGAGATAAGAATAGCAACTCCTCTCCTATGTCCTGATTTATACGAGGAGAAAAACAGATTAGTGAAGCCCATTCTCTTTAGTTTTTTATGCTCATTATCACTTAAATGAGTTTCCTGTAAATATACTACATGGGCTTTTTCTTTTTTCATTTTGGATTAAATTCTCTTACATTTGATTGGATTTAATAGCCCATGACATTAAAAGAAATGAATTTTACCTTGTCTTTAGCCATCTGTATTTATCTGTCAATGTATTATTGAAATTAGAATAAAAGTTAATCAATCTACACCCTGAACAAATAAGAACCAAGAAACTCAAATAATAACAAACGTGTGATTCCAAGCCTCAGGTCACTAGTAGATGACCCTGCATTGAGTTAGAGGAAATGCCTAGCTGAGGGGGATAACCCCTCCGACTTGTGAGTTGAGGGCCCCATTGCAGTATTCATAAAAGTCAGTGAACAAATCCATTACACAGAAAAGATTTCCCTCCTACATATACACACACACACACACACACACACACACACACATATCTTACATACACATATATATATATATATATATTCTCATTTTGGTGGGGAAAAAGGAGTAAGTGAGTGAATAAAGAATAACAACATTATCCACATTATAATTTCTCGAGATAGGTATATCACCGTCTACTTTTGCTTCTGTTTAGCTTCTCAACATTTTAAAAGTTAGCCAAACCTTATGGCTCTTCTGGAGGGGGTGAGGACTGTCTTTGGGAAACTCCCAGTCTCCTCCTGATATATTTCTCTTGGCCTCCTCCTGTCTCCTGCCTTCTCGTTTCTCGCACTATTTCCCAAGCCGAGCGGGATAATTCCTCAGCCAGGCTTTCCCTTGTTTTGATCATGCTGACAGGCAACCCTCCGGCCTTCATGTCTGTAGTCACCTCTTCTGCTGTCTGTTACAACCGTGCCCCATTGTCATAAAGCACTCAAAGTTTAGCAGGGTACAGAGTTTGAAATCTAATCTTTTTTTGCTTTAGTACTCGCTTTACTTCGGAGTATTCTTTGCATTCCTGCAGGAGTGTGCGGGGGGGGGGGGGTAATCTTGGTCGAAATCTATTAATTTATCATCTAAAAACACTCTCTTCTTACCCCAGGCCCTTCGTAGAATCTCCGCCTTGGTGCTGTACTGAAGGAATTTAATTATTATTGAGTGTGGCTTATCTTGGGTAGACAGGGACTAACGCACGATGGGCTCTTTCGACTTCCAGCTGCATAGCTGAGAGAAGATCCAGCGTGTCCCGCAGTAACTTTCAGACAAACTCCGTCATAGACGAGCCCTCCGCTCCTTTAGGAACGTTGTAGATTCTGATATCTTTCCGCCATGATCTTCCCTCCAGGTCAAGCAGTTTACCTTCTTGGTGATTTAATATTTTTATTGTCTTACTCAGTATCCGTTCCACGTTTTGAACGCGATCTTCCACCTGCTCAAGTTGAGTCTCTGCCACCGCTATTTTTTGATTGACGCTGGCGAGCTCTGACTTAATATGACAGAGCTGCTGCTTTATTTCTTTCTGAAACTCCCTTATCTCTTTCAGAATTTCGATCACATTCGCCGCTTTGCCTCAATGAGGCCCAGTGTCCGCCTTGCTAGCACGCAGTCGGGTAGGAGAGCCGCTCGCTGCACTCCTCTCGGCCGCAGGCTCCACAGTGTCGCTTTTTTATTTCCATTTCTTTTCCCCTTTCTTACCCCTCTTTTCAGTTCAAATATTTTTCAAAAAATACTATATTTGATGGGTTAACGGGGCTTAATACACGTTTTTCCAGAGGAGCTAGTGACTTAAGCTGCCACTCTCGACGATGACAGAAACCTCACACAGTTACAAATTCAGTACGTGTTTGTTCACTACAAAACACTTCTGCTGCCCCGTGGCATCGGTCATGACCCAGTGCATGGTGACCCAGAGAGCATGGCACTGGCTAATGACCAGGTGCACTCAGCACACTAGATTTATACTTTACCAGTGCTGCGACCTCACCAGCCGGTGTCATGGTGCCAGAAGGCAGCTGTTTAGGGAATGCTCCCTAAACAGGCCAATCACTAGCTAGCACATGGGAGTGACCTGCAATAAACAGCTATGGATGGCACTTACTGCAACAGATCTAAGGCTTGTGGGGAAAGTTTCAATGCAGTAACTGTACTTCCTTCCCTATGAGAAGAGATCATAGCCTGGATGGTCGGGGGTCCTTGATGACAGATTTTGCTTCCTTGTGGTAGTGCTCCTTGTAGACGTGCTCAGTGTTGGGCAGGCCTTTTCCTGTGATGGACTGGGCTGTATCTACCACTTTTTGTGGGATTTCCTGTTCTTGGAGATTGGCATTTCCATACCAGGCTGGAAAGCAATCAGTCAGGATACTCTCTACTATGCAACTGAAGAGATTTGTCAAAGTTTTAGATGACATTGTAAACCTGCGCAAACTTCCAAGAAAGTAGAGGGATTGAAATGGCACTTTCATGCTGGTCCCAGGACAACTCCTCTGATATGATCACGCCAAGGAATTTAAAGTTACTGACTCCACATTTGATTCCCTAATAAGGACCTGCTCACGGACTCCTGGTTTCTCCTTCTGAAGTCAAAGATCAGCTCCTTGGTCTTGCTAACATCGAGTAAGAGGTTGTTGTTTTGGCACCACTCAGCCAGATTTTCAATCTCCCTCCTATATGCTGATTCATCACCACCTTTGATTCGGCCAACGGCAGTGGTACCATCATCAAACTTAAACTTGGCATTGGAGAGGTACTTAGACTCACAGCCATAAAGCAAATCTTGTGATGCACCTGTGCTGATTGCGATCATGGAGGAGATGTTGTTGGCAATCCGCTCTGACTGGGGTCTGCAAGTGAGGAAACCAAGGATCCTGTTGCACAAGGAGATATCAAGGCCTAGCTCTTGGAGGTTTTTGATTAGTTTCAGGTGAACAGTAGTGTTAAATGCTGAGCTGTAGTCAATGAAGTGTATCCTGATGAATGCATCTTCATTGTTTAGACATTCCAGAGCTGATTGTAGAGCCAATGAAATGGCATCTGCAAGTGACCTCCTATGATGGTAGGCAAATTGGAGTGGATCCAAATCACTCCTTAAGCAGGAGTTGATATGCCTCATGACCAGCCTCTCAAAGAACTTTATCACAGTGAATGTAACTTCTACTGGATGTAATAGCTGTTGAGGCAGGTTACCACATTCTTCTTGGGCACCAGTATAATTGAAGCCTTCTTGAAGCAGGTAGGTACCTCAGACTGTCGAAGTTAGAGGTTAAAGATGTCAGTAAACATTTGAGCCAGTTGTCTTCAGTACTCAGCCAGGTACAGCATCTGGGCCAGATCCTTTGCATGGGACCTGACATTCAACTTGTGAGGTGCAGGTTGCATTGTCAAACCACAGTGACACCACCATTGTCAATAGGTTTGATGACTATTTCAATATTTGTATCTAATATGTGGAGATCTGCAAACTCATGCAGAGGTCAGTTAGAGTAAGTGGGGGAGGGTAAAATTGAGATGGTCAGTATCATGTTGGCTGTTAGTAATGAACAAATCTAGACAAAGAGGCTGAAAGGAGGAATCCAATTGGAGCAGGAATTGTGGAGACGGTAAGACCTGACAAAAGATCAGACGTGAAGTCGATGGAAGAATAGATCAATGTCATGTCAGGTTCAGGGCAGAGGTGGACGAAGCTAAGGCCTCAGCAGGGAACAGTTCATTCAGAATCAGAGGGGGCAGAGATAATACAGATAAACGTAAGAGATAAACATAAGAGTAGAAGTGCTCGGTCAGAGGAAAGTGAAGGAGGAGAAAAATCAGGAACAGTGGAATTCAAGAACTGAAAATAAAAAAAGATCTACAAATGCAGGAAAACTAAAATAAAAATTAAAAATACTGGAAATATTCCGCTAGGTCTGACTGCATCTGTGGAAAAAAAAATGAAGGATCTTCAACCTTGTGGTCTTGACACTGTTTCTCTTCCCATTTACAGAGCCTGAGCCACTGAACATTTCCCTCATTTTCTGCTTTTAATTTAGATTGGTTTGTGATCTTTCTGCATGAAAAACGGGGGAAAAAGATTTGGTTGAAACACTGAAGGAAACAAAAGCTGGAGTGGAAGTGTGGACAAGGACAGCTTTGAGACAAAGATAGTGAGTCTTGTTACAGGAAACGAGCAAGACCATTCATGTGCTGATGCATGGCATTGGCTATAGGTCTCAGTGAGTTGGTATTTATGGACATATTCAACCTCTCGCTTCTGTGGTCTGAGGTTTCCACTTACTTCAAAAAGCTATCTATTGAATCAGTGGCCAAGGACAGAGTGGTGACCTGCATCAATGAATACCATCTGGCAGTGATTACGTCAACTGTAATGGAATGCTTCAAGTGGATGGTTCAGGTACAGACTAATTCCTGCCTCAGAGATGATCTAGATCTGGTTCAATTTGCCTTTTGCCATAGCAGATACAATTTCTTTGGCTCTTCACTTGGAACACGTACACCTGGCTGCTATTCATTGACTGCACTTGGCATTCAACACAACCATCCCATCCAAGCTGTCATCAGGGCTGGAAAGGAAGGGGAAAGAAGATAGAAGAAATGGGGGAGGGGGGGGGAAGGAGTACAAGCTGGAAGGAGACAGGTGAAGCCAGGTGAGGGGGAAGGTAGGTGGGTGGGGGAGGAGGAGTTGGAGTGAGAAACTGGGAGATGATTGGTTAAACAGTTAAGGACTGAAGAAGAAAGAATATGATAGGAGAGGAGGGAGAAAGTGAAGGAAGAGGAGCACCAGAGGGAGCTGATAGGCAGTTGAGAAGAAGAGAAAGGTTAAATGGGAGCTAGAATGGGAAAATGAAAAATGAGAGAAAGGGGAGTGGGAGAGAAATTACCAGAAGTTAGGAAAATCAGATTTCATGCTGTCAAGTTGGAGGCTATCCAGGCAGAATATGAGATGTTGCTCCTCCAAACTGAGAGAGACCTCATCATGGCAGTAGAGGAGTCCATGGACTGGCGTGTCATAATGGGAATGCGGTTTGGACTTAAGTTGGTTAACCACCAGGAAATCCTAGCTGTTGAGGACAGAGCGGAGGTGCTCAACAAAGTGGTTCCTCAATCCCAACGTAGAGGGGGCTGCACCAGGAACACTCGATACTGTAGCTGACCCTGAAAAACTCACCTGGTTTGGGCCCTGAATGATAGTGAAGGAGGAGTTGGACAAGTGTGGCACTTGTCCTGCTTGCAGGGATAAGTGCCAGGATGGAGGTCAGTGGGGAGGGATAAATAGGCCAGGGAATCATGGAGAGAGCAACCTCTGTGGAAAGCGGAGATTGGGGGCGGCAGTGAGATAAAGATGTGTCTGGTGGTAGGATCCTGTCCAGAATTTACAAAAATAATGATTGAAAGTGGAGGCTTGTGGAATGGTAAATAAGGACAAGAGGAATGCCCACTGTTATGGCGGCAGGAAGATAGGATGAGGGCAGATGTCCAGGAAACAGGGGAGATGTAAGTGAGGGCAACATCAATGGTAGAGGAAGGGAAACCCCATTCTTTGAAGAAGTAGGATGTCTCAGATGTCCAGTTGTCTCGGACTTCCATGTCATTGGACCAAGATCTCATTCTGTCAAAACTGCCAGCTGATGTGTAACACCCACCACACATTAAAAGAAACATATTTCACACCCTCCTCTCTCCACGCAAGTGGAAGCAAGTCACTCTCAGTCCTGAGGAAGGGAGTGTCGAAGAAGAGGGTGAAGGCAACATATAGATTGGCATTCCAAAGGCATGACCATTTGTCATAAAGTACAGTAGAAGGCATTACTTGGGCTTTCGCATGATCTCATCAAATAATTGGGGTTGGAGACCTTTGATGAGTGAAGGTGTCAGGAGCACTTCCTTTCTCCCCAGTTCTCCACATAGTGTTGTCTTTAAATGTACATGGACAAGGGCACAATGTCTCTGTCTGTAAACTGTTGATTATTTGTACTTACATTAGATTAAATTTCATTAGCTCTCATATTCACATCAGGCTGGTAACTTGTATGCCTAGATGATTTATTCCAAATCAGGTAGAAATGTGATTTTAAAATGAACTTAGAACATTTGGCAATGCAATTTTCTTCTTCTTATCTAATAATCTCGACCTCTTATTCAATTTGACAAATGTTCCATGTAGTAAATACCATCTCATCTGCTTCAGGAGCCCTGGAGTATTTTTACTGTCGAAAACAATAGACAACATAGATTAAACATTCCCAGTTGGTTCCACGTATCAATATATCTTGTTCCTTTATTCTACAGTACTGTTCTTTTTCTGTAAGTAACTCACTATATTGTGGCTCAGTGCACTTTATCATTTCAATGTGATCCCAAATCCAAAATCTAGATTGCAGGTCTTTATCATTCAATCAATAATCTGGTATTTTTCTCCTCTAAAACACTGATTTCCAGAGATACTGTGCAAACATTTTTTTCATGAAAATTTGATTATACCCTTACACTTCAGGTATACTTGCTTCAAATTGATTTATATAATGAATTGCAATTAAAAGTAGGTATCCCTTGGTTTTGAGATGTTACATCAAGACAACATAGCATGCAATTAGTTAGCAATTACTTCAGATAATTTTAAAATATCTCTTTTGCATTCTGTCTTGGAAGATCTGTTTACATTGAGGCTAGGTCTGTGTCAGTACCTCCAGTTGAACTCTGTCTTTTTGTGTGTTTCCCCCTAGCTGTCAGTCTGTGTTTTGTATCGCCATGTGCTCCTGTCCCCACTCCTGCTCTACTCCGGCCCCTGTATCACTGAGTACTCCGTCTCTCACCTGTTTCCCATTATTCCCTGTGTTGCTGCCACCTGGGTCTCATTGTGCTCCACCTATCATCTGCCTCTCTGTTTATTGCTCAGTGTTGCTCAGTTTCACTTGTTTGTTGCCAGATTGTGCCAGTGAGTTTTCCTGAGCCTGGCCAGCAATCGTATGGGAACGTTGTCAGTCTGAATATTGACTCTGCTTGTTTCCTGATTCTGGTTTTTGGATTTCTCTGGAATTTTTGATCTCCTCCTGAACCTTGCTGATTCTGTTGCCCCTCTGGATTTGCTAGTCAGTAAATATCACAGTGTGCGCAGTACTGGGTCTGCGACAGGGTCCCTGCTCCAGCATCCTGACAGTACAATCTGGCCAGAACGGATCTAGCAGACCCTGGTTGTCTGAAAGCTGCCCTGGATCAACAGGGAGTGATGCTGGGGGGACATCAGAACCAGCTGGACCCTATGGTTAGGGCAGTAGAGTTGCTTTCTGCCAATATAGCTGACCTTGTGATGGAGACTCAGTCACTCCAGCTGTCCCAGAGTGCCCATCAACATTCTGAGCTGCGTATTCCGCCCCACCCTCCGTGTCCTCGCATGCTCCTCCTGTCCGAGAGCTCCATATGCCTTCTCCAGAAAAGTGCTCAGGTGAGCCTGGTACCTGCTGCTCTTTTCTATCCCAGTGCACCCTCATTTTTGAATTACAACCAACAGCATTTCCAACTGATTGAGCCAAGGTGGCCCATCTCGTCACTCAACTGTCCAGTCGGGTGAGGGATTGGGGAACAGCTGTCTGGGAGGCAGGCTCACCTTTCAGTTACCTTCTGAGAAGATGGGAAAAGTGTTTGATCGCTCCAAACATAGGAGAGAGGCTGCCCGTGAAGTGCTGCACATGTAGTGGGGCGCAGATCTGTGTCGGATTATGCCATAGAGTTCTGGACCCTAGCCACCTCCAGCGGCTGGAACTCAGAGGCACAGTACGACACCTTCCTGAATGGCCTCTCCGAAGTCCTGGTCACCCAGGACCTTCCTGCCACCTTTGAAGCCCTGGTGGATTTGGCCATCCATATTGATGTTCAGCTTCAACAACGCCACAGAGTGAGGGGTTCCAGAGGGCCGCTGGGGGCACTGGGTGAGTTCCAAGCTCCTCGTCAGCCTGCATTGCCCTGCCATGTGCCTCCATCTACGATTCCCGTTCCAGAGCCTGAAGCTATGAAAGCTGTCTCTACCCACCTGATGCCGACAGGCAAAGGTGAATCAGCACCTGCTCCTGTCTGTACTGTGGCCAACCAGACCGTTTCATCTCCACTTGCCCAGTAAAAGCCAAGCGCTCACCAGTAGGACGAACAGTATTGGTGAGTGTGACCCGTGTCTGGCCCTCCTTGACGCCACTCACTCTCATACCTGCTTCTCTAGAGTGGGGTGTCCAACAGTGAGCAGTCTCCATCTTGGTTGATGGTGGTGCAGAGAGGTGTTTTATAGATTCCATCTTGGCTGCCCAGTGGGGATTACCTACCTCTGCTCTCCAGTCGCCATTGGGGGCCTACGCTTTGAATGGTCAGAGACTGGCTAACATCACCCATGTCACAGTTAACCCTTTGTTATTGACTCTCCTCAAGCTGCTCTTGGTCTAGGCCATCCCTGGTTAAACACAACCCCCACAGTGACTGGCTCAGTCACAAGATTGTAGGCTGGAGCCCATTCTGTCACTCCCACTGCCTCCGCTATGTTCAGATCCCCTTATCTCCAAGCCAAAATCCCCCTGAGGAATTTCCAGACCTTAGTGCCATTCCTCCTGAAGGCTGTGGTTAGCAGGTCTTGGGCCACTTCCCTACCGCCTCATTGTCCATATGATTGTGCCATTGACCTCTTGCCTGGCACATCTCCACCAAGGAGCCTCAATTTTCACCAAGCTTGACCTCCGTAATGCCTACCATCTTGTCCGCATCCATGAAGGGGACGAGTGGAAGATGGCCTTTACGGGTATCAGGCCATTACGGGTATCTGGTTATGCCATTTGGCCTCACCAATGCCCCCGCTGTCTTCCAAGCCCTGGTAAACGACATGCTGAACAAATTTGTTTTTGTCTATCTCAATAACATTTTGATTTTTTTTTCTCTCTAATTCCCTTGCTGAACATACAATTCACTTCCGCAGTGTTCTCCAGCACCTTCTGGAGAGTCAGCTGTTTGTGAAGGCTGAGAAGTGTGCAATTCTGTCTCCTTCCTGGGGTATGTAATTTCAAGCAGTTCCATTCAGTTGGACCAACAGAAGGTCAAGGTGGTGGTCAAATGGCCCCAACCTTCGACTCATCAGGAGTTGCAACACTTCTTGGGCTTTCGCTAACTTCTATCATCACTTCATCAGAAAACTGGCTGCACCACTCTTACCTCATTGGCTGTCAGATTCTCCTGGTCCCCGGCTGCTGAAAAAGCATTCTCTGTCCTGAAGGAACGTTTCACCTCTGCCCCCATCCTGATTCAACCCGACACTGACCGGCAGTTCATTGTGGAGACGGATGTGTCTGACATTGGTGTAGGAGCTGTTACCTCTCAGTGCTCGGCCAAGGATGAAAAGGTACACCCCTGTGCCTTCTCCTCTCACCGCCTCACTCCCACGGAGTGGAATTACGATGTCGGAAACCGGGAGCTGCTGGGTGCGAAGCTGGCTCTGGAGGAGTGGAGGAATTGGCTGGAGGGAGCAAAGGTGCCATTCTTAGTCTGGACTGATCACAAGAATCTGGAATATATCCGTAGGGCCATTCGTCTGAACTCTCCTCAAGCTCGTTGGTCCCTGTTTTACTAAAGAATCAATTTTACTCTGTCCTTCCACCCCGGTTCCAAGAATGGAAAACCTTTTGCCCTCTCCCGAAGATTTTCCTCCTCCGAGACCCCTGAGGTACCCAATGTCATCCTCCCTGCTCACTGTCTCGTGGGTGCAGCACAATGGGACATTGAAGCCATGGTGCAAACTGCTCAACAGAGTGAGGCAGCCCCTCGTCAGTGCCCCAGTAACCGTGTTTATGTTCCGAGCTCTGTCTGCTCACAGGTATTGTAGTGGCGTCATTCTTCCCGGTTATCTTGTCACCCTGGAACCAAGTGTACTCAAGCCTTTATCAGTTGGCAGTTCTGGTGGCATCTGCAACTTTGTCTCAGCCTGCTGAGCTCAAGGCAAGAACTCTAACCGGTCACCTGCTGGTTTGTTACAGCCCCTGTCTATCCCCAAGAGATCCTGGTCCCACATTGTCCTGGATTTTGTCACCGATCTTTTCCCATCAGATGGCAACACCCACCAGTCTCACAGTAGTTGATCGTTTCTCCAAGTCTGAACACTTCATTCCTTTACCTAAACTCACCTCTGCCAAAGAAACAGCCAAATTACTTGTACCGCATGTTTTTAAATTACCTGGTTTACCTGTAGATGTTGTGTCAGACAGGGGCTCTCAATTCACATCCAACTTCTGGAGGGCATTCTGTATCCTTCAGGGTGCCTCTGAGCCTGTCTTTAGGATTCGACCAATGGCCAGACCGAGTGGGCCAACCAACAGCTAGAGACTGTATTGCAGTGCCTGGTCTCCCAGAACCTCTCCTCGCAGAGTCAGCAGCTACCCTGGGCCGAATACGCCATGAACTCTCACCTGTCCTCATCCACCAGTCTGTCCCCCTTCAAGTGCTGCCTTGACTACCAACCTCCACTATTTCCTGCCCAGGAGGAGGAAGTTGGTATTGCACCTGCTGAGACATTAATCCGCCATTGTCAGCGGATGTGGAGGTGCACTTGCTCTGCCTTTCTCTGTGCCTCTGCTAGGATCAAGCGTCAAGCTGACCGCCATCGCTCCAAGGCCCCACGTTACTGCCGGGGACAGCATGTGTAGCTTTCAACCCGAGACCTGCCCCTCAAGGTGGATTCCCACAAGCTCACCCCCCCCGCCACTTCATCAGCCCAGCTGTTGTCCGTCCCAAGCTCCCCTCTACTCTCTACTGCATTCATCCTACCTTCCATGTGTCCTGCATCAAGCCTTTCATGAGTCACCCCTGTAGCCTGTCCCCAAATCCAACCCCTCCCCCACAGCTCATCAATGGGCCTGAGGCCTTCACGGTGCATTAATTGCTGGACATTCATTGCCAGGGCCGTGGCCTCCAGTACCTTATGGATTGGGGGGCCTATGGTCCTGAGGAGAGGTGCTGGGTCCCTGCCCGTAACATTCTGAACCCCTCTCTCATCAGGGACTTTCATCGCCAGCACCCAGCTCTACCCGCCGTGACAGCCCTACCTCCCCATGGGGGGGGTGGGGGGGGGGGTGTTACTGTCAGTAACTCCAGCTGAACTCTGTCTTTTTGTGTGTTTCCCCTAGCTGTCAGTCTGTGTTTTGTATCGCCATGTGCTCCTGTCCCCACTCCTGCTCTACTCCGGCCCCTGTATCACTGAGTACTCCGTCTCTCACCTGTTTCCCATTATTACCTGTATTGCTGCCACCTGGGTCTCATTGTGCTCCACCTATCATCTGCCTCTCTGTTTATTGCTCAGTGTTGCTCAGTTTCACTTGTTTGTTGCCAGATTGTGCCAGTGAGTTTTCCTGAGCCTGGCCAGCAATCGTATGGGAACGTTGTCAGTCTGAATATTGACTCTGCTTGTTTCCTGATTCTGGTTTTTGGATTTCTCTGGAATTTTTGATCTTCTCCTGAACTTTGCTGACTTTGTTGCCCCTCTGGATTTGCTAGTCAGTAAATATCACAGTGTGCACAGTACTGGGTCTGCGACTGGGTCCCTGCTTCAGCGCCCTGACAGTCTGTAAACAGCAATATCTTTGCTATAAATTATCACTTGCCATGGCATTTGTCATCCATCGGTGTCTGCAGGCAACTTTCTAAATTCTTAAAGTTTCTGGGTGTCTGGCTATGCCATAAATAAACATTTAATTTGGAAAAACCATCATTATCTGTTTTGTTTTAAAAGCACAGAAAATTCAAAGTGCTTTTACTTATAAGTTTATGTGGTTAATTTGGAATCATTTTGTCAAAATATACACTAAAGGAACAAATTCCCAGTAATTTTAAATTTCTTAATTTAAAAAATTGTTTTCTATTCAAGCACAGTAAAGCAAAAATGCAGAAAAACCGCAATTGTCCCAAGAATCCTATCCAAGACTGCCATTTTTTTTTACAAGTCCTGATGCAGGTTTCAACCTGAAACATTGCAAATTCCTTTCTTGATTTGACTCACCAAGTTCTTCCAGAGGACTGTTTGCTGTCCGAGCTTGTAGCATCAGTACTCTCTGGTTTCCCTTTTGCAAAAATCTCCACAGCATCTGGTGAGCATGTAATCTCTGTCATGGAGGCTGACGTCAGAGCGTTCTTCACAAGGTGCCAGGCCACGACGATGTACTGATAGAGTACTAAAAATCTGTGCTGACTAACGGACTGTGGTGTTCAAAGGCATCTTCAGACCTTCAGTGCAGCCCAAACGCCATCCATAAATTTGCTGATGACACCGCTATTGTTAGCAAACACTCAAATGGCGATGGAGAGGCTTACAGGAGTGAGACGGATTGGCTGGTTGACTTGTGTTGCAACAATAACCTTGCACTTGGTGTCTGCAAGACCAAGAACTGACTGTGGACTTCAGGAAGGGGAAGTTGGAAGAACATACACCAGTCCTCCTCAAGCGGAGCACTGGAAAGTGCGAGCAGCTTCAAGTTCCTTGGTGTCATCATCTCAGAGGACCTGTCCTGGGCCCGACACATTGATGCAATCACAAAGAAGGCATGGCAGTGGCGATACTTCATTCAGAGTTTCAGGGGTTTTGGTATGTCTCCAAAGGCTCCTGCAAATTTCCTCAAATGTACCTTAGGGATCATTCTGACTGGGTACATCACAGCCTGGTATGGATTCTCTAATGTGCACAGTCAAAAGAGGCTGCAGAGGGTTGTAGATTCAGGCAGCTCCTCCATGCCACAACCCTGCCTGCCACAGAGGACGTAGTGTCTCAAGAAGGCGCCATCCATTGTTTAAGACTTTCAGCATTTGGCACGTGTCCTTTTCTCATTACCACCATTGGCGAGGAGGTACAATGCCTGAAGATGCACTCTTAATGCTTTAGAAGCAGATTCTTTCCCTTTGCATCAGATCTCTGACGGCCCATGAACTGATGCATACTACCTCACTATTCTTCTTTTGCACAAGTTTTTTATTTATTTATGTGATTTATAGTGATTTTTATGTCTTGCACTGTAATGAAGGCCACAAAATAACAATTTTCACTGATAATGAATCTGATTCTGATTCTGGTCTTTATATGTGATTGCCTCAGTTCCACTACCCTAGATGTTTACACAATTTAACCAATTAGAATTCCACTGTGGCAACCTAATAAATTATTTTAAACTCAACAATTCAAATTTGTTTCCATATTTTATCACAACTTAGAAAGGTAAATAAAAGTGGTGTATGTGCTGGTGAATTACAACTCCTTTATTTCTTGACATCCTTTTGCAAATGACTTTAAAATTATTGAATTGACTTCATTACTTACATTGTTCATATACATGAAGAGTAAACTATTTACATTATATCTCCACCTAACTGTGCAATTTATAGTAATTTATAGTAAATAGTATGTACACCAGGACAGTCAATATAAAACATAGAAATAAAATGGTATCAGCATCAGTCTGGTGGAAGAAGCTGTCCCGGAGCCTGCTGGTCCTGGCTTTCATGCTGCAGTACTGTTTCCCAGATGGTAGCAGCTGAAACAGTTTGTGGTTGGGTGATGTGAGTCCCCAGTGATCCTTTGAGCCCTTTTTAAACACCTGTCTTTTTAAATGTTTTGAATAGTGGGGAGTTGACATCTACAGATGCGCTGGAGTGTTCGTATCACTCTCTGCCGAGTCCTGCGATTAAGGGAGGGGCAGTTTCAATATCAGGCAGTGATATAGTCAGTCGGGATGCTCTCAATTGTGCCTCTGTATAAAGTTGGTAGGATTTGGGGGCCCATACCAAACTTCTTTAACTTCCTGAAGTGAAAGAGACGTTGTTTTGCCTTTTTCACCACACAACTGGTGTGTACAAACCACGTGAGATCTTCGGTAATGTGTATGCTGAGGAACTGTTCACCCTCGACCCCAAATCCATTGATGCCAACAGGGGTTAGTCTGTCTCCATTCCTCCTGTAGTCCACAACCAGCTTCTTTGTTTTTGCAACAGTGAGGGAGAGGTTGTTTTCTTGACACCACTGTGCCAGGGTACAGTGACTCTTTTCTCTTTTCTGTAGGCTTGAGATTAGGCCAATCAATGTACTGTTGTCAGCAAATTTAATTAGCAGTTTGGAGCTGTGGGTGGTGACACAGTCATGGGTATACAGAGAGTAAAGGAGGGGGCTTAAGACACAGCCCTGAGGGGCACCTGTGTTGAAGGTCAGAGGAGCAGAGGTGAGGGAGCCCACTCTTACCATCTTACCGCAATCTGACAGGAGGTCCAGGATCCTGCTACACCGTCAGCTCCATTCCAGTATGTCCTGATAGAACAGAGAAGATTAGCACAGCAGCAGGGATAGATGAAACAATGTAAGTACTCAAAGAGACAATACAGAAAGGATGGCCTAGTTACTACTAGGACTGACTGTCCAATATATATTTGTGATTACTGGACATGTAGAACTGAACTGTCTGTGGTGGAAGATATGGTCTTCAAAGGGAATGGATTTGTGATTCCAGTGTCACTATGCAAGGAAATGCTCCAGAAGATACATGAGGGGTATTGTGGTGAGGAAACATGTAAATGTGGAGTATGTGAAGTGATATACTGGTCAAGAATGAATCAAGACATCAGGCAGATCATTGCTTCATATGAAATAAGCCTTATCTACAGACCAAGCAGCAAGCAGAACCACTTACACCACACCCTGTACCAGACAGGCTGCACTTCAAAGTTGGAGTGGATTTGTTCGATTGTAATGGGAAGAGTCATATTGTTGTAACAGACTTTTTCCAATTACCCAGAGTTTGCAACACTGCAATCAACTTCCAGCAAAGCAGACATCACTTCCTGAAAACTGCGTTTGGGAGGCATGAAGTTCAATGTGAAGTGGTATCGGACAATGGTCAACATATAACTTAAAGCCCTCATCACCCAAAATCAAATGGGCTGGTAGAGAACTCAGTCAAGGTTGTGAAGGGCCTCATGAAGAAGGCACAACATGGATGAGAGGATTTCCAAAAATGTCTATTGATTTACAAAAGTGAACCACTACAGAGTGGCCTTTCACCAGCCCAAATAATCAATACACGCGTGGAAACAAATAGCAGACCAAAGGGGGCCATTAAACCACCTTAGAGACTGATAGACAGTTGCTGAGTGGATAGGAGACTGTAGTTGCTTATTACAATTTCAGTTGAAATATTGAACGGTTGAAAATTTAAAAAAAGAAAAGAGACCAGCTATGGATTGTGGATATCTTTATTGGAAAGGATTATTGTTCCTTGCAGGGTTATGAGGACATAGTGTTTTTTTCCTTTCAAAGGTGAAGATGCGTTATTATGTGCGCATAATAAAGAACTTCAGTTCCCAATGGGCAACATGAGAGGTTCACCCAGAACCAGAGTCTCCGATGGTGACCTGGTTGTACGTGCTCAGGGTTAAGTAGCAGTTCAGTAATAAAGTAGAAACATAGAAAACCTACAGCACAATACAGGCCCTTGGCCCACAAAGTTGTGACAAGCATGTCCCTACCTTAGAAATTACTAGGCTTACCTATAGCCCTCTATTTTACTAAGCTCCATGTACCTATCCACAAGTCTCCTAAAACACCCTATCGTAAGCATCTCCACCACCGTTGCCAGCAGCCCATTCCACGGACTCACCACTCTCTGAGTAAAAAACTTACCCCTGACATCTCCTCTGTACCTACACCCCAGCACCTTAAACCTGTGTCCTCTTGTGGCAACCATTTCAGCCCTGGGAAAAAGCCTCTGACTATCCACAC
This sequence comes from Hypanus sabinus, assembly GCF_030144855.1. Taxonomy (NCBI): domain Eukaryota; kingdom Metazoa; phylum Chordata; class Chondrichthyes; order Myliobatiformes; family Dasyatidae; genus Hypanus; species Hypanus sabinus. The sequence continues at coordinate 15,725,459 of NC_082722.1, read as the reverse complement.
AACCAACGCCTCTCATCATCTTGTACCCCTCTATCAGGTCACCTCTCATCCTCTGTCACTCCAAGGAGAAAAGTCCGAGCTCACTCAATCTATTCTCATAAGGCATGCTCCCCAATCCAGGCAACATCTTGTAAATCTCCTCTGCATCTTTTCTATAGTTTCCACATCCTTTCTGTAGTAAGGTGACTAGAACTGAGCACAGTACTCCAAGTGGGGTCTGACCAGGGCCCTATACAGCTGCACCATTACCTCTTGGCTCCTAAATTCAATTCCATGATTGATGAAGGCCAATACACCATATGCCATCTTAACCACAGAGTCAGCCTGCACAGCTGCTTTGAGCGTCCTATGGACTCGGACCCCAAGATCCTTCTGATTCTCCACACTGCCATGAGTCTTACCATTAATACTATATTCTGCCATCATATTTGACCTTCCAAAATGAACCACTTCCTACTTGTCTGGGTTGAACTCCATCTGCCACTTCTCAGCCCAGTTTTGCATCCTATTAATGTCCCACTGTAACCTCTGACAGCCCTCCACACTATCCACAACACCTCCAACCTTTGTGTCATCAGCAAACTTACTAACCCACCCCTACACTTCCTCATCCAGGTCATTTATAAAAATCACGAAGAGTAAGGGTGCCAGAACAGATCCCTGAGGCACCCCACTGGTGACTGACCTCCATGCAGAATATGATCTGTCTACAACCACTCTTTGCATTCTGTAGGCAAGCCAGTTCTGGATCCACTAATCAATGTCCCCTTGGATCCCGTGCCTCTTTCCTTTCTCAATAAACCTTGCATGTGGTACCTTATCAAATGCCTTGCTGAAATCCATATACAGTACCTCTACTGCTCTTCCTTCATCAATGTGTTTAGTCACATCCTCAAAAAATTCAATCAGGCTCGTAAGGCTCATAAAATGTTCTAACATAAAAGTGAGGGTTTCTATCAATAATCCCTCTAATTGTTTTTACAGCTGCTCTGAGTTTTACATGGCCTGAAAGACGTGTGGCATGTTTTATGAGAAAAAATTCCAGCTGCACTGCAACAAAGGCTTTGTGCATGGGAACTTTTCAGTCACGGCACATCCACACAGCTCAGGGGGAAGAGTGACAGAGTCATGTCTGCACTCCCAGGAGCAGATATTAAATGCATAACCAACTCAAAACCAAATATGTATTTACTCCAGATCAGGTTATAAAGGTTACAAATCCAATTACTGACTGAATTGGAATTAGATTTTTTATCATACACTCTTCTAATGTGAAATGTATTGGTTTGCAGCAGTACAATGCAAAAACATAAAATTACTATAAATAACAAAAGAAATAACCCAAAATAACAAGCTTGTGTGCATGGACCATTCAGAAATCTGATGGTGGTGGGATAATCACACTCATATACAGGGACATCATGCCCACAATATCTAGACCTAATAAGGGAAAATCTGCAGACGTTGGAAATCTGAGCAGCATACACAAGATGCTGGAGGAACTCAGCAGGCCAGGCAGCATCGATGGAAAAAAGTACAGTCGGCATTTCGGGCCGAAACCCTTTGACAGGACTGGAGAAAAAAAAATGCTGAGGAGTACGTTTGAAAGGTGGGGTAGGGGAGAGAGAAATGGCAGGTGATAGGTGAAACTTGGAGTGGGAGGGCTGAAGCAAAGCACTAGGAAGGTGAAAGAGTCAAAAGGCCATAGAAGAAAGAAAAAGGGGGAGGAGCACCAGAGGGAGGTGATGGACAGGCAGGGAGATAACATGATAGAGGGACAAGAGGATGGGAAATGGTGAAGTTGGGGGGGTGTGTTATGAGAAATCATGAGAAAACAAAGTTCATGCCATCAGGTTGGAGGCGACCCAAATGGAATATGATGCGTTGTTCCTCCAACCTAAGTGTGGCCTTATCACAACAGTGGAGGAGGCCATGGATGGACATATCTGAATGGGAATGGGAAGTGGAATTAAAATGGGTGGCCACTGGGAGATCCTGCTTGTTCTGGCAAACAGAGCGTACATGGGTCTCACCGATGTACAGGAGGCCACACCAGAAGCACTGAACACCACCCATCGTCTCTCTCCAGTGCTTCTTCAGAGCACAGACGTTCGGCGAAGTGGTCTCCCCATCTATGTCAGGTCTCACTGATACACAAGAGGCCGCACCAGGAGCATCGAACACAGTTTATGACCCCAACAGACTCACAGGTGAAGTGTCGCCTCACCTATCTGTATCTAGACCAACAAAGGATGAAATTCTGAACATTCTTTCAGCAGTCTGTTGTTTGAATATTGTAGACATTTGTCCCAACTTTACGGACAGATCAGCCAGCATGTCTTTCTAACAACAATTTTGTATGGGGTAAATAATAGAAGGAGTCCCAGAACTATCTCTCAAGGGAGATGAGGACATTTAAACTCTTGTTTACAGTAATCCTGGTTGTAATTGCTGCTGTAAACTAGTAAATTCCGAATTTGTATCTATGATTGATCTTCCATCTTCAGACAACTTTCCACAGGCTGCTAGAGAAATTCTCAATTGGTCAACAAGTTTAAATTAGATCACAATACATGTTCCCTTGTACTGAAACAAATGCATGGAGATATGAACACCAGGAGTTGAAATGCTGTCATGCATTTATGTGAGAATTTCATCAGCCTTGTATCTTCAGTTTTCCATTAACCCATTCTGAATATAATTGCACTCAGTGGCCACTTTGTTAGGTACCTCCTGCACCTAGTAAAGTGGCCTCTGGGTATATGTTAATGGACCTCTGTTGCAGTAGCCCATCCAATTCAAGGTTTGATGTGTTGTGAGTTTAGAGGTGCTCTTCTGCACACCACTGTTGATTTGCGAGGTTATTTAAGTTACTGTTGCCTTCCTCCTGTCAGCGTAAACCAGTCTGGACAGTCCCCTCTGAACCTCTCTCATTAACAAGGAAGTTCTGCCCATGTAACTGTTGGTCACTGGACGTTCCTTTTTTTTTTCCATTTTTTGCACCATTCTGTGTACACTCTAGATATTACTGTGCATGAAAATCCCAGGAGATCATCAGTTTCTGAGATACTCAAACCACCCCAACAATCATTCCACAGTCAAAATCATTGAGGTCACATTTCTTCCCCATTCTGATGTTTGGCCTGAACAACAACTGAACCTCTTGACCATGTCTACAGGCTTTCATTGCACTGTGCTGCTGCCACATGATTGGCTGATTAGATATTTGCTTTAACGAGCAGGTGTACATATTTACATAATAAAGCAGCCTCTGAGTGATCACGGTCAAAGTAACATGATTCAAGATTGTTTAATGTCATTTCCAGTATGCAAGTGTAGAGTAGAATAAAATAATTGTTACTCTGGATCTGATACAGTCAAAATAACACAATAAGATAAACAACGCAATAAATATAGATACATGAGACAGCTTTTATACATTGGTTGATTATATTAACATGAAGTGATGCTAGTTACTGGAGCATTTGCAAGTAAAGTGACTCCAACAGGAATGATAAAGTGGTGGTGGTGGTGGGGAGTGTATTAGTGGTTGGGGGTGTGGAGGGGTGGGATAGTGGTTGGTTGTATTGATTAGCCTTACTTCTTGGGAAAAGTCATTGTTTTTGAGTCTGGTGGTCCTGGCATGGATGCTCCCATTAGCTTCCACCCTGATGGGAGTGAGACAAACAGCCCATGAGCAAGGTGGGCAGTATCTTTCACGATATTGCTGTGTTTTTTTCTCCCGGCACCTTGCTGTAATTATGTCCTTGATGGTGGGTAGGCTGGTGCCAGTGATGCCTTGGACAGATTTGACTGCCCGTTGTAGAGCTTTGCAGTCTGCCACAGTGCAGTTTCCATACCGTGCAGTCATGCAGCATTTTGGGATGATTTCTGCTGCATATCTGTAGAAAGTCATATTATTGATATGCATAGTCCAGCTCTCTTCAGCCTTCTGAGAAAGTAGAGGTGTTGGTGAGCTTCCTTGACCATGTAGGATGTGTTCTGGGACCACAGGAGGTTGTCTGAGATGTGCTCTCCCAGGAGTTTGAAGTTGTTCGCAGTTTCCATCGCTGTGCTGCCAATGTAAAGCAGGGTGTGAGTGGAGTACCCCTTCAGGAGGGGAGATGGTTCTTCTGAAGTCAATAACCATTTCTTTTGTCTTGTTGACAGTGAGGAAGAGGTTATCTGCCTGGCACCAGACCTCAAACTCTCCCACCTCATCTCTGCGGGCCGTCTCATCGCTGTTGGTGAGGAGCCCCACCACTGCCCTGCCACTGGCGAACTTGACAGCAAATGAATCAAGAAAACAATGCTTGTCCTCACTAAAATGTTCAGCACTCACCAAGTACTCATTCCTCCTCTCCCCTCAGCACACTGTTAGTTGTAACTGAGATCAGCAAGGTTACCTATAAGGAGAGGTCACATCAACTTGGAGTTTTCTTTCTGGAGCATTGGAGGCTGAAATGAAACCTGTTCGAAGCATATAAAATTAGAAGATGCATAGACAGGGTTGATAAAAACTTTTTTTGTCTCAGGGTGGAAATATCAAATAGAAAAATCAAATAGAAAAAGGCATAACTTTAAGATGAGAAGGGGGGAAATTTAAAGAAGATTTGCAAGGTAATTTTTTATGCAGCGTGTGGTCGGCGCCTGAAACTCACTGGTGGGGAAGGGGGTCGTGGTAAATTAGATGCAATGCAACATTTAAGAGAAATTTAGACAGATATAAGAAGAAACAGCAATTTGGAGATGTGGACCATGTGTGGGCAGGTGGGATTGGTTTAATTTTGCGTCATGGATGACATAGATTGGTAGGCCAAAGGCCCTGCTCCTGCGCTGCTATATGTAATATTAATTTTTAAATGCAGTTAACAGTAATGGTAGGAAATTTCAGCAACTTCAGTATAGTTACTGTAATAATCCTTGGAAATGGATAATCCCCTTTATATTTAGAGCATTTTTCATTTTTAGTATCTAAAAATGCACATAGTGTCCCATCTTATATTGCTGCCATTAATTTGTAATTTGTTCCAAACAGCTACTCTTACCAAAACTGTAATATCTTGCTTGACCAGATCATTCAGTGCTTTTTGTTTCAGTTTATTGTCGAAAGGCCAAGTCACTGGGTATTTAAAACGGTAGTTAGTAGGTTCTTGATTAGTCAGGGCATCAAAGGTTACAGGGACAAGGCAAGAGAATGGGGTTGAGGGGGAAATAGACTGACCATGATGGAATGATGGAGCTGACTCGATGGGCCAAAGATCCTAATTCTTGATCCTAATTCACCATTCTGAACCAAAAACTGTACCTGACCTCTAACAAGCTCCACAAATTTATATGATTTCACCTTTGCACGATTAAAGTCTTTGTTTACTTTCTTTATAAGTGAAAGGAATTACAATAAAACTGGGCTGGGGCTCTTAAATACCTCTGAGTGTTCTTTATCCAAACCTGCACTGACTGCGTTGACATCAATAAATATTGTTCCTGCTTCATCATCAGTTTCTCTAGCTGTCTGTTTAAGCACAGATAATGCAATTCTCTTTATCTGGTTGAACCTTCTGCCTTTATTTCATATTTTGCTGAAAAGCAGGAGACAAATCTCTCGTGTTTCCTCCCACAGCTCTAACACATTCACACACTTGTGTTTCAGTACCGGCTTGCATCTTCTTTCGGTCACCCCCTGAGATTTTCCTGCGTTTGCATCTTACACCCACCTTCTGTCTTGTGGATTCACTAATTACCTAAGATGAACTCCAAGCTTTCTCCCAAATGATCTAATTTCTCTGAGGTCAGAATAGATTCCCAAAGCAATCTTTCTCACATCCTGTAGTGTATAATTACAAATTCAAGTCTGTCCCTATGTACTTCTACAGGCATAATTGCAGAACACTCAGGATTTCCAGCTGCTTTTTCTTGCAACATTTCTCTATTGATTCCACCATTTACCAACATCTTGCCTTCTCCTATTAAAATTACACCTTTTATAGAGATTGTTTTCCTGCAGATGCTAGCACTCAGAAAAATATCTTCACATTTGTACACACTTTGGCTCAACTTGTCTAATTTAATTGAACTTTATACATCTCTATGTCAGGGAGAATCACTGCTGCCTGGACAGTCTGTTTCCTGCTTCACTCTGTCAAAATAAATCAAATGTCCTTCACTTCACATTTATTTCCATTATATAGTTAAAGATCCTTCAGCTAATGACTATTTCCAACATAGAGTTTTCACCAATGTGTTGCTTCAAAATCTGTTGCCCGGTGCTACTATGTATCAATTACTCTTTAACTGAATGCGTAGTCATAAAAATTGAATTTTCGGATAAAATCAAGTAACCATATTACATTTAAGGAGACAAGATTTCTAATAACAAACAAGAGAAAGTCTACAGATACTGGAAATCTAAGTAACACACACAAAATGCTGGAGGAATGCAGCAGGCTAGGCAGCATTTACAGAAAAAATTACAGTCGACGTTTTGGGCCGAGACCTGTCGACTGTACTTTTTTCCATAAATGGTGCTTGGCCTGCGGAGTTCCTCCAGCATTTTGTGTGTGCTGCTCAGGTTTCTAATGGACTGCTTTGTTTTTGCTGATTCACAGACAGGCTCCAGGAATGCTCTGAGACAAAAACAGTACAATCACTCGAATGGAGTATGAAGTTCTCTTTAGGAGTTGCTTCTTAGTGGGTCTTCAGGTGACCTGGGATCCACGTTGTTGTGACTGTAGTCAAAGTCACTGAAGCTGGTGATACGCAAGTCTTTAGAATCAGAATCAAAATCAGGTTTATTATCACTGACATGTGTCATGAAATTTGTTAACTTAGCAGCAGCAGTTCAATGTGTTATGTACCCGTGACAAGTGACAGTGGTGTACTTATCACGTGACAGGTGTTGAAGCGATACTGGACTTGAGGTAATGGTCTTGTGATGGTGGAGTGACATCATTTTCCCGCCAGTAGAGATCATGTGACAGTTTTTTTTACAGGGTATAAAAGGAGGATCCCTCCCTGTGAGGAGGGGCAGTTCGTGGCTGGATTTGCCATGTTGACTTCATGCCACTGCGAGATTTAATGTTATGACGCAGTTTAGTTGAAAGATGGAATTTTATTTAATGCCTAAAGTTTAAAAGGTCATTGCCAGCAGTTTCTTTATAATACTGCTAGTTAAAAATCAGTGGAGAGTGAAGTTCAGAGTTCGGGAGTTAAAAGATCGAGGAAAGTCGATTTCGACGGTGAAACAGGTTTGACCTTGTTTGATCCTCATTCGGAAGGAATTTGTTGACTGTGCTCGTGTTAATCTCTGTGAATAGCAGAAAGGATTGAGTACAGTGTTGTAAAGGAAAGGTCAGTGCCTTTAAGCCGTTTCATTTTTCATCTTCGTAAATTCTTCGTGGGAAAAGTAGTTTAACTGGGAATTGCAGCAACACGACATGAACGAGAATTTAAATCGTCTTAAAAAGTCTCTCCCTTAAATGGACTGTAAGCATTTTGAACTTTTGCAATACTACTTTGAAGAACTGTTTTTGCAACATCACTTTAAGAACTGTTTAAGCTTCATTGCTTTAAGAACTGTTTAAGCTGCCGCACAGCAGTTGACTTTTGGTTACGTTAGTGATTTGTTTACTTTTGGGGGCTTGTTTTTCAGTGTTTAATAAATGTTTTATTTGTTATAAAAACCCCTGCCTCACTCATATATTTATTGTTGCTGAATCTGTAACAAATGCAATACATAATATAGAAGAACTAGAAAAAATGCAATAATAGTTATAATAATAAATAAATACATAAATCAATTGCAGTATATGTATATTGAATAGATTAAAATTCATGCAAAAACAGAAATAGTATATATTAAAACGTGAGGTAGTGTTCACAGGTTCAATGTCCATTTCAGATGGCAGAGGGGAAGGAGCTGTTCCTGAACCACTTAGTGTGTGCCTTCAGGTTTCTGTATCTCCTACCTGATGGTAACAGTGAGAAAAGGGTATGCCCTGGGTGCTGGAGGTCCTTAATAATGGACGTTGTCTTTCTGAGACACCGCTCCCTGAAGATGTCCTGTGTACTTTGTAAGCTTAGGTGGAGCTTACTAGATTTACAAACCTCTGCAGCTTCTTTTGGTCCAGTGCAGTAGCTTTCCCCTCCATACCAGACGGTGATGCAGCCTGTCAGAATGCTTTCCATGGTACATCTATAGAAGTTTTTGAGACTATTTGTTGATATACCAAATCTCTTCAAACTCCTATAGTCACTGTTTTGCCTTCTTTATAGTTGCATCAATATGTTGGGACCAGGTTAGGTCCTCAGGGATCTTGACACCCACATCACAAGATGGCATCATTTTGGAGACGCTCTTGGTAGAGGATCACAAACTCAGTTACATCACATTTTTATATCTTTAGGATCATAGGTAACAGTAGATGATTCAATACAATTTCAATAGTTACAATTATATTGTTTACTTCAGTACTTTCAGTAGACAAATAGTTTCTTTGAGATACATAGTGGAAGCACATTGCAATTGATAAGATACCTCTGAAGGTCCAAACACCTTTGGGAGAAACTAATTAACATAAATATCCAAAACCTTTTGATGACAGAGAGCCAGATACTCAAAATTAATGTACATTAATGTAAATTGTCTCTAAGTACATGAATATGGTAAGTACACAAAAACTATTGGTTCCCTATACCTGTGGCCATGTTTGTTATGCTTAGTGACGTCTGTCTGGCCTGCCAACTTGCACTCAAGTCACAATGGTGCAAAAAACTGAGCCATGTTGCCTGGTTTGAGGCAATCCAATTAACACGATTATTACTTGGCTCTTGCATAGGCAGTCTCTTAGTCTGTGGAGCTTTTAACTTCAATTTAATGCTTGGAATTTACAAAAAAAAACTGAAGGCTAATTGCAAGCTTCCTGAACTTACTTACATGTACAATAAGAACTGAAGCCTGGTTCTTGTTTAAATTAATATCTGCTACATTCACATAACACCAGAATACTCTCTAACCAACCCTCCTCTAGCCCCCTGGACAGAAATCTGTCCCAGGAAGGCTAAGTTTTAAGGAGGATCTGATTAAGTGGGGCAGTGAAAATGCCCTTCACCTTGGATATCTTCCCCAATGACTAACCTATCATGTCCCGATGTGTACTTGGTGTGGTCTCTGGTGGTTGTCCATTGTACCTGATGGTGACAGGAAACCTGCCCAGAAAGTTTTCAAACTGGAAAAGCCATTGCACTGAGGCAGTTTGACTCTCAACATCAGAAATCCAGATCCAGTTGTATGATCAAGCATCACAAACTGGGGTCTTCCTTGGTTACAGTGGATGACCGTGACATCTTCTGTGCCTTGTCAGCCCCTCAGCTCCCTACGGAGCATTGCAGTATTGCCTTCCTAGCCATCGACGTTGCAAAGAACAAGGCAAACCCAAACACAGGACACAGAAACGGAGATTTAGTCAGGATGCAGACTCAGGCATGAGCATCAAACGGCAAACAGGAGGGAGAGCAGAAAGGCAGGAGACAGGCAGAATTTATCTTGACACGGACAAACTGGGTTTCACAGGTAAACCTCAGAACTGGAGTAGAACTTAAAAAACTGATCTTAACACGGACAGAGTGAGTTTCACAGATAAATCTTGGTACTGAAGCAAAACTTAGGACACATGATCCTAAGGGCCGGGACCAAAACCCATGACTCCAGCGATTTCTAGGATTCACAAACTTCTACTGTCACTTCATCAGGGATTGCAGCTGGGTGGCAGCACCCCTTACTCGACTCACTTGTCCTGTGACCCCTCTTCACTGGACCCCTGAAGTGGACTCAGCCTTCTCGGAGCTAAAGAGGTGTTTCACTTCCGCTTCCATCCTGGCCCAACCTGTCCCCTCTCGCCAATTCATTGTGGAGGTCAACACCTCCGACTCTGGGTTGTGAGTGGTTCTTTCCCACCGTTCAGGCCCAGACCCAAAGCTCCATCCCTGCACCTTCTTTTCTTACCACCTATCCCTCGCCGAACGGAACGACAATGTTGGGAACCGGGAGTTACTGGCTGACAAACTCGCTTTGGAGGAGTGGAGGCACTGGCTGGAAGGAGCTGAACATCCATTCATCAACTTGGACGGACCACAAGAACCTTGCATATATCCAAACCGTCAAACGCCTAAATTCACGCCAAGCCCATTGGGCATTATTCTTTGGCCGTTTCAGATTCACATTCACCTATTGTCCTGGCTCCAAGAACAGGAAGCCCGATGCTCTCTCTCATCAATACATCTCCGAGGAGGGCCTTCCCAACCCTGAAACCATCCTGTGTGGAGATCGAATCCATAGTCAAAGAGTCCCAACAGACTCAACCGGACCCAGGGAACGGACCCCCCCCCAATCGCCTCTTCGTGCCTGACTCTGTTCGGTCTCATCTTGGCTGCCATCCTGGAATCGATCAAACTCTGTCCCCTCTAAAGAGACACTTCTGGTGGCCCTCCATGAACACTGACACTCGCTCCTTCGGCTCTACCTGTTCTGTGTGTGCCTGCGGAAAAGCCTCCCTCTGACCTCCTGCTGGGTTGCTTCATCCCCCACCTGTCCCTAGCCGCCCTTGGTCTCACATGGCACTGAACTTTGTTACTGGGCTTCCCTGTTCACTTGGGAACACAGCCGTACTCACCGCAGTGGACCGCTTCTCCAAAGCCGTGCACTTCATAGCCCTTCCCAAACTCCCTACAGCCTGTGAAACAGCCGACCTCCTTGTCCATCACATCTTCCGCCTTCATGGAATTCCCTCTGACCGGGGCCTCCAATTCATCTCTCAAGTCTGGAGATCCTTTTGTCAAGCTCTTGGAGCCTCAGTAAGCCTGTCTTCTGGCTTCTGTCGCAAACTAATGGTCAAACAGAACAGGTGAACCAGGATTTGGCATAACCGCCAACAACCCATCATCCTGGAGCACCCATCTCACTTTGGTGGAATACGCCCACAACTCCCTGGTCAGCACCGCCACTGGAATGTCTCCCTTCGAATGCTCCCTCGGTTACCAACCCCCTCTGGAACTCACACTTCACTGCCTTATTGATTAGCTTGTTCTCCAAAATCCTCTGAAGAATCTAACGCACGTGGTGGGTGTGTTCCTGAAGACTGCGGGGGAAGATTAGAATGTCGTCCAAATAAATGAAAATGAAACGGTTAATAAAGTCCCTAAGGACATCGTTTGCCAGGGCTTGGAAGATTGCTGAGACCGAATGGCATGACCAGATATTCGAAATGGCCGAAGGAGTGATAAAAGTTGTTTTCCATTCACCTGCCTCCCTTATCCTGACCAGGTGATAGGCATTCCGCAGGTCCAACTTAGAGAAAATTGTGGCTCCGTGAAGGGGCTCGAAAGCAGAGTTGATAAGGGCCAGTGGATACTTATTCTTTATGGTGATGCTATTCAGGCCCCGGTAGTCAATGCAGGGGTGCAGTGAGCCATCTTTCTTCCCCACAAAGAAGAAACCTGCACCTACAGGGGAAGATGAGGGTCAGATAATGCCAGCCGCAAGAGAATAATTTAGGTAAGCCTCCATTGCTTCCCTTTCTGATCGGGACAGTTTATACAGCCGACTGGTGGGTAGAGGGGCTGCAGGGAGAAGGTCAATTGCACAATTGTAAGGGTGATGCGGAGGCAGGGGAAGAGCCTGTTGTTTGCTAAACACTTCTCCTCGATCGTGATACTCTGCTGGAACCTTGGATAAGTTGAGGGGTTCAGTGACAGACTAGGTCACGGTGACTTCCACTGGGGAAAGGGCTGATTGTAGGCAAGTGGAGTGACAGAACAAACTCCAGTTGACTATCCTCCCGGTGGACCAGTCAATGTGGGGGTTATGGCGGCTTAACCAGGGGTAGCCAAGGACTATAGGAACTTGAGGGGAGGAAATTAAATTGAATCGTACCTGTTCCCGATAGCTTCAGGAGAGAAGGAGAGACAGGGGTGGTGTGCAGCGTGTGACTCTGGCCAGTAGTCTATTTGTCTAGTGCCTGGGCTTCCAGGGGGGTACTCAATGGCTCACAAGGAATTCCAGCCCAGAAAGCTAAGTCTTCATCCAAAAGGTTTCCCTCAGCACTGGAGTCTGCTAGTGTTGACAGAGGCAGGGACTGTTGGTTGTAACGTAAAGTAGCTTGATTCTGCATCCAGGTTCGGGGGTCGGAAGAGAATGTTGTCTGGCTCACCAGGATCCCCCTTTCTACTGGTGAGCCTTCCCTTTTTGGCCAAAGGGGACAGGTGGCACAGAAGTGGTCAGACTGGCATAGACACTCACCTGCTCTCAATCTCCGTAGTCGTTCTGCGGGGGAAAGGCTGTTCCGTACCAGCTGCGTGGGTTCCTCTCCCCCGGCGGTGGAAATGACTGGGCTGGGAGCTACTCTAGGAGCAGGAGGACGAGAGAGGCTTGTTCTTTTGGGAGGCAGAAATGAGTGCTGTGCAGTGGCCAAAGGTGGTGGACGACCAGTTCTTTCTCTATGGTGTTCTCAGAGACGATTGTCCAACCTAGTGGCTAGGGAGATCAGGGAATCCAGGCTGTCAGTGTCGTCTCTTGTCGCCAACTCATCTTTCACCATGTCGCTGAGACCATATCAAAATACCCCTTGGAGTGTCTCATCTTTCCACCCTGAGTCAGCCGCTAACGTCCGGAACTCCACAGAATACTTGGCAACACTGCGTGAGCCCTGACCGAGAGTGAGTAGACGCTTGGCGGCGAATTTACCACGGATGGGGTGGTCAGAGATCTTTCTCATTTCCGCGATAAAGGTGGCAAAGGAAGAGCAGATAACCGGTTGGTTGTCCCAAACTGCTGTGGCCCACACTAAGGCACTTCCCCGCAACAACCCCATGATGTAAGCAATCTTTGACTTATCCATGGACTACATGGCGACTGCTATTCGAACACCAGGGAGCACTGAAGAAGGAAGGCCTGGTACTTCCCCAAATCCCCAGCATAGGTATGTGAGGCTCTCTTGGCGGAGGTGGTGCTGACACATAGGGGTTTGCTGTTACAGGCTGTCTGGGCTGGTTAGACAGGGTGCCGGGAGTGGATGGGGTAAACTGAGTGGATACACGGTCCACCTGGTCACCGATCTTCATTACGTCAGCAGACAGGGAATGGAGGTTCTCCATGGCCTTCCGGAGGAGCTGGTTGTGCAGACCCAGTAGGGGACCCTGGCTGGCGAGGGCTTGTTGAAAGGTATTCATATCAGCTGGGTCCATTGTGGCCAGATCATTCTGTTGCAACGAAAGAGACGAACCCAAGCACAGGACACAGGCATGGAGATTTAGTTAGGATGGAGATGCAGCCATGAGCATTGAACAGCAAACAGGAGGGAGAGTGGTAAGGCAAGAGATGGATGAATTTATCTTGACACAGAGAGACTGGGTTTCACAGGTAAACCTCGGAACTGGAGTAGAATTTAGGACACAGAATCCTAAGCAGCTGGGAAGCTTTAATTAACACACTGGCAAAACCAACAATCTGGCAACTAGTGGGTGCAAAGCCAGGATTCTTATGTTGAAAACCAGGTGTGCCATCATCAAAGGGAATTAGGAGAAAATGGGGAATTAAAGGTCAGGATTGTACAATTGAATACCCTGGGCACCCCATGCACCCCGATATACACATGACAATTATAAGACATAACATATTGGAGCAGAATTAGGCCATTTGGCCCATTGGGTCTGCTCTGCCATTTCATCCTGGCTGATCCAATTTTTCTCTCAACCCCAATCTCCTGGCTTCTCATATTATCCCTTCATGCCCTGATCAATGAAGAATCTATCAACTTTTGCCTTAATTATACATAAAGACTTGGGTTCCACAGCAGCCGGTGGCAAAGAATTCCACAAATTCACCACTCTCAGGCTAAAGAAATTCCTCCTCATCTCCATTCTAACAGGATGCCCCTCTGTTCTGAGGCTGTGTCCTCTGGTCTTAGACTCCCCTACCACAGGAAACATCCTCTCCAATTCTACCCTTCACCATTTGATGGGTTTCAATGAGGTCACATCTCATTCTTCTGAATTCCATTGAATACAGGCCCTGAACCATCAAACACTTTTCATATGATAAGCCGTTTAGTCCTGGAATTATTTTCATGAACCTCCTTTAAAATCGCTCCAGTTTCAGTACATTCTTTCGAAGATAAAGGGCCCAAAACTGCTTACAGTACTCCGAGTGAGGCCTCTCCAGTGCTTTATAAAGTTTCAACATTACATCCTTGCTTTTATATTCTCATCCTCTTGAAATGAATGCTAACATTGCATTTACCTTCCTCATCACAGACTCAACCTGCAAATTAACCTTCAGGGAATCCAGCCCAAGTCTCTTTGCATCTCAGTATTTTTGTATTTTTTCTCCATTTAGAAAATAGTCAACCTTTTAATTTCTTCTACCAAAGTGCATGGCTGTACACTTCCCAACACTGTATTCCATCTGCCATTTCATTGCCCATTCTCCTAATCTAAATCCTTCTGTAGCCTTTCTACTTCCTCAAAACTACCTGCTCCTCCATCTGTCTTCATTTCATCTGCAAACTTTGCAACAAGGCCAGCAATTGCATCATCCAAATCATTGACATATAACATTGAAAGTATCAGCCCCTGCTGAACACCAATAGTCACCAGCAGCCAGCCAGAAAAGACTCTCTTTATTCCCACTCTTTGCCTCCTGCCAATCAGCCACTGCTTTATCCATGCTAGAATCTTTCCTGTAAAACCATAGGCTTGTAGCTTGTTAAGCAGCCTCATATGTGACACCTTGTCAAAGGCCTTTTGAGAATCCAAGTACACAGCATCAACTGGTTTGCCATTGCCTATCTTGCTTGTTGTTTCTTCAAAGAATTCCAACAGATTTGTCAGGCAGGTCTTTCCCTTGAGGAAATCATGTTGACCAAAGCCTATTTAGTCATGTGCCTCCAAATACCCTGAGACCTCATCCTCAATATTTGACTCAAACATCTTCTGTCAGGCTTCAAAAACTTCATGGCAGAGAAGGTGTGTAGATTGTGGGACAGCTCAGCTCAGAGTGGATACTTCTTCCATGTGGAGGGGTTAGAGCATCACTGGCTGATTGGCTTTTTCTGATTGACTGTTGGTCTGCGGATGATAGCCAAACTCATTGAGTTGCAGAGGAGGGAGCAGAAGGGTCATCGGAAGGAGATGAAATGCATAGGCAGGCACCTCCCAGAGTCCACCCAGCTAACAGCAGTCACCTGTCACACGTTTCCAACTCACCACCTGCACCCAACTTAAATCCAGCTCTCACCCACAGTCCTTGCTCCCCCATTGAACCAGCCAGCCTTAACCAGTTGGTCCTAGCCTTCAGTAACTTTGTTGCCTGTCATAGTAATTATCAGTTTTCTTTTGTTATGTGCCTCCTCCCCGCTGTGGCTTGTAAGTTTGCAGTTTATCATTAAAGCTATCATTCACCGATCATCTCCATGGCTCTGCGTTTGAGTCAAGATTCCTCTACATTTCCTGACAATAGATAAGAATGGAGCCAAATGAGAATTGTCCTATCCAAATAGGTGACAGTGCTTTTCGAATGCTGTAACATCAAAACAATTAATTGTATGTTGTTTGCATATTTATATGAATGAAGGTGATTGTATATATGGGGATAAAGCTCAAATGCATCTTCTTTTTTTTTCTTTTTCAATCTTTTTATTGATTTTCACATATACACAAAAAAAATAACATAATAATAAGTAAATTATAAATACAATAGACTTGAAATCACATTGATAATAAGATAATAATATCCTACTAAACATCAACAAAAGAAAGTACCTTAATCAAGTCCACATGATTATATGAAAAAAAAACAAATAACCATTAAAAAAGAAAAAAAATATTAAAAAATATGCGAGAAAAAATATATATTAAAAAAAAATAAAACACTAAACTAAACTAACATAGGCAATAACAACAGTTTACAAGTATAAGATAGTGTCAAAGAACTCCGGAACTCCATACCTGAACATGAATAAGCAGAAAGGTCCGGAAAAGGCCAAATTAATTCATATGAAAATGTCGAATAAACGGTCTCCAAGTTTCTTCAAATTTAATTGATGAGTCAAAAATAGTGCTTCTAATTTTTTCCAAACTCAGATAAGAAATAGTTTGAGAAAGCCACTGAAATGTAGTAGGAGGATTTACTTCTTTCCAATTTTGTAGTATAGACCTTCTGGCCATTAATGTTACAAAAGCAATCATTCGTCTGATTGAGGGGGAAAACTGATTGCCATCTTCATTTGGTATGCCAAAAACTGCAGTAATAAAATGAGGTTGTAAATCTATATTCCAAATTGAGGAAATAGTAGTAAATATATCCTTCCAATAATTATGTAAAGTGGGACATGACCAAAACATATGGGTCAATGAGGCCACTGCTAAATGACATCTGTCACATAGAGGGTTAATATGAGAATAGAATCGAGCAAGTTTATCTTTAGACATATGAGCTCTATGTACAATTTTAAATTGTATTAAAGCATGTTTAGCACATATAGAAGAAGAATTAACCATTTGCAAAATTTTTTCCCATTTATCTGTTGATATGTTGTATTGAAGTTCTTTTTCCCATTCTTGTTTAATTCTAACTGATATTTCTGGTTGTATCTTCATAATCATATTATAAATAAAAGCTACTAATCCCTTCTGACAAGGATTTAAGGTAAAGATCAAATCTGTAGTGTCCATCAAAGTTGAATTAGGAAAAGATGGTAAAACTTTATGTAAAAAATTTCTAATTTGTAAATATCTGAAAAAATTAGATTTAGGTAATTCAAATTTATTAGAAAGTTGATCAAATGACATCAAAGTATCTTCAAAAAAGAGATCACGAAAACATTTTATACCTTTCCTTTTCCATATGTTAAAAGCTTGATCTGTCCAGGAAGGTTTGAAAAAGAAATTAAATAAGATAGGGCTATCAAGAACAAAGTTTTTCAAAATAAAGAACTTACGAAATTGAAACCAAATTCGTAATGTATGTTTAATAACAGGATTAAATATTTGTTTATTAAATTTAACTAAATCCGCAGGAAGACAAGAACCAAGAACAGAGAATAGAGAATATCCCTTTACCTCATTACATTCCAAATTTACCCACTGTGGGCACAGTGGTGAATCCAAATCTAATTTCCAATACAATAAATTACGAATATTATTTGCCCAATAATAAAATCTAAAATTAGGTAAAGCTAAACCACCATCTTTTTTTGATTTTTGTAATTGCTTTTTACTTAACCTAGGGTTTTTATTTTGCCACACAAATGAAGAAATTTTTGAATCAATGCTATCAAAAAAAGACTTAGGAATAAAAACTGGTAGGGCTTGAAATAAATATAAAAATTTCGGTAAAATCATCATTTTGGCAGCATTAATCCGACCAATTAATGATAAAAACAAGGGAGACCATCTTGTAGTAAGTTGATGAATTTGATGAAGCATAGGTAAAAAATTCATTCTAAATAAATCTTTATATTTCTTGGTAATTTTTATACCTAGATAAGTGAAGTTATCAGTAACAACTTTAAATGGTGTCCTATCAGTCAATAAAGTTTGTGCATTTAAAGGAAATAATTCACTCTTATCTAAATTTAGTTTATAACCAGAAAAAGTACCAAATTGAACCAACAAGGATAAAATAGCAGGAATAGACCTATCAGGGTCAGAAATATATAACAGCAAATCATCAGCATAAAGAGATAATTTATATAACTTCTCATTACGGGTAATACCAAAAATATTAGGAGATTCACGAATAGCAATAGCTAAAGGTTCTAATGCAATATTAAATAATAAAGGACTTAAGGGACAACCCTGTCTCGTACCACGAGATAATTGAAAAAAAGAGGATCTGTGGTTATTCGTAAAAACAGAAGCAACAGGTTTATGATATATTAATTTAATCCATGATATAAAATTAGGACTAAAATTAAAATTTCTCAATGTATTAAATAAATATATCCATTCAACTCTATCAAAAGCTTTTTCAGCATCTAATGAAATAACACATTCTGGGATTGTGGGTGGTGAAGTATGAATTATATTAATCAATTTTCTAACATTAAAAAAGGAATACCGATTCCTCATAAAACCAGTTTGATCTTCTGAAATAATCTGAGACAGTACTTTTTCTAATCTAATAGCTAAAATTTTTGTAAGAATCTTAGAATCTACATTTAATAATGATATAGGGCGATAAGATGTACATAAAGTAGGATCTTTATCTTTTTTAAGAATTAGAGAAATATTAGCTTCATAAAAAGATTGAGGTAATCTCTTCTTAGCAAACGCATCATTAAAAATTTCACATAACCAAGGAGAAAGCAAAGAAGAAAAAGTTTTAAAAAATTCTACTATATAACCATCAGGACCAGGAGCTTTCCCTGAGTTCATTGATGAAATAGCCTCTCCTATTTCCACTATAGAAATAGGAGCATCTAACAGACTATGATCTTCATCAGTCAGTTTAGGAATATTCAAATTGTTAAAAAAATTATCTATCATGGACTGGTCACCATCAAATTCTGAATGATATAAAGATTTATAAAAATCTTGAAAGGTATTATTAATTTCTTTATGATCAGTAGTTAAATTACCGTCTGATTTGCGAATTTTAATAATTTGTCGCTTAGTCGAGATAGCCTTTAATTGATTAGCTAACAGTTTACCAGTACGGTCACTATGAATATAAAATTGAGCCCTGGTCCTAATTAATTGATTTTCAATTGAAGAAGATAATAGTAAACTATGTTCCATTTGAAGCTCAACTCTCTTCTTATAAAGTTCTTTGGTAGGAGTCACGGAATAAATCTTATCAATTTCCTTAATTTTATCCACCAATAAAGCAATATCTAAATATCTTTGTTTTCTTTTACCAACAGAATATGAGATAATTTGACCACGAATAAAAGCCTTAAAAGAGTCCCAAAGTATTCCTCTGTCGATTCCTTCAGTACAGTTTGTAGAAAAGAACAAGTCAATTTGCTGTTTTATATAAGTAATAAATTCTGGGTCTTGAAGCAAAGTAGCGTTAAGTCTCCAAGATCTGGTGTTATTGGAATAGTCCGAAATCTTAATAGATAACTTCAAAGGTGCATGATCCGAAATAGTAATAGAATCATATTTACAATCAATAACATCCGTTAATAACTGATGATCAATAAGAAAATAGTCAATTCTAGAGTAGCTATGATATACATGTGAAAAAAAAGAAAATTCTTTATCTTTAGGGTTCAAAAACCGCCATATTTCTGTAATTCCCGAGTCAACCAAAAATGAATTAATAAGTAGGGCTGATCTATTCGGAAGAGTGCGAATAGGTTTAGATCTATCCATCGAAGGATTCAAACAACAATTAAAATCTCCACCCATTATCAACATATATTCATTTAGATTAGGAAGAGAGGTAAATAAACGTCTAAAAAATTCAGGGCAATCAAAGTTTGGAGCATAAATATTAACTAGAACAACTTTCCAATGGAAAAGTAAACCAGTTATCAACAAAAATCTACCCTGTGGGTCAGAGATAATTTCATGATGTGTAAACGATATTGAGGGATCTATAAAAATAGACACACCCCTAATTTTGGCGGTACAATTCGAATGAAATTGTTGACCCTTCCAGAACCTAAAAAAACGTTGATTATCCTCCCTCCTGATATGGGTCTCCTGTGCAAAGATAATATTAGCATTCAGTCTATGGAATACTTTAAATATTTTTTTGCGTTTAATCGGATGATTTAAACCATTAGTATTCCAGGAGATAAAGTTAACAGATCTATCCATCATACCAATATTAATTGTGTGTATCATAAAAGGTTAAAAAGACACATAACCCACAATTCAGGAAGGAGGAAAATTGATTCAGGAGCAGCCGGAGAACATGACACCTCAACAATATTAGTAATTTAAAGTCGGCCCATAAACTAAAAGCAAAAAAATAAAAAGCAAAAGCGTGAAAAAAGATCCCTACCCCCTCCCCCCACCCTTCGAAAAAAAGCCAAGCGGCAGGCGCATAATCTAATACTAATATTACCCCCATTTCAAGATGGCAGCTCTATAAAAAAAAGATTAGAAGAAAACTATATATCACCCAAATTAAAATATAGAGTTGCAAAAAAAAAAATATATATATCAATCAGAATAATAAAGAAAAACTAATATAATACAACAATCATTAATAAAAAAAAGGTATAAACGTCAAAATTTAAAAGTGTAGTATACCTTTAAAAAAAAAATCCCATATTCAAATACAAGATGACGTTTCAAGAGCAAAGACTTATGGGAAGAAGAAACGCCATTTTGAAAAAACCATATTACTAAATACAAATGTGAGTTCAGCAATCTGTTAAAAGACAAAATAACATTTAAAAAGAAAGGGATATAGTACAGTACAGCATATATATAAAAAAAAACTAAAAGTCCAAAACATTCGTCCCATATCTGAGTACAGGCAAACAGATAAATGCTTGTAAAAAACAGAATCTTACGGGAAAAATAAACAACTTAAAAAAAAGATAAATCATTAATGCAAAATATAAACGTATATAACCAAAACAGAAAGAAAAAAAAGAATATTATCAAAATTAAAAAAAAACATCTATAAACAATGAAGCTAGTAAAAAAAAAACCGAACCCATAGATCAAAAAATAAAAAGTTATAACCCAACTTCATAGGTTAAAACTTAAAATAGAAAAATATCCTCTCTCCGAAAAATCTTCCACATAACACATAGTTCAAGTTGCAGTAGAAGATCGAAATTCTCCAACAAATTTCTTCACTTCTTCCAGAGTGTTGAAAAATCGTTGACTGTAGTCGGGCAGCACGATTCTAAGCTTCGCTGGATACATTAAAGCTTGTTTAAGTCCGATCGAATGAATCTCTGCCATCACTGGTTTAAAAGCGATCCTGGCTCTCATTACTTCAAAAGAATAATCCTCGACTATTCGAAACTGAAAGTTTTTGTAGGAAATCATACCTTTTTTACGAGCTAATCGAATTAGAAGCTCTTTCTCACGAGGATAATGAAGGCGAACAATCACCGCTCGTGGTTTATCAGGCACAGACGAAAACCTCGCAACTCTGTGAGCGCGGTCGATAACAGGTTTAGTTTGCAAACCTTCATCACCGAAAATTTCCCATAGTAAATTAGAGAAAAATTCAGTTAAATCACCGGACTCAACTTTTTCGGGAAACCCGATAATATGCAAGTTCTGTCTGCGAGATCGATTTTCGAGATCAGAAATTTTAAACTGATCTACAGTCTTAAGAGTCGATTGTACCTTCTTATCCAACACTTCAATTGTACGTACTTTTTCAACAATTAATTATTCAAGAGTCGCCAACTTATCTTCATGCCGCTGAATAACCGATGCCTGCGACTGAAACTTAGTATCAAGCGATTTAACAGCTCCTTCAAGTTCAGACATTTTCGTGGTAAACGTGTTTTCCAAACTTGCCATTTTACTTTCCAAACTTGCCATTTTACTTTGCAGCTTGTTATCCAAACCTTCTAGTCTGCCTTCCAGACCCGCAAGTTTAGCATCCAGTTTAACGTCCAAAAGATTAGAAATTGCGTCGATGGATAAAGGATCCTTAGCCGATTTCTTACTTGTAGCCATTTTAAGTTTGACAAAATTAGATCAAATATTATTTTAGGAAAAAAGGGTCAATCAGAAGTAGCAACTCATATGATTAAGTTCGAAAAGATCTAATTAAAGGGTGATTATAGTTGAAAAAATAAAGAGCGCCTAAAAGGCAGATGCTTACGTCGCCATCTTGAAACTCCACCCCCCCAAATGCATCTTCAGGAGGTGATTTTACTTAATCTGAAATAGTCATGTTTGCGTTCATGCACCCCTCATATTTCTAAATAAAAACATGCTCGATGTCGGAATCTGAAGTTAAAAATAAACTCACAAACAAGGCACAATCTGCAGATACTGGAAACCCGAGCAACACACACAAAATGCTGGAGGAGCACAGCAGGCCAGGGAGCATCTATTGAAAAGTTGATGTTCCAGGCAGAGTCCCTCCAGTAATTTGTGTGTGTTGCTTAAAAAAAAAATAAAACTGCTGGGCAAACTCAATGAGCCGAACATCATCTGTAGGGGCAAATGTATGGCTGCCATTTATGATCAAGACTGAATGGATCAGGACTGCCTCGGGCTTTTCTAACTGTTAAATAAAGGTTCTCCTTCTTTAATCCATGACTCTCGTTTCTAATTAGAACAACAGTCTCCAGAACTGGGCTGGATAACAAGTCTGCACATTGCCATACAGGTTCAGATTACAGTGCAAGGGCGTGGGGGCATAGGAGAAGGAGCGGAGGTGGGAGGAGTAACTTGTCAATCAAGAGAAAGACAAAGTAATTCATAATTTTCATCCAATGTCCTTTTACTCAAGTTGTGGTTCCTTTCATATTAGGAATGATAGATGGAAGGAAATGGAAATGATTGGCGTACAACTTTAAGTGTATCTCTGGAGGTGCTGAAGGTGAATTTAAACATTCACCATTCAGGCTGAAGAAAATAGCTGCCAGTTTTAGTCTACAACCTTTCTTTTCCACTAGGCATAATAAATATATCCTAGTAACATTCCCTGATCGAGATGTCACAAGAGTGTATAGTTGCTGGAGTCTACACCGAAAACCAGGCTGCTGGAGGAGCTCGGTAGCGTCTGTGGTGCTGAAGGTACAATTGATGCTTCAGGTTGAGATCCTGTATCAGATTGTGACAAGCTCTTGCCTGTGATTAGATGTAAATCTCACTTCCTAAAGGAGTAATTGGATCAAATGTGTTTTAAGGGAAGTTGTTTAAATACTCTGAGGGACAAAAAATTAGAAATGGGGATGGTGCCAGAGGTTTGGCGTATTGCTCATGTTGTTCCATTGTTTAAAAAGAGTTCTAAGAGTGAACCTAGCAATTAGCCTGTAAGTTTGACATCAGTGGTGGGTAAATTAATGGAAAATATTCTTAGAGATGGTATAAACAATTATCTGGATAGACAGGATCGGATTAGGAACAGTCAACATGGATTTGTGCGTGGAAGGTCATGTTTGACAAATCTTATTGAATTTTTTGAAGAGGTTACGATGAAAGTTGACGAGGGTAAAGCAGTGGATGTTGTCTATATGGACTTCAGTAAGGCCTTTGACAAGGATTCACATGGAAGGTTCAATCGTTATGTATTAATATTGAAGTAGTAAAATGGATTCAACAGTGGCTGGATGGGAGATGCCAGAGAGTAGTGGTGGATAACTATTTGTCAGGTTAGAGGCCGGTGACTAGTGGTGTGCCTCAGGGATCTGTACTGGGTCCATTGTCGTTTGTCATATACACTAATGATCTGGATGATGGGGCGGTAAATTGGATTGGTAAGTGTGCAGATGATACGAAGGTAGGTGGCGCTGTGGATAATGAAGTAAGTTTTCAAAGCTTGCAGAGAGATTTAGGCCAGTTAGAAGAGTAAGCTGAAAGATGGCAGATGGAGTTTAATGCTGATAAGTGTGAGGTGCTACATTTTGGTGGGACTAATCAAAATAGGACATATATGGTAAATGGTTGGGCATTGAAGAATGCAGTAGAACAGAGTGATCTAGGAATAATGGTGCATAGTTCCCTGAAGGTGGAATCTCATGTGGATAGGGTGGTGAAGAAAGCTTTTGGTATGCTGGCCTTTATAAGTCAGAGCATTGAGTATAGGAGTTGGGATGTAATGTTAAAATTGTACAAGGCATCGGTAAGACCAAATTTGGAGTATTGTGTACAGTTCTGGTCACCGAATTATAGGAAAGATATCAACAAAATAGAGAGAGTACAGAGAAGATTTACTAGAATGTTACCTGGATTTCAACACCTAAGTTACAGGGAAAGGTTGAATAAGTTAGGTCTTTATTCTTTGGAGTGTAGAAGGTTGAGGGGGGACTTGATAGAGGTATTTAAAATTATGAGGGGTATAGATAGAGTTGATGTGCATAGGCTTTTTCCATTGGGAGTAGGGGAGATTCAAACAAGAGGACATGAATTGAGAGTTAGGGGGCAAAAGTTTAGGGGTAACACGAGGGGGAATTTCTTTACTCAGAGAGTGGTAGCCGTGTGGAATGAGCTTCCAGTAGAAGTAGTAGAGGCAGGTTCGGTATTGTCATTTAAAGTAAAATTGGACAGGTATATGGACAAGAAAGGAATGGAGGGTTATGGGCTGAGTGCGGGTCGGTGGGACTAGGTGAGAGTAATCATTCGGCATGGACTAGAAGGGCCGAGATGGCCTGGTTCCGTGTTGTAATTGTTATACGGTTATAAAAGGTAGCGTAGGAGGAAAGTCCGGAGGAGCATAATTGACAATTAGACAGAATCTATTGCAATCAGAATCATGCTTACTGTCACTGATTTATATGATATGAAAGCTGTTGTTTAGCAGCAGCAGTACAGTGCAAAGACACAAATTACTATAAATTACAAAATAAATAGTAAAGATTTTGGGTTTGTGAACAGTTTGGAAATCTGATGCTGGAAGAGAAGAAACTATTTCTTGTTTGCTGAGTGTGGGTGTTCAGGCTTCTATACTTCTTCCCCGATGGTAGTAACGAGAGAGGACATATCCCAGATCGTGAGGGTCCTTAGTGATGGGTACCACCTTCTTGAGGCATCGCATCTTGAAGATGTCCTTCATGGTGTGGAAATTGTTCCTGTGATGGAGCTGGACGAGTCTGTAATCAGCTGCACCCTTTTATAATCCTGTGCATTGGAGCCTTCATACCAGACCAGAATGCTCATCACCATCTATCTATAAATTTGCACGTGTCTTTGGTAGCATACCAAATCTCCTTAAACTCTTAATGAAGTACAGCCATGATGGATTCAACATAAGATTCTTCACAATAGGTTCTCTATGTGAAATCCCACTGGTTTCCTTGGTTGTGTAAGTCTAGGGAAGACACGCTCCGGTCCCGCCAAACCCGTGAGATTGAGACAGCTCTCCCACCCCAATCCCCGGTTTGTGTGGATGCTGTGTAATTTGCCACCCTGCTACAACTCAGTGCCAAGAAATAACAGACAGCACCCTGCATACAGTTAAAGGAATTATACTTATGAAACTTAATTAAAGGATTAATAAAGAAAAAAACAAAAAGGGCCTATTATAATTAAACAGTCAAATGTGCACAGGTTGAAGCTTAGCTCTTCAAAAAGTCATACGTATCACCGATCCTCGGTCGACTGCGGCACTTTCTCAATTGGATCACGGTCCCCCACCGGGTCGAATCCTACAACCGGTTCTCTCCAGTGTTTTCCTTCTTCATCTTTTGCCGAACAAAGGACCCAGCTCACATTCCAAAGCACCCGTTATCTCTAACCATAACCCAAACCTGCTTCTACAGAAAGATCATTATATTAGCAGTGAAACCTTTCCCAGGGTGTTACATAAGTTTCCTGATTACTTTATCTAGGGTAGGAGAAATATCCTGAGGACCATCAACAGCAGGTTAGTTCATATCTAACAAATTCTATCTATGTAATTGGACTGCTGCTGGCTTGAGTGTTCATAAGCTGAACTGGAAATTACAGCATTAGAAGATGCAGATGTTTGTCCAAATTAACCACATGTCTCACCAGTAAACATTTTTGGAAGCTCCAGAGATGTCCAGCTCTGCATGGGCCAAGGGAGTAATTGCTTGCAACTTGAATTTGCTTCAGAGTCCCATTTTCAAAGTGCTTCATCACAATTAAAAACTGAGCCTGACTTGGAAACAAGTGTGTTTTTGTTAACAGTACTTGAGAAGTTTCTGCCTTCTTTACAGAACTTGAGTTCTTCTCTGAATAGTAGGAAAGGGGGAATCATATTGGAGGTATCTTCCATGATGTAAAAATTTCCAGAAGAATTGTTCATCTTGTTAAGCAACATGCGTGAAGGAAGAACAGAATAAATATTTCAGGTCAATGGTCTTCTTGTCAAAAGCTGTATGCCTGAAATCCTGTTTTCCTTTCTTTCTCTGTGTGGCAGCTGTGAGTATTTCACCACCATTTGTATTTAAACACTCCTGCCTTCAATTGGAGCCTGTAACTTACACCTCCCTTCTACAGAACAAAGAGCACATGAGTAGAAATTAACCTTTATACATTCTTACAGCACCCAATACTCGTGCTGTCTTCAGGTAACAAATGGATTCCGTCCTTATACAGGTATCCATAAACTGATTTAATTCCGTAATTTGGAAAGTGCAGAAAAATCACTTGTATGGTAACCATACCTCCATAATATTGTAAAGGATAGCATCAAAAGCACATACAACCAATAAGAAAGAACACTTACTTCCAGGATCTGCTATTAGACAGAATAAATGCATGTGCATACATCAAATTTTTGAATTTAAAAATGTTATGGGAGATAGCTGTGTGTATGGGGTACCCATAAGTCAGGCATTCTTAACCCATAGACAGTCTGTATACAATTCCCAAAGTACCCATTTATAATTCCAGAATCACAATTATATTTATTATCACTAACTTATATGACATGAAAGTTGTTTTGCAGCAGGACAGTGCAAAGACAGAAATTACCATAAATTGCGAAATAAGTAAGTAAATATACAAAAGAAAAGGAATAACTAGGTAGCTTTCAGGATCCGGTAAAGTGGAATCAAACTCAATCAAATTGCAGTTACCTTAGAACTCTTGTCCTAATCCCACCCCCGGCTCACCCATCCTCCTCCACTGGATCCCGACTTAGACAAGTGATAATTCCACTGTATTTGGGAATGGCAAAAGTATGCATTTGGGATTGGAGCTCAGTTTTGTTCTGTTTTCACAACAGAATTATAGGGCCCAAAATGTCTATTTGCTAATGGCTGCTCATATATTGTAGTTTAAGAAATGAGAATGTTTCATAATCTCTGCATCTTCATATAATGGAGGTCAGTCATTAGGCTTAGACTGATTTGTAGCTCATGGGCCACAGAATGATCTTCTTCAACTTGAAAGAGTGAATCCACTCTCTAATAACAGTCATGCTCTTACGTTTTGTCAGATCCACCCTAAGGATCACCAATACCGATAAGCCTGGTAGGACCTTCAAGAATAAACCATGTCCATGACAGAAGCTGGGAGTATTGTAGTGAATGATTCCCTTAGCTCTTCTAGATCTTACAAGGCACAAGTCATGGGTCTGATAAAGTACTTTCCACTTGCCCTGATGTATGCAGCTTGTGAGTACAACTCAGAACAAAACCTTTAATTTAATTGCTACAGCATGCTGACCGAGGTGACAATGAACAAACCTTCTAACCTTCTCTAGTAGTTGGCATTTGAATGTGATTGCACACAGACTACGGAGGTGTGCAAGGTTTTGTTTTGACCTGTACAAGACCTTAACAATATTTCTGGATACAAGTTCTCATTTTGTCCCCAGTTCATTCACCAGTTGTTTTGTCCCCTAGTTATAGACTTCCTTGCAAAAAGAAACAGTTTCATCAGAGTGCAGAGTGCAAACCTTTGCAATACTTTCTGAAAGGCTACGTTTACATTATGTCTTCTAAACTCATCCACCTTTCCTTGCATTTAAATAGACCCAATTCAGAATATTATTCCCACCATGTCTTTGTATGTAGGCTTAACAACATCTTTTCCCACAACCACTCCACATCTGTTCTGATGCCTTAGCTTCCATCCCCCTGTAACACCAGTTAAATCTCCCAGTGCAGCACCAGCAAACTTTCTTGCAAGGATATTAGTCCCCTGGAGTTCAGGTACAAATGATCCCATCTGTACAAGCTCCTTGGAAGAGAGCCCAATGCTGAAGACCTCCCTCCTGCACCATCTGCAGTTTTATCTGCACACATCTACCTCAAACTTTTGAATCCCTGTTGTTACCTCCCTGAGCCTCAAAGTCAAAGTAAATTTGTTACCAAAGTACATACGTACATGTCACCAGATGCAAGCCGTACATGTCACCACAAATTTGTTAGCGAAGTATATACATACATGTCACCAGATACAAATCTGAGATTCATTTTCTTGCAGGCATTTACACTAAAACAAAGAAATGCAATAAACTCAATGAAAAACTGCACACAAAGACTGACAAACAACCAATGTGCGGAAGACAAACTGTGCAAATATAATAATAAATAAATAATTGAAGACTGCGGTCATGCGTTGCAGAGTCTTTGAAACCGAGTGTTCTCTGTTGTAAGGGAAGCATACCCATGGTCTCCATACTTTCCACACAACTGAACTACTTTGTGTCTTATATTATCAGAGCACCTTTCCCTCTTTATCTGTAAACATCTTTTTAATAGAAGATGATTAAATCCATCCCCATTCCATTCCTAACTTGAATGACTAGAATGACTGTGTTGACTTTTCTTCCATTTCCCGGTTTACAAAGCCAGATTTCACACATTTTCTGAGCTGCCTTTAATAGCCTGCTACGCATCTTTTAAAGATTTGTACATATGTACTGCACATTGTGCTACCTTTGCAATCCCTTCTGAAAGGCTGTGTTTACATTATGTCTTCTAAACTCATCCACCTTTCCTTGTATTTAAATAGACACACCTCAGAACATTATTCCCACCATGTCTTTGTATGCAGGCTTAACAACATCTTTTCCCACAACCACGCCACATCTGCTCTGATGCCTTAGCTTCCATCCCCCTGTAACACCAGTTAAATCTCCCAGTGCAGCACCAGCAAACTTTCTTGTAAGGATATTAGTCCCCTGGAGTTCAGGTACAAATGATCCCCCAGTCCTCGGGGTCGCGTTGCCGATGGCCGTTGGCAACAGCAGAGGATGGTGCTCGGAGAAGCTGTGCCGGAGGGGATGGTTGGAGGCTCAGAGGACTGACGGACTCGGAGTCCACTGTGGTCGGAGTGCCTTCACTCTGTGCTCTGTCTGCGAGGCTGAGTTGGGCGGCGCCATGGAAGTCCATAGCGGGGGTGTTCCCTTCTGCTGCTGGCGTGGGATGGCAAGTCTGTCGGGACCCTGGGGACTTGTGGAAACTGTGTGGTGGTTTTTTTTTGAACTTATAGTCTTTTAACATCTTTGGACTATTTTTAGTCTTGGTCTGTTTTTTATCAATTATGCTGTTGTTCGCAAAGTTGTAACTATGTGGTTTTGTGCAGGTCTTGTAGCTTTAGTTTTTGGTCTTGTTTTGTCTGGTGGGATTGGAGCTCCTTCCAGGGAACACGCTAAGATGGTAGCGTGATATTAATATGCAGCAGCCTCTCCAGACTCTGGATTGGGGATTGCCAAACGTTATGTGAATTTTCTGGTGTAGTCTGTTTTGTCGTGTGCTTTTGTGATATCATTCTGGAGGAACGTTGTCTCATTTTTTAACTGTATTGCATTTTTGGTTTCTAAATGACAATAAACTGAATCTGAATCTGTGCAAGTTCCTTAGAAGAGAGCCCAATGCTGAAGACCTCTCTCCTGCACCATGTCCTTAACCACTTGTTAAACTGTATTATCTTCCTATTTCTGGCCGGTTTGCAGAGTTGCCAGAGCTGATGTCCTATATCCAAGCCCAGAGCATTTAAATACAACAAGAAAAGCGAAGTGGCTGCATCTACCGAACAATATCCTCTCAACATAATCATGGTAGGAGGACTCACCAGTTCAGGCAGCATCACTGAGGAGAGAAAGTGAGTCAAGTACATACCCTTCATCAGAACCAGAAAAGTAAGAAGTGTTTTGAAGTTTCAGGGTGAGGAATGTGGAGAGAAAAGTGGGAAGGTCTGAACTAATCTTCACACTCTTCTCTTACTCCAGTGATGTCCAACATAAGCTCGAAGAACAGTACCTTATAGTTGAAGGTGAATACTGAGTTTAACCATTTAACCTTTGATCACAGATGTGGCTGCATCTTTGTCTCAGCATGTTATATTTCAATGTGTCTCTCTACCATTCTCTTTTATCTGCCAACCTTTAAAGTAATTGTTACTCTGCCAAATTTGGCCTGCACCCATCACAGATGTTCACACCACCTTCCCACATCCTGTGAATTAAAATACATCGGTCTTCACCATTTTCCCATTCTAATGATGATGATCCCTAGACCCAGAACATTGACTCAAAAGATTTCTTTAACCATGAATGCTGTCTGAATTGCTCAATATTTCCACCTTCTATTTCTCCCCAGATCCTGACCCCAGAGTCATCATTGTCCTTTTAATATTGCATTCTGCTTTTTTTACAAATTAAGTCCGTTTTAAATCTACTGCACTACCTTCATTAATATTTGGTTAAAACTAGTGTATGATGGGATACCTGACCATTCTGGAACCAGCTAGATTTAAGACTGCTGATTCAAGTCAGGAATAACTTTGAATGATCAGTGCAGTGACAGGAATTCAAATACACGAGGTGTTAAGTCCTAGGAACCAAAGAGGATGTGTCCGGAGTGAACCCTGAGGCCTTGCAAAGTTGTTTGTCTTAGAACAGAATAGTACAGTAAAGTACAGGCCCTTTAGCCCACAATGTTATGCTGACCCTTAAACCCTGCCTCCCAAATAACCCCCCACCTTAAATTCCTCCATATACCTGTCTAGTGGTCTCTTAAACTTCACTAGTGTATCTGCCTCCACCACTGACTCAGACAGTGCATTCCACGCACCAACCACTCTCTGAGTAAAAAACCTTCCTCTAACATCCCCCTTGAACTTTCCACCCCTTATCTTAAAGCCATGTCCTCTTGTAATGAGCAGTGGTGC
Source organism: Hypanus sabinus (assembly GCF_030144855.1). Lineage (NCBI taxonomy): Eukaryota > Metazoa > Chordata > Chondrichthyes > Myliobatiformes > Dasyatidae > Hypanus > Hypanus sabinus. Next base: position 15,694,718 of record NC_082722.1, on the reverse strand, counting down.
CCTGGTGAAGAGGCGCTGGCCAAGTGATTAAGGCGTTCGTCTATTCCTCTTAATATCTTGTACACCTCAATCATGTGTTGGCACGTGGCCAAGTGATTAAGGCGTTTGTCTAGTTATCTGAATTTAGTTAGCTAGTTCGAGCCTTGGCTGAGGCTGCGTGTGCGTCTTGAGCGAGGCACTTAACCACACATTGCTCTGCAGTGACACTGGTGCCAAGCTGTATGGGTCCTAAGGCCTTTCCCTTGGACAACATCGGTGGTGTGGAGAGGGGAGACTTGCAGCTTGGGTCTTGCAGCTTGGCAACTGCTGGTCTTTCATTAAAAAAGAACCTTGCGCCCTGGAAACTTTTCAAGGTGCAAATCCATGGCCTATTGAGACTAATGGAGGCCTACATACTACCTCTATCACGTTCTCCTCTCATCCCCCTTCTCCCTAGCACCCATATTCTCTGGTCACAATGCATGTTTAAATATATTTAATCTAAAAATCAGAGCTCTGGTGGTGGTGGAGACTGCTACAAACTCTCCATAATATCCATAAGTGAACTTGAAGTCACTCCGGTGTTCTTAGTGTTACCAGGATAGAATCTGGCAACGAGGATCCATTGAACGAGATCCGAAGAAAGGCTAACTCAGAAGGCCAAGCTAAATAGGGGACTGCCCCAGACGAAAGAGGGGTGGCGTAGTTCGGATTACTAGGGGAATGCCCTATCTGAAAGAGGGGTGGGGTAGAGTTCGGATTACTAGGGGGCTACCCCAGTTGAAAGGGGGATGGGGTAGAGTTCGGATTACTAGGGGCTGCCCTAGCTGAAAGGGGGGTGGGGTAGAGTCCAGATTACTAGGGGCCTGCCCTAGCTGAAAGGGGGATGGGGTAGAGTTTGTATTACTAGGGGACTACCCCAGTTGAAAGGGGGATGGGGTAGAGTTCGGATTACTAGGGGACTGCCCTAGCTGAAAGGGGGATGGGGTAGAGTTCGGATTACTAGGGGACTGCCCTAGCTGAAAGGGGGATGGGGTAGAGTTCGGATTACTAGGGGGCTGCCCTAGCTGAAAGGGGGATGGGGTAGAGTTCGGATTACTAGGGGGCTGCCCTAGCTGAAAGGGGGATGGGGTAGAGTCCAGTACTAGGGGACTGCCCTAGCTGAAAGGGGGATGGGGTAGAGTCCGGATTACTAGGGGACTGCCCTATATGAAAGGGGGGGGTGGGGTAGAGTCAGGATTACTAGGGGACTGCCCTATCTGAAAGGTGGGGTGGGGTAGAGTCAGGATTACTAGGGGACTGCCCTATCTGAAAGGGGGATGGGGTAGAGTTCGGATTACTAGGGGGCTGCCCTAGCTGAAAGGGGGGTGGGGTAGACTCTGGATTACTAGGGGGCTGCCCTAGCTGAAAGGGGGGGGGTAGAGTCCAGATCATTAGGGGACTGCCCTAGCTGAAAGGGGGGTGGGGTGGAGTCTGGATTACTCGGGGGCTGCCCTAGTTGAAAGGGAGGTAGGGTAGAGTGCAGACAACCAGGGGACTGCCCTAGCTGAAATGGGGATGGGGTAGAGTCCGGATTACCAGGGGACTGCCCTAGCTGAAAGGGGGGGGGGGTGGGGTAGAGTCCAGATCATTAGGGGACTGCCCTAGCTGAAAGGTGGGGTGGGTTAGAGTCTGGATTACTCGGGGGCTGCCCTAGTTGAAAGGGGGGTAGGGTAGAGTCCAGACAACCAGGGGACTGCCCTAGCTGAAAGGGGGTTGGGGTAGAGTTCGGATTACTAGGGGACTGCCCTATCTGAAAGGGGGATGGGGTAGAGTTCGGATTACTAGGGGACTGCCCTAGCTGAAAGTGGGATGGGGTAGAGTCCAGTTTACTAGGGGACTACCCCAGTTGAAAGGGGGATGGGGTAGAGTTCGGATTACTAGGGGGCTGACCTGGCTGAAAGGGGGATGGGAAAGAGTTCGGATTACTAGGGGACTGCCCTAGCTGAAAGGCGGATGGGGTAGAGTTCGGATTACTAGGGGGCTGCCCTATCTGAAAGGGGGTTGGGGTAGAGTCCGGATTACCAGGGGATTGCCCTATCTGAAAGGGGGGGTGGGGTAGAGTCCGGATTATTAGAGGACTGCCCTAGCTGAAAGGGGGTGTGAGGTAGAGTCTGGATTACTCGGGGGCTGCCCTAGTTGAAAGGGGGGTAGGGTAGAGTCCAGATTATTAGGGGACTGCCCTAGCTGAAAGGGGGGTGGGGTAGAGACCAGATTATTAGGGGACTGCCCTATCTGAAAGGGGGATGGGGTAGAGTTCGGATTACTAGGGGACTGCCCTAGCTGAAAGGAGGATGGGGTAGAGTTCGGATTACTAGTGGACTGCCTTTGCTGAAAGGGGGATGGGGTAGAGTTCGGATTACTAGGGGACTGCCCTAGCTGAAAGGGGGATGGGGTAGAGTCCAGTACTAGGGGACTGCCCTAGCTGAAAGGGGGATGGGGTAGAGTTCGGATTACTAGGGGGCTGCCCTAGCTGAAAGGGGGTTGGGGTAGAGTTCGGATTACTAGGGGACTGCCCTATCTGAAAGGGGGATGGGGTAGAGTTCGGATTACTAGGGGACTGCCCTAGCTGAAAGTGGGATGGGGTAGAGTCCAGTTTACTAGGGGACTACCCCAGTTGAAAGGGGGATGGGGTAGAGTTCGGATTACTAGGGGGCTGACCTGGCTGAAAGGGGGATGGGAAAGAGTTCGGATTACTAGGGGACTGCCCTAGCTGAAAGGCGGATGGGGTAGAGTTTGGATTACTAGGGGGCTGCCCTATCTGAAAGGGGGTTGGGGTAGAGTCCGGATTACCAGGGGATTGCCCTATCTGGAAGGGGGGGTGGGGTAGAGTCCGGATTATTAGAGGACTGCCCTAGCTGAAAGGGGGTGTGAGGTAGAGTCTGGATTACTCGGGGGCTGCCCTAGTTGAAAGGGGGATGGGGTAGAGTTCGGATTACTAGGGGGCTGCCCTGGCTGAAAGGGGGATGGGAAAGAGTTCGGATTACTAGGGGGCTACCCCAGTTGAAAGGGGGATGGGGTAGAGTTCGGATTACTAGGGGCTGCCCTAGCTGAAAGGGGGGTGGGGTAGAGTCCAGATTACTAGGGGCCTGCCCTAGCTGAAAGGGGGATGGGGTAGAGTTTGTATTACTAGGGGACTACCCCAGTTGAAAGGGGGATGGGGTAGAGTTCGGATTACTAGGGGACTGCCCTATCTGAAAGGGGGATGGGGTAGAGTTCGGATTACTAGGGGACTGCCCTAGCTGAAAGGGGGATGGGGTAGAGTTCGGATTACTAGGGGGCTGCCCTAGCTGAAAGGGGGATGGGGTAGAGTTCGGATTACTAGGGGGCTGCCCTAGCTGAAAGGGGGATGGGGTAGAGTCCAGTACTAGGGGACTGCCCTAGCTGAAAGGGGGATGGGGTAGAGTCCGGATTACTAGGGGACTGCCCTATATGAAAGGGGGGGGTGGGGTAGAGTCAGGATTACTAGGGGACTGCCCTATCTGAAAGGTGGGGTGGGGTAGAGTCAGGATTACTAGGGGACTGCCCTATCTGAAAGGGGGATGGGGTAGAGTTCGGATTACTAGGGGGCTGCCCTAGCTGAAAGGGGGGTGGGGTAGACTCTGGATTACTAGGGGGCTGCCCTAGCTGAAAGGGGGGGGTAGAGTCCAGATCATTAGGGGACTGCCCTAGCTGAAAGGGGGGTGGGGTGGAGTCTGGATTACTCGGGGGCTGCCCTAGTTGAAAGGGAGGTAGGGTAGAGTGCAGACAACCAGGGGACTGCCCTAGCTGAAATGGGGATGGGGTAGAGTCCGGATTACCAGGGGACTGCCCTAGCTGAAAGGGGGGGGTGGGGTAGAGTCCGGATTACCAGGGGACTGCCCTAGCTGAAAGGGGGGGGGGTGGGGTAGAGTCCAGATCATTAGGGGACTGCCCTAGCTGAAAGGGGGGGTGGGGTAGAGTCTGGATTACTCGGGGGCTGCCCTATCTGAAAGGTGGGGTGGGGTAGAGTCAGGATTACTAGGGGGCTGCCCTAGCTGAAAGGGGGATGGGGTAGAGTCCGGATTACTAGGGGACTGCCCTATATGAAAGGGGGGGGTGGGGTAGAGTCAGGATTACTAGGGGACTGCCCTATCTGAAAGGTGGGGTGGGGCAGAGTCAGGATTACTAGGGGACTGCCCTATCTGAAAGGGGGATGGGGTAGAGTTCGGATTACTAGGGGACTGCCCTAGCTGAAAGGGGGTTGGGGTAGAGTTCGGATTACTAGGGGACTGCCCTATCTGAAAGGGGGATGGGGTAGAGTTCGGATTACTAGGGGACTGCCCTAGCTGAAAGTGGGATGGGGTAGAGTCCAGTTTACTAGGGGACTACCCCAGTTGAAAGGGGGATGGGGTAGAGTTCGGATTACTAGGGGGCTGCCCTGGCTGAAAGGGGGATGGGAAAGAGTTCGGATTACTAGGGGACTGCCCTAGCTGAAAGGCGGATGGGGTAGAGTTCGGATTACTAGGGGGCTGCCCTATCTGAAAGGGGGTTGGGGTAGAGTCCGGATTACCAGGGGATTGCCCTATCTGGAAGGGGGGGTGGGGTAGAGTCCGGATTATTAGAGGACTGCCCTAGCTGAAAGGGGGTGTGAGGTAGAGTCTGGATTACTCGGGGGCTGCCCTAGTTGAAAGGGGGATGGGGTAGAGTTCGGATTACTAGGGGGCTGCCCTGGCTGAAAGGGGGGGGTGGGGTAGAGTCAGGATTACTAGGGGACTGCCCTATCTGAAAGGTGGGGTGGGGTAGAGTCAGGATTACTAGGGGACTGCCCTATCTGAAAGGGGGATGGGGTAGAGTTCGGATTACTAGGGGGCTGCCCTAGCTGAAAGGGGGGTGGGGTAGACTCTGGATTACTAGGGGGCTGCCCTAGCTGAAAGGGGGGGGTAGAGTCCAGATCATTAGGGGACTGCCCTAGCTGAAAGGGGGGTGGGGTGGAGTCTGGATTACTCGGGGGCTGCCCTAGTTGAAAGGGAGGTAGGGTAGAGTGCAGACAACCAGGGGACTGCCCTAGCTGAAATGGGGATGGGGTAGAGTCCGGATTACCAGGGGACTGCCCTAGCTGAAAGGGGGGGGGTGGGGTAGAGTCCGGATTACCAGGGGACTGCCCTAGCTGAAAGGGGGGGGGGTGGGGTAGAGTCCAGATCATTAGGGGACTGCCCTAGCTGAAAGGGGGGGTGGGGTAGAGTCTGGATTACTCGGGGGCTGCCCTATCTGAAAGGTGGGGTGGGGTAGAGTCAGGATTACTAGGGGGCTGCCCTAGCTGAAAGGGGGATGGGGTAGAGTCCAGTACTAGGGGACTGCCCTAGCTGAAAGGGGGATGGGGTAGAGTCCGGATTACTAGGGGACTGCCCTATATGAAAGGGGGGGGTGGGGTAGAGTCAGGATTACTAGGGGACTGCCCTATCTGAAAGGTGGGGTGGGGTAGAGTCAGGATTACTAGGGGACTGCCCTATCTGAAAGGGGGATGGGGTAGAGTTCGGATTACTAGGGGACTGCCCTAGCTGAAAGGGGGATGGGGTAGAGTTCGGATTACTAGGGGGCTGCCCTAGCTGAAAGGGGGATGGGGTAGAGTTCGGATTACTAGGGGGCTGCCCTAGCTGAAAGGGGGATGGGGTAGAGTCCAGTACTAGGGGACTGCCCTAGCTGAAAGGGGGTTGGGGTAGAGTCCGGATTACTGGGGGACTGCCCTATATGAAAGGGGGGGGTGGGGTAGAGTCAGGATTACTAGGGGACTGCCCTATCTGAAAGGTGGGGTGGGGTAGAGTCAGGATTACTAGGGGACTGCCCTATCTGAAAGGGGGATGGGGTAGAGTTCGGATTACTAGGGGGCTGCCCTAGCTGAAAGGGGGGTGGGGTAGACTCTGGATTACTAGGGGGCTGCCCTAGCTGAAAGGGGGGGGGGGTAGAGTCCAGATCATTAGGGGACTGCCCTAGCTGAAAGGGGGGTGGGGTGGAGTCTGGATTACTCGGGGGCTGCCCTAGTTGAAAGGGAGGTAGGGTAGAGTGCAGACAACCAGGGGACTGCCCTAGCTGAAATGGGGATGGGGTAGAGTCCGGATTACCAGGGGACTGCCCTAGCTGAAAGGGGGGGGGTGGGGTAGAGTCCGGATTACCAAGGGACTGCCCTAGCTGAAAGGGGGGGGGTGGGGTAGAGTCCAGATCATTAGGGGACTGCCCTAGCTGAAAGGGGGGGTGGGTTAGAGTCTGGATTACTCGGGGGCTGCCCTAGTTGAAAGGGGGGTAGGGTAGAGTCCAGACAACCAGGGGACTGCCCTAGCTGAAAGGGGGTTGGGGTAGAGTTCGGATTACTAGGGGACTGCCCTATCTGAAAGGGGGATGGGGTAGAGTTCGGATTACTAGGGGACTGCCCTAGCTGAAAGTGGGATGGGGTAGAGTCCAGTTTACTAGGGGACTACCCCAGTTGAAAGGGGGATGGGGTAGAGTTCGGATTACTAGGGGGCTGACCTGGCTGAAAGGGGGATGGGAAAGAGTTCGGATTACTAGGGGACTGCCCTAGCTGAAAGGCGGATGGGGTAGAGTTCGGATTACTAGGGGGCTGCCCTATCTGAAAGGGGGTTGGGGTAGAGTCCGGATTACCAGGGGATTGCCCTATCTGAAAGGGGGGGTGGGGTAGAGTCCGGATTATTAGAGGACTGCCCTAGCTGAAAGGGGGTGTGAGGTAGAGTCTGGATTACTCGGGGGCTGCCCTAGTTGAAAGGGGGGTAGGGTAGAGTCCAGATTATTAGGGGACTGCCCTATCTGAAAGGGGGATGGGGTAGAGTTCGGATTACTAGGGGACTGCCCTAGCTGAAAGGAGGATGGGGTAGAGTTCGGATTACTAGGGGACTGCCTTTGCTGAAAGGGGGATGGGGTAGAGTTCGGATTACTAGGGGACTGCCCTAGCTGAAAGGGGGATGGGGTAGAGTCCAGTACTAGGGGACTGCCCTAGCTGAAAGTGGGATGGGGTAGAGTTCGGATTACTAGGGGGCTGCCCTAGCTGAAAGGGGGTTGGGGTAGAGTTCGGATTACTAGGGGACTGCCCTATCTGAAAGGGGGATGGGGTAGAGTTCGGATTACTAGGGGACTGCCCTAGCTGAAAGTGGGATGGGGTAGAGTCCAGTTTACTAGGGGACTACCCCAGTTGAAAGGGGGATGGGAAAGAGTTCGGATTACTAGGGGACTGCCCTAGCTGAAAGGCGGATGGGGTAGAGTTCGGATTACTAGGGGGCTGCCCTATCTGAAAGGGGGTTGGGGTAGAGTCCGGATTACCAGGGGATTGCCCTATCTGGAAGGGGGGGTGGGGTAGAGTCCGGATTATTAGAGGACTGCCCTAGCTGAAAGGGGGTGTGAGGTAGAGTCTGGATTACTCGGGGGCTGCCCTAGTTGAAAGGGGGGTAGGGTAGAGTCCAGATTATTAGGGGACTGCCCTAGCTGAAAGGGAGGTGGGGTAGAGACCAGATTATTAGGGGACTGCCCTATCTGAAAGGGGGATGGGGTAGAGTTCGGATTACTAGGGGACTGCCCTAGCTGAAAGGAGGATGGGGTAGAGTTCGGATTACTAGGGGACTGCCTTTGCTGAAAGGGGGATGGGGTAGAGTTCGGATTACTAGGGGACTGCCCTAGCTGAAAGGGGGATGGGGTAGAGTCCAGTACTAGGGGACTGCCCTAGCTGAAAGGGGGATGGGGTAGAGTTCGGATTACTAGGGGGCTGCCCTAGCTGAAAGGGGGTTGGGGTAGAGTTCGGATTACTAGGGGACTGCCCTATCTGAAAGGGGGATGGGGTAGAGTTCGGATTACTAGGGGACTGCCCTAGCTGAAAGTGGGATGGGGTAGAGTCCAGTTTACTAGGGGACTACCCCAGTTGAAAGGGGGATGGGGTAGAGTTCGGATTACTAGGGGGCTGCCCTGGCTGAAAGGGGGATGGGAAAGAGTTCGGATTACTAGGGGACTGCCCTAGCTGAAAGGCGGATGGGGTAGAGTTCGGATTACTAGGGGGCTGCCCTATCTGAAAGGGGGTTGGGGTAGAGTCCGGATTACCAGGGGATTGCCCTATCTGGAAGGGGGGGTGGGGTAGAGTCCGGATTATTAGAGGACTGCCCTAGCTGAAAGGGGGTGTGAGGTAGAGTCTGGATTACTCGGGGGCTGCCCTAGTTGAAAGGGGGGTAGGGTAGAGTCCAGATTATTAGGGGACTGCCCTAGCTGAAAGGGGGGTGGGGTAGAGACCAGATTATTAGGGGACTGCCCTATCTGAAAGGGGGATGGGGTAGAGTTCGGATTACTAGGGGACTGCCCTAGCTGAAAGGAGGATGGGGTAGAGTTCGGATTACTAGGGGACTGCCTTTGCTGAAAGGGGGATGGGGTAGAGTTCGGATTACTAGGGGACTGCCCTAGCTGAAAGGGGGGTGGGGTAGAGGCAAGATTACTCGGGGGCTGCCCTAGCTGAAACGGGGGTAGGGTAGAGTCCAGATTACTCGGGGGCTGCTCTAGCTGAAACGGGGGTGGGGTAGAGTCCGGATTACCAGGGGACTGCCCTATCTGAAAGGGGGGGGGGTGGGGTAGAGTCCGGATTACTAGGGGACTGCCCTATCTGAAAGGGGGGGGTGGGGTAGAGTCCGGATTACCAGGGGACTGCCCTATCTGAAAGGGGGGGGGTGGGGTAGAGTCCGGATTACTAGGGGACTGCCCTATCTGAAAAGGGGGGGTGGGGTAGAGTCCGGATTACTAGGGGACTGCCCTAGGTTCCAAGGTTCCCAAGCTGAGGAGTGGTGGTGGGGACTCCTGCTTAAAAAATGCTCCTGACGGCATGCGTCTCAAATAGCCTCTGGCAACCAAGTCCAACACGTGTCCTTCCCGTGTGGTTTAGCCTCTAAGACCGGCGGAACTGTTTCTACTGACAGGAGAAGGGGCGAAGGCGGGTTCTGGCGCCTTTTAACCAGTGCTTCGGGTAGATGGAGCTCGTCAGCCTGGGAGGGCAGTCCATCTAAGAGAAGGAAAACTCTGATTTTAAATCCCTGCTGCCTTGCAGTCATACCCAAACATGGGAAAGGCTTCGGGAGTAAACTCTGAGGATAAATCCGGAGCCGGAGTCCCTCAGGCAGTCCGGTGTTACATACAACCTCGTTCCGGCAGCTCCTGCGACGACGCCGGTGTCAATCTGTATCGTCCCCTGCCTTCTTGCCCAGGCCTGCACCCTGGAGAGGGCACTCCAGCGGAAAGCAGCAGTCTACCGGTTATAAGCCTGCCCTCCATTGGCGTAGAGCAAGGCGCCAGGGTTTGCTTTCGACGGAGGGAGAGGCCATCGTGCCTCAGTGGACAGCTACCGCTCGCCTCCCCCCAGCCAACAAGGGGATGTCCCGCCGCAGTCCGCCCGCTTCACCGGGTGCGTGGGGCTTAGGGATACAGGTATCCTGAATCGCGGTCTGGAAACACTGCACCGAGCAAAACAACAAGAAGCCAGCATTCCGACTCGGCTGTTGGAGCGTCCGGACTATGACAACCGGTCTATCAGACGACCTTCGTGAGATCACTGACACCCACAAAACAGCAGCGATTAACAGCGAACTGCTTCGTCTTCAAGTGGACACCGCAGCGCTCCAAGAGACTCGGCTTCCAGACTCGGGGACCCTTCGTGAGAGAGAGGACTCCTTCTTCTGGCAGAGGAAAGGCAAGGACGAGACCAGAGAGCACGGCTTTGCTGTGAAAAGCTGAAGATGGTGGAACCCAGCAAGGATGGATCGGAGCGGATCTACTTACTGCGGCTGCACACCTCCGATGGGTCTGTCAACCTTATTAGCGCTTACGCCCCAACCCTATATTCCACACAAGACGCAAAAGATGAGTTCTATTAAGGCAAGTACAGGCGATCCCGAAACAGGAACAGTTGCTGCTACTTGGCGACTTCAACGCCAGAGTGGGTGCCGACCTCGACTCCTGGCCAAGCTGTCTGGGACGGTATGGGATCGGTAACTTGAATGACAATGGACAACGACTGCTTGAGCTTCTCGTCACCAACACCTACTTCCAGGCCAAAGCTCTCAACGCCAAGTTTCCTGGCAACATCCCCGCTCCAAACACTGGCATCAGCTAGACCTGATGCTCACAAGAGCAGCCACCTGAAAAACGTGCTCATGACTCGGTCCTTTCAGAGTGCTGACTGTGACACGGATCACTCCCTGGTTTGCAGCCAACTCAGGCCCCACTGCGCCAAGCCTCTAGGCAAGCAGCGTATCAATGCTACTACGATCCAAAACTTAACCAAAGCGGAGGTATTCGTCAGGTCACTGGAGGACGCCCTCCTTGCAGACCCTCCAGGAGGAGCTGTTCAGCAGAGATGGGATTCTCTCAGGGACACCATCCACAGCACTGCATTGAAGACCTTCGGGAGGAAGCGGAGCAAGACACAGGATTGGTTCGAGGCAAGTGCGAATGAGCTCAATGCGACCATCGAGGAGAAGCGTGTTGCACTGTTGAAGCACAAACACCAACCCGCTCTGGCAGCGTTGCAAGCGCTGAGGACAGCTAGGAACAACGCACAGAAGACAGCCAGACGCTGTGCAAATGGCTACTGGCTACAACTATGCGAAAGCATCCAGTTATCAGTCGACTCAGGCAACTTTCGCGGAATGTGTGAGGGGATCAAGAAACCCAGAGCAAGACAGCTCCACTGAAATCCAGGACAGGCGAGGTCATCAAAGACAAAAGAAAACAGATGGAGAGATGGGTGGAGAACTACTCCGAACTCTACTCCAGGGAAAATGATATCTCGGACCACCGTGGAATGCCTACCGGTCTTGGAGGAGCTGGACGTTCTGCCGGCTGCTGAAGAGCTGAGCAGAGCCGTCGACAGATTACCCACTGGAAAGGCACCAGGGTTGGATGGCATCCCACCAGAGGTCATCAAGTGTGCAAAGGGAGTTCTGCTCAACCACCTGCCGGAACTACTCTGTCAGTGCTGGGAGGAGAGAACAGTGCCGCAAGACATGAGAGACTGCAACATTGTCACCCTCTATAAGAACAAGGGGGACAGAAGCGATTGTAACAACTACAGAGGAACCTCGCTGCTGAACATCGTTGGGAAGGTCTTCGCCCGCGTGGTCCTGAGCAGACTACAGAAAATCGCCGAAAGGGTATACCCCGAATCTCAGTGCGGTTTCAGGTCGGAACGTTCCACAGTTGACATGATCTTCTCTCTTTGACAGCTGCGAGAGAAATGCCGAGAGCAAAGACAACCACTCTACGTCGCTTTCATGGACCTCACAAAGGCATTCGACCTTGTTAGCAGAGACGGCCTGTTTAGAATCCTCGCCAGGATTGGTTGTCCTCCGAGGCTCCTCAAGATACTCCGATCGTTTCATGCGGATATGAAAGGCGTCGTTCAATTTGACGGCTCTTCTTCAGAGGCTTTCAACATCCGCAGCGGTGTTCACACCGCTGAACTGCAAGCAGGACTGTGTGCTTGCTCCCACCCTATTCGGCATCTTCCTCGCAGTCATGCTGAAACATGCGTTTGGAGCTTCAGCCGATGGAGTTTACCTTCACACCAGATCGGACGGAAGCTGTTCAATCTGTCCCGGCCGAGGGCAAAATCCAAGGTCTGGGAAGTACTCATCAGAGACGCGCTGTCTGCAGACGACGCAGCGTTGGCGACACTCTCTGAAGAGCAACTGCAGCGATTTATGGACAACCTCTCAAGAGCCTGCCAGGAATTCAGCCTAACCATCAGTCTGAAGAAGACCAACGTGATGGGCCAAGGCGTTGAACAACTCCCCCTCATCAACATCAACAATTACGAGCTGGAGGTAGTCCACGGATTCACATACCTCGGCTCCACCATCACGGACTCCGAGATCAACAGGCGGATTGGACGAGCAGCCGCCACATTCGCCAGGCTGACCAAGAGAGTCTGGGAGAACAGAAAGCTAATTACGAACACCAGAATTGCGGTCTACAGGGCATGCGTCCTCAGCACACCGCTCTACCGCAGCGAGACCCGGAGCCTCTACTCCAGGCAGGAGCGACGTCTCAACGCCTTCCACCTTCACAGCCCGAGACGCGTTCTGGGACCGACCGAGTCAGCAACACCGAATCCTTACCCGCCCCGTTACCCAGCCTCTTCACCCTTCTCCAACAACGCCGTCTTCGCTGGATCGCAGGCCGGATGGGAGGACTCCGAAAGACCTACCGTACGGGGAACTGACCACCGGCAAGAGAGCACGAGGACGTCCTCATCTTCGTTTCAAAGACGTCTGCAAAAGGGGCATGAAGTCAATGGACCTAGACGTCAAAAGATGGGAAGACTGCCCTAGCTAAAAGGAGGGTTGGGGTAGAGTCTGGATTACCAGGGGACTGCCCTATCTGAAAGTGGGGGTGGGGTAGAGTTCGGATTACTAGGGGACTGCCCTAGCTGAAAGGGGGGTGGGGTAGTCCGGATTACTAGGGGACTGCCCTATCTGAAAGGGGGGTGGGGTAGAGTCTGGATTACTAGGGGGCTGCCCTATCTGAAAGGGGGGTGGGGTAGAGTCCAGATTACTAGGGGACTGCCCTAGCTGAAAGGGGGTTGGGGTATAGTCTGGATTACCAGAGGACTGCCCTAGCTGAAAGTGGGGGTGGGGTAGAGTTCGGATTACTAGGGGACTGCCCTAGCTGAAAGGGGGGTGGGGTAGTCCGGATTACTAGGGGACTGCCCTATCTGAAAGGGGGGTGGGGTAGAGTCTGGATTACTAGGGGACTGCCCTAGTTGAAAGGGGGTTGGGGTATAGTCTGGATTACCAGGGGACTGCCCTCGCTGAAATGGGGATGGGGTAGAGTTCGGATTACTAGGGGACTGCCCTATCTGAAAGGGGGGTGGGGTAGTCCGGATTACTAGGGGACTGCCCTATCTGAAAGGAGGGTTGGGGTAGAGTCCAGATTACCAGGGGACTGCCCTAGCTGAAAGGGGGGTGGGGTAGTCCGGATTACTAGGGGACTGCCCTATCTGAAAGGGGGGTGGGGTAGAGTCTGGATTACTAGGGGGCTGCCCTATCTGAAAGGGGGGTGGGGTAGAGTCCAGATTACTAGGGGACTGCCCTAGCTGAAAGGGGGTTGGGGTATAGTCTGGATTACCAGGGGACTGCCCTCGCTGAAATGGGGATGGGGTAGAGTTCGGATTACTAGGGGACTGCCCTATCTGAAAGGGGGGTGGGGTAGTCCGGATTACTAGGGGACTGCCCTATCTGAAAGGGGGGTGGGGTAGAGTCTGGATTACTAGGGGGCTGCCCTATCTGAAAGGGGGGTGGGGTAGAGTCCAGATTACTAGGGGACTGCCCTAGCTGAAAGGGGGTTGGGGTATAGTCTGGATTACCAGGGGACTGCCCTAGCTGAAATGGGGATGGGGTAGAGTTCGGATTACTAGGGGACTGCCCTATCTGAAAGGGGGGTGGGGTAGTCCGGATTACCAGGGGACATCCCTTTCTGATAGAGGGGTGTGGTGGAGTCCGGATTACTAGGGGACTGCCCTTTCTGATAGAGGGGTGTGGTGGAGTCCGGATTACTAGGGGACTGCCCTTTCTGATAGAGGGTTGTGGTGGAGTCCGGATTACTAGGGGACTGCCCTATCTGAAAGGGGGGTGGGGTAGAGTCCGGATTACCAGGGGACTGCCCTATCTGAAAGGGGGGGTGGGGTAGACCGGATTACCAGGGGACTGCCCTATCTGAAAGGGGGGGGTGGGGTAGAGTCCGGATTACCAGGGGACTGCCCTAGCTGAAAGGGGGGGTGGGGTAGACTCCGGTTTACCAGGGGACTGCCCTATCTGAAAGGGGGGGGTGGGGTAGACCGGATTACCAGGGGACTGCCCTATCTGAAAGGGGGGGGTGGGGTAGAGTCCGGATTACCAGGGGACTGCCCTAGCTGAAAGGGGGGGTGGGGTAGACTCCGGTTTACCAGGGGACTGCCCTAGCTGAAAGGGGGTAGTTGCCAAAGACCTTCCTGGGCGAAGGGACAACAGTCGGCCAGTGACTCAGAGTAAGCCAAGGCACCTGCACAGCTGAGGCTGGAAGAAGACCTTAGAAGAAAACAAGCTAGGGCTACTAAAAGAAAAATACGGAGAGAAAAAGGTAGGAGGAGATTTCGAGGTTCATAGATGGAGATTCAGTAAGCGTTCATTGTGTACATAGTGTGTATAAAGAAACTTTGTGCTGTCTTAACTGAAATTAAAATCCTAAACAGGAAAAAATGACAAGTGACGGTAGTCGATCGGCTGGCGTTGATCCTGCCAATAAACCAAAGAGGTCCGGAGGTAAGACGAAGGCTTTGAACTCTCAACTGCAGTTAGGAGAAAAGAATTACAAAAAAGATGAAAAAGTAAAACGGCACCGCCAGCAAATAGGAGACTCTTAGTCCTGCCTGGATCCCCGGCAGATATGGTCATCCGAGAAACTGGAGATGATCATTATGCCGTAACATTTAGTAGTGATTTGTATGGGTGGTCACATGGAGTTTGGCTGTACAGAGGAAGTTTTAATTTGAGACTAATCCGAAACTGGGAGGAAGCCACACGAAATGGGGACGACGACCCAAATTGGGATGTAGATTACATATTAAGATGCTTTAAAATGGAAGAAGGTGCCAAAAAGACACCAACCTCGAAAGAAAAAGGAGAGTAAGCAGCTTGCAACAGAAAAGGCTGAGGCTGAAAAGAAACGTGCCGCGGGAATTTATCCCCAGATCCCCATACCGGTCGGTCAGTGCCCCATTGGCACTCAATAATGAAACAGACAATTTAATAATGATGACGGCTGCCTTGGTATGACCAGCACTCCCTCCATATAACCCTCCTATGTCAGAAGTTCAAGTACCTGACAACCCCAGGGGAGCAGACATCACTGTAACGAGAGAAGGGGCTCAGGGAAGAGGACTTGAAGCTGAGAGAGCTGAAGGAAGTGTTAGCAGTACTAATGATAACTAAAAAAATGTCTGAGAAGGCAGAGACAAAAATGACTGGAAAAGATGAACTGTTAGAGGCATTGCAGGTTCCGCATATGATAGGCGTTAAACCATGGACACCCACAGAGGCAAGAGCTATGGTAGTGGAGGCCGGGATCTGTTAAAGAAACCCAATCCGTTCCATAATTGGCTTGTGCAAATGTGTACTATCTACCCGCTCTTGCCCGGGGATGTGCAAATACTCTTAAAATGTGCACATGGGACCACATAGACTCCCTGCAGGAGGGATTTGCCATACCACCCGGCGAAATCGGAGATCTGAGAAAATAATGAGGATCTAGCAGATAGCGGAAATGAGTCTCTGGACCATTGGCTGAAAAACAGGGAAAAGGAAGCTATGAGAGGTGTGCGGAAACAGCGATATACGGGAAGAAACCCGCTGCCTGCAGACTCAGTCCCAAACTTTATAGCTCATTACAGTAGTAAGTGGAAAGAGAATGGTGGAATAGCCCCGGCTGAGAATGGGCCGCTAGCTGTTCAGACTTTACTGAACTGTGTGTTGAATTGAACTGAGTTTATTACTTATATCCTTCATATACATTCGTATAAATCTTAACGTCACGTCTCCGTCTAAATGTGCAATGTGCAATCATAGTAATTTGTAATAAATACTATGTACAACAAGACAATCAATATAACATAGAAATACAATTGTATCATCGTGAATTAATCAAACTGTCCGGGAGCCTATTGGTCCTGGCTTTAATCCTGCAGTACAGAAACATTAATGAACGGGCTAGAAAAGAAAAGTTTAGAACCCATATTATACTGTCGGCAGCTGGATAGCAATTCCCATTCTTGGCAAGCAGAGACTGTATGACACCTTGATAGGACAAGCCAACCTCTACATACAAAATCTGTAATGTTTGATTAATGGCAGCTGAGAAAAGAAGCAGCTCCACTGCACGACCTATCACATTCTGCAGAGTGACCCGCTCTATGATCAAGCTGTACACCCTTATTTGAATGAGAACAAAAATGCTGAAGGCAACACCGTATGCGTATTTCGATCCTGATGGATTGCGGTTCCTGATAGACAGTGGAAGATCAGGAAGAAAAATACCAACTGGAGGACTCCTCAATGTCCCATTTGACAGTGGCCGTAAAACCACCAGCAAAACATAAAGATAGCGGGACGATGTAAAACGATTGTTGAAAGACACTGAGGCTGTTTGTACTATAACTCTGCCTGTATTGGGACAAGAAGTGTGAATAGAATTGTTTAATGAAAAGGAGGGGAGGATTATATTAAAGTCAGAGATCTAAGAAGCAACCTTTGAAAAGCAACAGCTACCGGCAGAAGACCTTCTACTTCTCCCTAGAGCAGGGGTGGGCAAACTTTTTGACTTGTGGGCCACAAAAGGTTCTAAAATTTGACAGGGGGGCCGGACCAGGAGCAGATGGACGGAGTGTTTTGGAAATACACCTCATAAGAGAAAATAAAATATCATGGGATATGTAGAAAACATGTGCTTTAATTTCAATTGAAAATGAACAAATGCATTACAACAAAATATCTGTCTTTGAAGTCCCATGGTATTTAGCTATTTATTGAAATGACTTTTAAAACACTGAAAATTAAATGAATAAAATACAGCTTTTTTTTAATAGCAACAGTTATTATTTTAAAGCACTGAAAATTCTGTTATCCTTCAAGATATTATCATCATCACTCTCCTCCTGACTGTCTTTATTTCAAAAACGGTAGGAGATGCAGGTCTACTTGTCCTGCTCCTTCTTATTCAATATCCCCTGTGCCAAAACTCAACAACGACCAGCACAAAGACAGAACAGTGACAGCGCGCCAGTATGCAGAGCACGTTATTTGATCTGGAGCGCATTTTTTATTTTGAGAACGTACGTGCACCTGCGCACTACTCATGTCCATCACTTAACAGAAATGACATGTAACATGTAAGGCTTATTGAAAAAAATATTTTCAAATGCATTTTTTACATAACACAACAAAGAAACTTATTTTTAATTTCAGTGGGAACAGTGTTGTTGGTCTCCCTTTTTAGCCAGCGCATCAAAGTCTGGATTTAGTTTTGTTGTGGCGATTCTCAGGATGGATCTGAGGTGTTGGTCAGTTAACTTGGATCTGTGGCTGGCTTTGTTGATGTTCATGACGCTGAACGCCTGTTCACACAAATAGGTCGAGCCGAACAAAGAGTAAAGCGCAAATGTGGAGTAATACGCTGCACCTCAACAAAGGTCAATGTGTAGCGGTGTGCTACATGCAGCGCTAAAATTATGACACGGAGTCGGTAACTGCAGTCGAAGAAAAAAACTTTATTCGAAACCCCCAGCCTCACTTTTAAGCCTCCCTCAACCCCCCCCCCCCCCGTGGCGCAGAGGCTCCAAAGCTCTGTGCTCGCAAACCCCCGTAGGCTATCTCCCTTAGCCGGAAAGCTGGCTAATTGTGAGCCGGTTCGGATGTGCCAGGAAATGGGTCACCACAAATGTATATAGAGTGTGTCATCTATTGGGAAAGCGCCAGAATTACAGGGAAAAAACGTTAACAAGGTTTATTAATATAATTTCATCAAGTTCTGCAGGCCGGATTAAAAAGCTTAATGGGCCGGATATGGCCCCCGGGCAGTAGTTTGCCCATGCTTGCCCTAGAGCCTTAGCACGGGTACCAGTGAATCTATGGGTCCAACATAAAAATCATGTGGGTAACAGCTCTGGAGCATAGTTACTCCAAAAAAAAAGAATGTGCCACTGCCCTGTATTAAACAGTGCCATATAGCTACTGAAGCTGAAGGTATTGCTCCAGTAATTGACTCATCATTGCAGCAAGGGACGCTGGTGAAGACACAAAGACCATGTAATATCCCTATATTACTTATCCCAAAAGTGGGCAGAAGAAATGAGTGGCGTTTTGTGCAGGACCTAAGAGCCATTAACATGATAGTCATCCCTATTGCCCCTCTGGTGCCTGACACCAACATTATACCTACGGAAGCTAGTACCTTTACTGTAGTCAGCATTTTTCTCCATACCTTTGCACAAGGATAGCCAGTAATTTATTTGCCTTTACTTATAAGAATCAGCAATATAAGTGGACACGTCTGCCCCAGAGGTATACTGACAGCCCTGCAGTTTATGCCGCAGCAGTTAAAAATGATTTGGCCGAATGTGAGCTATCCAAATATTCCACTTTAATTCAGTATGTAGACAACATCCTGATTGCTTCTGTTACTGGGCCGCATTGTCTAACGATTCTTTAACACTCCTTGAACATTTGGCGAGAAGAAGGAACAGGGTGCCTTGGGAAAAAACAGAGTTTTGCCAGGATACTGTCCAGTACCTTGGATTCCAGCTCAGTAAAATTTGGCAAAGTTTGGGAAGGGATCAAATAAAAGCAATAAAACAGGTTGCAGTCCACCAAAACGAAGAAGGACATCCTTTCTTTCCTGGGTATGGTGGGGTATTGCCAACAATGGATTCCCAAATATCGGGAGAGGGATGCAGTGCAAGTTTCCCCCTGCAATCCGAAGGTAGAGCGTTCCTATGTAACTGTTTGTAAACTGAAATGCCGTAAAGCGAAGAAGCAATTACCATTAATTTATATGGGGAAAAATTTTGAGCATTCCCAGACCCAAAATAATCCTACCAAATCAAAGCAAATAACACATAAAACCTAAAGTAACACTAACATATAGTTAAAAGCAGGAATGATATGATAAATTTACACCCTATATAAAGTAGAAATATTGTAGGTGTGGTGTAGTTTCACTTATCAGCCTCGGGAAGGCAGCGAGCCAAAATCGACTTGGAAAAAACGGTCATTGTATTCTTTCTCGGGCTAAACACACCTATAAAAGTGAAAATCTTTGAACGTTGGAAAAGCAGGGGCCACCTGTATTACGTTCTGCTATATTGCAAACTGAGCCCCCCCCCCCCCATTGTAGAATGGACACCTGAAAGGGAGAAAGCTTTCCATGATCTAAAGCAGGTTTTAGTCATGGCAGCTATGCTAGGATTACCTAACTATAGCAAGCCCTTTCAACTATTTGTGAATGGATTGCGAGGGTTTGCTACGGGCATCCTATGCAAGAGTACAGAGGAGGAAAGAGACCAGTAGCTTATTATTCTGCGGCATTACCAGCCATTGTTAAGGGAATGCCTGCCATAGCCGCCACCATTGTAATGGTGGAAAAGTCTATTCCTGTTGTATTGGATCATCCGTGTAATGTGATAGTACCCCATGCCATAATGCTACTGTTGAATTCCGCTGCTATTCAGCATTTTACCAAAGGACAGGCTATGAGATGATTCTTCTCTCTCAATCCAACTATTCGTATGAGAGATCTCCGGTTATTAATCCAGCTACTTTATTCCATTACCATCTGCACAGCAGGATGAGAATGACCATGACTGTCAGTGGAAGCCAATACCATTCCCCGGCCAGATCTGAGAAACAAACCTATTTTCCTAGAGGGCTCTTCACACCACCCAGAGGAACAAGTCAAGTCAAGTCAAGTCACTCTTTATTGTCATTTGGACCATAACTGCAGGTAAAGTACATAGTAAAAACAAGACAACGTTTTTCAGGACCATGTTGTTACATGACACAGTACAAAAACTAGACTGAACTACGTAAAAAAAAAAACAACAGAGAAAGCTACAGTAGACTACAGACCTACCCAGGACTGCATAAAGTGCACAAAACAGTGCAGGCATTACAGTAAGTAATAAACAGGACAATAAGGTAGTAAGGTGTAGGTCCAGGCTTGGGGTATTGGGGAGTCTGATAACCTGGGGTAAGAAACTGTTACATAGTCTGGTCGTGAGAGCCTGAATGCTTCAGTGCCTTTTCCCAGATGGCAGGAGGGAGAAGAGTTTGTATGAGGGGTGCGTGGGGTCCTTCATAATGCTGTTTACTTTGCGGATGCAGCGTGTAGCGTAAATGTCCGTGATGGTGGGAAGAGAGACCCTGATGATCTTCTCAGCTGACCTCACTATCTGCTGCAGGGTCTTGTGATCCGAGATGGTGCAATTTCAGAACCAGGCAGTGATGCAGCTGGTCAGGATGCTCTCAATACAACCCCTGTAGAATGCGATGAGGATAGGGGGTGGGATATGAACTTTCCTCAGCCTTCACAGAAAGTAGAGACGCTGCTGGGCTTTCTTTGCTATGGAGCTGGTGTTGAGGGACCAGGTGAGATTCTCTGTCAGGTGAACACCAGGAAATTCGATCTGTTGCTGGTAGGGTATGTTATAGTAACTCCCTATGAGGTAATAGAAGCTTATGCCTTGCCAATAGGAACACCAGCGCAGGCAGCAAAACTTTATGCAGTGACCCGTGCTTGCATTTTGGCGGAAGTAAAGACTGTCAATATTTATACTGACTCACGTTATGTGTTTGGGGTAGCACATGACCTTGGACAATTGTGCACAAAAAATAGAAGATTTACCTCCTCATCGCGAAAAGTGATTAAACATGCCTCCCTAGTGCTTAACCTTTTAGAAGCCATACAGCTGCCACAGGAGTTAGCAATAATTAACTGCAAGGCACACACCTCAGCCAAGGATGAGGTCTCCAAGGGAAATCAGTTTGCAGACAAAGTGGCAAGACAGGTGGCTCTTCAGCAACAGCCTGTGCTACAAGCCCCTCAGGTTGAATTGGAAGGGAAGGAGCTCCCTGAGTCAACTGATGTCCAGCAGTTGCAGGAAGCCCAAAATCTTGCCTCACAGCAAAAGAAATATACCTGGAGCAAATCTGGATGCTACCAGGACACCAGTTTATGGCGTCACCCAACAGCAGAGTAGTGTGCCCATAGTTTAATTTTGCCCCTGGCTCACCTGGCACATGGCTAGGCTCACATGGGCAAAGGAGGGATGCAGCGATTCAACAATGGTGTGCCCCAGGGATTACATCACTATCGAGAAGGTAGCATGAACTTGCTTAGCTTGCCAGCAAAACAACAGAGGAAAAAGGGGGTTTAAGTATATATTAGTAATAGCAGACATGTTTTCCAGAAGGGTGGAGGCCTATCCAACTAGGAGGGATGATACAATAACTGTGGTGAACGTTATGTGTTTGGGGTGAACGTATTGATGAAAGAAATTATACCTAAGTTTGGAATTCCCAGAAGGATAAATAGCGACCGGGGAATCCATTTTACAAAGTTAATGCAGGGACTGAAGGAAGCCTTGGGGTTCCAGTGGAAATTCCATATCCCCTATCAGCCCCAGTCCTCAGGTATGGTGGAAAGAGTGAATGGAGAAATAAAAGCAGCATTGACAAAAGTTTGTCAGCGAAACGGCCTCAGATTGCCAGAAGCATTACCCTTAGTAATGTACACTTGCAAAACCAGACTAGAAATCCAGGACTTACCCCTCATGAAATTTTGATGGGGCAACCTATAACAACAGGAACTAAATCTCTCACGACCCCAGGAAAGGTAGCATTAATATGGAATGATGAGAAGACTCTGAAATATGCACAGCATTATGTCAGGAGGCAGGAAATTATATGAGAGGGTCCAGCAAGTGCAGCTACCTTTAACCGAAGGTAACATGCATCCATATAAGCCGGAGATAGAATATATGTGAGATCAATGAATAGAGATTCTTTCTCTCCCAGGTGGAAAGGCCCCTACCTAGTGCTACTGATGACCTGTACAACTGTTAAGGTGAAAGAGAAACCTGATTGGACACACACCACCAGGTGCAAGTTGCACTACAATGGAGGAGAAATAAATGCTGAAAAAGTGACATCTTCCCCGAGAAAGGAACGACGCTGAGAACTAAAAACCAAGTGTTATTAAAAGACTGAAGAAAAAAATATAATCTAACCTGTAGCTCATGTAACATGTATTTAGTGACTGTAATTATTAACAAAATATATACTCCATAAAGGACTGACAAGAGAGAAGTAGTGTTAATAACCATATTGGGGGTACGATTGACTCAGTGTAACAGCGTCAGGATAAATACGGAGAAGTGGAGAAAAAGTTTTGAGCCTCTGAAGGAAGGACACGGTCATCCACACTTACACAATACATGGTGGAAATTAGCTAATTATATGGCCTACCGCACAAATTTAACCAACTGTTATGTTTGCATGGCAGTTCCCCATTCAGCGCACAGTCCGGTAAATCTTAAACCCTTGTCAGTGGGAAAAGAGCCCTTGTTATGATTATTGGTAGGATTACAGGTACTATTTCAGGCAGCAAGTCTGCTCGAAATTGTCTCTACTCTGTAAAGTAGCTGGACTTGAATAATCTTAAGTTATGGGGAAATGCTGCTATTGATTTTACAGCATGTGCTCCCCCTATTGTCTCCAAGCTCAGGCCTTAGATAATAGCTTTAACACCACCGCTAGGAGAAATCCATGTTAAAACCCGCGTAGCCACGGCTGCAGTCTGTTTGTGTTCAGGACCAGGGTCTAAGAAAAACTGGTTAGGATTTTCCTTGTGTGATTCATCCTTCATGCCCCTAATGCAGTGGTCCAATCAACTCAACAATGTGACCAGCAGAGAGTATTGGACAGGTAAAAATTGGTCAACGTTACTGTTCACTGCTTCTATAATGTATGGACGGCAAAGGGAATATAGGGGATGCTGTATTTGTGGGTCTAGGGCATATCTGTGGCTCCCTAGGCAATAGGTTGGGTGTTGCTATTTGGGAAAGTTGTCTACCCCTGTTACAGATATAGTCTCACCACTCCATGTTTCTCCTGCAGACCACCTACACTCATGAACTAGACAAGATCTTCAGATTTCTGCGGGGTATAAGTTTTTAACAGGATTACTCCCCTGTTAGGGTAAAGTAAATAATGCCCATATACTAGATAATATAAGTGTAGAACTATAACAGTAGACCAATGAGACAATGGAGAGATTCACCATTAACAAGGAAATGCAAAATCTTCCACTGGTGACCTTACAGAACTGAATGGCCCTAGACTATGTATTAGCCATGAAAGGAGGGGTCTGTGCACTAATAGAGAAAGAATGCTGCACCTACGTACCCGATGCTTCAGAAAATATGACCCATGTGTTAGAACATATGGCCCAGCTACGAGATGAAATACATAGACTTAAGTATCAAGTCCCTCCAGAAGGCTGGGATTTACTTAGATTGGTTAAATCAGTGTTATTCAGTAGTTAGGTATACATGGCGAGGTAGTAAATTGGATTGGACATTGGCTCAATGGGAGAAGCCAGGAAGTGGTAGTGGAGGATTGCTTCTTTGAGTGGAGGCCTGTGACTAGTGGTGTGCCACAGGGATCAGTGCTGGGTCCATTGTTATTTGTCATCTATATCAATAATCTGGATGATAATGTGGCAAATTGGATCAGCAAATTTGCTGATGAATCAAAGATTGGAGGTGTAGTGGACAGTGAGGAAGGTTTTCAAAGCTTGCAGAGGTATTTGGACCAGTTGGAGGAATGGGCTGAAAAATAGCAGATGGAGTTTAATGTGGACAAGTGTGAGGTATTGCACTTCGGAAGGTCAAACCAAGGTAGAACATACAAGATAAATGGTAGGACACTAAGGAGTGTCCAGAACAGAGAGATCTGGGAGTACAGATACATAATTCCCTAAAAGTGGCATCACAAGTAGATAAGGTCGTAAAGAGAGCTTTTGGTAAATTGGCCTTTATAAATCAAAGTATTGAGTATAAGAGTTGGAATGTAATGGTGAGGTTGTATAAGACACTGGTGAGACCGAATTTGGAGTATTGTGTGGAGTTTTGGTCACCTTATTACAGGAAGGATATTAATAAGTTTGAAAGAATGCAGAGAAGGTTTACAAGAATGTTGCCGGGACTTGAGAAAATGAGTTATAGAGAAAGGTTGAATAGTTTAGGACTTTATTCCCTGGAGCATATGAGAATGAGGGGCGATTTGATAAAGGTGTATAAAATTATGATGGGTATAGATAGAGTGAATGCAAGCAGGCTTTTTCCACTGAGGCCAAGGGAGAAAAAAAAAGAGGTCATGGGTTAAGGGTGAAGGGGGAAAAGTTTAAAGGGAATATTAGGGGGGGCTTCTTCACGCAAGGAGTAGTGTGAGTGTGGAATGAGCTGTCAGATGAAGTGGTGAATGCAGACTAACTTTTGACATTTAAGAAAAACGTGGACAGGATGATGATCTGGATGTGTGGTATATGCTGCCTTTTACTAACTCCTTGTTGTTTGAAGAAGAGATTCCTGGCTCTTCTCCCACTGAGTCAGCTTGAGTTTAAATAAATGTTTCTTTTTTAAAAAAAAACTGTCTCAATTCTATATTCTTTGTTGCCGGATTATAACACAGTATTCTTTGAACTCCAACTTCATTCGGGTCCTGTAAAACTGGTCTCTGAGCAATCCATGGGTCTTGTCAACCCCTAAATGTCCAGAATCACCATTTCAACGCAATCCTCTGATAGTTCTTGGGCAAATCCAGCTGGCAACACCGAGGTTGGTCTTGGGGTCTGGGGGTGACGTGACCCGGTATAAGATCTGGTTCTTCAACTCCAGCCGAGGCCATTGTCTCAGTAATGGAGGCACAGAAGTGCATTTCATCTTCTCCACCTGAGCAATGTTTCTCTTTCCAACTGCAGACCAAATAGTGCCAATGCCCAAATTATCTCGCTGAGCAGCTGCCACTTCCCCAGGACTCAATTTGGGCAACTGCTTGGTCTTCAGAGCAGTCAGGTTACAGTAAACTTGGGGTATGGCATCATCAGAAGCCCCCAAATGATCCACTGCTCGATCCTGCCTCTCCTTTTCCTCTGCCTTCACAGTGATGGCAAACTGACACATGGCCTTCACCCCAGGGGCAGGAACAGTTTCCCACTCCTTGTCTCTGTCCAGTCCCTAATTCACCCGTCGGGACAAAGCAACCACATCAATGTTCCGGCTCCCTGGCCGGTACTTCAGGCTGAAATCATAGGCAGACAATGCCGCCAACCACCCGCGACATCCAGTTTCACCGAGGACAGGATATAAGTAAGTGGGTTGGTGTCTGTCCTCACCTCAAACTTGGCCCCATAGAGATAGTCACTCAGCTTATCCACCACCATCCATTTCAATGCCAGGAATTCCAATTTGTGAGTGGGATAGTTTCTCTCGGAGGGTGACAGTCTCTGGCTTAGAAATGCCATGGGCATTTATGTACTGATCCTGATACAGGACACCCCCTAAACCCTCCTGGCTGGCATCTGTGTGCAGTACATTGGACAGTCGGGGGTCAGTAAAAGCCAGCACCGGCACCTGGGTCAGCAGTTCCTTCAGCGACTGAAAGGCCTCCTCACATTTTACATCCCACCTCGGTCCAAAAGTCTCCAATGGGTTAAGATATTCTCCACTCTTCTGTCCTTTTCTCCCCCTCCCTTTCTTCCTCAAGGGAGGGTAACCACACAGAAACTGATTCAATGGGTATTTGGTGTACCCTTCACGAATCTCCGATAATAACCACAGAACCCGAGGAACGAGTGCAAAGCGCTCACAGTCTGGGGCCTTGGCCAAGTTGTAACAGCCTCAATCTTAGTCAGGTCTGTAGCTACTCCATTCCATGAGATTAATATGTCCGACACAGCTGACAGTCATTTTGAAGAACTGGCACTTGTCCAGGGAAAGTGCTAACCCTTCAGCTTTCAGGTGGCCTCGCTTATTGTTCTTTCAAGGTGGATCCAAATACTCTGAGGTCATCCAAATACGCCAACACCTCAAGCAAGTTCATATCTCCCATCATCTTCTCCATGACCCACTGAAAAGTTGCAAGGGCTCCCGATATGCCCTGAGGCATTCTTTCGAACTGGAAGAATCCCAGGGGATATATAAAGGCCGTCTTCTCTTTGTCGACCTCACTCATCGGGATCTGGTAATATCCACTCCTCAAATCCAGCGCACTGAACCACTTCGCACCACTCAAACAAGTCTTTGACCCTTGGTACCGTATACTGGTCAGGGACGGTCCACACATGCATACCTTTCCATTCTTCTTCTGACTACTACTATTGGGGGCACATAGGGGCTTCAGGACTCAGTGATGATCCCAGCTTCCATCAACTTAAACAAATGCTGCCGCTTGTCTTCCACGTCTGCAGGGGCCAGTCGCTGCGACCTCTCTCTAAACGGGGTGTCCTCAGTCACCCAGATAGTGTGACGAGTGCTCTTGGAACAACCCACATCAAACTTGTATGCATTATTTACCAGAAACCCCACAGAGGCACACCAGCACTCCACCCCAGCAGCATCTATACCAGCACAGATTTAAACAGGGCAATTACACAGCATCCAATGGAATCAATCCCGGACGAACCCCACAATTGTAACCCTCAGGCTCGGCCAGTGTTCGTCTAGGGGAAAACAGCCTTTGGCCCAGCCAAACTGAGAAATCACATTTGTGTGGAGACTGTGCAATGTACCACCCAGTTAGAAACCCACAACACAAAATATCACACAGTACACCATATGCAATTAAATGATTGAACTATATGAATCTTAATTTGAATATAGGGTTAGTAATGAAAATTAAAAAAGGGCCCTATTCAATGAAAAGTCAAAAGTGCACATTGGAGCTCACTCAGTCGTCATTCTTCCATTATCGATCTCCTCCGAGCATTGCCAACCTTCAGAGCCTCAAATCCCTGTCCACTCCATCTGGTGGTCTACCAGCTCTCTCCACACATGTCTTCCCTCTTAATCCCTCCTCGACCAAAGACCGCAAAAAATCTTCTTCCAGGTTCACAAGACAGAGCAACAATCTCTGGTTGGCTAACATGCATACCACAGTCCTGTTATCTCCAGCCATAATCCAAACATTTGCTGCTACAGAGAAACCGTTACCTCAGCAGTGAACATTACAGAGAAGCCATTACATTAGCAGTGAATCCTTACAGCATGTTACACTAATTTCCAAACCATCTTTATTACTTCTGATCACCACCTTGCATTGTACAGTTATAGTCACTACCTCTGTAATGCTTTCCCACTGACACTCCAAGCATTTGCTGGGCAACAATCATCAAGGTTAGGTCCTGTACTGCCCTTTTTCTGGCAGAGGTATCAACAAACTTGCTTAAAATACTTTCCTGAAAAATACTATCATCTCTCAGCCTTTTACACAATGGCAATCTCAGCTAATATTCTCAGATTGCCTTAGAGTATAATGACCAGAGTATTAGAAGGGCACACGAATGATAGAAAAAAAGAGGGCCATGTGTGAGGGAAGGATTAGATTAATCTTAGAGTAGGTTAAAAGGTTGGTACAACATTGTGGGCCGAAGGGCCTATACTGTGCTGTAATGTTCTATGTAATATTAGGGAAGTTGAAATTCCTTTCTACTGTATCTCTATTACTCCTTGCTATGTTTTGTAACTGCAAAATTGCAATCTAATTGCAAGAAAAAGACTTGACTCCAGGAGAACAGGTCATAGTTTGTTTTTACTTTAAGCGAGGCATGGGTAGTGTGATGACCTATGGCATTCATGATCAAGGTTCAAAGTACATTTATTATCAAAGTATGTGTACATTATACAACCTTGAGATTGCAAATCACAAAACAAAGAAACACAAAAGAACCCATTAAAAAAGATCATCAAGTACCTAATGTACAGAGAGAGAGAAAAAATAAATCATGCAGACAATAAAAGTAAGCAAACACATTCCTTACATTCCCTCGAGTCAAAGCCTGGAGCAGCCAGAGCAGGACTCGGCCTCAGTTCAGCACAGAGCCCATAAATATTATGAAGCAGTGAGCACAACAGGCCTGACTCTCGCCTGTTGTTCCAATGTTTGCCTGTTCACTGCATCTGGCCCGACACTTAAATTGTTCAGACTTCAGGTCGTTCCTCAGGCCTGTTGCATTGATACACTCTGGACCTGGACCCTGCCACCATGTTATGGCCTGTAACTGACCTTTCCAAATCTGTCTGGCACTTAGATTGATCAAACCTCACTCTTGGTTCAGGTGGGCGGGCCTTGAATCAGCCACTCCTCCGCTCCATTCACCCGACTTTACCTTGAATATACCTCAAACTCACCTTGACCAGTTCGACCCTTGACTCAGCTTTGCCTTCTCTCGCATCTCCATTGTCTGCTGTGATAGGTTACCATAAATTTTACAACTAAAATGTTATTAATAAAGTACTTACTTGTATTCTTTGTTTTACTTGCTGCCAGTAAGTACACTGGACTTCACCAGCACCATCTTAAACCGTACACACAACCATAGAAACAGGAAAGGGACAATAAATCTACTGGGTGCTTTATTTTTTGACCCCCCCCCTATAGGAACAGAGATATCAAGGAGTAGATAGGGAGGAAGATTCTGGAATGGTGCAATAATAATAGGGTTGTTGTAATGGGAGATTTTAACTTTCCTCATATTGATTGGCATCTCCTTTGCACAAGAGGTTTAGATGGGGTGGAGTTTGTTAGGTGTGTCCAGGAAGGTTTCCCGACAAACTAAAGGAGAGGCTGTACTTGATCTGGTATTGGTAAATGAATCTGGTCAGGTGTCAGATCTCTCGGTGGGAGAGCATTTTGGAGGTAGTGATCACAACTCTATCTCCTTCACCATAGCGCTGGAGAGGGACAGGCACAGACAATGTGGGAAAACATTGAGTTGGGGTAGGGGAAAATATGATGCTATTAGGCAGGAATTTGGGAGCATAAGTTAGAAGCAGATGTTCTCAGGGAAACGCACAACAGAAATGTGGCAAATGTTCAGGGAACATTTCCATGGAGTTCTGCATAGGTCTGTTCCATTGAAGCAGGTAGGGTAAAAGAACCATGGTGTACAAAAGATTAGAAAATCTAATTAAGAAAAGCTTATGAAAGGTTCAAGAAACTAGGTACAGCTAGAGCTCTAGAAAATTACAAGGATGCTAGAAAGGAGCTTAAGGATGGAATTAGGAGAGCCAGAAGGGGCCATGGGAAGGCCTTGGTGAGCAGGACTGAGGAAAAACCCAAGACATTCCTCAAGTATGTAAAGAGCAAGAAGATAAGATGTGAGAGAATAGAATCAATCAGGTGTAATAGTGGAAACACAAACATGCAGTCAGAGGAGGTAGCGGAGGTAATGAATAGCTTCAGTATTCACCACAAAAAGGACCTTGGCAATTGTGGGGATGACCTACAGTGGACTGAAACACTTGAGCATATAGACATTAAGACAGAGGATGATATATAGACATTAGACAGAGCATATAGACATTAAGACAGAGGATTAAGACAGGAATGCTTTTGAAAAGCATTAAGTTAGGTAAGTTGCTGAGACCAGACAAGATATACCCCAGGTTACTGTGGGAAGTGAAGGAGGAGATTGCTGAGCCACTTACAATGATCTTTGCATCATCAATGGGGATGGGAGAGGTTCTGAAGGATCGGAAGGTTGGAAATGTTGTGACCTTGTTCAAGAAAAGGGGTAGAGATAACCCAAGAAACTATAGACTAGTAAGTCCGATTTCAGTGGCAGGCAAGATGTTGGAGAAGATCCCAAGAGGCAGGACTTATGAGCATTTAGAGAGACATAATCTGATTAGCAATAGTCAGCATGGTTTTGTCAAGGGCAGGTCATGCCTTACAAGTCTGATTCAGTTTTTTGAGGATGTGACTAAGCATATTGATGAAGGTAGAGCAGTAGATGTTGTGTATATGGATTTCAGTAAAGCATTTGATAACGTTCCCCATGCAAGGCTCCTTCACAAAGTAAGGAGGCATGGGATCCAAAGAGACCTACTTTGTGAATCCAGAACTGGCTTACCCACAGAAGGCAAAGGGTGGTTGTAGATGGTTCGTATTCTGCATGGAGGTCGGTGACCAGTGGTATTCTGCAGGGATCTGTTCTGGGACCCCTCCTCTTTGTGATTTTTATAAATGACCTGGATGAAGAAGTAGATGGGTAGGTGAGTAAGTTTGCTGATGACTCAAATGTTGGGGGTATTGTGGATATCCTGGAGGGTTGTCAGAGGTTACAGTGGGACATTGATAGGATGCAGAACTGGGTTGAGGAGTGACAGATGGAGTTCAACCCAGATAAGTGTGAAGTGGTTCATTTTGGAAGGTCCAATTTGAAGACAGAATATAATATTAATGGTAAGACTAATGGCAGTGTGGAGGATCTGCGAGAGCTTGGAGTCCATGTCCATAAGACACTCAAAGCTGCTATGCAGGTTGACAGTATTGTTAAGAAGGCATATGGTGTGTTGGCATTCATCAACCATTGGACTGAGTTCAAGAGCCATGAGGTAATGTTACAGCTACCTTGGTACCTTGGTCAGACCCCACTTGGAGTACTGTGTTCATTTCTGGTCACCTCTCTACAGGAAGGATGTGGATACTAAAGAGAGAGTGCAGAGGAGATTTACAAGGGTGTTACCTGGGTTGGAGGGCAAACCTTATGAAAACAGGTTGAGTGAACTCGGCCTTTTCTCCTCAGAGCGATGGGAGGTTGAGAGGTGACCTGATAGAGGTGTATAACATGATGAGAGGCATTGATCATGTTTTCTTTTCCCAGAGGCTTTTTCCCCAGGGCTGAAATGACTAACACAAAGGAGCATAGTTTTAAGGTGCTTGGAAATGGGTACAGAGGAGATGTCAGGGGTAGGTTTTTCACACAGAGTGGTGGGTGCATGGACTGGGTGGTGGAAGTGGGGTCTTTTAAGAGCTTCTTAGATAGGTGCATGGAGCTTAGAAAAATAGGGGGGGTATGTGCTAGGGAAATTCTAGGGAGTTTCTGGAGTAGGTTACGTGGTCGGCTCAAAATTGTGTGCCAAATATTACTGAAACATTCCTTCTTGCTTAGCTATAAACTCTCTCTCTAAATATCTATATATATATAAAACTCTTCTCCTACCTTTGGCCACGAACTTATCAATCACCCTGATGAGTTATTAACTTTAAACTTTCTGCATAATCACTCAGAGAGTTGAACTGCATGTGCATGTAACGAGAGCTGTATTCATCGCCTTCCACCTTGGGCCACTAACTTATCAATCACTCCTGCTCTGGGCACTTTCTGGAGGTCCAAGATCCATATGCTCCACAACTGCTGGACTAAGTGTATAAATGTAGGAGGGGACTATGTTGAAAAATAAATGTGCTAGGCTTTATAAAATTGACACATTCTACCTTAGGCCACAAACTTATCAATCACCCCTTGTATTTCATTTTCTTTACACTTGTGTTCTGGAAATGACATTAAACAAACTGGAAACTTGTAATTCTTTGTCTATTAGAATGGCTGATAAATCTTTGGCTAACAATTCTGACACTGATGCTTTATGCAATGCAGTGAGGGGAGGGATGGGTAATTTGAGATGTTGTGGGTTCGCTTTCCCATTTAAGTCCTTGCTCCCATATTCTCTCATCATATTACCTTACCAAATACACCTCCATTTTGAGCAGGCACAGGCAGAAGATTTCCATGGGGATATTATGGACAACCAGGACTCTTTAAGAATATTTAGTTCTCTCTGGAAATCTCAGCCAATCAGGCTACGTCTGTGGGGAGAGAACTGGGGTCAATGCTTCTGGTCAGAAACCTTTTGCCAGGGTAGTTCTGTCAGAATAAGATGAAGGGTCTCTAATCTGAAACATTAACTCTTTTTCTCTTCACACAGAAGAGGCCTCACCTGAGTATTCCCAGCATTTTCTGCTTTGTTGCTTTAGCTTTAAAGCAGTTTTTGAGTTTCATGTTTTCTCAGTCTTCTTGGAAATCTCTTCCTGTAAAGGAATTCAGAGTAGAATATTCTAGGGATTCTGGTGTCAGAGATGAAGACAGTGTGGCTAGTTTACTGGAGCTTGCTAATTGTGACTAAACCCTTTAAACTTGGGAAGTTGGCCTGGGAGAAGAATCTGATACTGGTTTGCTAATCCTGCTTTCAGTATTCTGTGGAGCATTGGCATCATCTGTCATGTGCTTTACTTTGAGGTGCCCACTGTTGATTGTGCTTTGTAGCACATAGGCTGTGCAGTTGCTTGGTTTGAGCTCTTGATCTCCAGACTACCTTTCCCTTAGCTCCAGCTCTGTAGTTGCAAGAGAAGTTTGACATAGATGTTAATCTTCACTGAGGTGGCTCTCAAGACATTGAAATCTTAATGGAGAATCATTTTTGTTGTGAGATGGTGTTGTACAGTTGGGACTAGCTGGTAGAGGATATTTGTCTTGCAGATGTGTAGTTTGAAGCCCATCTTTTCATATCATTCAGGAATGGATTCAGCAAAAATTTGGCTTTGGTCTCCAAATGTGAGCATTTACAAACACCATCAGAGTACTGTAAATCGGAGACTGAGGCTGCATTGATCTTGAAGAAAAGATGATGAAGGTTGAACAGGTTGTCCACGAGACTAATTCAATTTAGCTGTCAGCTTGTTGGAAGGATTATGCACTGTTGTATTGAGGAAAGCTGAGAAAAGTGTTGGGGTAGCGGCACTGAGATTGGGTCTATGGGAGGCCCAGTGGTTAGGATCATGGCTTGCTTGTCACTGAGAAGCAGAAATAGAATGGGAATGGATTTTGAAGACATTCAGAAATGGGAAGGATCTTTAGATGAAGCATTCTTCAAGGGAAAGTGCAGAGACTGTACATCACCTGATGGTCAGTTGTGTTCTACCACTGCAATAAAAAATGCACTTGACAACTTCAGGGTATCACAAAGCATTGTACGCTCAGTGAAGTCACCTTGGAAGTGTAGTCTTTGGAGGTGTTGTATCAGCAGTTTGCACACATTCATTAATAAGATAGGTGAACAGATAGTCTGCCTTTAGTGATGCTGTTTGAGAGATAAATATTTACCGAGATGCTGGGGAGAGCCTGCTTTTGGAGTCATAGAGACACACAGGACGAAATAGGTCCCTTGGCCCAGCAAGTCCAAACAGACCACCAACCACCTATCGGCACTAATCTTAAACTAATCCCTTTCTATGTATCCTGGATTTCCAACAATTTTCCACACAGTGAGTTTGACCAATCACCTCTGCCTCCGGAGTGGCTTGCAGGGAACAGTTCACCTGCCAACCTGCATGTAGAAGGAAACTGAAACACCCAGAGACACAGAGAATTTACACAAATCCCCCAGGCAGCATCCAAGATCATGACTGAACCCAGATTTCTGGAGCAGTGAGGCAGTAGTTATCCGAGCTGCCCACTCTGCCCCGGTGTTTTCCTTCTTACTGGCGCTATACGATCTTGTACTATTTACTGAGACTTGAAGAAAGAAAGAACCAGAAGCACGAGGAGGCCATGTGTCAGCTCTGCTACTCAACATGACCTTTGCAAATCTTTTACCTCAATGGCAATTTCCTGAAAGGAATCCATATCTATAAATCTATGGATTACTTTCCTGAATGCATTTGCAACTCAACCTTCACCGCCTTCTTGTGTAGAGAATTATAAAGATTCACTACCCCTGGGTGAAGAGACTTGTTCTCAACTCATTCTCAATAGCTGATGTTTTATTTTGAGACTGTTACTCCAGGACCCAGACAGCCCAAGCAAAGGATGCACCATCCCTGCATTTCATCTCTCAAGTGTTGTAAGAATTTAGTATGTTTCAGTAAGAGAAGATGTTTAATGTCCCATTCTAGGGAAAGCAGCTGACAGGACTGCTCCCTCAGTGGTACACATTATGGAAATACCTAATCAGCCTATCATGTGGGAGGAACTCAATGAATAAAAGAATGCACACATAGTCGAGGTTCAGACCTCTTCAATGGGGAGATAATATGATCTAAGTGAGTTTGTCTGTGGTGCCAGGCGAGGTGATTTGGCTATCTCAGAAGCAGCAGCTCTCCTGGGATTTTCACACATAACAGTCTCTAAAGTTTACAGAAAATGCAGTGAAAAATTAAAAAAAATCCAGTGACCAGTAGTTCGACAGGTGAAAATGCCTTGTTACGACAGAGGTCAGAGAAGAATGGCCAGACGGGTTCAAGATGACAGGAAGGTGACAGTAACTCATATAAACATGTGTTACAACAGTGATGTGAGGAAGAGCATCTCTGAATGCACAACATATCTATTTGTGCAATTTGTTGTTTATTGCATGTGTGGGGGTTTGATGTTCTGGTTGCTGTTAACACAATTTGTTTTTTGTGCGGGGGGGTTGATGTTCTGGTTGCTGTTTATACTATTTGTTTTATTGTGTGTGGGTGGTTGATGATCTGGTTGCTGTTTACACAATTTGTTTTATTGTGTGTGGGTGGTTGATGATCTGGTTGCTGTTTATACAATTTGTTTTATTGTGTGTGGGTGGTTGATGATCTGGTTGCTGTTTACACAATTTGTTTTATTGTGTGTGGGTGGTTGATGATCTGGTTGCTGTTTACACAATTTGTTTTATTGTGTGTGGGTGGTTGATGATCTGGTTGCTGTTTATACAATTTGTTTTTGTGTGTGGGGGGTTGATGTTCTGGTTGCTGTTTACACAATTTGTTTTTGTGTGTGGGGGGGTTGATGTTCTGGTTGCTGTTTATACAATTTGTTTTTGTGTGTGGGGGGGTTGATGTTCTGGTTGCTGTTTACAGAATTTGTTTTTTGTGTGTGGGGGGGTTGATGTTCTGGTTGCTGTTTATACAATTTGTTTTTTGTGTGTGGGGGGGTTGATGTTCTGGTTGCTGTTTATACAATTTGATTTATTGTGTGCGGGGGGTTGATGTTCTAGTTGCTGATTGTGTGATCTGTATTATTGCGTGTGTGGGGGAGGTTGATTTTCTTGTTGCCGTTTGCAGAAGTTGTTTTTTCTCTGCTTGGGGGTGGTGTTGAAGGTTTTTATGTGAACGCGTTCCAGGATTTGCTTTGTTTTGTGGCTGCGTGTGGGAAGACGAATCTCAGGGTTGTATACCACATACATACTTTGATAATAAATGCACTTTGTACTTTCTCAGTCCCGTAAATACTCTACTGTGAATAAACAAGGGAAAACACTTTATTTTTGATGACCAGGAGTGCAGAGTTTACAGACATTAATGAATCAGTGTCGCACAAAGCCAAATTCAAGTTGCACAACTGTAGTGTGTAGCATGCCTGGGCAAATGCAATTGCTGGGACTTGCCAAGCAAGTATCGAATCCCGACAGGAGTCAATTCCTTGCTTCTTTGGTTGCTTCAGTAATTCTCTTTAGGATGTTCTTCAGCCTGTCAACGATAGCTGAAAGCAAGAGGAGAAATTGTGTGTGACAAGATGAGAAACAATCAGGAGTTCCTCTGCGCACTCCCTGGGAGCAGACTGAGCTTTATCAACGATCTGTTCACACAACAGAATGACCATCGGCTGCTCACTGAGCCACAACAGCCCCCTTGGCTTTGCAGCGTGCATTCACCAAAATGGGTCTGATGAGCTTTGGATCACTTCATCTGGAGCTCATGTTGTACGCAATGTAACATCTACGTACCGTTGGAATATTTCATCAAGATGAACCCTGAGTGTTCCATTGTTGGCTGCATATCTAGAGCAGTTGTTCCCAATCATTTTTATGTCATGAGCATCTACCATTAAGTGAGGTTGGGAACCCTTGTTCTAGAGATTTCATTACCTGCCCTATTGTCAATTGGATTGAATTGTGTTCCAATCCTGTTTAGAATGTGAACACATTCCTTTCATCAAATTGATGATTCTGAACAGTGACTTAAACAGCCTTTTGCCCCTCTCTGCAATATTTTCATGATTGGTGAATAAAAGTGTTCAAAGGAACAATGCATCACATCCTTCTCCCAGGTAGCTGTCAACTGATTAAGATTTAATTCTCGGTGGTTCTAGCGTAACCATGGAGATCTGACAAACTGGGGATCTCTGACTCATGGTGCTCCTTGCACTGGCCTGCTGTCAGTAATGCATCAGATGTAGAAGGAAGACATTCAGAGCTGTACCTCTCTGCTTGTGTCCTCTGTCACAGCTCATTGTGGGGCTTGGGACACCATGCAACAGGGAGTTAGAAACCAGTTAGCCTGACATCAGTGGTGCGGAAGATGCTGGAGTCAATTATAAAAGATGAAATTACGACACATTTGGATAGCAGTAACAGGATCAGTCCAAGTCAGCATGGATTTACAAAGGGGAAATCATGCTTGACTAATCTTTGGGAATTTTTTGAGGATGTAACTATGAAAATGGACAAGGGAGAGCCAGTGGATGTAGTGTACCTGGACTTTCAGAAAACCTTTGATAAGGTCCCATATAGGAGATTAGTGGGCAAAATTAGAGCACGTGGTATCGGAGGTAGGGTACTGACATAGATAGAAAATTGGTTGGCAGACAGGAAACAAAGAGTAGGGATTAACGGGTCCCTTTCAGAATGACAGGCAGTGACTAGTGGGGTACCACAAGGCTCAGTGCTGGGACCGCAGCTATTTACAATATATATTAATGATTTAAATGAAGGGATTAAAAGCAACATTAACAAATTTGCAGATGGCACAAAGCTGGGTGGCAGTGTGAAATGTGAGGAGGATGTTATGAGAATGCAGAGCGACTTGGACAGGGTGGGTGAGTGGGCAGATGCATGGCAGATGCAGTTTAATGTGGATAAATATGAGGTTATCCACTTTCTGGCAAGAACAGGAAGGCAGATTACTATCTGAATAGTGTCAAGTTAGGAAAAGGGGGAGTACAACGAGATCTAGGCGTTCTTGTTCATCAGTCACTGAAAGTAAGCATGCAGGTACAGCAGGCAGTGAAGAAAGCTAATGGCATGTTGGGCTTCATAACAAGGGGAATTGAGTATAGGAGCAAAGAGGTCCTTCTGCAGGGCCCTGGTGAGACCACTCGTGGAGTATTGTGTTCAGTCTCCAAATTTGAGGAAGGACATTCTTGCTATTGAGAGAGTGCAGTGTAGGTTCACGAGGTTAATGCCCGGGATGGCGGGACTGTCATATGTTGAAAGATTGGAGCGACTGGACTTGTATACACTGGAATTTAGAAGGATGAGAGGGGATCTGATTGAAACATAAGATTATTAAGGAATTGGACCCGCTAGAGGCAGGAAAAATGTTCCCGATGTTGGGGGAGTCCAGAACCAGAGGCCACAGTTTAAGAATAAAGGGTAGGCCATTTAGAATGGAGTTGAGGAAAAACTTTTTCACCCAGAGAGTTGTGGATCTATGGAATGCTCTGCCTGAGAAGGCAGTGGAGGCCAATTCTCTGGATGTTTTCAGGATAGAGTTAGATAGAGCTCTTAAAGATAGCGGAGTCAAGGGATATGGGGAGAAGGCAGGAACGGGGTACTGATTGTGGATAATCAGCCATGAACACATTGAATGGCGGTGCTGGCTCAAAGGGCCGAATGGCCTACTCCTGCACCTCTAGTCTATTGTTAATTTCTGTATGTGTTTTTCGCCCAGGCAAACTGAGATCTCTCTGTAGCTTCCGTGATGCTGCTATTTAGGATCCTCCAGTGCAACTCCATTGCCTACCTCCAGCTTTTGGACGCTCAAAGGGGTCAAAGGCACGGCATTCGTCTATCAGCTCACAAAGGTCTTTGGGACAGTCACTTGGCAGAGGCTCACAGACTCGTTCCTCGCAGACTTTTTTATGGATTTCTTCATTGCTGCAACCTGCTCAAGAAAGGAGAAGTTTAAGGCAATTTTTCTGGCTCATGATTCTAAATGCTGTATGACCAGTCTCCTTGCTTCCACCATAAATGTCACTGGTGATAAATGCCACCCAGACTCTGATCAACCTCACACTACAGAGTCAAATTCCAACAGCTTCCTCCACAAATCCTGTGAGAACATCAGAGCAAATGACAAGGCCCAGCTTTGTAATGGAACTAAGACAGGCACACTGCCTTGTATGGGCAAGGGAAGAGAAATGGGAGATGCACAGATGAAGTAGAGCTGAGCTGAATTCTAAGGGTATTGGGAGATGTAAATTGACTAGTCAATTTGGGCAGAGAAGTGGCAAATGTGTTTCAACGCCAGGAAATATAAGATTATGTGCTTGGAGAGGTATAACAAATTATGGGAATATACAAGACATACTGTAAGGCAATATTCAGAAACAAAAGGATATTGAATTGTATGTCCACAGATCCCTAAATAAAACAGTAGGGTGGAGAAAAGGAAGAAGAATAATTTTCTTTATTAGCCAAGGTACAGAATATATGAGCAGGGAGAATATACTAAATGATATGGCCACAGCTTGGATATTGTTACCAGTGCTTATCAAACACTACAGAAAAGATGTGATTGTCTGGAGAAGATGAGCACAGGAAACATATAAGGATATTGGACATTGGACATTTGAGGAGAGACTTAATAAACAGGGGCTGTTTTCTTTCAGAGGAAGAGACCAAGTAGAGAATTG
This sequence comes from Hypanus sabinus, assembly GCF_030144855.1. Taxonomy (NCBI): domain Eukaryota; kingdom Metazoa; phylum Chordata; class Chondrichthyes; order Myliobatiformes; family Dasyatidae; genus Hypanus; species Hypanus sabinus. The sequence continues at coordinate 15,656,453 of NC_082722.1, read as the reverse complement.
AGGTATGTACATTCAAAAGCATGAATGGATTACAGCAACAGGAAGAATCTATTTCCTTTAATTGATCGAAGGAACAGAGGGGTGGTATAGAAGTAATATTTCATAACGAGATATGGAATTCACTGGTGGAATGGTGCTGGAGGAGAAACACTCTTCACATTTAAATAGAAGAGCTGTGACTTCGAAGGTTACAGAACAAGTGCTGGAATTGTGTTTACTCTGGGAAACTTTTCTTCAGCTGGCACAGATACAATGGGAAGAATGGTCTTCAGTGTAATAAATTTTCAAGGATTATGTTAGCAGGAGCTGGAAGGTACAAATAACCAAACCCATGGTGTAATGGAACTGATCGAGAGATTGGATTTTCAGAGCTGCAAACAGGAGTTTAAATGATGCTAGTGGATACATATACAAATCATCAAGCTTAAACATCAAACTGAAATCATCAATCAAGGCAGCTCATAAATATATTCTTCTTTGTAAGTCTACACTTTGGGAAACAAACCTATACGCTTTTAGTTGAATGTTATCTTGGAGGCAATGAGTGAAATTGGGCTGTTTTAATGTCAGATTTTATTCTGCAGATTTTTCATCCACGGGCAAGGGGCAGGCAGCAGGAGTCTAGGGGGCAGGTGGCAGGGGGCTGGGGCTCGAGGGCAGGGGGCTAGTGGAATTGTTAGCAAGGCAGCAAGTCCAAGGATGTGGCAGAATGGGATGAGTGCAAGAAATAGGGTCCATTTAGTGGTAGTGGTAATGATGGGGGGTGAGATTGCGTGTGGGGGGAGAAAGTGATGAGCCTGCTGAGACAGCTAGTTAGGCTGAAACTAAGGTAGGTGAAATACATAAAATTTTACTTGTTACCTTTGAACGGTGCTTTACGGCTGGCAATCTCCCAAAGAACAATCCCAAAACTGAAAGGAAAAATGAATAAATACCAAATACTCAGTAACCTTGAGCATTAAGTGTTCTGTGAATAACTATAACATTAATACGATGCACATTTTCTCCTTTGTACCAATACATCACCCAAATAGACATAAATATTTGTCCTATAAAATTCCATAAGCATGAACATGCATTCATTAACACATAGAACTTTAACCAGATATCGGAAGCTTGGCCAGGAGGGGACTTCAATCAAATCCACTATTCAAGGATAAAAGGTGGGAGCCAGCCACGGCAGAGTTATAGAGTAACCAATTGGGGTTGGGGATTGATTAGTAACAGCAAATTAAAGGATGGCATGGGCAAGCAGCCATTGTTGAGGCAGCCATTGTCTGAGTGGACATAGTCAGGGTGGTGATCTTAAGACTTCGAGGCTTCACTCACAGAAAGCAAAGGAAAGAAAAGCTCAAGTTCTTTTCCTTCTCTTCTTCGTATCTGCTCGGCTAGGACTTAGAGATGCCAGGCAGGATAGTGAAATGCTCCAGTTGTGGGAGGTGGGAAGGCAGGGAGACCTCCAATGTCCTTGACAGCAGGGAAAAGAAGGAGCCATTTGACACAACCTGTTTGGAAACTGATCACTGCATTTATGAATCAGAATTAGAATCAGGTTTCATGTCATTGGCATATACGTTCATTAATGTTACGGCAGCAGTACAATGAAATACATGATGAATAAATATTGAAAAAATAACTGAGTTGCATTCAGTATATATACGTCTATAAAAAAGTTGTTTTAAAATAAGTAGTGCAAAATAACAGAAATTTAAAAAAAGTAGTAAGGTAGTGTTCCCGGGTTCAATGTCTATTTAGGAATTGGATGGCAGAGGGGAAGAAGCTGTTCCTGAATCACTGAGTGCATGCCTTCAGGCTCCTGTAGCTCCTACCTGATGGTAACAGTGAGAAGGCGGAATGTCCTGGGTGGTTGGGGTCCTTGGTGATGATTTACACAGATATTGATCAGTTCCTCAATGTGTACATGTACAGTAAAATTCCAATAACAGGAATCCCATAGTTTGGACATTTTGATGTTTGGCATCAGGCTCTCAAGTGCTGATTCTAATACTGCTTTTAACATACCAGGATCCTAGTTCCTGTTCTCCCTTTAAACTTACCAGTGGCCTGGTCCTGTCATGCCCTTAAACTCAAATTCTGAGGACACACACAAAATGCTGGTGGAACACAGCAGGGCAGGCAGCATCTATAAGGAGAAGCACTTTCGACGTTTCGGGCCGAGACTCTTCGTCAGGTCAAATTCTGAGGCCCATCTCCCACACTCTCCTGAAACTCCCTGGCTGCTTTTCTCTGATCTTTCTTGAAACTCACTAGATTCCTTTCCTACACTCTATCTAAACTTAAAGGGTAGTTTAAGTTATAAGTTATTATTCTACTGCAAAACATCACAAAATGTGCATTAAAATTAATGAATTGAAACAACATCCAACAATTTGGAAATCTTTCAGTTTAGCATCATCAAAGGCTTGACTATGACAGATTAATGGACTTACACTGCATGGAGACATATTTGTTAGGAAAGAATTCAAGACAGGTCCTGGGGCCAACCTAATGAAGTTGCAGACCTTGGATTGTAAATCAGTGAGGACTGGATATAAGACTGTGATTGAGAGTATAACAATTACTGTCAATGAGATTCCAGTTTAATGCAGAATAGCTTTACACTCCTGAGTTTCCATTCTGAACTAATTCAATAACAGCCAGATAGTTTATTATATGTTGATCCCTGATAATCTGTTTTAAAGTACACGATTCATATAGCAGGATGAATCATTGTTAACTTCTGATCTGACCTTTAAAAACTCTAAATACAGTATTTTGCTCTCTGTTACACACCAATCTAATACTGTTGCAATATGATTTCAATTAAAGGTCCATAGCATAAAAAAAAGTTGGGAATACTCACAGACCTGGCTCAGATACTGTCTGTATCTAGTGAGATTTGTCCATTACCTTCTCCTGCTTAAACTCTTACCTGTACACCTCACAGGGCTTGTCATACTTGTAGTTGATGTCACTCATTTGCTGTGGTGAGATGTATGGTAACAACTGGGATTTCTCACTGGAGGTGTCAATTTGTCGGATGGAGGTCTCTGTCTTGGCCAAGTCCATGCCCCCCAGCTGAACAAATGAAGAGACAAAGAATACCACAATATTTATTTGTGCTCCTGAATGATCCAAATATGAAGACTGGAGTTAATTTTAATGGTGGATGCTCATGATTATATCAGTTAACCTTCACTCGGAGGCCATGGTCAACCAGGAATCTGGTGCTGTCAATAGAACAGTGAAGTTTGAACTTCTCAGTTGATTGGTGCAACCTGCAATGAAGCACAGCACAGCTGTTGACAATAGCTAAAAAACCTGCCAATCACAAAGAAGATGGAGAGTCTTTATGTTCTTTTACTTCACAAGGAAGTGGATTAGCTGAGAAAGCCAAGGTCTGAAAGTGACAAGGCAATTTTTCTATTAATCCTGACAAAAACACGTAATCAAACAATGTCACATCCACTTATAGCCACTGAAAACAGCAGCATTCTCTTCTGATGAGAAAATCTGCAGGAAATCCAAGCAACATCCACAAAATGCTAGAGGAACTTGCCTTGAAACTGGAGGAACAGTAGAGGACCTGTCGGTCCATGGCTCCTCTACCACCACGATGAGGCCACACTCAGGTTGGAAGAGCAACCCCTTATATTCCATCTGGGTAGCCTCCAACCTGATGACATGAACATTGATTTCTCGAACTTCTGGTAATTGGCCCACCCCGGAACATCTCCATTCCCATTTCCCTCTCTCACTTCATCTCCTTAGCTGCCTATCACCTCTCTCTGGTGCTCCTCCCCCTTTGCTTTCTTCCACCCTCTCCTATCAGATTCCTCCTTCTCTAGCCCTTTACTTCTTCCTCCCTCTTGCCACCTTCTTGCTGTAACTTCTCATCTTTTTTTCCAGCTCTGATGAATCATTCTCTTCTGCCTACAGTATAATCAGAATGTCCTTGTTTATTCCATATTCCTTGTGAAATAAAAAAACATAAAGGCTTCCATCTTACTCATGATTGACTGTGGGCACATTCCTGCTGACTTTAAAACTTCCAGAAAGGAATGCACCTCTATGGGATTCAAAAAGGGTGAAAAAAAGATAAAGACAGAAGATTAGCTTTATTTGTCATGTGTACATTGAAACATCAAAATATATATTGAAATGCATCATTTGCATCAAAAAAATATCAGTGAGGATTGTATTGGGCAAGATTCTGGGGCCAACATAGCATACCCACAACTCACTGATCCTACCTGTGCATATTTGGAACGTGGGAGGAAATGGGAACACTGGAAGGAACCCACGCGGTCACAGGGATAAAATAGAAACTCCTTACAGACAGCGGCGCCAATGAAACCCTCAACTTACAGCTGCCGTGCTGTAAAGTGTTGTGCTAACTATTACACGTGTGGATTGCCGTTACATAAAAATCATGATATGGACAATTTTCTAGGAATGTAACATGGGGGGGGGGGGGTTTACACTGTACAGGCAAGTTGTACAACACTGAGTGCAGGTGAGCAGCTACAAAGCGGATGATTTGAATGCAAGGCCAAGCTCCAGGAGGAGGCAAGAGCTGTTTCTCAGCCAGGTCTCAGAACAAAGGAAGCTCTATTCCACATCTTCCAACGCTCCTATAAACTATCAGTTTCACTATCAGTGAGTGTTGTTTAAACTCCATCTTAAGTAACACCCTTTCCTGTGCTGATTATGATTTTAAATGTTTTTCTAGCAGCAATGATTTAGGAATTTGTAGGATTATGTAAGATGTTCAATCCCTTGACCCTTTTCATCATTCCTATTGATTTACCTCAGTTTGTTGACCTGGGTTCTCTCTACTTCCCTTCATGAAGTTATATAATAAAAAAAACTCTTGGACTTGGTCTTAAAATTGCATTGACCTGTATTCACAGCTTTGTGGGTTCAATATTCAAGATTTCAACTAATCTTTGGGTGAGAATGAGTTTTGTTGAGTCTTTGTTTTGTTCATCTTTTTGTACAGGAGAAGGGTTATGGGATCGATGCGCCTGATCTGTTTTTGTGGGAATTTTAGGGTTCATGTGCCTGATCTGTTTTGTTCATTTTTTTTTGTGTGGGAGGAGGGATTTGGGCGTTGATGTGCCTGATCTGTTTTGTTAATTTTTTTGTGTGAGAGGAGGGATTTTGGGGGTTGATGATCGTGCTGTCTTTCTTTTCTTTTTTGGTTTTGTGGCTATCCGTTGAATTGAAGAATTTCAGAGTTATATACTTTGCTAGTAAATGAACCTTTGAGAACATGCTTTCTGATGTCATTACTGAAAGGTCCAGGTCTAATTCTTATTTTAGATTCCCAAAGCAGAATAAGTAGTTTTTTTAAATAAAATTTCCATCCCATTTGAAACATTTTGATGGCACCATAACCCACCTTCAAATCATCATAACCTTTCTCCTGCACAAAAAAAATGAACAAAACAGAACATCTTCAAACATCTTTCCTTTTAGTTGGTGCTCTTCTGAGAAGCTCCTGAAATGTTTTAATAATTTTAGCAGATCCATGGCTATAAGTACAGGAAAGTTTGTAAATGCTGGAAATCCAGAGTAACACCAAAAATGCCAGAGGAATTCAGCAAGTCAGACAGCATTTATTAGGAGGAATGATATCTTGCACTTTCAGATTCCTTCTTCTTCAGTCTCTTCCATCTGTCACCTCCCAGCTTCTCACTTCATCCCCCCTCCCCCACCCACCTTCCCTCTCACCTGGCATCACCTATCACCTGCTCCTTCCCCTCTCCCATCTTCTTATTCTGGCTTCTTTCCCCTTTCCTTTTCAATCTTCTTATTAATTTTTATAAAAAAACATAACATAGTATTATATTAAATAGGTTATGAATACATTAGACTTAGAATTAAATTAGTAACAAGATAACAATATCTTATTAAACTATCAGCAAAAAAAAGATCGTACAATAATCAATCTAATCTATATTGATTATACATGAAAAAGATTAAAAATAATCATCAAAAGAAAAAAAAGTATAAAATACAAGAAAAAATGTATATTTAAAGAAATAAAAAAAACCTAAACTAACATGGGCAATAATAATAGTTTATAAGTATATGATAGTGTCAAAAACTCCGGAACTCCATACCAGAACAAGAATAAAAAGAGTAAAGGTCTGGAAGAAGCCAAATTAATTCATATGAAAGTGTCGAATGAACGGTCCCCAAGTTTCTTCAAATTTAATTGATGAATCAAAAACAGTACTTCTAATTTTTTCTAAACTTAAACAAGAAATAGTTTGAGAGAACCACTGAAATATGGTAGGAGGATTTACTTCTTTCCAATTTTGTAATATAGATCTCCTGGCCATTAATGTTACAATTCCCCTTTCCAGTCCTGAAATGTTGACTGCTTATTCCTCCCCATAGATGCTGCCTGACCTGCTCAGTTCCTCCAGCACTTTTTTTTGGTGTCCATGGTTATGAGTTCCTTATGTAGGCTCGGTGCCATCACTTTGGAGTGGGTAATATTTACATTCTGTGTTTGGCAAACCCAGGGATGAACAACTCTGCTAAACTGCAGCATAATCTCTCCATTCTCCCAGTCTACCTGTACAAGCCACTGGCAGCATCCAGTGCCATGTGAACACGACTCTGCCAGCTGAGATGCCATTTGCCTTCCAGAACGCTGCGCAAGCACCCCAGCTCGCAGTACTCCATCACGATCAGGAACTCGGGGCTGTCACCTGATGGGAAATATGGCAATCAGTCTGAGTCTTGCTGACTGGACAGAAACTAAACAGCACACATAACCTGCCTGCCATTTAATTGATGAAATGGAGGAGGAGGAGGACAATATGTAATGTCACATGTGTGCTGTTATTATGAATCCTGTCGTGCTTGTCCCATCTATAAGTACTTCCTGACTCAGTAAAATCTAATTTTTTTTAAAAGTCTAGTTTATTTTGATCCAGCTTGGGGTGAGTGTGCAGCCCTGGCCTGAGTCTTGCAGAAACTCACAAGGTTGCTCTGTTAAGTCTCGTGTAGATGCTGCTTTAGAGCACGAATTAGGAACCAAAATCTGAAGACTTTGCCCAGAGCAGCGTTAATTTTACCCTTAGTTCCTCAAATGGAATATATTAGAACCTGCGTCATCCATGTTTGATGTATCTGCTGCTGATCTTCTCTATTTTTATCTTCTCCATTTCATCTACCTGCTGGGATTACAGAGCTAAGTATTGCTTAGCACCCGTGTGTGGCATTCTGTGATCTACTTTTTCATTCCAAATTGGCCCCTCTTTGTAATGCTCTTTAGAATTTCAATGTCTATAAAAGATAAACTGTGCAAATACAATAATAATTATAAACAAATAATACTGGGAACATGAATTCTGCAGTCTTTGAAAGTGAGTTCATAGGTCGTGGAACGAGTTCAGAGTTGAGGTGAGTGAAGTTATCCACTCTGGTGCAGGAAGGAGCCTGGTAACTGTCCCTGAACCTGTCAATGTCAGACCTAAGGCTCCTGTATTTCCTTTCACAGGATGATTTGCTGGTGAAATGATATCTCACAGGCTAATCATCCTTGCACTTGTTTCTGTAAGAAAAAAGAATGCTCAATGAAAATCTTTAATGGACACTTGTGACACTTTCCTGGGATCTAGTATACAGCTAATTAGATTATCTTTTGAGCAACACTGATTATTTCCCCTTTCTGGTACGTACTAGAGTTTTAGGGTGCAACCTACAACAGTCATGGTTGAACAAGGCGCGACTTTAATATTTTTCTTACACTCAGAGGGACTCTCTGCTGTCAGCAGGAAACCTGAGGGATGGGTCTTGCCAACATGAACCACCCATGGCCACTCACACAATTGCACTCTCCAAGTAAGGTGGCGGAGGCCAGATACAATAGGAGCAGGAGGTCCTGTCAAGATGAGATTCTGCTGCCTTCTGTTCAGGGGTGCACGGTAGTACAAACTGAACAGATGGAGTGACTTCATCATCATCTGCTACATACTGCACGGTCCTACAATACCAACAAGAGCAGCCAGAGGAGCGGAGCAGGGAGAGCCATGAGAAGCAGCAGAGGCAAGAGGTGTAGGGCAGAGGTGGTGTTTATCAGGGATATCCCTCAGCATCCACAGGTTCACTTCTCAGCAGAGCAGAAGAGGGAGACATGACAAAACGACACAAAAGGAACACTATCGAGAAGCTTCTTATGAAGATTTCTACAAATATAGTCCCAGTAATAATCTCCCTTACACCTCAATGGCCATGTAACAACAGTACAGCAATAACTCAGCAGGGGGAGTCCAGCTGAGACTTAACAGCACCCATAACCTAATTAATGCCATTTAATTAGGGTGGAGGAAGAGGACGATATGTAATGTCACATGACTAGCAATAGTGAAACTGGTGTAGAGGACAAGATTCCAAAAGCTACTATAGAAATACGGTAATTACAAATGACTACAGTTCATCTTGATCACTCTTCATCATATAACCATATAACAATTACAGCACGGAAATAGGCCATCTTGGCCCTTCTAGTCTGTGCTGAACGCCTATTCTCACCTAGTCCCACTGGCCCGCACTCAGCCCATAACCCTCCATTCCTTTCCTGTCCATATACCTATCCAATTTTACTTTAAATGACAATACCAAACCTGCCTCTACCACTTCTACTGGAAGCTCATTTCACACAGCTACCACTCTCTGAGTAAAGAAATTCCCCCTCGTGTTACCTCTAAACTTTTGCCTCCTAACTCTCAAATAATGTCCTTTTGTTTGAATCTCCCCTACTCTCAATGGAAAAGCTTATCCACATCAACTCTATCTATCCCCTTCATAATTTTAAATACCTCTATCAAGTCCCCCCTCAACCTTCTACGCTTCAAAGAATAAAGACCTAACTTGTTTAACCTTTCCCTGTAACTTAGGTGCTGAAACCCAGGTAACATTCTAGTAAATCTTCTCTGTACTCTCTCTATTTTGTTGACATCTTTCCTATAATTCAGTGACCAGAACTGTACACAATACTCCAAATTTGGCCTTACCAATGCCTTGTACAATTTTAACATTACATCCCAACTCCTATACTCAATGCTCTGATTTATAAAGGCCAGCATACCAAAAACTTTCTTCACCACACTATCCACATGAGATTCCACCTTCAGGGAACTCTGCACCATTTTCCCTGGATCACTCCGTTCTACTACATTCTTTAATGCCCTACCATTTACCATCTATGTCCTATTTGGATTATTCCTACCAAATTGTAGCACCTCCATCTGTGATCGTTCAGACCACTCTTCTAACTGGCCTACATCTCTCTGCGAGCTTTGAAAACCTACTTCATTATCCACAATGCCACCTACCTTAATATCATCTGCACACTTACTAATTCAATTTACCACTCCATCATACCAATCATTAATGTATATGCCAAACAACATTAGACCCAGTACAGATCCCCAAGGCACACCACTAGTCACCGGCCTCCAACCTGACAAACAGTTATCCACCACTACTCTCTGGCATCTCCCATCCAACCACTGTTGAATCCATTTTACTACTTCAATATTAATACCTAACGAGTGAACCTTCCATGCGGAGCCTTGTCAAAGGCCTTACTGAAGTCCATATAGACAACATCTACTGCTTTACCCTCGTCAACTTTCCTCTTAACCTCTTCAAAAAATTCAATAAGATTAGTCAAACATGACCTTCCACGCACAAATCCATGCTAACTGTTCCTAATCAGACCCTGTCTATCCAGATAATTATATATACTATCTCTAAGAATACTTTCCATTAATTTACCCACCACTGACATCAAACTGACAGGCCTATAATTGCTAGATTTATTCTTAGAACCCTTTTTAAACAATGGAACCGCATCAGCAATATGCCAATACTCCAACACCATCCCAGTTTCTAATGACATTTGAAATATTTCTGTCAGAGCCCCTGCTATTTCTACACTAAATTCCCTCAAGGTCCTAGGGTATATCCTGTCAGGACCCGGAGATTTATCCACTTTTATATTCCTTAAAAGCGCCAGTACTTCCTCCTCTTTAATCGTCATAGTGTCCATAACTTCCCTACTTGTTTCCCTTACCTTACACAATTCAATATCCTTCTCCTTAGTGAATACCGAAGAAAAGAAATTGTTCAAAATCTCCCCAATCTCTTTCAGTTCCACACATAGCTGTCCACTCTGATTTTCTGGGACTAATATTATCCCTCACTATCCTTTTGCTATTAATATAACTGCAGAAACCCTTCAGATTTATTTTCACCTTACTTGCCAAAGCAACCTTGTATCTTCTTTTAGCTTTTCTAATTTTTTGTTAAGATTCTTCTTACATTCTTTATATTCCTCGAGCACCTCATTTACTCCATGCTGCCTATATTTATTGTAGATCTCTCTCTTTTTCCTAACCAAGTTTCCAATATCCCTTGAAAACCATGGCTCTCTCAAACTTTTAACCTTTTCTTTCAACCTAACATGAACATAAAGATTCTATACTCTCAAAATTTCACCTTTAATTAACCTCCATTTCTCTATTACATCCTTCTCATAAAACAAATTGTCCCAATTCACTCCATCTAAATCCTTTCGCATCTCCTCAAAGTTAGCCTTTCTCCAATCAAAAATCTCAACCCTGGGTCCAGTCCTATCCTTCTCTCCATAATTATATTGAAACTAATCGCATTGTGATCACTGGACCCAAAGTGCTCCCCAACACAGACCTCCGTCAGCTGACCTATCTCATTCCCTAACAGAAGATCCAACACTGCTCCTTCTCTAGTTGGTTCCTCTATGTATTGCTGCAAAAAACTATCCTGTACACATTTTACAAACTCCAAACCATCCATCCCTTTTACAGTATGGGCTTCCCAGTCTATGTGTGGAATATCAAAATCTCCAACAATCACAATCCTGTGCTTACTACAAATATCTGCTATCTCTTTGCAAATTTGCTCCTCCAATTCTCACTCCCTGTTAGGTGGTCTATAATACACCCCTATAAGTGTTACTACACCTTTCCCATTCCTCAATTCCACTCAAATAGCCTCCCTAAATGAGCCCTCTAATCTATCCTGCCAAAGTACTGCTGTAATATTTTCTCTGACAAGCAACACAACACCTCCCTCTCTTGTCCCTCCAATTCTATCACACCTGAAGCAACGAAATCCAGAAATATTTAGCTGCCAATCACACTCCTCCTGCAACCATGTTTCACTAATAGCTACAACATCATATTTCCAGGTATCAATCCATGCTCTAAGCTCATCCACCTTTCTTACAATGCTCCTAGCATTAAAATAAATGCATTTAAGAAATTCTCCACCTCTTCCTCTCTGTTTATCTCTAACAGTACAAAGAACTTTACTGTCTTCTTTTTCTTCCTTCTCCCATACATCTGTTCCTACACTTTGGTTCCGCTCCCCCCTTGTATCTAGTTTAAATCCACTTGTGCCTCTCTAGCAAACTTAACTGCAAGAATATTTGTCCCCTTCCAGTTCAGATGTAAACCATCCAACCAGAACAGATCCCACTTTCCCTGGAGAACTGCCCAATTATCTATAAATCTGAAGCTCTCCCTCCTGCACCATGTCTTCAGCCACATGTTGATCTGCGCTATCTTACTATTTCTAAACCCACCTGCACGTGGCACTGGTAGCAATCCTGAGATTGCTATCCTGGAGGTCCTGCCCTTTAACTTGGCACCTAGCTCCCTAAACTCACCTTTCAGGACCTCCTCACTCTTTTTACCCACATCATTGGTCCCTACATGGACCATGACATTCGGCTGCTCACCCTCCCTCTTGAGAATACTGAGAACTCGATCCGAGATATCGCGGACCCTGGCACCAGGGAGGCAACAGACCATCCGAGGTTCTCGATCTCTTCCACAGAACCTCCTATCTGCCCCCCTAACTATCGAATCCCCTATCACTACTGCTCTCCTCTTTTCCCTCCTTCCCTTCTGAGCTGAGGGTCCAGTCTCGGTGCCAGAGACGCAACTACTGCAACTTGTCCCTGGTAGGTCGTCCCCACCAACAGTATCCAAAACGGTATACTTATTGTTGATGGGAACAGCCACAGGGGTGCTCTGCTCTTCCTGTCTATTCCCCTTCCCACTCCTGACAGTCACCCAACTACCTGTCTCCTGACTCTTAGGGGTGACTATCTCCCTGTAACTTCTGTTTATTTCTGTCTCTGCCTCCCGAACGATCCGAAGTTCATCCAATTCCAGCTCCAGTTCCCTAACACAGTTTGTCAGGAGCTGCAGCTGGATGCACCTTTTACAGGTGTAGTCATCTGGGACAATTGTGCTTGCCCTGACTTCCCACATACTGCAAACAGAGCACTCAACTGTCCTAACTGCCGCCTCCATTACCTACTCCTAAGCTAATTAGATTAATTTAAAGGAGTTTACCTGGCCTAACCTCACCTGGAGGTAATACATAATCATAATACAACAGTGGGGTTATAAGAGTTGCCGACTAACTGCGCTAATGAATCTCTGTCCCTTTAATTTCTCCTCCTGGTGCACTGATCCTGACACATGAGTGAGTTTAGTCTCCTATCTAGCCCACGGTTCTGGATGTTAATGCTGCAAGGATTAAGGCAGCAACATATTAGAATGCCTGAATATCAGCCAATGGGGTAATTCTAAACTTCATTTTCACAGTCAAATGAGATAGGTGGGCTGAAAAGCAAGTAATAAATGAAAGAAATTTCAGTTGGAAACAAAACCCAAAAAAAAATCAAAACAGCTTTCATTTAAATTTTCCAAATTGCAACAATTATAAGATTACATTTCAAAACTACTTAGTTGGCAGTAAAGTGCTTTGGGAGGTTCTGAATTGCGAAAGGTGTTTTTTAAAGCCAAATCCTTTTTTACTGAGAACTCATTACAAATCCATGCCTAAGGCTAGCTTACCCCTTTGATCAATACAGATTCCATAAATTCGCACCATATTTGGGGATTCAAAGTGCTTCATGGTCTCAGCCTCTTTGTGAAAAATATTGCGTATTTTCCTGTAGGAGAAGGAAGAAAGCACCAAGCCATCAATCCTAATTAACATTAAACATTAACATTAAATTCAACTCAATTCTGTTTTGTTATCCATACTCACTCCACACTGGATGATCCAACATTAACAAAACGTTTAATGGCTACTGGAAATTTGTGCAACATTCCTTTATAATATCTGGAATTACTAGTGATCAGAAAAGGCTTGCTCTCTCTTTCAATGTCCTTTGGGTTTAATTCCAGAATTCCCTGCACAGGGTGAACAGAAGTTTTTGTTTGGTCTACAAGAGGAGAGAGAGAGAGAGATCAGCATCAGACCTGGATAACCAGTGGAAAACATGTTCTTCATATTTTTGCTACTTTAGCCAATATTCCCAGGACAAATAGGTTAGATGCAGAGTGCTGCTCCCTCAACTCAATAGTCTATCAATATCTCCAAAAGCTGGAAAGATGAGAGCACAAGTCCAGGCAAATGCAACTATTCTGATGCACTACTTTGACACAACTTGTCAACCTTCACCATGGTTGGATCAAAATCCAGGAGTTCTTTACACCACATTAAAGGTTCAAAGGTTCATTTTGTGATTCAAGTATGTGTGCAGAATACAATGCTGAGATCTGTCTTCTCCAGATAGCCCAAAAATAGAGAAACCATAGAAGTAGTCGAAAGGCATCAATTACCACCCCCCCCCCGCAAGAAAAGAAAAAACTCAGATACCCCCAAACCGCCTCCAAACCCTCCCTCATACAAAAACTGAAAGATCACCCACAGGGAGAAACAACAGCAAGAACATCAAACTCCAAACCCCCAGCCCACCAGTCGGCAACAAGAAGGAATGGGGGAGAGCATGAAAAGAACATAGAACTGAAAGAGGCCAATATGAACCACAGTCCAATCCATAACTCTCAAAATTTCCATAAAATCTCAAAGAGCATCAGGACCCAGCAACCTCTCTGAGGTCAGCGACTTGAACCAGTGGCTCCTCCGAGGAAAGAAACTTGAACCAGCATCCCCTTGGAGGGAAACGACATGAACCAGTGGCCTCTCCAAAGGAAACAACTCAAACTAGTTTCTCCTCTGAGGGCAGCGGCTCGAACCAGTGGCCTCTCTGAGAACCATTTGCACTTCTCCGCATTTGCCTTGATGTTTCAACTTTCCTTGACATTTTAAACAGCGAAATAAGCAATCAATTATGGCTTCTTGTTCTCATCTTTGAGTTCCTCTTTGTGGTAACTCATGCTTGCATTTCTCTTTTGGAATTTTCTTAGGGACAGCTAAGTGCTTGCTCACTGCAAGTCACAGGCTCCAGCAGTTTCAAAAACAAAATGAGTAGAAGATGTAGAAAAACTGAAATTATTAACTACCTGGAAGATGTCACCCAAGGACTTTAGAAATACATTAAACAGAAACACAATTAATGTTCTTACTTGGTATCATTTTGTTTTATCTAGGTTGACTTGAAAGGGTAAAACCGCTAATTTTAAGCTGCATGTATCCTCTGTAATTCTAAAACAGAGGACATAAAGAGAGAAGAAGGAAATTAGGAGGGCAAAAAGGGGCAATGAAATGACCTTAGCAAGTGGGGTTAAAGAGAAAATATATTAGAGAGAGTAGCTAAGGAGAGAGTAGGTCCCTTTAAAACCAAAGTAGTAATCTTTGTATGGAGCCAGAGGGTATGAACAAAGATATAATGAGAATTTCTTATCGGGATAGACCAAGGAGAAGTACGTGGAGGATGGAGGCTTGTGAGGGGTGGAATGATACTCTGGAACACATATGCATCAGGAAGGAGGAAGTGTTATAAACATCACAACATTCGGGTGTATAAATCCCCATAACCTTTGGAATTAGATCAAAATGTTAAGAGAAGCAAAAGAGAAGATTGCTGGGGCTCTGCTGGAGATTTTTACATCTTCAGTAGATGTAGGTGAGGTACCAGAAGGCTGGAGGTTAGTTAATGTTGTTTCTTTATTTAGAGAGGCATTAGGATAAGGAACTGCAGGACAATAGACCTTATATCAGCAGCAGGGAGAATGTTGGAGAAGATTTTGATTACTTTCACTTGGAAAGACATGGAAAGGTTAGAAGGATTCAGCTTAGCTTTGTATAGGAGCAGTTACGTCTCAAAAATCTGGTTATGTTTTTTGAGAAGGTGACTAAGAAAATTGATTAAGGCGGCACAGTAGATGCTGTTTGCATTGAATTCATTAAGACTTTTGACAAGGTCTCACGTGTTAAGCTGGTCCAGAAGGTTAAAGTGTAAGGGACTCCAGATGTGTTGGCTAACTGGATCCAAAACTGTCTTGTTGATACAAGACAGAGGGTAGTGGTGGATGGGTGTTGAAGCATCTAACAAGTGATTTCCCGATTGGACTTTTGTTGTTTGTAATATGGCCTGGATGAGACTATAATTGATCCAACTGGTAAGTTTGCAAGTGGCACAAAAATTGGTGTGGTTGTAGATAACAAAGAAGGTTGGATGTGGATACAGCAAGACACAGATCTGCTGGAAATTTTGGGCACAATGGTGGCCGATGGAATTTAGTCCAGATAAGTATGAGGTAATGCACTTTGAGATGTCAATTTTTGGTAGGACATGTAGACTAAATGGCAGGGACTTTAGGAAAATTTATGTATAGAGGGGCCTTAGGGTGCAAGTCTAACAACAGTGTCTTTAATAGTGTATAAAGATCAGTCCATTCTGATGATCTGCTGCATATTTGCGTTGATTGAATGAAAGACTTGTTGTATTTGTAACTCCAGAGTCTGGGTAGTGACTAATGCACAGCAGAGAACCTTCACCAAAAAACGATTATTGTAGTTAAGAAAACAACTTGTATGCTCAAGGACAACTGGCTATAGATAAATTACTGTGATAATAGATAATAGATAATAATGGCTGTGGGCTCAGATGTTACCGTGTGACATATTACCTGCCTTGTGAGACTGAGAACCTAAATAAAAGAATGTGCTGAATGTATTGTTGTTTTCCCATTGTATACTCACAGGCCTCCATTATATGTTGGATATCTTTCAGATTCATTTTAACTTCTCCCAGGTCAGCTTGCAAAGTCTCCACAGCCTGCTGCATTCTCTCCTCCACTGAAAGCAATGCTGTAATGTCAGGTTAGGAGCTGTTAGCAGAGTCAGGCTCTCTTACCATAAATAGTCAGAACACAGAAAACTGGCATAGAAGTTATTACAAAATAGGAGGAATATTTAGAGCAATGCATCTTCCTGAGTCTTGGAAACAAATGCCATTTTTTGTTTTGTTGTGCATGTTAAATATTTGAATAATTTTATGTCAATGAACCTGCAAGATTTTTAGAAATATTTGAATAGTTCTCAACAGGGAGATTCTAGAAAGTTACTTAGAAATAAGGCTTCAACTTATGTTCACTGGAAAGCAAGAGGCTGTAATTAATATGAATCTAAAGCCAGATGAAAAGCAATCTAAATGCTAGATGGTAACCTGTAGCTGCCGAAACACAGTTCATTCACCATTTCCTTAAGGTCTCTCAGAAAATACTTCAAAGGTGGCACACAAACAGAAAAGCTGGAAGAACTTCTCCAGTCACACAGAATCTGTGGAATGAGAAATCATTTACTGTTTCAGGTCAATGACTGATGCTAAAAAAGTCCCTCCAGAATTTAGAATCTGAAACCATACACAAGGAACTCCCCAAGAGCGGATGTGCAGAATTAGCAGAAAATTGTGAGAAGAGGAAGTAAAGAAATGGGAATTTAGATAACATCATTGAAACCTATACACTATATTCTTGATAGGATAGAAACATAGAAAACTACCGACATTGCTGTGCCAAACACATACTGACTTTAGAAATTACATTCTAAGCTCCATGTACATATCCAGGAGTCTCTTAAAAGACCCTATCATATCCACCTCCACCACCGTCACCAGCATCCCATTCCACACACTCACCACTTGCCCCTGACATCTCTTCTGTACCCATTTCCAAGCACTATGCCCTCTCGAGCTAGCCATTTCAGCCCTGGGAAAAAGTCTCTGACTATTCACATGATTAAAGCCTCTCATCATCTTATACACCTCTATCAGGTCACCCCTTATCCTCCGTTGCTCAAAGGGGAAAAGGCCAAGTTCGCTTGACCTATTCTCGTAAGGCATGCTCCATAATCGAGGCAACATCCTTGTAAATCTCCTCTGCATCCTTTCTATAGTTTCCACGTCCTTCCTGTAGTGAGGTGACCAGAATTGAGCACAGCATTCAAAGTGGGGTCTGACCAGGGTCCTATATAGCTGGAATATTACCTCTCGGCTCTTAAACTTAACCTCACAGTTGATGAGTTGAACTCCATTTGCCACTTTTCAGCCCAGTTTTGCATCCTATCGATGTCCCACTGTAACCCCTGACAGCCCTCCACACTATCCACAACATCCTCAACCTTTGTGTCATCAACAAATTTACTAATCCATCCTTCCACTTCCTCATCCAGGTCATTTATAAAAATCACAAAGAATAGGAGTCCCAGAACAGAGCCCTGAGGTACACCACTAGTCAACGACCTCCATGCAGAATATGATCCACCTGCAACCACCCTTTGCCTTCTGTGAGCAAGCTAATTCTGGATCCACAAGGCAAGGTCCCCTTGGATCCCATGCCTCCTTACTTTCTCAATAAGCCTTGCATGGGGTACCTTATCAAATGCCTTGCTGAAGTCCATATACACTACATCTACTGTTCTACCTTCATCAATATGTTTAGTCACATCCTCAAAAAATTCAATGAGACTTGTAAGGCATGACCTGCCCTTGAAGAAGCCATGCTGACTATTCCTAATCATATTATACCTCTCCAAATGTTCATAATTCCTGCCTCTCAGGATCTTCTCCATCAATGTATGAACCACTGAAGTAAGACTCTCTGGTCTATAATTTCCTGGGCTATTTCTACTCTCTTTCTTGAATAAGGGAACAACATCCACAACCCTCCAACCCTCCAAAACCTCTCCCATCCCAATGATGATACAAAGCTCATTGCTAGAGGACCAGCAATCTCATCCCTTGCCTCCCACAGTAGCCTGGGGTACATCTCATCCAGTCGCAGTGACTTATCTAACGATGCTATCCAAAAGCTCTAGCACATCCTCTTTCTTACTGTCTACATATTCAAGCTTTTCAGTCCACTGTAATAATCACCAAGATCCTTTTCTGTAGTG
This sequence comes from Hypanus sabinus, assembly GCF_030144855.1. Classification (NCBI taxonomy): domain Eukaryota; kingdom Metazoa; phylum Chordata; class Chondrichthyes; order Myliobatiformes; family Dasyatidae; genus Hypanus; species Hypanus sabinus. The sequence goes on along the minus strand of NC_082722.1, from coordinate 15,638,225 downwards.
AATACTGAGGCAAAGTATTCATTAAGTACCTCTGCTATATCCTCTGGTTCCATGCACACTTTTTCACTGTCACATTTGATTGGTCCTATTCCCTCTTGCTCTTCACATACTTGTAGAATGCCTTGGGGGTTTCCTTAATCCTGCTCACCAAGGCTCTCTCATGGCCCTTTCTGGATCTTCTAATTTCATTCTTAAAGCTCCTTCCTGCTAGCCTTATAATTTTCTAGATCTCTATCATTACCTAGTTTTTTGAAACTTTCATAAGCTTTTCTTTGTGGAATCTCCGTGGATCTCTGTGAAGTGGCAGCAGGACAGACTCACTCATGTACTCCAATCTCTAAGCATTAAAGACATATGTAGAATGTGCCTTTCTGATTGCTTCTTGTTCCCATAGAATATAGAACATAAAACACAGAACTGTACCAGCACACGAACAGGCCACTTGGCCCTCAGTGTTGTGCCAAACCAGCTCAAAAGCAAGTCAAAAACACTCAAACACTGATTCCTCTGACCCACACCATGTCCATATCCCTCCATCTTCCTCATATCCATGTGCCTATCCAAACGTCTCTTAAAGCCTCCAGAGTATTTGCTTCTACCACCATACCAGGTGACACGTTCCAAGCATCCATGAGTCCAAGTTTTTAAAAAATTACCCCTCACATCCCCTTTGAACCTTCCCCCTCTCATCTTCAGTGCATGCCCTTTAGATATTCCAACCTTGGGAAACAGATACTCTTTGTCCACTCTATCTATACTTCTCATGATCTTGTAAACCTCTATCAGATCTCCCCTCAGCCTCCGATGCTCCAGAGAAAACAACCCAAGTTTATCCAACCTCTTATGATAGCACAAGCCCTCTAAACCAGGCAGCATCCTGGTAAACCTCTTCTGCTCCCTCTCCAAAGCCTCAACATCCTTCCTATAGTGGAGTGACCAGAACCATACACAATACTCCAGATGTGGCCTAACCAGAGTTTTATAAAGCTCCAACATAACCTCCTGAAGTTGGAACTGAATGCCGCGACTAATAAAAGCAAGCATTCCATAAGCCTTCTTGTCCACCTTATCGACCCGTGTAGCCACTTACAAGTAGCTATAAACTTGGACCCCAAGATCTCTCTGCTCAGCCGCACTGTTAAGGATCCTGCCCATACATTCACATTTTTGATTTCATGCAAAAGCATATCCAGTTTCTTCTGTCAACTCATGTTTACTAATGCTCACTGTTTGAAAAATATCTCCTTTTCATTGTTTTACGGAGATTGTATGCAGTGATTCAGTCTATGCCTATAGTTCTGTGCCTCCACAGCGGAATGGAACAAGTTAAAATGCAAACAAACTTGAGCCTGTTGAAATTCTCATGCACACTAGCATGAGGTAAGCCAACGTTAGTTTGTTCGTTGACTCAATGTCTAAAACCTATGTTGCATATCTATATGTTTGAAACTGTGCCACTTCTGAAGATGCCCATAGATCTGACCAGGCCTCTGACCAGAACGTGTCCCAGCACTGGGGATGGGTGTGGGTGGCAGTACGGGTTGAGTAGGTGGTACATGGGGAGTCAGTATTTGGAGGTGGGGAGATTATTGGGATCTTAGTTGGGAGCGTACAATGAGAGGCCAGGAGAGAGCAATTGGCACTTTTCTGTAGAAATGTTAGTATGGTTGGGAGGGGGCATGGTAGGACATAAAACATTGAATAGTACAGCACAGTGCAGACCTTTCAGTCTACAATGTCATGTTGACCTTCTCAACTACCCTTAGATCATTACTTATCTCCCACATGATGCTCCATTTTTCTTTCATCCATGTGCGTACCTAAAACCCTCTTAAATGTTCCCTAAGTATATCTGCCTTTAACATTAGCAGTGGCAGATTCCAGGCACCTGTCACTCACTCTGTGCAAAAAAAAAACAACCACTAAACTTTCCTCCAATCACCTTAAAATTATTCCTCTACCATTAGCCATCTTAACCACAAGAAAAACGCTCTGGCTGTCCACTCTATCAATGCCTCTTATTATTTTTTTTACACCTCAGTCGTCATCTCTTGTCCTCCTTTGCTGCAAAGAGAGAAGCCCTGACTTGCCTCTCCTCATAATCCATGCTCTCTAATCCAGGCAACATCTGGTAAATTTTCTAAAGCTTCCACCTCATTCCTACAATGTGGTGACCAGAACTCAGCACAATAAAGTGTGGTCTAACCAGGCTTTTACAGAGCTGCAACATCACCTCATGGCTCTTGAACTCAATCCCTTGACTAATGAAGGCCAGCACACCATACACCTTCTTAATCGGCTATCACTCAAGTGGTAGTGCTGAGCAAACTTTTGGGCCTAAAGATAGACAAGTCCCCTGGTCCTGAAGGAATGCATCCCAGAGTACTGAAGAGGCTTTGGTGATAATTTACCAAAATTCTCTGGACTTTGGGCAGTTCCCAGTAGATTGGAAGATGAGTGTCACACCACTATTCAAAAACGGATGTAGGCATAAGGCAGGTAACTATAGGCCAGTTAGTTTAACATCTGTAATTGGGAAAATGCTTGAAGCTATCACTAAAAAAGTAATAGCGAGGCATCTGGAGAGAAATAGATTCATCAGGCAGACGCAGCATGGATTCAGTAAAGGCAGGTCCACTTTGACAAACACTGGAGTTCTTTGAGAATATCATGAGTGCAGTTGTAAAGGGGAACAGATGAACATTATTTACTTGGATTTCCAGAAGGTGTCTGATAAGATGCCGCATAAAAGACTTATCCATAAGATAAGGATGTATAGAGTTGATGTTGATGTATTAGAATGGATAGAGGATTGGTTACCTAATAGAAAGCAGAGAGTTGAATACATGGGTGTTACTCTGGTTGGCAATCAGTGGTAAGTGGTGTACCACGAGGATCAGTGTTGAGCCCTCAACTGTTCATGAAATGCATTAATGATCTGAAAGAGTGTATCTAAGTTTGCTGATGATACTAAATTGAGTGGAAAAGTAAATTAGGAAGAAGATACAGAGAGTCTGCAGAAAAATTTCAGAAGGTATCTGGCAGATGGAACACAATGCTGGTACATGCAAGGTCATCCACTGTGGAAGGAAAAATCAAAGAGCAAGTTATTATTTAAATGGCAAAAAATTGCAGCGTGCTGCTGTGCAGAGGGACTTGGGAGTGCTTGTGCACGAATCACAAAAGGTTGGTTTGCAGGTGCTGCAGGCTATCAAGAAGGCAGATGGAATGTTGGCCTTCATTGCTAGCGGGATTGAATTTAAGAGCAGGGAGGTCATGCTGCAACTGTACAGGGTCTGGTGAGGCTGCACCTACAGTACTGTGTGCAGTTCTGGTCTGATTATTTGAGGAACGATATACTGGCTTTGGAGGCGGTGCATGGGAGGTTCACCAGATTGATTCCAGAGATGAAGGGGTTACAATATGAGGAGAGATTGAGTAACCTGGGACTGTACTCATTGGAATTCAGAAGAATGAGAGGAGATCTTATAGAAACATATAAATTTATGAAAGGGATAGATAAGATAGAGGCAGGAAAGTTGAGATAGGTGAGATTAAGAACCAGGGGCCATAACCTCAAGGTTCGGGGGAATAGATTTAGGATGGAGATTATAAGAAACTGCTTTACCCAGAGAGTGATGAATCTGTGGAATGCTCTGCCCAGTGAAGTAGTGGAGGCTACCTCAGTAAATATATTTAAGACAAGGTTGGATAGATTTTTGTATAGTAGGGGAATTGAGGGTTATGGGGAAATAGGCAGGCAGGTGGAGATGAGTCCACGGTCAGATCAGCCAGCATCTTATTCAATGGTGGAGCAGGCTCAACTGGCCAGATGGCCGACTCCTGCTCCTATTTCTTACGTTATGTTCTTACTTTATGGGCTACATGAAGGAAAGACATTTACCTCATTAAAGGGTTTAGAACCGGTAGGAGCATTTTGAAAATATGTGAAAAGTTGTTTAGGGCTAAGGGGGAATTTCTTCACTCAGAGTGTGATGACCAGATGGAATTCTCTAGTCCACTGAATCATGACGTTTATTCGAAACATAGATTGATTTGTGTGTGGGATATGGAAGTAGAGCTCAGAAAGCTCACTGAAGTAGAAAATCTGCCAAGGTCTCAGAGAATCAGAATCGGAACCAGGGTTATTATCACCACCTCATACATGAACATTGTTGCTTTGTAGCAGCCATACAGTGTAAAGTCATAAAATGACTACAAAATAAATAAATAGTGCCAAAAGAAAAGAATAATGTGGTAGTGACAATAGACAATAGGTGCAGAAGTAGATCATTCGGCCCTTCGAGCCTGCTCAGGGACTACTCCGAAATCTGATGGCAGAGGGGAAGAAGCTTTCTATAGCTTTGAGTTTGGGTTTTGAGGCTCCTGAACCTCCTCCCTGAAGAGGGAGGAGGTAATGCGAAGAGTGCACGTCCTAGATGGTGAGGATCCTAAGTGATGGATGCAGATTTATTGAGGCACTGCTTCTGAAAGATGTCCTTGATGAAAGGGAGGGCTGTGCCATGATGGAACTGACTGAGTCTTCAACACTGTGCAGCCTCCTGCGACCCTGTGCATTGAAGGTTCCATGCCAGACCGTGAGGCAACTAGTCAGAATACTTCTCTCTGCACGTCTATGCTCAAAGTGTCATATAACTTGTCCGCGCTTCTGATTCTTGTTTTCCTGGAAGTGAGCAGCTATGGGGTAGAGAGTGGAAGTGAACAGTAATGCACTGGGAGAGGAATGGTACACTAAAGAAGAATAGTGCACTGGGAGAGCAATGGTGCACTGGGAGAGGAATAGTGCACTAAAGAGGAATGGTACACTAAAGAAGAATAGTTCACTGGGAGAGGAATGGTGCACTGGGAGAGCAATGGTGCACTGGGAGAGGAATGGTGCACTGGGGGGGATGGTGCACTGGGGGTGATGCACTGGAAGGAAAATAGTGCACTGGAAGTAGAATATTGCGCTAGGAGAGGAATGGTGCACTAAAGAGGAATAGTGCACTGGAGGAGGAATAGTGTGCTGGAGGAGGAATAGTGCACTGAAGAGAAATGGTCCACTGAAGAGGAATGGTCCACTGAAGAGGAATAGTCCACTGGGAGAGGAATAGTGCACTAAAGAGGAATGGTACACTAAAGAAGAATAGTTCACTGGGAGAGGAATGGTCCACTGGAGAGGAATGGTGCACTGGAGAGGAATGGTGCACTGGGGGGATGGTGCACTGGGGGGGTGCACTGGGGGGTGCACTGGGGGGATGGTGCACTGGAAGGAAAATAGTGCACTGGAAGGAAAATATTGCACTGGAAGTGGAATATTGCACTAGGAGAGGAATGGTGCACTATAGAGGAATAGTGCACTGGGAGAGGAATAGTCCACTAAAGAGGAATAGTCCACTGAAGAGGAATAGTGCACTGAAGAGGAATGGTACACTAAAGAGGAATAGTGCACTGGGAGAGGAATTGCACACTAAAGAGCAATATCGCACTGAAGAGGAATAGTGCACTGGGAGGGGAATAGAGCACTAAAGAGGAATAGTGCACTGGGAGGGGAATAGAGCACTAAAGAGGAATAGTGCACTGGGAGGGGAATAGAGCACTAAAGAGGAATAGTGCACTGGGAGGGGAATAGAGCACTAAAGAGGAATAGTGCACTGGGAGGGGAATAGAGCACTAAAGAGGAATAGTGCACTGGGAGGGGAATAGAGCACTAAAGAGGAATAGTGCACTGGGAGAGGAATAGTCCACTGAAGAGGAATAGTGCACTGGGAGAGGAATGGTGCACTGGAAGGGAAATAGTGTACTGGAAGTGGAATATTGCAATGAAGAGGAATAGTGCACTGAAGAGGAATAGTGCACTGAAGAGGAATGGTACACTAAAGAGCAATATTGCACTGAAGAGGAATAGTGCACTGGGAGGGGAATAGAGCACTAAAGAGGAATAGTGCACTGGGAGAGGAATGGTGCACTGGAAGGGAAATAGTGTACTGGAAGTGGAATATTGCAATGAAGAGGAATAGTGCACTGGGGGAGCAAAAGGGGAAGGAAAAAACAACTGGGGAAATCAGGAACAGAGTGGTCACTCAATGAATAGGAATCTGATGAATGGTCATAACAAATAGGAATAGAATAAACAGTGGGAGAAATTAGATCAGCTCTATTTGCCATATATTGTACATTTATATGTATTAGGAATTTGCTGTAGTATATTAGTCAGCACCCAATATGCCACAAAAACAACATTCAATAATTTAAAATAATTATGTATAAAAAAGCTAATTAAGTTTGAAGATAAAGGATGGATATAGAATAAAATGCTTATCAATAACGAATTACCAAGATATTTTTACAGTGTAAACAGCATTACAAAAAGTGGTAGAAAGTGTCTGCAGTGCAATGGATGGGGTAATAGATAGAGAGGAGCAATTGGTAAGGACTGGGCAGAGTAAATTTGTTCAAGTAATCACTTGGAAGAAGAATGGAAATAAAGTCGACAGTAATGAATGAACACACAACAAAAAGATTGAGCTGCCATGATTAATAGCAATAGAATGGACACCCAGGGCATGCAGATAAATCATTAAGACTTGGACTGGCAGATAGCAAGACCTACTGTATGTAATGTTATCATGGTGAACCTCATAATCACAAATTTAAAAATAAACTGAATGAACTAACTGAAGATGACCTCTTAATTACCTTCCTCTAATTTCTGCTCTAGCAAGTTTAGAAATTTCTGATCTTCCTCAATATCTTGCTTGTCTTCCTTCATCCTCTGGTTTTCCTTAAAGATAGTCTGAAGCCATTTTGTTTGTTCACTATGTAAGGCAAGGTCCAAGGCCACTGCAGCATCATTCAGTCTTTCATTGAGATGATTAAACTCTTCCTTGATCTCAAACGCCTTGAAGACTTTGGAAAACCGATGTTTGTTGGTGAAAGACTTAATACAATCTCTTGCACTCTCCAGAATTTCCATCATCTCCTTCAAAAGCTTTGTTAAGCCATCATCCAGCACCTCAGTTTGAATAGCCTTTACAACTTCTAAGAGACATTCAATCCGTTTCTTTAAACGGTAGCATCGCTTGTGATTCATCTTCACCTCATTGCAGAGAGAGTTAATAATCTTTGCCACTTCAAAGATCTTTTCAAAGTATTCCATCCGGATATCTGCAAAATTTAGAAGATCATCAGCTGCACATTATTACTCAGAAACAACCAGGTGTGAATTTGCTAAAGATGATCTTTATTCCAAGATTAAGTGGTAGCTGCAATTAGGGAAAAGCACAGAAAGCAGATTTTTTTTGGAATAAACCATTTATATTTTACATATCCTATATTTAAAACAACTAATCGCACATTGATATTGACAGATCTATTCGCAAATGGTTTTTTAATTCCTACTTTTATTGTAATGGAAACTTCAACACAGAAAGAGGTAATTGTCCTTTATGACAAGTGGAAAAGATCTAAAAAGATTAACTAATACATTTCTCCCCTTCAAAAAGACCAAGCCTGGGGTCTTTTTCAGGTGAATTTCAGGTGTATTGTGTTCCTTTCTTTCTTTTTCAATCTTTTTATTATTATTATTATTATTATTATTAATATTATAATATAATTATTAATAACATGATAAGATTAATACATAGATAGTGGGATTACAAACTTACGAATTTAAACTGAACATGAAAGGATACACAAGCAATAGTTACAATATAGTTAAGTCTTCCCAAATCATGAATGATACGAATATCATATAAACAAAGCAAAACTAGGTATATCATATTATATGTAAAAAAAAGCAGAAAAGAGAAAAAGAAAAAAAATTTAACCCTAAGAAAAACTAATTTAACAACCTAATAACTAATAAAGGGGAAAAAAGGAAGGAAAAAAAGGGCTGTTTATAGTATCTATAAAAAAAAGCACAAAATCATCAGTGTCGCCAACTCTGATCCTCTCAACATATGTATAATCAAAACCGGAAAAACGAATAGGTTTGGAACAGGGTCAAATTACATCATATGAAAATATTGAATAAATGGTCTCCATGTCTTTTCAAATTTAATAGAAGGGTCAAATACAACACTTCTAATTTTCTCCAAATTTAGACATAACATAGTTTGAGAAAGCCAATGAAATACGATAGGGGGATTAATTTCTTTCCAATTCAACAAAATAGATCTTCCAGCCATTAATGTAAGAAATGCAATCATTCTACAAACAGAAGAAGATAAATGGATTGAGTTCATCATTGATAAACCAAAATTTGCAGTAATCGGATGAGGTTGTAAATCAATGTTCAATACCGGGGAAATAATATCAAAAATGTCTTTCCAATATTTTTTCAAAAGCAGACATGACCAAAACATATGAGTTAAAGACGCTATCTCAGAATGACATCTGTCACATATAGGATTTATATAGGAATAAAAAGGAGCCAATTTATCCTTGGACATATGAGCCCTGTGCACAACTTTAAACTGTATTAATGAATGTTTAGCACATATAGATGATAAATTGACTAATTGAAGAATTTTATCCCAATTCTCAATAGGGATTGTAAGGTTAAGTTCTCTTTCCCAATCATTTTTAATCTTATAGAAGGGCTCTGAATGTATTTTCATATTGTAGAGTTTTGATATTACACCTTTCTGAGAAGGATTTAGTTCTAACAAATTCTCCAGAATATCCAAAGACTCAAGATTTGGAAAGGTAGGAAGTACAGTGTTTAAGAAATTCCTAATCTGTAAGTATCTAACAAAATGAAATCTAGGCAAATTATATTTATTAGATAATTGTTCAAAAGACATAAAACAATTATCCAAAAATAAATTGGAAAATTGTAGTAGTCCTTTAGTCTTCCAAGCTGAATAAGCTTGGTCTATAATAGAAGAATGAAAAAAGAAATCGGATACAATAGGAATAGTTAAAACAAATTGATTCAACCCAAAAAATTTCTGAAATGGAAACCATATACGTAAAGTATGTTTAACTATCGGATTGTGAATTCGTTTCTGCAATTTAGAAAGAGCAAAGGGAAGAGAAGACCCTAAAATAGAACCCAATGAAAATCCTTGTACAGATTTGGTTTCCAGGTTTACCCATTGTGTTGTGTTTCTAATGAAGTCAAGAATAGATTCAATGTCCAGAAAATTGAACATTGCACAAGAACAGTGCAGTAAGTCCACAAAGCTGGGTCCACCTATGAAAAAGAGTGAATGAGACAGGACACCATTCCCACAGGACAAACCTCAATGCCTCAGGACACAATAAAAATGATTCTATTCTTGTAGCAAGAAAATCCTATTCAGCCCAATGGGTCCTTGCCAATGTACATAAACCACACAATCACTCCCTTCCCCGCTCCCTCCAGATAACTCCATCCACATACCTTTTGATCTTTTTCCCTCATGTATTTATTCAGCTTCCCTTTCAAATAAGTCTGATATTCACTTCAATTCTTCAAGTTCTTAGGCGCAACCATCACCATATCTTGTCCTGGTCTAATCACTTAAGGCCAAAAAAATACACTAGCAGCTCTATTTCTTCAGAAGTCTAAGGGAATTTGACCTTCACCAATTTTTACAGAAGCACAATGGATATCATCCTAAACACAGCTTGGTCAGGTAACTGCTCCGTCCAAGACCACAAGATATTGTCGAGGAGTGCAAACACTGCCCTGTCAATCATTGAAACAAGTCTCTCCTCCACCAATCTTCTATGGAGAGAAATACACAGTCAACGCTTCAGGCTAAGAAGAGTCTTGGCCTGTAACACTGACAGTTTATTTTCCTCTATAGATGCTGCCTGACATGCTGAGTACCTCCAGTATTCTGTGTGCGTTGAGCAAGATTTTCAGCATTTGCAGGATCTTTTGTGTTCATCGCCTCCAGTGAATCTGTCACAACTTCCTGATGCCTCAGAAAAATCGAAGACCCTTCCCACCCTAGTCATTCTTTCTCCTCCTCCATCCTTCAAACAGAAAATACTAAAGCTTGCAAACAAGTACCACCAGGTTCAAGGACACCTTCCATCCTGGTGTCACTGGACTCTTGAGCAGATTTCTTGTAGGATAAAGATGAACTCCTGATCTCACATTGTATCTTGTCATAGCCCTTACTTTATTTGCCTACATGCTTTCTCTGTGAAAGGAATTCAGTATTCTGCATTCTCCTTTTTTTCATTTTGTACTACTTCCATATACATGTTTGGAATGATCTGTCTGCTTGGCATGCGGAACAAAGGTTTCCATTGTATTGCACTACATAAACCGGTTGCCAATTTCCAAGTGGTGAGAAGTTTTCTAGTCACTTTCTGGATAAAGAAAATGAAGAGTATTTCTAAAAATGGGTTCTTAGAAAATCCCACAGTAGAAACATCAAAGAGTTAAAATCCAGTGCATTGGATTATATCTGTCTGCCTCAGTGACCATCAGCAGAGAGGCAACAACTGACTCTTCAGAATGAATTGGCCTTCCTTTCAGAGATTAGTGCACCTTGGAAAGGCAGGAAATTAATAAAGATAACCTTTCACTGTAGGATTTCCCCAAGTTCTTCTTATCTTTTGTCAAGCACATCTTTCTTTTGCCTTTTGTTGATGGTGTACATTTAAAATCACAAACCCTCCAAAAATGTCAGCCCTTTTATGGTAATGCCAAAATTACATTAAGCCAATAAGACAATTAGATAATGTAGTAATTCTGAAGTGACTGGAGTGGCAAGCAATGCGATTGCCAACATCTCAAGACCTGAATCTAGGATTTGGGAGAAAGAAGCATCTCACAATGTTAGATTTGTTCAACGTATTTACATTGTCAGGATTTCAAGTTACAACAGTGTTATAAATTGTAATAATAAACACAGAATGGAAGTTGGTAGCTCACTCTTAATAAACCAGCATCCCACTGAATGCTGACGCCATCCAGACAAAGCCACTTTGCCGTCGTGCATGTCAGTTGTTTTGACAGCCTGATATCATTATGAGTTGTGGTTTGTGCTTGTTTGATGTGAAAAATTCTATATTCTGATTTGTTTGGTAAGTAGTCATTCAAAAAAATCACAGTCTAAGGAGAATTTTTAATTGAAAAATTGTTAGAACAAGGTAAATACTAGTTTCTATAAAATTGTTTGCCTGATTGTGCCTAGTTTATTAAAATTATAACTTTTTCAACAATCTTGCTAGACTTTTCAAATAATAATTATTAATTTTTGCTTTCTCAAATAATATTCATCATTATTTTTAGTATTGTAAGGATATCAAAAAAAGAAGAGTTAAATACTTTGAAGAACAAATCTTGTACAAAATTTAAGGTACAGTGAAACTCAGATACTGAACTACCATCATTACATCAAAATCAAAAAAATAAAAATTGCTGATATTTTTACTTATTAAGATACCGGTGATGTTATATGCACCATTTGCGTGGAAGCAAAAGTTGGGGGTGAGTTCAGCAGTGGAAAATATGGGAAAATGGAAGTTAGATTATGTAAAATGACATCTTAACCAGAGAATTCATATTGTTGCAGTTATCAAATTATGCAACCAGAAAAATGCAGAATTTTGTGCATCCTTCCTGCGGAGCATCAAGAAAGCCCACCTCTGTCCCAGGATACTGATGGACTTTTTCTGCTGTACCATTGAGAGCATACTTACCAACTGCATCTCAGTGTGGTATGGCAATTGTCCCGTATCGGACTGCAAAGTACTCCAGTGTGTGGTGAAAACAGCCTAGTGGATTATTGACACCCAATTGCCCACCATTGAGAACATCTACCATAAACGCTGCCTGGGCAGGGCAAAAAGCATTATCAAGGATACATCTCACTCTAACCACGGACCTTTTATTCTCCTCCTTTCCAGTAGGCACTACAGGAGCCTCCGCTCCTGCACCTGCAGGCTCAGGAAGAGCTTCTTCCCTGAGGCTGTGACCCTGCTGAACCTCACATCACAGCACCAAGCAGTATTGCACGCATATTGTTCTGTCTCAGTACTTTCATATTTGTGTGTTGTAGCACTTATTTTTTATTCGCAGTTATTTTGTAAATAACACTATTCTTCACATTTCTGGTTAGATGCTAACTACATTTCATTGGGCTTGGTATCTGTACTCGGCACTATGACAATAAAGTTGAATCTAATCTAATCTAAAAGTCCAAAAGAGTGTGAAGCAAGTATGAAACTACTTCTATGAAATAAATCTAACTCTGATATGGTCAAAGCGGGTTAAGATTATTTTAGCAATTAAAATTAATGGTTCTCTGCATTCTGTGCAAGAAGTGCATATACACATGGCCAAATACGTAAACATACCAGAGAGGTGGTACAGCAAGAACTGGGTGACGGAATTAGCTGAGTAATCATGTTTTTCTAGAAATAGGTAATGGCAGAATTGCAGAAATCTGCTTTCCATTCAGTAATTGCTGACCAAAGTGCAGACATTCCTGTACAGAAAATGTTAACTTTGTAATTTAGGTTTCAACCGGAAAATGAAACTTCCTGTAAGACTGTGTTTGTGGGTATTTTGAAACAAACTGCAGGTGACAATATCACTATTGTTGAAGCAATTTTTTTCATATACAGTATCAGCAATAATCTTGATATGTAAAGATGGTAACACACACAAAATGCAGGAGGAAATCAGCAGGTCAGGCAACATCTATGGAAATGAATAGACAGTTGATGTTTCAGGCCGAGACCCTTCTCAGCTGGAACCATCATCTGTTTATTCATTTCCATTGATGCTGCCTGACCTGCAGAGTTCCTCCATCATTTTGTATGCATTGCTTTGGATCTCCAGCATCTGCAGACTTCCTCAAAAAAAAGTGATGTTTACATCAGATGGGGCAAATATTATGCATGGAAAGAATAATGGTGTGGCAGCAATTCTTCGATGAGAAATAATGCATCTGCGCAGCACTGCATTTTTCACTCAGAGAAGACCTGGGATTAGACAAAGGTATAAATTATGCAGAATATAGAAACACTGCAAAGAGCAGTGTAAATACAGTGTGTATAATGTAAATGACACAACATCACCTTCTGTGACATCAGCTAATTCCTCTACTTTTCTTTTTTTAACCAACAACCTGTTGAACAGTGTATAAAACATTTAGCAAGCCGTTGGTTAAAAAGGAAAGGTGGAAGAATTAACTTATGTTACAGAATGTGATGTTGTGTCATTTAGACCACTAAACAAAGTAAGATGGCTGTCAAGGTATTTCAGCATCTCTGCTTTAATGAGGAATTATGAAGTTTTGATCCAGTATTGCGAAGAGCAAGTAAATGGATGTAACGGTGCAATCAGCAACTACTGCCTGGAGATTTTGACCAATCCACAAAGTAGAGTAGCATTAAATGCAACCAACAATGTCTGGCATCTCGTTGTAGATTCCTTCAGAAAAGCTGTTGGAATACAATTACGTACACTGCAGCGTGCAAAAGCAATATTTAACAAGTTATGTTAACAGTATCTTGGCAATACTATTTGTTGGAGTGACAATGTGGAAGATCTGCTTGCTTCTATGAGTTATGACATTGATACTCTGCCTATTCTTTGATTCATTCTGATAATGAGTTAGGAGAATGGCAAGCTTTTGACGAGCTTGTTCATGCAAATGCTACCAGTTTTGAATTTGGAAAAGAGAATGTTGTATGACTGACAAAAAAATACTCAGCTACCATTAGGAACTATGACAAAAGCACTGCCTCAAAAATATCGCCGCAATACTGTGATTTCAAATTTGTCACTTCAGAGAGAGTTCAGACTTGTTCAATTACTATGTTCATTAATATGGTGGACTATGTACTTAGAAACAAATTTGAAGAATTGTTTATTGTTTTTGACATTGTTGGAACATTTCAAGCTTCTGGAGATGACTGTGAATGTAGATCCAGTCTTATGAATTCAATCAAATGTAAATCCAGAAACAGATTAGAAGTGGAACTTTTGGATGTGGATTCAGACACACCTCTCATCTGGGTGTGAAATTAATCTGGATAGTGCTTATCGACAATGGATTTGTAATAAAAGCAGATGAGAAAAAGTTCAGTAAACGTGAAGATTTTCTTTCTTGTACTGTATTATATACTCTAAACTTAATAAATTTGTGGTTATTCAATTATCATTTTCAATATTTAAAGTCTGCATATTATAAAAAATATTTAACATGCTGTGCAGTTTTAAGGCCATGTAAAAATTTCCTGCTCCGATGTCAAAGACAGATCGATGGAACATTGACTGATGGATCCAGAATTTAAATCCAGTGATGATAAATGGATAACAATATTATTCCATGTGAGTACTGTGTTTGACTTAGAAGGGAACTTGCTAGTGGTAATGTTCCAAATGCCTCCTGCTTTTGTCCTTTTTGGGGCTAGAGGTCATAATCAAGTGAAAGTCAAAAGTCAAAGTAAATGTATTATCAAAGTGTGTACAGTATATGTCACTATATACTAACTTGAGCAGTTTGTGGCAGGCATTTACAGGAAAATAAAGAAATACAATGTAATTTATTAAAAACTATACATAAACAAAAACTGACAAACAACTAATGCGCAAAAGAAAGCAAATTAGGCCAATAAAATTAAATACTGACAACATGGGTTGTGGAAGTGTTGTCAGAGGAGTCTAGTTTACTGTTTTTTGTAGATGGCACACCCTGTAACACAACATTTAGAATGATAGTTGGGATGCCAATCAAGTGGACAACCCTGCCTTTCAAAGTTTGAGTTACTGACAAGAAATAGATGGAGAAGTGTTCCAGATCAACTTTTCACCAATTCAGAGTTGCGAGGGTAGCATTCACTTTGGCACACTAAACTGAAGAACACAACATTTTTAAAATGGTAACACATGCCAAAATGTTCCTGCTCAAAGGATGGAGACTGGATTGCTAGATCTCTGATTGTTAATGGAGGCAAAGAATTGTAGGGGTAGTAGAGGAAAATAGGTGGAATGTCAGCCATGAACTTCAGTGTGACACAAAGCCAGATCATCTATTTCTGACACTAATTCTTTTGTGCTTGCATATAGAATGTAATGTTTGCTCAAGCTTTTGGTCACCTGTCTTAATATTAACTTATGCATCTTGTCATTGTTTCCATTATAATAGTGTTACACAAATAAAAACTGCTGTGTTGGCCACAACATTATTTTTAAAGCATGTTAATTCCTGCAGGAGAGTGTCCCTATCCTTGGCAGTTATGATAAGTTACAGACAATGTTAGCCAATGTTCCTTAGCTAAATGAACATTAAAATCATTCTGTTTTATTTATTAACCAACAGGTTTCAATAGGTAAAGATAATGTCAGAGAAATATATACAAAATACATCCTTAAATTATTTTTCTTTGCAAACATCCATGAAAACAGAGGAGTGGCCCAAAGAATGAATGACATTAAACGTTAGAACCCCAAAGCCACCCCCCTTCCCCTCCCACTGACAAGCAGCAGCAAGGCCTTACTGAAGTCCATATAGACAACGTCCACTGCTTTACCCTCGTCCACTTTCCTAGTAACTTCTTCAAAAAATTCAATAAGATTTGTCAAACAAGACCAGCAAAAAGCACCAACATCCCCCACCAAGCATTCAACAAAGCATCAGTAAAGACACAGACTTGCAGTACCCCAAAGACTAGTTGTTCACCCGGTAACTCGACATGCCACAGGCTCCCTCCCTCTCCCTAATAAAAGAGATGTCCCTGTTTCATGATTAGGAAACTTCTGTTTTGTCCCTTTCCTATATTGTTTTGACCAGTAATGATTCTGTTTGGCTCACACCTGAAAAATCATCATTAGGGCCAAGTCTTCTTCCTCAGCCCTGCAGGGGCATCGACCACGAGAGTGCTCAGCGCTGAGCCAGGTTTTCAAGCTGTCCCGAGGTCTTCACACATATCATTCCTCTTTGGAGCTTCTCTAACTTTGTGGTTTTTACAGGATGGGATTGCTAGCCCCTTGCCCAACCCTTCGCCTGTCAATATTAACTTGTCATTGTTTTCTTTATAATGGTGTTACACAAATAAAAACTGCTGTGTTGGCCACAACTTTATTTTTAAAGCATGTTAATTCCTGCAGGAGAGTGTCAGGTAATATAAATTTCAGCCAGTGTTCCTTAGCTTGGGATGGTCCATGAATGAGTTATTTGGGCTAAGTGGAATGGCACAACGGTGTTACAGGTTGTGCTGACCCACAATCAGCATTTAATCCTGACTTCAAATTCTGTGGAATGCTCACGTTTCTCCCTGTGACTACGTGGACTTCCCAAATCACTATATTCACACCCCACATCCCAAACACTGCTCCAAATTATCCCTAGTGTAGGTGGGTGTCAGGAGGAATGGGGGTGATTAATGGACATAATTTTAAATAGAATATAGAAGTAAAAGGAACTGGAATTGAAGGGAATGCTTTGAGAGGCAGGAAGGACATAATGGACTGAATGACCTCCAGTTCTGCAATGTACAAAGGTCTGGCAGTGCATGAGGAAGTTGTGTCCATTTGCAGAAGGGGCTTTTAACACTGAAAGAGTATTGCTATTTCCAAAAAAAGAGTACTTGGGAGAATGAATCTGCCCACCTACCTATCAAAGAGGCCCATCAGAGTTACAGAATAAGATACTCACACTCAGAAACCAAACTAAACGGTCAGTGATCCAAACCATTAAGTTTGATCAGACATTGCACAGTGAGAAGGTGACAACAGCCGGCAAGTCAACACACTGATCTCAGAGCGGGAGATCTTGTTGATGACCTGAAATGTAGACTGTATTTCCTCCACAGCTGCTGTCTGAACCATGCCATTCTCCAGATTTTGCTTTGCAATGCAAGCGCTTAGTCATCATAAAATATGCAGCCTCTCAACTGGTTTTCCCCAACGACAAGTTGGGGAATTCTGTCGTTAATTACTTCAGTGGATTCTGCACAGGTGAACTTTTCTGATTCCACCCGTCCCCTCACAACAGGAATTAAAATTGTTCAAAAATTTGCTCAAAAATTCCTTTTCATTTGCTCCTTATTCTGAGGACTATTTTTCCGCAGCCCAGCGACCTTCTTGGATATTCAGAGAAAACTAAAACAATCGTTATATTATTTTGCATGTATGTATAATTTAACCCCTCCAGCACTTCTTTAAAATATCTGACTATCTTTATTTCAAGAGAGTTTGGATCTATCTGATAGAGCTGGGTATGAATTGTAATTTCGATGCAAATCATTTTCACTCCAGTGAAATCAAACAGAAACAAAAGCTACCAGGCACGGGAAATCTAAAACAGAAACAGAAAATGACGATAAATTAGTCAGCAACTACAAACAACGCAACTTTTCAGATCAGAGATTTTTCGACAGCAGTGGGCTTTCACCTCTGTTTCTCTTTCCACACATGCTTCCTGACCTGATGGGCATTTCCAATGCTTTTTTTTGTTTCTGCTCAGTTCCTGAACTGTTGTTCAGGGACTTCAGTCTTTCTGGTCGAAAATCTCGGCGTACTCAAGCAGACACAAATCGGCTGTAGAAACGACTATCTTCGAGCCGGGAAAGGCACATATACCACCTAGGACTGTGTTGTACAAAAAGAGGTCCCGGTAAAGCGCTGGTTACCTGTTGAAAAGCTGGTTCGGCTCCTGTCTGGGACAAAGTTCGAAGAGAGTCCGATTTCTCTGATTGACTCCGCGCCTAATGTATGGGTCACTGAACTAATTTCTCTTTCAACTTGGCAAACGGTTGCATCACTGCCTTCTTTCGGTTCTGCCCTTCCTTCACTGACTCTCTCTAACAATTCCAAACTGGTTCTTCACACTCAAATCTTATACTTGATTCTAAAAGATCAGGAAATTCGACCCGTTTCAGCCGGCGTTTGTTAGCGTGTGAGAGTTCCTAGTGAAAATGGCCTCAAGAAAGTAAGGAACAGCAAGCACTGCATCTTGAATGTAGAAAAAAAATGTAAGAATTAGGTATTACGCCCCAAAATTATTCTTCAAATATACAAAGCAAAATGCCTACCTAATCTAATTCGACTTTGTCTGCAGTTGTTTCAAATCCTTCTATATCTTTCCGATCCTGAGTAACACACACAAAATGCTGGAGGAGCTCAACAGGCCAGGCAGCATCTATGGAAACGAACAAACACAAACAGTCCCCCTTCGCGAGCAGGAAGGAAGGGGATATCTGTGCAATGCACACGAACACTTCTACCTACATACTGAGACTTCCTCGGCCGCACACACAAATCAGAAGTACAGTGTAAACTTAGAGATCGAAAGCAATGAATTCCGACAACACACGATTTTCGAAATTACATCGTCCCAATGCTCGGTGCAGATTGTGGCCCTCCGCCCCTGACTATTGGCACCTGATTTCGTTGACAAATTTAAGTGAAACATGCTGCTTATGCTGTAACTTAAGGATTTTGTGTCCTTCTACTTTGGGGTCCGGTTATTTTACTGAAGGTTAGAGAATATTCCAGTGGAAAGCAATGTTGTATCAGGTTTATGTTGCTGGCTAATAATCTGTCGGATAACAAGAGACGTGGACTCCTTACACAACGAGCACTAACAAGCAGATGCAGAAAGCAGCAAAGGTACGCTCGCTTTGATAGCAAGAGGTTTCTATTTTAGGAGAAAAGGTGTCTTGGTACAATCACGCAGGGCACTGGTGAGACCACGTCCGGAGTGCAGCTTGGTCTTTTGATCCTAAAATGCCGCAGAAGTTCAAGTGCAAAATAAGTTCATTATCATAGTAGGTATACGTCACCAACTACTGCCCTGAGATTTGTTTTCTTGTAGGCACTGAACAGAAGAACAAGGAAAGACAATAGAATCAATGAAAAACTACACACAAAGACTGCCGAGCAACCAATGTACAAAATAACTGCAAATATAAAATAATAATAAATGTAGAAAAGGCCAAAAGAAACCATGAAAATCCACACATTACAGGACCCTGAAGCAATCTAATTCCTTACACAGGCACAAACAAGTCATTCACCAAAATAATGCTTTAAAATAAAAACTCATAAAAGAAATCACGCCTTAATATAAATACAAGCCTGATCCAGTTTTAGAGGCAGAGCGACACAGATTACATGATGACCGATCTGTTGTTACAGATAGGGCAATCCATAATAACCATTGGCATACAATATTACAGGATAAACAAGCAAGAAGAAATTACTTAATAGATAGAGCCATTGCAAACACACATAACATACAGAAATTAATAAGTGAAGAACACTAGAAATATGCTGAATTAAAAGAGGAAATTGAAAGAGAATGAAACATGAATAAGGTGCACATTGTCCTGATAGTAATATCTACAACTAGTATCATCCCAAAGTCACGACACAATAGCATTAAACAATTAGGCCTACACAGCAATATTTCTGTAAATCTATGGAAAGCCACAGTACTAAACAACACTAGAGTAGTCTGAAAGAGAGTGACAATTGAGAACTGAGTGAGCTTGGCTATGCTCATACCACAGGTCTTAGCAGCTTGACCTGAGAAAAAAATATAGTAAATACTGTGCCCATAAGAAATATTCAACCCCTTTGAAAGTGTTCATGTTTTATTGTTTTACAACACAGAATCACAGTGGAATTAATTTGGCTTTTTGACACTGATCAACAGAAACAGACAATTTCATGTCAAAGTGAAAACCGATCTTTACAAAGTGATCTAAATTAATTACAAATATAAAACACAAAATAATTGATTTTAATATGAAGTACCAAAATCATCACTGGTGAAGCTAATTGGTTTTGGAAGTCACATAATTAGTTAAATGGAGATCTGTATACAGTCAAGGTGTTTCAATTGATTGTAGCAAAAATACCCCTGTATATGGAAGGTTCAATTGCTGGTGAGTCACTATCCTGGCAAAAACTATACCATGAAGCAAGCAACTCCCCAGAAAGGTTCTTGAAAACACAGGTCAGGAGATGGATACAAGAACATTTCTAACTCACTGAATATCCCTTGGAGTACAGTTAAGTCAGTCATCAAGAAATGGAATGATTATGGCACAGCTGTAAATCTTCCTAGAGCTCAAAAACTGAGTGACTGTGCAAAAAATGGACTAGTGAGGGAGGCCACCAAGAGGCCTATAACTACTCTGGAGGAATTACAAGCTTCAGTGGCTGAGATGGGAGCTTCACCAGTCGCAGCTTTATGGGAGAGTGGCAAAGAGAAAGTCACTGTTGAAAAAAACCTCAAAAGAAATCTCAGCTAGAGTTTACCAGAAAGCATGTGGGAGACTCTGAAGGCAGCTGGAAGATGGTTTTATGGTCTGATGAAACCAAAATTGAGCTTTTTGGCCATCAGACTAGATGCCTTCTTTGGCATAAGCCAAACACCACACATCATCAAAAAACACACCATCCCCACTGTGAAGCATGGTGGTGATTGCATCGTGCTGTGGGGATGCTTCACTGCAGCAGGCTCTGAAAGGCTTGTGAAGGCAGAGGGTAAAATTAATGCAGAAAATACTGGGAAATCTGGAAGGAAAACCTGATGCAGTCTGAAAGAGAAATGCAATTTGGGAGATTTGTTTTCTAGCAGGACAATGGCCCCAAGCATGAAACTAAAGCTAGACAGGAATGGCTTAAAAGCAACAAACTTAATGCCCTGGAGTAGCCAACTCAGAGTCCAGACCTCAATCCAATTGAGAATTTGTGGCTGGACTTGAAAAGGGCTGCTCACTCACGATCCCCATGCAATGTGACTTTGACACGAAAGAAACTTTCTTTGTTGATCATTGTCAAAAAAAAAGCAAAATTAAATCCACTGTGATTCAGTGTTATAAAACAATAAAACATGAGAACTTTCAAGGGGGGATGAATACTTTTTATAGGCTCTGTAAGTAAATAAATAGTACTGAGAATATGAGTTGTCGTATCTTTGAAAGTAAGTCCAGAGATTGTGTTAGCGATCATTTCAGTGTTATGGTGAGTGAAGTTGTCCACGCTGGTTTCAGGAGTTTGATGGTTGAAGGGTAATAACTGTTCCTGAACGTGATGGTTTCAGACCCATGGACCCTGGACCTTCTGTCAAGTGGCAGCAGCCAGTAGAGATCATGGCTTGGATGGTGGGGACCCTTGATGATGGAGGCTGCTTTCTTGCTCTTTGTCAATGTGTTCAAGGAGCAAGTAGAGTAGGGGGCTAAGGAGTGCAGGAAGCTTCACCAGACTGATTCCTGAAATGGCAGAGAAGAGAATGATAAACATGCCCCATATTCACTCTGTTAGAAGAATAAAAGATTTCAGTGAAACCTGCAACTTTCTGACCAGGTTAAGATGTTTAGGAATAAGACAGGGAGAAATTTCTTCACTTAGCAGGCTGTGAAGACAAAAATCTCTGAATATACTTTGAAGGAAATTGAGTGATGGACAGTAAACGCATCAAGGGCAGGGGTATTTAGAACTAATGATAACATCAAATAGCACGACAGACTGGCCGGGTCAAATAGGCAGAAATACAGTATTTCTCTATTAACATTTGCAATCTGAAGTGGAATTGAAACCAACTGGTTCTATAACAGGCAGTTAAATAATTTGGTTCTGGTTTCTTTTCCTATCTGAATTAAGGGGGCTATAGAAGCAATTTTTGGCTGCTGGTGTCACGAGCGGGCATGGAATGGACCCAAATGCAGGACGCAGGCACTGAAGTACTAGGGGTAGGACAGGATGGGGATGCCATGGCATGCAAGGGGAAATGCAGGCAGGGTAGGATCCCAGAGTTCAGACGAGGCAGGAGGATCCCTGGGGTGGGCGCATATCTCCTGGGCAGGGCCACCTCCCAGGCAGGAACACGGAGGCCCAGGCAAGACACGGAACACCTGGGCAGGTGCGGGCACAACCCGTAGGGAGCAAGGGGTGAGAAGGGTCGGAGTCCTCAGGGTGGGCCGCGTCGTGGACAGAACCGCCTCCCAGGCGGAGACACAGAGGCCTGGGCAAGGCGTGGACACCTGGGCAGGTGCAGGGCACAACCCATCTGAGGTGAGGGGTAGAAAGGGGATCAAGTTCCCCCACTGGGCAATGGCAGACAGCCTGGCTTCCCCGACAGAGGGAAGGGACAGAACCACGCAAGGGGTAACAGCAACAGCCTGGTTTACCCAACAGAGGCAAGTGAACAGAAGGGAGCTGGGTCCAGGGTGAACAGCAGGACAACCAGGATACACCAGTAAATAGGGAGAAGCAAGCAGACAGCACAACAGTACAGGCAAGGTGAATACAGCAGGACCAGCACACACGAGAGAAGCAGGAAAACAAGACAAATCTGGACAGAACCAGCTTCAGAGCAGGACAACCCCCCAACTAGGCTCAGTCCCTGAGCCCCTAATAGGTGACAGGTGTACCTCCATGATGATCCAATGGCTCCGGGTGACAGGAGTGCTGGCTGCAAGACCTGGAGTCCGGAGTCCGCGGACTGGGGCGAGACCCGGAAGGCGGGTTCAGGACCAGACCCTAACAGCTGGGGACAGAATCTGGTGGCTAGGAATTGGTCCAGTGTATTGGGATGATAGCTGAGACAATTTTCACACTGATGTAGTATTTCAGCATTGCCTTGAATTTGCCTTTTTTCAGATTGTATTTTCAATTATGGTATATGTTGCAGATCTTTCATTTCCAGTTTTTCAATTAAGTCTGCTGAGTAGTTGGGAAGTATTGAGTCATTTGAAGAAACAAAAAATTGTCATAACCACAGACTCTGCCAAGGAGCCTGGGAGCCCTTGTAGGTGGACATTAGGCAACCACGCTCATGAGCATGCAAGTGTTTCATTGTGGTGGTGTTTAACTCCCTTCCTTTTGCTTCAGTCTTATTGGCTGGAGCGAAGCATAGCAACAAGGTTCTCTGCTTCCTTGGTCCCCATTAAAGGAAAGAAGATCATAACTTTGATTGAATCGGCAAAGGACTGATATTAGTTTAGTATTAAATTACTACTTCTGAGCCGTAGTGATGGTGTAGATTTTAGTTCGAGAGTTTTATCAAGTGACCTTGTCTATGATTTTTTTCCTTCGGCTCTGTATAGTTCTTATTAAAAATCAGTAAACAGCTCATTCTGCTGTTGTGTCTCTCACTCTGCATGTGGATCATAGCCAACACTGTGTCAGCAAGCCAAGACCACTAAAGTGGACCCTGCAGCTGATATCGACCCTGAATTTCACTGGGCAGGTAAAAGAGAAACAGAAGTTAGTAGGTTTCAGAAGTGGTTGGTGCAGTCTGACGGGTACTCACAGAGTGGCAAGCCCAGTCTATGCTGGGAGAGGAGGAGAAGTTGAAATCAAAGGAGTCTGGGTTGACAGAAATGGCTCACTCACTGCAATAATTGTTTTCAGAGCAGCAAACCTAGTTTAACCAGGAAGAGCAGATAATAGCACTTGCAGAAATGGTTCAGCAGGTCACTACAGATAGCCAGAATCAGGGAGTAGCCATTCTCACTGCCGCAGCACAGCAGGTCACCACAGACAACCAGAATCAGCCATTATCGCTCACACTGCCACAGGTTCTTGGATTGGGAAGGATATGGGTCATGGATTCAGGCTCATAACACCGGGACAGGTCTCACACTGGGGACTTACAGCCTTGAGAGCTGCGTCTAGGGAGGAGACCCTGCCACAACCACGGACTGCTGGGGAGTCTGGACACCCTCACAGGTAAAGAGCTGAATGTGGTCAACATTCACACTTGTGTATGTTCCAACCAATTAGTGTTTCTTTGTGGTTGTACCTAACTTCCTTCCTTTTGTTTCAGTCTTGTTGGGTCTTGACAGAAGCATAGTGATGCCAATACGCTCTGCTTGGGAAAGAAGATTTTAATTTTCATTGACCCTGCAAAAGAGCACAATTAGTCTAATAGCAAGTTAGTACTTCTAAGCTGCAGTGATAGTGTAGGTTTTAGTTTGACAGTTTAAGCTAGTGGTCCTGTTGGCCTAGTGTTCATTATTATTTTCCTTTGGTTCTGTACGGTAGATATTAAAACTGTGTGAACTGCTCACTCTACCATTGTGTGTCTCCCTCTGCAAACACCATTACCGAACACTTTGCCCATCACCCAACACCGTTTCATAAATATTTTAAGAAATGGGGAAGAGGTGTATTCTTTGTGATTTGATCTTTAGACAGTGCTGGAAGGGCTGTTCAGTTATACTTTCCTAACACAGTTTTAAAAATGTTGTTAGGTTTTAAATTCTTTCTTCAAACCACATATTTCTGTTATTTAATTTTTATATATGATAATTCTCCTCCATATTGAGCTTGCAAACACTCGGAAATGCTATTTCTAGCAGAGGTGACATCCTGACATCCTTCTCAGGTGGATATAGAGAAGAGCCAAGAACATCTATTTATTCATCATCACTTGCTTTTCATTATCTGAAGGTACTTGTATTTAATTTTTGAGGTTTACTAAGGAGAAGGATATTGAATTGTGTAAGGTAAGGGAAACAAGTAGGGTAGTTATGGAAACTATGATGGTTAAAGAGGAGGAAGTACTAGCGTTTTTAAAGAATATGAAAGTGGGTAAGTCTCCGAATCCTGACAGGATATTCCCTAGGACCTTGAGGGAAGTTAGTGTAGAAATAGCAGGGGCTCTGACAGAAATATTTCAAATGTCATTAGAAACGGGGATGGTGCCAGAGGATTGGCGTATTGCTCATGTGGTTCCATTGTTTAAAAAGGGTTCTAAGAGTAAACCTAGTAATTATCGGCCTGTAAGTTTGACGTCAGTGGTGGGTAAATTAATGGAAAGTATTCTTAGAGATGGTATATATAATTATCTGGATAGACAGGGTCTGATTAGGAACAGTCAACATGGATTTGTACGTGGAAGGTCATATTTGACAAATCTTATTGAATTTTTTGAAGAGGTTATTAGGAAAGTGGACGAAGGTAAAGCAGTGGATGTTGTCTATATGGACTTCAGTAAGGCCTTTGACAAGGTTTCACACGGAAGGTTAGTTAGGAAGGTATTAATATTGATGTAGTAAAATGGATTCAACAGTGGCTGGATGGGAGATGCCAGAGAGTACTGGTGGATAACTGTTTGTCAGGTTGGAGGCCGGTGACTAGTGGCATGCCTTGGGGATCTGCACTGGGTCCAATGTTGTTTGTCATATTCATTAATGATCTGGATGATGGAGTGGTAAATTGGGTTAGTAAGTATGCAGATGATACTGAGATAGGTGGCGTTGTGGATAATGAAGAAGGTTTTCAAAGTTTTCAGAGAGATTTAGGCCAGTTAGAAGAGTGGGCTGAAAGATGGCAGATGGAGTTTAATGCTGATAAGTGTGAGGTGCTACATTTTGGTAGGACCTATCAAAATAGGACATACATGGTAAATGGTTGGGCATTGAGGAATGCAGTAGAACAGAGTGATCTAGGAATAATGGTGCATAGTTCCCTGAAGGTGGAATCTCATGTGGATAATGTGGTGAAGAAAGTTTTTGGTATGCTGGCCTTTATAAATCAGAGCATTGAGTATAGGAGTTGGGATGTAATGTTAAAATTGTACAAGGCATTGCTGAGGCCAAATTTGGAGTGTTGTGTACAGTTCTGGTCACCAAAATATGAGAAACATGTCAACAAAATAGAGAGAGTACAGAGGAGATTTACTAGAATGTTACCTGGGTTTCAGCACCTAAGTTACAGAGAAAGTTAGGTCTTTATTCTTTGGAGCGTAGAAGGTTGAGGGGGGACTTGATAGAGGTATTTAAAATTATGAGGGGGATAGATAGAGTTGACGTGGATAAGCTTTTTCCATTGAGAGTAGGGGAAATTCAAACAAGAGGACATGAGTTGAGAGGGGGCAAAAGTTTAGGGGTAACACAAGGGGGAACTTCTTTACTCAGAGAGTGGTAGCTGAGTGGAATGAGCTTCCAGTAGCAGTGGTAGAGGCAGTTTCGATATTGTCATTTAAAGTAAAATTGGATAGGTATATGGACAGGAAAGGAATGGAGGGTTATGTGCTGAGTGCAGGTCGGTGGGACTAGGTGAGAGTAAGCGTTCGGCACGGACTAGAAGGGCCGATATGGCCTGTTTCCGTGCTGTAATTGTTATATGGTTATATTGTTTAAAATGAATGGTCCTAGTTACCACACAACCCAGTTTTGTCCACTTCCATAATCTATCAATGTCACTTTTCAATTTTCTGCTCCAGTCTACAGTAGATACTGTGCTACCTAACCTGGAGGCATCAGAAAATTTGTTCAGCTCTCTATTTCTGCAATGTTCAGTGTTTCCCCAATTAGAATGGTGCACCATCAATGGAAGTGCTGTGGATTCTTATAAAATCCTCTGTAGCCATCTGGATCAATAGGCACCCACTTCCCCTCTGAGTCTTCTCCCCAATGTCATCAGAAAATCACTCCATAAAACTTTTGGTGACAGCCCTCTTCCTAGGTCCTGTTACCCAGACAGCATGCCACTTCCAATGTGACAGTGGACATCTACCTGCATCACCAGTGTTCAACAACAAGATATTATGTACTGGGCAGCAGGAAGAAGGGAGAGGGAGATAAACTAAGATGGTGGCTAACCATGAAGTTTTGCATTAGAATTGGATTTTGTAGACAGCAGTAAACAAACAATACTGGTTGTTAATAGTACATCTAAAATAATTTTGAAATAAAATACAGCTATTTAAGAGTCAGAAGAATAAGAAAAAAATAGATTCTATGTTTGTAAAAAATAAATATTCAGTAAAAGACTGTCCAGCGGTAACTAAGAATGAACTATTTTTAATATTTACTCAACTTGAATTGACAAGCCCAATTTTTCTGGAAGTTCAGCATGTTTCTATCATGTAGGAATGAAAGGTTCAGATTTTTCATGTGTTTGAGGGTTGAAACTCTTGTTGACATGTTATTATAACAAAGGTTCTGGTCCAGCCGGGCAAATGTGAGATGAACTTTACTACTACCACTGCAGACTGAAATACTGAAATGCTGTCTAATAGCTTTGAGTACATACTTACACTGCAAAGCTCAGTTTAATATGTGCTAGGACATATTCTGGAGTTAGCAACTATTAATCTTAACAGCATACATGCTTCAGATTTGAATGTGATTTGCAGATTGAATTAAAATACTCAGAACAATAGGCTTCCTGGAGCTGTAGGGTGGGGTCAATCACAAACAAATAAACACTCAGCTTAGACCTCAGACGCCAGCAAGGGTCTCTCGAATTATGACGCCTGCTGCTCATTTTTGCTAAAGAAACACTTCTACATCCATTATCTTCAGTATCTCTCCAGATACTTTGTTCATTCCACAACAATGATTTATTGCAGATATACTAAATAAATATGAAAATTCATTGCTCCCCTGATGTATAGGGTAAATTTAAATTGTTTTTATTTATTAATTTTTCAGATTTTGAGCTCAGCTGATAAAGCTTGACTTTAATTTGCTGTTGGGCTTAGCAGATTATTTCAGGGAACTTTTAACAGTCAACCAGGTTTGTGTGTCCGGAGTCATGTATTGGCAGGACCAAGCGTGGGATTTCCTCCCATGAAGGCATGAGTGACCGACCGGAAGGGCTTTTACAACACCGGCTTTAAACTGATGTTGCCAAAAAATAGTTTTGTAGTCACTATTACTATGACTAATTCTTTTGAGAATGCCTGATTATCAATCAGAATTTAAACTCCACAGAAGTCATTTCTCTTGTTAATCATGGCCTCTGGATTACTAACCAGTAACTTAACCACTGCACAACAGTTCCTATTTGCAGTTTTAACAAAAAGGAAACATTGCTTGCCATTATCACACAGTGACCTGATTCAACATCTGCAGTGAGGACAGGCCCATGTAAATAAGAAAATACAGAAGTTAACATCAGTGGTTTCCTGCTCTTATGCAAGATGTGGTATTCTGCAGCCTTGTCCGCTGTTCTCTCTGGAAATGAGAGATTTGCCAAAATCCAGCTGCTTAAGAAATATTTTTACTGACAATTACCCTGAAAAGATGTTACATTTTCCTACCTTGGCATGCTGGGTATGAAACTTAGTCAAATTTCAAAAAGTAAGAGTGAAGCCCAAGACCTTTAATGTTAAATACATTCTTGATGCAGGTTTGGTTGCAGAGTCAGTTTTTACATAATTGCCTGTGTATGGCTGTACTGTTTGGTTAGCAAAAGGGAATATAGATCAGAATTATTCTCTTTTATTATTGGCTCATGTCCTTGGAGAAATAATAGGCTCCGATTTCTGTTCTAGGATAAACTATTTTTACTGGAGGGTTGCTAATAGAGCTGCTGTCTTACTTCACTAGAAACCCGGGTTTCATCAGGTGCTCTCTGTAAGGAGTTTATAT
This sequence comes from Hypanus sabinus, assembly GCF_030144855.1. Classification (NCBI taxonomy): domain Eukaryota; kingdom Metazoa; phylum Chordata; class Chondrichthyes; order Myliobatiformes; family Dasyatidae; genus Hypanus; species Hypanus sabinus. The sequence continues at coordinate 15,609,926 of NC_082722.1, read as the reverse complement.
TTTGTCCAATTTGATGCTCAGCAACTAAGATGCTTGTCAGTGATGCCCAAATAAAAATTTAAATTGTTGTTTTGCAGAGTGAACTTCTGTTAAACAGTTGATGTGTGTCTCCAGCAAACGTCAATTAACTCTTCTTGAATATCTGAGAAATTTCCGTGGCTGGGAGGTTTACTTGGGCTATAACAGCACACCAGGTTTTGTTACTTATAGAAACAGTGACAGCTTAAAGAATAAAAGAGACAAGAGTGCACATTGGCCAGCTGGAAATTGACACCAGAGAGGTAGTAATGAAAAACAAAGAAATGGTGGATGAGCTCAATAAATATTTTGTATCAGCTTTTACTGGGGAAGACACCAGCAGCATGCCAAACTGTGAGCGTCAGGGGGTAGAAGTGAGTGTAGTTACTGTTTGAAAGGAGAGGTGCTTTGGAAGCTGAGAGGTCTAAAGAAACCTGGACCCTGGGCTCTGAAAGATCAGCTTTATTTGTCACATGTACATCGAACCAAACAGTGCAGTGTGTCAAACGGGACAAACACAATCCGAGGATGTGTGGGCGCAGCTCACAAGCACCTCCACGCTTCCAGCACCAACACAGCGTGCCCACAACTTACTAACCCAAACATCTTTGGAATGTGGGAGGAAACTGGAGAACCTGGGGGAAACCCTCATGGTCGCAGGGGGAACATGCAAAGCTCTTTAGAGAGAGCGGCGGAATTGAAATGAGGTTGCTGGTGCTGCAGTAAGGTTATACTAACTGCTAGACTGCCATGCCAATTGTGCAGATAGAGATTCTGGAGGCAATAGAAGTGATGTTTTAGAATCAGTAAATTCTGGAATGGTTTTGGAGGACTGGAAAATTACAAATGTCACTCCACTCTTTAAGGCAGAGAGGCAAAAGACAGGAAATTATGGGCCACTTAGCCTGATTTCAGTGGTTGGGATGATATTGGAATCCGTACTTAAGGATGAGGTTTCAGGGTACTTGCAGGTACATGATAAAATAGGCCGAAGTCAGCATGATTTCCTTAAGGGGAAATTTTGCTTGACAAATCTGTCGGAATTCTTTGAAGAAATAACAAAAAGGATGGTCAAAAGAGAATAAGTGGATGTTTACTTGGATTTTCAGAAGGCCTTTGATAAGATGCCACTCATGAAGCTGTTGAACAAGTTAAGAGGCCATGGTATTACAAGAAAGATACTACCATGGACAGGAAATCAGTTAACTAGCAGGAAGCAAGGAGTGGGAATAAAGGAGGCCTTCTCTGGTTGGCTGCTGGTGACTAGCGCTGTTTCACAGGAGTCAGTATTGGATCACATTTTATATTGTGATCTGGATGATGGAATTAGTGGCTTTATGGCCAAGTTTGGAGATGATAAGAAGATAGGTGAAGGGTAGGTAGTGTTGAGAAAGCTGGAAGATCGCAGAAAGACAGGTTAGAAGAATGGGCAAAGAAGTGGCAGATGGAAAACAGTGTAGATAAGTGTATGGTCATGCAGACATAGAGTATTTTCTAAACAGGGAGAACATTCAGAAATTAGAGGCACAAAGGGACTTGGGAGTCCCAGTGTAGGATTCCTTAAAAGTTATCTTGCAGTTTGAGACGGTAGTAAGGATGGCAACTGCAATGTTAGCATTCATTTTGAGTGGACTAGAATGTAAAAACAAGGATGTAATGTTGAGACTTAAGGCATTGTTTAGAATCAGATTTAGTATCACCTATATGCTGTGAAATTAGCTTTACTGCAGTAGTAATAAAAAAACTATAAATTACAATAAAAAATATATATTTAAAAATTACAACAAATAGTGCAAAAAGACGGCAAAAATGTGAGTTAGTGTACATGGATTCATTGTCCACATTTGGAGAACTTTGAGCAGCTTTGGGCCCCATATCTAGGGAAGTATCTGTTAACATGGGAGATGGTCCTGAGGAGGCTGACGAGAATGATCCCTGGAATGAAGGGGTTAACATAGAAGGAGTGTTTGTTGGCTCTGAGCTTGTACTCACTGGAGTTCAGAGGAATGTGAGGTATCTCATTAAAACATACTAAATATTGAAAGAGGTAAATAGAGTTGTTGGAGTAATGTTTCAAATAGTAGGAGAATCTGGGAATAGGAGGCAAAACCTCAGAACAGAAGGACGTCCCTTTCGAACTGTGGACACCTATGTATACCTGTCTGGACACGCCCCTCTGCTGACTGCTCCTGTGGCTCCTCCCACAGACTCCTGTATAAAGGCGATTGGGGCACTGCTCCTCCCTCAGTCTCCAAGATGTCGTGGTCCCTTTTGCTGCTAACAAAAGCCTATCATTCACCTCCCGTCTCCGAGAGTTATTGACGGTGCATCAATTTTATTAGCAGCAATTTTAAAACATGGAGAGAATTTTACGACCAGACTGATTGGATCTCGACCCACAATCCCAGGAAGCCGTCGACGCTTTCGAACTCTGGCTAGCAAGCTTCGAATCGTACCTGGAGGAGATTCATGTGACCGACCCTGCCACAAAGCACAGGGTTCTCCTCTCCAGAGTCAGTGCAACGGTCTACTCCATGATCAGAGACCAAACGGACTACCAGGGTGCAATGGATGCCCTCAAAAGGCAATACCAGCGGCTGGTGAACACCGTCTACGTAAGACATCGCTTAGCGACATGGCGACAGTGGGCCGGAGAGTCAAGCGCCGAGTTTGTCCAGGCCCTACAGACACTTGTGCGGACCTGCGACTGCAGGGGACTGACGGTGGAACAGCGTGCGGAGCTGCTAGTAAGAGACGCCTTCGTTACGGGGATCAGGTCAGCTGCTGGAACACGCCGATCTTACCTTACATTCAGCGATCGAGCTGGCCAACATGCTGGAGGCCGCTCTGCACAATGCTGATGCTGTCCAGGCATGTGATCTACCACCAGCCCTGTGGATGCCGCAGACCCCGCAACCCGCCGGCGAGTCGACCACTGCTGCTGCCAGTTGCAAGTTCGCACAGTGTTACTTCTGCGGACTCGAAAAGCACTCCCAAAAACGCTACTCAGCCCGAGCAGCTACCTGCTCCAGCTGCAGCAAGAAGGGCCACTTCGCCAAGGCCTGTAAGTCCAAACCACGAGCAGGGTCGAGCAGCACCACGTGTGAGGCATGGGGGTCGCCATCTTGGTCGCCGCCATCTTGCCTGCCCGCCGCGTGCGAGGCATGGGGGCGGCCAACAATGTCGGCACCAACTTGCCCCGCCTCTGACCCACGGGTGCTTACCGGGCACCAAGAAGGCAATGCAACTCTGGCCTCCGTGACCCTTGACCAAAGCACTCCACACCAGTTCGCAAGGTCAATGATGGACATCCTGGTGGAGGGGCACAGGACTAGCTGCCTGTTTGACATGGGCAACACTGAGAGTTTTATTCACCCGCACACAGTGCAACGCTACAGACTCGTGACACAGCCAGTAAACCAGAAGGTCACCATGGCTTCTGGATTGCATTCCACAGACACCCGGGGGGGATGTGTAGCGACACTGGTGGTGCAGGGCACAGAATATCAGGGCTTTGCGTTACTGGTCATGCCTCAACTGTGTGCCCCTGTGTTATTGGGGCTCGACTTCCAGACCCACCTGAAAAGCATGACGATGGAGTATGATGGGCCCCTCCCACCAATCACTGTCAGAAGTCCTCAGTTCTGTGGGACTTCGTCATATACCCCACTACTGACCACACACACACACACACACACACACACACACACACACACACACACACACACACACACACACACACACACACACACACACACACACACACACACACACCGACCCGCACATCCAACCCAGCACCATGCCAACACCCACGCTACTGACACCACTTGCAGCCTCTCCACCCTCAAGATCCCTCCCCCACCACTGTTCGCCAACCTGACCCCTGACTGTAAACCTGTGGCAACTAAAAGCAGGAGGTACAGCAAGAGGGACAGGGCCTTCATTTGGTCATTGTTCAGAATGGGCAGAAAAATAGGATGGTCATGGACTATAGCCAAGACCATCAATAGGTTCACGCAGCTTGACGCGTACCCACTACCCCGCATCGCGGATATGGTCAATCAGATAGCTCAGTACAAGGTGTACTTGACCATAGACCTGAAATCTGCTTACCATCAGCTCCCCATCCACCCGGAGGACTGCCCCTACACCGCCTTTGAGGCGGGCGGCAGGCTCTATCACTTCCTGCACGTCCCCTTCGATGTCACGAATGGTGTCTCTGTCTTCCAGAGGGAAATGGACCAGATGGTGGACCAGTGCCAACTGAAGGCCACGTTCCCATATCTGGATAACATCACCATCTGCGGTCACGACTGGCAGGATCACGACACCAACCTCCAACGATTTTTCCAAGCAGCCAAAGCTCTTAACCTCACCTATAACAGGGACAAGTGTGTGTTCGGAACCACCCGACTTGCTATCCTTGGGTATGTTGTGGAGAATGGGGTCATTGGCCCTGACCCCGGCCGTATGCACCCCTTGTTGGAACTCCTTCTTCCCAACACCCTCAGAGCCCTCAAACGGTGCCTGGGCTTCTTTTCCTATTACGTCCAATGGGTCCCTCACTATGCAGACAGGGCCCGCCCCCTGGTCAAGTCCACTGTATTTCCCCTCTCAGCCGAGGCCCGCACGGCCTTCAGCCACATTAAAGGGGATATTGCCAAAGCAACGATGCATGCAGTGGACAAGACCATTGATGCACCATCAATAACTCTCTCTGAGACGTGAAGTCGAGATATCGGCTTTTATTGACTGGAAGAAAGAACAAGCAGTAGTTGACCACCATACTACATCCTGGAGACTGAGGGCCGGGCTCAAGCCTCAATTGCCTTTATACCGGGGTCTGTGGGAGGAGCCACAGGAGCAGTCAGCAGGGGGCGTGTCCAGACAGGTCTATGTAGTTCACCACAACCATCCCCTTCCAAGTAGAGAGTGGCACCTCCAACTTCACGCTGGCTGCTACCCTCAATCAGGCAGGAAGGCCCGTAGCATTCTTCTCTTGTACCCTTCAAGGCCCTGAAATTCGGCACTCCATGGTGGAGAAAGAAACCCAGGCCATAGTGGAAACTATTAGGCACTGGAGGCACTATCTCACCGGCAGAAGGTTCACCTTGCTGACCGACCAGCGCTCAGTTGTGTTCATGTTTAGCAACCAACAGCGGAGCAAAATCAAAAATGATAAAATATTGAGGAGGAGAATAGGACTCTGCACCTACAACTATGACATCCTGTACCGGCCTGGAAGGCTCTGGAAGACCCTGATGCCCTATCCCGGGGAGCGTGTGTCAGCGCGCAGCTCGACCGGCTATACGCCCTCCATGCAGATCTTTGACACCTGGGGGTCACCCGACTTTACCATTTTGTGAAAGCCTGGAACCTGCCTTACTCCCCTGAGGAAATCTGGACGATGACCAGGGACTGTCAAGTCTGCGCTGAATGCAAACCGCACTTCTACCGTCCTGAAAAGGCCACCCCACCCGCCCCTTTGAGCGACTGAGTGTCGACTTTAAGGGCCCCCTTCCCTCCACCGACCGTAATGTCTACTTTCTCAACATAATCGAAGAGTACTCACGGTTCCCCTTTGCCATCCCCTGCCCCGATACCACTGCCACATCTGTCATAAAAGCCCTGCTAGATCCACAGTGACAGGGGGTCCTCGTTTATGAGTGACGAGCTGCAACAGTACCTGCTGGCTAGGGTTATTGTTACTAGTAGGACTACGAGCTATAATCTCCGGGGGAATGGACAGGTGGAGAGGGAGAATGCCACGGTGTGGAAGGCCACACTCTTAGCCCTTAGGTCAAAGGGATTGCTGGTCTCTCGCTGGCAGGAGATCCTCCCCGAGGCACTCCACTCCATCCGCTCTCTGTTATGCACGTCCACCAATGCCATCCCTCATGAGCGACTCTTTTCTTTTCCCAGGAAGGCTGCCATTGGGACCACCGTACCGGCTTGGCTGATGCCCCCAGGGCCAGTGCTGCTCCAGAAACATGCGAGGAGCAATAAATACTCCCCGATGGTTGAGAGGGTTCACCTACTTCATGCGAACCCCTAGTATGCCTACGTGGTCTTACCTGATGGGCGGGAGGACACGGTCTCCGTCCACGACCTGGTGCCCGCAGGAGCACCAGACCCCTACCCGGAACACTCCACGGTGACTATGAACCCCGTAACCACCGACGTATATACCCACGAGACACTGCGTACACCAAGCCCTACACAGACTCCTCACGACACTCCCATACCGGGCGCCACGCAAACGCATGAGGGATTACTGACGCCTAACGGGCTGGCACCTCAAGTCAGGCCAGAGCCAGCACAACCACCGTCACCAGTGCAATCACCACCGGCACTGGTGCAATCACAGCCGGTGCTACGTAGATCACAGCGACAGACTCGACCACCTGATAGACTTAACCTGTAAATATACTTGTAAGAAACTTCACCCTGTGGGGACTCTCTTTTAAAACAAAAGGGGGGTGAATGTGGTAAAGTATGTATGCCTGTCTGGACACGCCCCTCTGCTGACTGCTCCTGTGGCTCCTCCCACAGACCCCTGTATAAAGGCGATTGGAGACACTGCTCCTCCCTCAGTCTCCAAGATGTCGTGGTCCCTTTTGCTGCTATCAACAGCCTATCATTCACCTCCCGTCTCCGAGAGTTATTGATGGTGCATCAAGAACATTGATGAGCAGGAATTTCTTTAGCCAAAAGTGGTGAATCTGTAAAGATAGTTGTGGAAACCAAGTCATTAGGATAGATAGGTCCCTGAGGCCTGATGGGATATACCCTAGGTTACTACAGGAAGGGAGGGAAGAGACTGTTGTACCTTTGGTGACGATCTTTTCACCTTTTGGCCACAGGAGTAGTACCATAAGATTGGAGAGCAGCAAATGTTATTCCTTTTTCAAGGTAGCATAAATAATTCCAGAAATTATGGACATTATTATGGAATTATGGTAGACAAATTATGGAAATTATGGTAGGCAAACTATTCTTAGAGTCAGGATTTATGAACATTTGGAGAAGAATGGCTTTGTGCCTGACGATCCTGATTTAATTCTTTGAGGAGGCAACAAAACAAATTGATGAAAGTAGAGCAGTGAATGTGGTGTATATGGATTTCAATAAGGCATTTAATAAGGCATTTTAATAAGGTTCCCCAAAGTAGGCTCATTGAGAAAGCTGGGAGGCATGGGATCCAGGGAAACTTGACTGTGCAGATTCAGAATCGGCTTGCCCAGAGAAGGCAGTAGCCAGTGGAGTTTCACAGGGATCTACTCTGATCCCTGCTCTTTGTGATTTTTTATAAATGACTTAGATGAGGAAGTGGAACGGTGTGTTATTAAGTTTGCAGATGATACAAACTGCCGAAGGGTCTCCTCAGCCTGAATCATTGACTGGGCTCTTTTCCAGAGATGCTGCCTGTCCTGCTGAGTTCCTCCAGCATGTTGTCTGTGTTGCTTGGATTTCCAACATCTGCAGATTTTCTTGTGTAAATGATACAAACGTTGGTGGAGCTGTGGACAGTGCAGAGGTTTAATGTAGTTTGCAGTGGGACATCAATATAGGTTACAGAGCTGTACCGACAGGGCAGATGAAGTTCATTCTGGAAAGCTGTGAAGTGACTCACTTTGGAAGGTCAAATTTGAAGGCAGAGTACAGGGTTAATGGCAGGATTCTTGGCCGTGTGTAGGAACAGAAGGATCTTGGGGTTCACGTCCATGGATCCCTCAGAGTTACCACGCAAGTTGATAGGGTAGTTAAGAAGATGTATGATGTGCTGGTCTTCATTATTTGGGGAATTTATTTCAAGAGCCGCAAGGTAATGTTACAGCTCTGTGGAACTCTGGTTAGACCACACTTAGGGTATTGTGTTCAGTTCTGGTTGTCTGATTATAGGAAGGATGTGGAATCTTTTGCGAGGATGCAGAGGTTGACCAGGATGCTGTCTGGATTAGAGAGCATGTCTTATGAGGAGAAGTTGAGCAAGATAGGGCTTTTCTGTTTGGAGTGAAGGAGGATGACAGGTTACTAGTTAGAGATGTACAAGATGCTCAGAGGCACAGAAAGAATGGACAGCCAGCACCTTTTACCCAGGGTGGAAATGGCCAATACAAAGATATATAGTGTACAAACATGGCTGTGCTGTCCCAGTCCTGTTCACCAGACCCGGAACACCTTCCGATGAAGTGTTGTCCGTCTTACCTGCCGTGGGGGATTTCAGCCATCATTTTGGTACTCTTCACCTCAGACCAATGTCAACTAAGCTCTAAATGAAATGAGCGATGTGATCAACAGGCATGAAACAGCACATCCTGAAGCCTTTCCCATAATTCTGAGGGATTTTAACCAGGCCAGCTTGAAAAGGTCTCTAAATAATTATTACCAACAAATCACCAGAGAAACCAACAGACTGGACCACTGCTAAACCACCTTCATGAGTGCTTACCGTGTTACCCATGTCCTCATTTTGGAAAGTTTGATCACCTGGCTGAACTTTTACACCCCGAGTATAGGCAGAGATCGAAGACCGCAGCATCAGTAGTGAGGACCAAGAAAGTACAGACTGGGGAGATGCAGGAGTGCTTACAGGGCTGCTTTGAATAGGTGGACTGGACTGTATTCAGGGATTCATCTTCGAGTCTGAATGAGTACACCACAGCTGTCACTGACTTCATTAAAACTGTGTGGATGAGAACTTACAGTATATACCCAAATCAAAAACTATGGACGAACCAGGAGGTTTGTAGTTTGTTGAAGGCTAGATCTGTGACATTGAAGTCTGGCAACCCAGATCTGCACAAGAAAACCAGGTATGACTTGCAGAGGGCTGTTTCAAGAGCTAGGAAACAATTCTGAGCGAGGTTGAAAGTGACATTGGATACATATCAACTGTCAGGATTTGCAGGACTTTACTTCCTACAAAGTGAAACCCAACATCATGAATGGTAGTGATGCTTCACCTCCAGATGAGCTCAATGCCTTCTACGCCTGCTTTGAAAGGGAGAACAAAACCACAGTTATGAGGATCCTTGCAGCACTGTGGTGAACTACATATACCTGTCTGGACATGCCCCCCCCTCCTCGCTGACTGCTCCTGTGGCTCCTCCCACAGACCCTGGTATAAAGGCGATCTTAGCCTGGGCCCAGCCTCTCAGTCTCCAGGATATAGTATGGTGGTCACTCACTGCTTGTTCCTTCTTCCAGTCAATACAAGCCGATATCTCGCCTTTACGTCTCAGAGTGAGTCATTGATGGTGCATCAAGCACCCAATGACCCTGTGACCCCTGTCTCGGAAGCTGACAGAGGCCGTCTTTCAGGAGCATGGACCCTCGCAAGGTGGCAGGCCCTGGTAAGGCTCTGAAAACTTGTGCCAACCAACTGATGGGAGCATTCAAAGATATTTTCAATCTCTTATTGTTAGTCGGAAGTTCCCACCTGCTTCAAAAGGGCAACAATTGTACCAGTGCCCAAGCAGAGCAGTGTGAGCTGCCTTAATGACTGTCGTCCAGTAGCAGTCACATCTACAGTGATGAAGTCCTTTAAGAGGTTGGTCATGGCTAGAATCAATTCCTGCCTCAGCATGGACCTGGACCCACCGCAATTTGCCCATCACCACAATCTCATTGGCTCTCCATGAGGCCTTGGATCATCTGGACAATACTAATACCTCTGTCAGGATTCTGTTTATTGACTGACTGAGTTTAATATCATCATTCCTACGGTCCTGATCAAAAAGCTACAGAACCTGGGCCTCTGCACTTCCCTCTGCAATCAGATCCTAACTGGAAGATCACAATCTGTGTGGATTGGCAGTAACATCTCCACCTTGTTGCCAATCAATGCTACCGCACCTCAGGGTTGCGTGCTTATCCCACTACTCTACTCTCTCTATATCCATGACTATGCGGCGAGGCAGAGCTCAAATGCCATTCATGAATTTGCTGATGATAAAAACATTGTTGGCAGAACCTCAGATGGTGACAAGAGGGTGTACAGGAGTGAGATATACCAGCTAGTTGAGTAGTGTCGCATCAGAAAGGGTAAGATAACGGAACACACACCAGTCCTCATAGACGGGTCAGAAATGGAAAGAGTGTGCAATTTCAGGTTCCTAGGTGTTAGTATTTCTGAGGACCTAACCTGGACTCAACAATATCACACGGTAGACTTGTTCAGGAAGTCAGAGGGCATGGGATCCAAGGAAGTTTGGCCAGGTGGATTCAGAATTGGCTTGCCTGCAGAAAGCAGAGGGTCGTGGTGGAGGGAGTACATTCAGATTGGAGGGTTGTGACTAGTGGTGTCCCACAAGGATCGGTTCTGGGACCTCTACTTTTCGTGATTTTTATTAATGACCTGGATGTGGGGGTAGAAGGGTGGGTTGGCAAATTTGCAGACGACACAAAGGTTGGTGGTGTTGTAGATAGTGTAGAGGATTGTCGAAGATTGCAGAGAGACATTGATAGGATGCAGAAGTGGGCTGAGAAGTGGCAGATGGAGTTCAACCCGGAGAAGTGTGAGGTGGTGCACTTTGGAAGGACAAACTCCAAGGCAGAGTACAAAGTAAATGGCAGGATACTTGGTAGTGTGGAGAAGCAGAAGGATCTGGGGCTACATGTCCGCAGATCCCTGAAAGTTGCCTCACAGGTAGATAGAGTAGTTAAGAAAGCTTATGGAGTGTTAGCTTTCATAAGTCAAGGGATAGAGTTGAAGAGTCACGGGGTAATGATGCAGCTGTACAAAACTCTGGTTAGGCCACACTTGGAGTACTGTGTCCAGTTCTGGTCGCCTCACTATAGGAAGGATGTGGAAGCATTGGAAAGGGTACAGAGGAGAATTACCAGGATGCTGCTTGGTTTAAAGAGTATGGATTATGATCAGAGATTAAGGGAGCAAGGGCTTTACTCTCTGGAGAGAAGGAGGATGAGAGGAGACATGATAGAGGTATACAAGATATTAAGAGGAATGGATAGAGTGGACAGCCACTGCCTCTTCCCCAGGGCACCACTGCTCAGTACAAGAGAACATGGCTTTAAGGTGAGGCGTGGGAAGTTCAAGGGGGATACTAGAAGGAGGTTTTTCACTCAGAGAATGGTTGGTGTGTGGAATGCGCTGCCTGAGTCAGTGGTGGGGGCAGATACACTAGTGAAGTTTAAGAGATTACTAGACAGGTATATGGAGGAATTTAAGGTGGAAGGTTATATGGGAGACAGGGTTTAAGGGTTGACACAACATTGTGGGCCGAAGGGCCTGCACTGTGCTGTATTGTTCTATTTATGTAATATCGATACAGCTATAAAGGAGGCAACATATTGATTATATTTCATTAAGGGATTGAGGAGATACAGCGGTACCATGGAGAGGATTCTGACTGGCTGCACCACCGTCTGGTATGTGGCGGGGACTACTGCACAGGATGGAAGTAAGCTGCAGAGAGTTGTTAAATTAATCAGCACCATCACGGGCACTAGCCTGTGTAGTATCCATGACATCTTCAAGGAGCAGTGCATCAGAAAGACAGCGTCCACCACTAAGGACCCCATCACCCAGGACATGCCCTCTTCTTATTGTTACCGTCAAGAAAGAGGCAAACGCTCAGCGATTCAGGAACAGCTTCTTCCCCTCTGCCATCCGATTTCTGAATACACATTGAACCCACAAATACTCCTTTTCTATTTCTGTTCCTGCACTACTTAATAAATGTGTCTATTTACTATACAGCGGTTTCCTTTCCTCTCCTACATCATATGTCATGTTATTCCTAGTTTTATCCCAAGCTTCCCTCACTCCCGCCACCCTTCAGAATTCCACTCTCCCACCACCCTTTAAAAATCCCGCCCCAGCTCATCACTCTTTCCTGCTCTCAATAATCTTCAACATTCCACCCTGTCTAAATCTACTGACTCTTCTCCCCCCAAAGGTGAAAGTGTTGGAATTAGCTCTCCAGTCCAGTCAGCTGGAGAGCCTCATTCCCACTGGCAGGGCCACCATTTCCCATGGCTTTTTGTCTCCGCCTTTCCAAAGGGATCAGGGACAAGCACGGTCCCATCTTTAGTCAGCACTGACCTGACCTGTTTGGGGTTATGTGAAATCTCAAGGAAGAAAAAATCTGCAGATGCTGGAAATCGAAGCAACACACTCAAAATGCTGGAGGAACTCAGCAGGTCAGGCAGCATCTACAGAAAAGAGTAAACAGTCGATGTTTCAGGCCGGGACCCTTCATCAGGTCTCAGCCTGTAAAGTTGACTGTTTACTCCTTTCCATAGATGCTGCCTGGCCTGCTGAGTTCCTCCAGCATTTTGTGTGTATTACTAAGGTTATCTAAATGCTGGGTCATGGAGAATCCCCAATATTGAGACAAATGCTGGTGAGATTCAGCAGGCCAGGCAGCATTTATGGAAAAAAAATACGGTTGATGTTTTGGACTGAGACCTTTTGGCAGCACTGGAGAAAAAAAGATGAATAGATTTAAAAGGTGGGCGAAAGGAGAGAGTGAAGCACAAGGTGATAGGTGAAGCTGGGAGGAGGAGGGACGAAGTAAAGAGCTGGGAAGTTGATTCGTGAAAGAGATACAGGGTTGGAGAAGGGGAGAGTCTGATAGAAGAGGACAGAAGGCCATGAAAGAAAGAAAAGGGGGTGGAGGAGCACCAGAGGCAGGCAAGAAGATAAGTGAGAGAGGAAAAAGGGGGTGGGATGTGGTGAAGGGGGGTGTTTGGACACTCATGCCATTGGTTGGAGGCTATCCAGACAGACAGTAGAGGAGACTACAGATTGACATATTGGAATGTGAATGAGAAGTGGAATTACAATGGGTGGCCATCCAGTATGACCTTCTGTATATTGGTGAGACCCGACATAGATTGGGAGACCGCTTTGCTGAGCACCTGCGCTCCGTTCACCAGAAGAAGCATGATTTTCCAGTAGCCACTCATTCTAATTCCACTTCCTATTTCCATACGTCAATCCATGGCCTCCTCCATTGTCATGATGAGGTTACATTCATATTGGAGGAACAGCACCTTATATTCCATCTGGGCAACCTCCAACCTGATGGCATGAACACTGATTTCTTGAATTTCTGGTAAAGCTTCCTCCCCCTCACCATTCCCCATCGCCTTTTCCCTCTCTCACCTTATCTCCCTGTCTGCCCATTGCCCCTCTCTGGTGCTCCTCCCCACTTTTCATTCTTCCGTAGCCTTCAGTTCTCACCCTCCCCCTTCTCCAGCCCTGTATCTCTTTCATCAATCAACTTCCCAGCTCTTTACTTCATCACCCTGCCTCCCAGTTTCACCTTGTGTTTTTCTCTCCCCTCCCCCACCTTTTACATCTACTCCTCATCTTTTTTCTCCAGTCCTGCCGAAGGGTCTCAGCCTGAAACATCGACTGTACTTTTTTCTGTTGATGCTGCCTGACCTGCTGCGTTCCTCCAGCATTTTGTGTGCGTTGCTTGGATTTCCAGCATCTGCAGTTTTTCTCTTGCTTGAGACTAATAATCTATTTGTTCATCCTGAAGGTTAACAAGAACATTTGGGTGTGGCCAAATGATTTAATGACACATCCTTGACTGTAAGACAATAAGCTTGTCAAGAACATAATTCTGCTCCTATGTTTTATAGTCTTGTGTGTGAACTTTGTCAAATGCTGTGACATTATCTCACGGCTCATGAACTTAACCCCTGAATAATGAAGACCAACACATCATGACGCTTGGTTCACAAGATGCTGAGAAGTGAAAAGGTAAAAGGACAACTGTCACTCCTTAAGAATAGAGGAGACAAAAGGAAGGAAATTATAGGCCAGTTAGCCTAACATCTGTGGTTGGGAAAGTGTTTGAATCCATTATTAAGGATGAAGTTTCCGTGTACTTGGAGACTAATGATAAAATAAGTTAAAGTTAGCATGGTTCCTGCAAAGGGAAATCTTGTCTGACAATCTGTTAGAATTCTTTGAAGAAGGAACAAGCAGACAAAGAAGAGGTAGTGGATGCCATTTACTTGGATTTTCAGAAGGCATTTGATAAAGTGCCCCACATGAGGCTGCTTAACAAGATAAAGTCCTATGGTGTTGCTGGAAAGATACTGGCATGGATAGAGGAATGGCTGACGGGCAGGAGTGTTGCTGAAAAGGTATTACTCGGACACGAAGGAGATCGCTTTTGCAAGTGTTTATTATAACATGATATGCATCATGGAGAGCTCAACCTCTTAAAGCAGAGTTCTTGAGACTCTCCCCGAGTACACAGACTTTTCTCATTATATAGACATAGTGTATCTTATCAAAAGCTTCCAAGCACATTTGTGAAATACAGCATGCAAGCAGATAATTCGTTTGCTCAATAATCATGTCTTAGCACAGTAAATAAATAAATAAATATAAAAATAATCAGGTTACTGTTTTCTTTATCTATTCAAAGCTACTTCTGCATACAATCTTGAAGCCGGGACAATTACACAGTTCAGCTATTAAACAAAACAGAACATCACATGATTTTGCTCTGATTACTCCCTCTCAAGCTAGTTAGCCCTTTACAGCAGTCGTGCAGAAGCAGTTTAAGTGTGCTGTGAAAAAAAAACTCTTTAACTCCCTAGTATCTAGCTAGTAACAAAATTTCTTCCACAAGGAGGCAGTGAGTGGGAATAAAGGGGACCTTTTCTGGTTGTCTGCTGGCAACTAGTGGTGTTCCTCGGGGGTCAGTATTGGGTCTGCTGTTTTTCACATTATTTGTCAATGATTTAGATCATAGAATTGATGGCATTGTGGCAAGTCTGCGGATGATACTAAGATAGGTGGAGGGGTAGGTAGTGCTGAGGAAGCAATGCGATTGCATCAGGACTTAAACGAATTGGAAGAATGCCAAAAAAGTGGCAGATGAAATACAGTGTTGCAGACATCCCTCCTCTCCTGGAAGTGTATCGCTGGCGGCTCCCTGATGCCTGCAAATTATATACAATGTCCCAGAAATTGATTTTTCTTGACAGTGAGTGAGTGGGGGGAGGGAGAGAGACGTAGTGAGAGAGTGACAGAGAGAGCATCCTTTCTTTGTGCTAAGTAGACCTATCAGTTTTCTCTGTGGGCGGGCTTTACAGTCGACCCTTCCCTCTCTCTCATAGTCCATCAGTTCAGTTTACTGTCCCGCAGCACCATGGCAGAATGTTCCAAAAAGAGAAAATATAAAATGTATTTCACCCCAGACTACACAAAAGTGTACCCCTGCCTAATAGGGGTCAAAAATAATGACAGTGTTACTCACTGCACTGTTTGCAACAGTGACTTTTCTATTGCCCATGGTGGGTTAAATGACTGTAAAAGACATGTTGAGGTGATTTAACAGGTGTCATTCATTCATTAGCATAGCTAACATTATTTAAGCTAGCTGGCTAGCTGCTAAGGAGCTACTCTATTGATGTCTTACATGATGCGGCCAAACTCCCTGTAGACTTTTTAAAAGTTGTAATAGAATAAAAAAAGGACTCCATGATAATATAAGTAAATACGAGGGGTGATTGATAAGTTTGTGGCTTAAGGTAGAAAGAGATGAGTTATTAACTTGAAACTTTCTGCATAATCACTCAAAGATTGAACCATGTAACGAGAGCTGTATAACTCACCTCCTTCTACCTTAGGCCACAAACTTATCAATCACCCCTGCCGTGGACACTTTCTGGAGGTCCAAGATCTATACGCTTCATGACCATTGTATGTGTGTAAATGTAGGAGGGGACTATGTTGAAAAAAAATGTGCTAGGTTTTCTAAGATTGACTCCTTCTACCTTAGGCTACGAACTTATCAATCACCCCTCATATTTTAATGTCATATTTTCTGCATAAGACAATATAATAAGGATACACCTCATGCTTTTATTTCTTCTAGGGACCACAGCATATCAGGGAGGCTAAGTGCAGGGAAGGCTGCTCAAGATTTTCACAGTTCTTTTCAGCTGAAAACCAAAGTCTGACAGAGAAGGTCACTAGGGCTGAAGTGTACTTTTCTTCTTTCATCGTTGAGCATAACCTGCCATTCCAGGTGTGTAAGCGCACGGGCAAGCTATTCAGGAAAATGATTCCTGATTCAGAAATAGCAAAAAACTATGCCTGCTCATCAACCAAGACAGCAGCTATTGTGAGCATGGCACTGGAACCTGAATGTTCAGAGGATCTGTACAAGCTCATCTGGACAGAGAAAAGGCCATACAGTGTTTTGGTTGAAAGCAATGATATCATATGTGAGAAGGAATGTGCCATTTTAGCCAGGTACTATAATGAAACACAGGATAAGGTAACAGTTGGATTTATAGACATGCCAGTGTGCAATGATGACAAAGCTGAAAACATATTCAACTGCTTTGCATTATCCATGCATGACAAAGGCCTTGAATGGTCTAATTGTGTAGGATTTAGCAGTGATGATTGGCAAAAACAACTCTGTCTTATTAAGGGTGAAAGCACAGGCCCCTCATATTTACAGCATTGGCTGTCCAAGTCACCTGGTCAACACTTGTGCCAAAACTGCTGCTAAGGAGCTCTCAATGTCACCTGAAGAACTGCTCATTGACATCTACTCCTACTCTGAGAAAAGTTCCAAACGAAGAGAGGACCTAAAACAGTTTCAAGAGTTCTGCAATGTTGCCCAGCAGAGAGTACAAAAGCATTGTCCTACACGCTGGCTTTCTTTAGGAAAAGATTTGGACCATCTGCTACACCAATGGCCAGTCTTTATTTCACATTTTGAGTCCAAGAGTGAGAATCAGAAGTCATCTCATATTCAGAAGAGGCTGAAAGACCCCCAAATGAAAATATACATATGCTTTCTCCATAATGTCATACAATGTTTTGACAAATTCAATTTGATTTTTCAAAACAAGACACCTATCCTCTTCAAGTTGGCGAAGCCAAAGGTGTTGAGAGAACAGAACATTCAGGAGTGTTGTGTTCTTTCATAATCAGATGTCCTGTACTGTATACATACACACTTGGAGATCAACCGGGGTTGGGGTGGTGTTACCTCTCTGAAATTTGTTTTTGCAGGGTGGGATGTCTGGTGTTGGGAAATGCATGATAATGCATTTTGGTAAAAGGAACAATCTAAATGGGGAGAAGGTTCACGTATCAGAGATGCAGAGGGACTCATGCAAGCCACCCAGAAGGTTAATTCACAGGTTGAGTCTGTGGTAAAGAAAGCAAATGCAAAGTTGGCAGTTATTTCAAGGAGAATAGAATATAAAAACAAGGAGATAATACTTTATAAGACACTAGTCAGGCCACAGTTTAAGTACTGTCAACAGTTTTGGGCCCCATATCTCAGAAAGGATGTGCTGTTATTGAAGAGTCCAGAGGATGCTACTTGGAGAAGTGATCTTTTAGAACCGAAAGTAAGGAGGACTTTTTTTTTTAGCCATACAGTGGTGAATCTGATTATCTGCCACAGACTGATGGAGGCCAAGTCCGTGGTTGTATTTAAGGCAGAAATTGTTAAGATTCCTGATTGGTCGGGGCATCTCGAATAATGGTGAGAGGGCAAGTGTATGGGGTTGAATGGGATCCGGGATCAGCCCTGGCTCGATGGGCTGAATAGCCTAATTATGGCCCAGCGAACCCCTGAGCGCCTCTCGGCCGCACGCGCCCGGCGCCCGGCGCACGGCGGGTAACGGCTACGCCTGTGACGCAATCACGCCGTGTTATTGTGGGTCTCCGGCTCCACGACAATGGCGGCTCGCTGGAGCAGCGAGAATGTGGTGGTGGAGGTTAGGGACTCGCAGGTAACTCTACGTCCAGCAGCCGCGGGCGCCCTTGGGGCTTTGGAAAGATCGCGTCTGCGGGCGCTGTGGCTGACTGGCTGTGGGAGCCCATGACGCCAAAAGAGTCGCAGGTCCGGAGGTCTCTAGTGTTTGGGCCGGGTGAAAGAGCGCAGGCGCGGACAGCGCTGCCCGCCCTCCTCCCCTTAAATGGGCTATTCACTTATTGGCAAGGTGGATTCAATTTACAGATTGGCTTTGTTTTAACTTGAAACTGGACATCAGTGTGGCCGTGATATATAAAATCTGCTGCATTTGGGGTGCTTCCTTATTCCTGTCGCCTTCTTTAAGAAAATAATAACCGATACTCCTCAGAACTTCTGGGTCAAGGCAGTAACCAGCAGGTTACGGTAATCTTGGTGACAGGCATTCTCGAAAACATGAGCAGGGAGGGCATACACGCTTTTCATTTTCACTGCAGACCTCAGCATGAGAAATAGAAGATACTTTTTGTATTTTTCACAAATTGAAACAGTTTGGGTGATACAGTTATCTTGAGAAGTTAACCTCCCTCCTTTTAGTTCACACCTGATTAAAAAGGCCTGTATGACACTAACTGTAAACATGAGCTACTGTATACTAGGGGTTGATGATATGTTAAAGTGACTATGGTTTTAAACACTACTGCTTTGATGTTCTGAAACGAGAGTAATTTTAAATAAAACCTGAGCAGTTTTATCATGCAAAAAGTGCAGTGTATGATGGGTTGTCTTGGGGGAAATGCACAAAAACTGAACTGTGGTTTAAGGTCCAGGAGATCTTGTGGATGCCACACAAAATGTTGGAGGAACTCAGCAAGTCAGGCAACTTCTGTGGAGGGGAATAAATAGTCATTCCTGGTGAAGGGGTTTGGACTATTTATTCCCCTCTATAGATGCTACCTGGATTCTTGATATCCTCCAGCATTTTTGGGTTTTGTTCAGTGCTGTAAGGCATGTGCTGCTAACTTGGGAAGAGTGATGACTACATGGTGAATTGTGTGTTAGTGCTCCAGCTCCTGTTTTGGGGGAAGTGATCCCTGCAATAAACACTGAGCTGCTATCAAAGTTCAAAGTACATCATATTTTATACATCCCTGAGATTCGTCTCCTTGCAGGCCTTACGTTTGTGGTGGGAAAGCTGTTGGAAAAGATTCTTAGAGATAGGATCTATGGGCATTTAGAGAATCATGGTCTAATCAGGGACAGTCAGCATGGCTTTGTGAAGGGCAGATCGTGCCTAACAAGCCTAATACAGTACTTTGAGGAGGTGACCAGGCATATAGATGAGGGTAGTGCAGTGGATGTGATCTACATGGATTTTAATAAGGCATTTGACAAGGTTCCACACGGTAGGCTTATTCAGAAAGTCACAAGGCATGGGATCCAGGGAAGTTAGGCCAGGGGGATTCAGAATTGGCTTGCCTGCAGAAGGCAGAGGGTCGTGGTGGAGGGAGTACATTCAGATTGGAGGGTTGTGACTAATGGTATCCCACAAGGATCTGTTCTGGGACCTCTACTTTTTGTGATGTTTATTAACGACCTGGATGTGGGGGTAGAAGGTTGGGTTGGCAAGTTTGCAGACGACACAAAGGTTGGTGGTGTTGTAGATAGTGTAGAGGATTGTCGAAGATTGCAGAGACACATTGATAGGATGCAGAAGTGGGCTGAGAAGTGGCAGATGGAGTTCAACCCAGAGAAGTGTGAGGTGGTTTTCAACTTTCAGGGATCTATGGACATGTACCCCCAGATCCTTCTGTTCCTCCACACTGCCAAGTATCCTGCCATTAACTTTGTACTCTGCCTTGGAGTTTGTCCTTCCAAAATGTACCACCTCACACTTCTAAAAAGGGTACAGAGGAGATTTACCAGGATGATGTCTGGTTTAGAGAGTATGGATTATGATCAGAGATTAAGGGAGCTAGGGCTTTACTCTTTGGAGAGAAGGAGGATGAGAGGTCACATGATAGAGGTGTACAAGATATTAAGAGGAATAGACAGAGAAGAGGCCAATAGAAGAGGCCAGCGCCTCTTCCCCAGGGCACCACTGCTCAGTACAAGTGGACTTGGCTTTAAGGTAAGGGGAAGGAAGTTCAAGGGGGATATTAGAGGAAAGTTTTTCACTCAGAGAGTGGTTGGTGTGTGGAATGCACTGCCTGAGTCAGTGGTGGAGGCAGATACAGTAGTGAAGTTTAAGAGACTACTAGACAGGTATATGGAAGAATTTAAGGCGGGGAGTTATATGGGAGGCTGGGTTTGAGGGTTGGCACAACATTGTGGGCCAAAAGGCCTGTAATGTGCTGTACTATTCTATGTTCTATAAACCAAATAGAATCCATTAAAAACAAAACAAGACAGTCAAACTTTTGTCAAAGACTTGTCAAACAAGTGGGCAGAGAGAGAAAATCATATTGTGTAAACAACAAAAGCAGGCTGAGTGTATTGAGAACTGAAGCTCACAAAGCCAGGCGTCACTGCAGACAATCCAGAAGTCCATCAGTTGCAGGCCACGGCCTCCATCCAGCACAGAGACGAGCAAACCCGTTGGAGCAGTGAGTTGAATCAGATCATCCCTCATGTCTGACCCCAGCACCCTGACAATTTCAATCAGGGCCAGCGCATAAATTGTCCAAACCTCAGGCCATTCCTTGCTCTCTGCCACTTCAGTATGCCCTCAGACTTGGGCACCACCACTTCAATTCGGCCCAGTACTCGACCTTCCAATTTGGCTTGGCTTTTAAATCGATCAAACTTAAGATTTTTCCTTAACTTTGCCTCAGCCTGGCTCTGCTGCATTGAATTGTCTCTAAGTCTGGTCCAGCAACTCTAGTCTGGACATGCAGCAACGGTCCTTCCTCTCTGAGATCCCACACCACAAAAATGCCAGGTCGTACAGGTGATTAAGCTCAACTTCGACAGGGAAACCACAGGCCACTGTTTGTAGTGATCGTTTACCAGAAAAATTGTGAATAGCTTTGTTTCAGTGCTAAACTTCATCAGTGTTGTCTTAAATCTGTCATAAAGACTGATGAAAAGTTTGAACCTGAGCTGCTAAACATTGTAACGGAGTTACCATTTTGTTATGGGTTTCCGGCTTTTCATTTTCACTGTAATTGCACTTGTTGTGTGACTGTGGAAGCAAAGTCAGTTGCGATTGTACAGTGTAGTTCATATTAATGTAGTGTGTTCTCAACAACCCGCATGTATTTCAATGCAGAGATTAATGTATTGAGTTCTAATTGGATTCGAATGATCCTGATTAAGTGGAGAGAGATATTTAGATGGCATCTTTAGCCACCTTTAAGCATTTTAGTGGGAATTCAATATTCTTGTAGTCTTTCTAGGAACCATTATTGCACAATACAAAACAGTGAGCTGTTTCCCTTCTGATAGATCAAAGTATCAAAAGTAAATATTTTCTTTTTATAGAATTGCAGCAGTCTTTTGGCTGTTGCTTTGAAAATTAATACTTTGAATCAGGTTTTGTATCACCCACATACAGTATGTCATGAAATTCATTAACCATTCATTAAAATTCATTAATCTTTTCGAGCTGAACTAAGGGTCTCCAATTAATTCAGACCTAACTTTCCTCATAAAGTAATCTGACAATTCTGAGTGGCGTCATAGAACACTACAGCATAAATGTCTCCACGAGTCTCCACGAGTCCACGCTGACCCAGCCAGACCCTGTTTCCTGCATTTAGCTCATTTAGTACTTGCTGCCCATGTACTTTATTAAACGATATTGTTGTGCTTGCCTCGTTCACTTCCTTTGGCAGAAAATTCCATGTACTCACCATCCTTTGCATGAAAAACTTGCCCATTAGGCCCCTTTTAAATCTTGCCCCTCTCACACTAAACCTTGGCTCCCTACCCTGGGTTAAAGACTGTTGCCATCCACCTTGTCTACACCTCTCATTTTAAACACTTCCATAAGGTCACCTTTCAGTAAAGGCTAACCTTTTCCTAAAACATAGGCTTCCAGTTATCTGAGTGAATCTTCTGTCTAAATTGCTTCCAATAATAATCTTTCCTTGAATGGAAAGCAAAAACTATGTAGTTCTCTAAATACAATCTGAATGTCAATGTGGTAATACTTCCCTTCTTTTTACCTAAACCCACTTGAATTGTTAGCATTCTGCTCGATTTCCAAGTTACACAGAACATCTGTTTTCTCCTTCCTCACATCAATGCAGGGGAATGTTCAGAGGTGACTAAAGTCAATTCATATTGACAAAGGGAGATTTAATCAGAGGCATCAGTGGTTAAACCAGTTCATATATTGTGTAAATTTTAAAAAAAAATTAGGTCTGCATCAATTTCTGCCAACTTTAGATGGCAAGATAACAGGGATTCACTGTTATGTTTAAAGAGTTTGGGCAAGGGGGTAATTCTTGCATTTGGAATGACAAAAGAGGGGACATTAATTGATCGGAAAAATGTGAATGCGGACTTGAACTGAGTGTTTCCGATTCTTTAAATGTACTTTTCCAAAAGAATGCTGCACTTTTGGGGTTTCCATCTTCCAGGTTTGATGATAAACCAAGGGGGTTTTCTATTCTTTTCAATGGAGGTTAATGGCACTTAGAGGAGTAGGAAACTGTCAAATATTTATCTCCTATTCAGCGTCATTCTTTAGAGGTGATCTGATGATTATCACATTGCTATATTTGGGACATTGTTACACACAAATGATCGTTTTCCAATGTTCGAATGTCACTGTAATTGAAAGGCAACTTCAAAGAAATTGGTGATAACACCTAGCAGCTCAGGCAACCATGGTGGAGGGAAGCAGAATTAATGTTTTGAGTTGATAAATTTTCATTAGCTCCTATTCTGACCTATTGATTAATTTCAACATTTATTGTTCTATTGCAGATACCAGAAATCCAAGGTATTTTGCAGTTGTAATTTAGATATATTTTGGGGAAGTCTTAAATTAGTGAATGGATCTAAATAGACGCGTCTTTTTTAAAATTAGCGGACCAGGTTCATTTGTGAATTGGGGTTGTGTAAAGCAATAGAGCCCAAAATTGGCATAATGTTGAGAATTGATGCTTTGTAAGTGTTATAGATTTTGGGTTTTTAAATTGCACTTTTGTTTAAAATGTTAATTTGTTTTTTTTTACACATCAGGCAACTGCGATGTCTGTGAACTGTCATGGCCAACTTGCAGTGCTCTCTGGGTAAGCAGACCAGCAGGAATAGGTAGCACCTGAATGCAAATACCTTTGTTCCATCCTTCTGTATATCCTCAGGGATTTGGAATGACTACCAGACAGCTTTGTATCATTGGGCATATACAGCAGAGGATACTGGAATTGTTCCTTGTTGTTCTGTTGATGTTCTTGAGTATTATTTCAAACTAAAGTTGTATTACATATAACTATAAAGTGAACAGCAGAACAACAGGTAATTTTCCTCCAAACCTTAAAACAAGTTTGTGGTGTTTAGTGTCCATGAGAGTATAGGGAGCGCTTATGACAAGAAGGATTCCATTTGGAATTTGTACAGCAAGACCCCTAGTACATTATCTTATACATGACTTATCACTCACATGATTCTGCATCCACCTACACAAGGAGCAATATATGCCACTAAATTAACAACAAGCAACATGATGTGGGAGGTATGACTTAGGGTAACCTCATGTGGTCTTATGGCAAATGTGCATACAGACGAACAGGAGGTTAGGATTGAACCAGAATCATTACTTGATTATGATTAAATTCTTTTTGGCCAAACTGTGTTGAATTTTGGGATCTGTCTGGCCTGGCTTATATTGTACTGGAGTTTCTTCCCAGTGAGTAGTCCACAGCAGTCCTTGCTACCGCTACAACTCAAAAGCATCTGCAAGGAGGTGTATTTCATTTTTGCTGCTGGCTGTAAATACTTGATATCTGGTGAGCAGTTCTATATGGGATAATACAGAAATGTTTGAGGATGTTAAAACCACAATTCCACTGAAACAGCATATGACTTACTGTATTAGGAATATTAATTGCTGTGAATCAGAGTTTCCCAGAACAGTGGGAGTATGGTTTACGTGTATTCTTATACCACCTTTGTGCTGCTATGCTAACCATAGTACGTTGAGGTCTGTTACTATTTACGGTGATGGGTGAGAGGTTGGGATTGGTGATGTGGAGAGGGTTTCCTTTTTGTGGATGAAACATATTGGTTAATCGGTAGAAATGTTGACTTCTTTGTAGGCGCCGCTTCTTGTATGTTATAAATTTAGATGCTCCGTCAGAAGTACCAAAAAAGATTGCAAGGCAGAGTAAGTGGGACATTGGGGCCGTGCAGTGGAATCCACATGAGACCTCGTCTCACTATTTCGCAGCTTCAGTAAGTAGCAAATTACATTTAACTCTTTGGAAATGCTGGAATGTAAAATAGTAAATTAAAAATATCATTCTTCATCTTTGTTACAAAATTAAAATAAAACTGAATGATGTAGTTTTATAGAAAATGCTTTAAATGCTAAACAGATCTGAAAATACAGGCTGAGTACCCCTTAACTGAATTCCAAATTTTTTTTGAGTGCTGATGTGACATCACTAACAGAAAATTCCACTAGATGCTGGGAAAGTTCGCAGGTGACAAGCATGACAGACAGTTCTGAGAAGTGACTGGCCTCACATATGTAATGAACAGAAGTACTGAAAAATAGAAAAACACTGCACAAAGTGAAAAATTAAGATCTCAGTTGCATATAGTCAGAGTGAACATGTACTGCTTAATGGTATACTGATCATGAAACAGGCAAAGATCTATCACAATGAACTGAAAATTGAAGGCAATTGTGAATAATCAGTGGCTGGTTGCAGAAACTTAAGAAAAGGCACGACATTAGATTTTTAAAGTATTACTGATAAAAATCTTAACACCAGAACTAATCTATAATGTTGATTGTTTATATAACTTACATAAAACCAAAAAATATGTAAAATACAAACACTGTGTACTGGGCATCGTAAGTGGAGACTGAAAGCCTGCTGTGTTTGTTACTGTTCAACAGCTGATTCAGGTATTCTCCCAATACTGTTGTGCTGCGTTTGTTATCCTGCACACGTTATATTTTCATTATATTAATGGTCTGTACTAATTTTTACATAAACAATGTAAGGCAAAGACTAATTTACTGGTAGTGCATAAATTCATAGTTGGAAATGATGGTGATCCCAAGTTATCATCATATGTTTCAAAATCCAAAAAAAAATCCAAAACTCTTCCTGCCCCAAACATTTTGGATAAGGGTACTTAACCTGTACCTGGTACTTTTGGCTGTCTCACAGTTAGTGATGGGATTAAGGCTGGATGGCAAAATGGGTAGAAACAAATAGACAATTAGCTATCTGAAGAAGAATAACAGTGCTTAATTCTCAGCTGGAATGTAGTGAACATTTTTGGGAATATAATTCATGGAATATATAAGGGTTCACAACATTTACATATTAGTATTTCTAGAATGTTACATTGTTTGGGGTTTCTTCCTTGTGAGACTAAAAATATGATTGTATTGGATTAGTGAGGTGTAAGGTGATTTAATAAAGATTGTAAGGCAAGAAGAGATTTACACTGAAAATAGCTACTTTTGATGAGTGGATTATTAAATAGAGGTTATTCAAAAATATATAAGGGAAAAGATGTGACGATTTAAATAACTTAATGGTGTGTAGATGTTAAAGACTCTATGAAAATATGATGGAAATTGATTTCATAAACAATATTCAGTGATTTGAAGATTAATGATGAGGAGCCTGCAGGGTTACATGTAAAGTGAACATTCTGGAACTAAGCACACCTGTCTTTCAAAGAGACAGTGGGGAAGATCCATAGTTTCCATGATCAAAATGTGACTTTTTATCTATTTTGATACTTAAATGAATTAGAGTTTAAAAATTTTATTTTTTTGCAAGCTTATTGGCCAGGTAATACAAACACACTTTCAAATACCTCCAAATAGAACATGTAGAGCATAAACACAGCACAGAACAGGCACACGATGTTGTGCCGACCCTTTAGCTGACTTCCTCTTTCCTCCCACATAGCCCTCCATTTTTCTTTCTCCTCTTGTAACGATCTCTCTACTACTTCCAAACCCTGTAATAGAGAGGGAATAGTTGCTTTATGTATTTGTTCTAGAAGTTTCACTAACTGTGGTCTTGTTGGTCTAGTGGAAGTCCAAGGAAAGATGTAAGAATCTCTGTAAACGTTATCACAGTGCACTGGATTGATGGATTCTGGGCTTGTGTTAACTTTTCTCAATATGAGTCAGTAATAAAGCTGCAGCATTAATGTGATGCATGTTCAAAACATATCACATGGATAATATTGATTTTATGGCTCGACACACAGGAGACTGCAGATCTGGGGCAACAAACAATCTGCTGGAAGAACTCAGTTTGTCAAGCAGCATCAGTGGGATGATGGAACTGTCAATGTAATGCTTTAGGACTGCTTGGTCCACTGAGTTCCTTCAGCTAATTGTTGATTTTGTGTACTTTTGCTTCATTGATTTGGCCATTTGTAAATGAGCACTTTTACGTGTCTGACAACAATATCATTTTTATTTGCCCATTCTTCTGTCGCATTTATAAGGTAATTGTCTTTGAAATCTGTGTTTCCTGTAGAAATACTTGAAAAGGGATTTCAGATCAAATGTCAGTTGACCAAATATTTGTGAGGCTGGAATCAGGTTTAGTGTTGTTTTGAAGAATGTGGAAAGTAAGTCAGGAGTTTAGTCATTTTTACTCTCAATTTTTCAACTGATAGGAAAGGAAATTGAGAGGCTGGCAAGCTATTTTACAAAAGCTGGTGTTTGAAACTAAGCAAGAGAATGGGGAAATGGGAGGGTTAAATCACAAGGAGATTGGGATATATTTTGAGGAGGGGAAGGATGTGTAAATCATATGGGAGGGGAGGATAAAAGAATAAATTTCTGAAGATTGATCAGGGGACTGGAGGCTGAAGTTTGGAGATAAATAAGGATGAAGTGTGGAGTTGGGTAGTTTTAGAAGAGGTGGTAGGTTGTGGAAAGATAGCATGAGGAACTGATGATAGAATTCTTGTCCCCTGTGACCCAGAGGTTTTATGAAATTGAATATCAGTTGTTGCTTCACCTTGAGCACTGAGTTTTCTGATCCTTTTAAATTTGGCCCCTGCAGTTAAATCCACATGTTGCTAAAATCTGAGGTAATGCATTATTGCTTGAATGTTATAGCTCTGTCCTTGGTTGGATTGGATTTATGGTTCAATATAAAGTCTTGCTTGCCTTCACTGTCTTCCCTCTGCCCCCTCCCAGCCCATATTTTTGGTAGCTGTGGCTTATTCATTGTCTTTGTACAAATGATGTGGTCTGAGCTTGTCTATACCAACAACAGATTAGCAAGAGTTTTATACACAATTTGAAAAAAAACACATAGATAATGGCAGAGTGAAGAGCATACTTTGTTTGAATAATATATCATATCAAGTCTAAAGTTCATTTTCTCCCTTCATATCTCTCATCACAGCTGGGAAAAACAGTCAGAAGATCCTATCAGTATATGCAATAAAGCTAAGCGTACTCTAATTTCAAATGCATCAGTCATAACACGTGTGTAAAAAGATACTGTTCATTTGAAAAAGTAAAATTATTGGAAGATATCTTATGGCTGGCTGTTCTCTGTTGTACACTGCCAGTTAAAAACTCGTTCTAAAACTATTTTGATAAAGAGAAAGTTTTGATGTATATTTGTCTTGTAGTTATTGTGAAATGACATTTGAATGTTTGTTTCAGTGTAATCAACGGGTGGACCTTTACAAATGGCTTGATGGAAATGGTGAGATCCACACTTCACTGCAAGGTCATACCCGTGTTATAAGGTATCTTAATAAAAATAATGTCCACTGCATAAGTAGTGTAGATATGCTGTGTTGGCTTTCTTTCCAGATACAACCAGTAGCTAGTTGCTTGGGTCAATTGTCTTAAGCTTTTATTTTGGCTTCTTGAGTAACCAAAATCACATTATTAACATTTCCCAGCATTAAAGAACTTTTGTTTATTTTCTCCTGCTAATCTTTTATCTCCCAACAAAGAGTTCTTTGGCTTTGAGCAATCTCTGACAAAGGAATTAAAAATTGTTCTTGGAGTCTGAGGCTATAACCCCTGTCAGTATACGATTTTGTGTAGGAAAATATGTATTATTTGGCATGAAGATGACAATGTTTTTTGACAAATTGTAATATATGGCATGTGACAGAAAATGATCTATTCTCCCACTATGGGATCTACTTAGTTAGCCACATTAAAAGTAGTGAACTGTGGAAGAGATGATTTCCCTATTGGAAAAAGATAGACCATTACAATTCTATTTATATTTTATTCTGCTATAGAACCTGATTGTAAGCTTGTAGAAATTCTCTTTTCTCTAAAATTGATCACTTTTCTAGAGCCTTGGAAATCCACAGTCAGCGTGGAATTTTTGTTTCACTTTTAATTCATTTTGATTCCAGTGATTTGGAGTGGTCGTGGTTTGAACCGGAACTACTTGTTACAAGTTCTGTTGACACCTACATCTACATTTGGGATGTCAAGTAAGTTCATGGCTTTATTCCTGTTAACAGAAAAAAGGAGACTTATTTTCTTGTTCTAAATTATGAGAACATTTGGGAAATTTGTTCTGCTCGGTAAAGTTTTGGGTATACTTGCTTACTCACAACATGATAATAATTGGAATTCTAAGTAATATATTTTTGTTAGAAAGTAATTTGAAATAATTCTGAGAGATTGCTTGAATTTAGTACTGTGTAAAGTAGGTATTGGGGATTTTTAGCCTGCTTGCTGTGAAGGAAGAGAAATGCAGTTACTATTACAAGAAAGAAGGTGCTCAAAAAGCTGGAAGACCCATGGATACATAAGTCACCTGGACCAGATGAACTGTACCCTAGGGTTCTGAAAGAGGTAGTGGTAGAGATTGTGGAGACATTAGTAATGATCTTTCAAAAATCATAGACTCTGGCATGGTCCAGAGGACTAGAAAATTGCAAATGTCATTCCACTCTTTAAGAAAGGAGGAAGGCAGCAAAAAGGAAATTATAGACCAGTTAGCCTGACCTCAGTGGTTGGGAAGATGTTGGAGTTGATTGTTAATGGTGAGGTTAGGGAATGCTTGGTGACATAGGACAAGATAGGAGAAAGTCAATGTGGTTTCCTTAAGGGAAAATCCTGCCTGATGAACCTGTTGGAATTCTTTGAGGAGATTACAAATCAAATTGTGGAAGCAGTGGATGTTGTATATTTGGACTTTCAGAAGGCCTTTGACAAGGTGCCACACACGAGGCTACTTACCAAGTTAAGAGCCCATGGCATTACAGGAAAGTTACTAACATGGTTAGGGCATTGGCTGATTGGTAGGAGGCAGCAAGTGGGAAGAAAAGGATCCTTTACTGTTTGGCTGCCAGTGTCTAGTGATGTTCAGCTGTGGTTGGTGTTGGGACTGCTTTTTATGCTGTATGTCAATTATTTAGATGGTGGAATAGATGGCTTTGTTGTCAAGTTTGCAGATGATGTGAAGATTGGTGGGGGTAGGTAATGTGCTGCAGAAGAACTTAAGACAGATTAGGAGAATGGGCAAGAAAGTTGCAAATGGAATACAATGTCGGAAAATGCATGGCCATGCACTTTGGTAGTAGAAATAAATGTGCAGACTGTTTTCTAATAGTCTGAAAATCCAAAAATCTGAGATGCAAAGGGACTTGTGCAGAACACCCTAGAAATTAACTTGCAGGTCGAGTCAGTGGTGAGGAAGGCAGATACAATGTTAGCATTCATTTCAAGAAGTCTAGAATTTCAGAGCAGAGATGTGATGCTGAGGCTTTATAAGGCACAGATGAGGCGTCACCTTGAGTGTTGTGAGCAGTTTTGGGCTCCTCGTCTAAGAAAAGATGTGCCGACATTGGAGACGGTTCACAAGAATGATTCTGGGAATGAAAAATTTATCATATTAGGAATATTTGATAGGTCTGGGTCTGTACTCACTGGAATTTAGAAGGATGGGGGGGAGATCTCATTGAAAACTTTCGAATGTTGAAAGGCCTAGATCAGGGGTCAGCAACCTTTACCACTGAAAGAGCCACTTGGACCCGTTTCCCACAGAAAAGAAAACACTGGGAGCCGCAAAACCCGTTTGACATTTAAAATGAAATAACACTGCATACAACGTTTTTTTTGCCTTTATGCTATGTATAAACAAACTATAATGTGTTGCATTTATGAAATTGATGAACTCCTGCAGAGAAAACGAAATTACATTTCTGCATGCAACAAAAACATTTTGAACTCCGAAAAAAAGACGTTGGGTTGAAAGTTACTTTAAAGTAAAATACTCAATGTCTATTTGAGTCCTTCTTGTATTTATGAAAAACGCCGAACTTAAATTTTCCGCCAGCAGCAAACCAAAAATAACATCAGCCAGCTGTCAGCCTGAAAAATAAAAGGACTATTTCACTGAACAATGAAAAAATATGAATACACATAAAATAATAGGCAATTAAAATATTTATCATACTTGGTTAATGGGATTTCTGCTCCTGGACCTCAGCGCACAGCGTCTGCACATCAGGGCTGTATGACGTCACCTTCATCTTTACACAGGATCGCAAGCTGTCATCTGTGAGGCATGCGCGATGTTTGTTTTTAATAAAGTTCATGTTGGAG
Organism: Hypanus sabinus; assembly: GCF_030144855.1. NCBI lineage: Eukaryota > Metazoa > Chordata > Chondrichthyes > Myliobatiformes > Dasyatidae > Hypanus > Hypanus sabinus. The sequence continues at coordinate 15,579,428 of NC_082722.1, read as the reverse complement.
AACACCTGCTCACTTACATATGTGGATCCAAAGATCGACAGGACTCAAAGCGCATACTTTTTAATGTTTACATAAATGTTTCGAACACAAGTTTGTCCGGTTTTGGAAGGTTTTCAATATCACTCCATTTGTGTTTCTGAGCAAGAACGGGCAACATCTTCAAGGTCTGCTGTCAAGCGTCTAAACTTGGACACCCATATGTTTTTGTCGGCTATGTCGGCCAGTTCCATCTCAAGATCAGGTTGACTCACACCTGCCAATGCAGTCGTATTCAGTAGGGAAGGATCGATGCTTAAGGGAGTGACCGGGAAGGATAATGTGTTTTTTTCCTCTCTGAACTCAGAGAAGCGTTTCCCAAACGATGTTTGCATTGCGATGATTGCAGAATGTAAATACTCCGAAATTATCATGTCGTGACCTTGTTTGAACTCTCTCAAATTGGGGAAGTGAGACAAAGTGCCTTTCTGTAAATCTCTGGCAAGCACTGTCAACTTGCGCTCGAATGCCAAAACATCCTCCAACATGTGCAGGGCTGTACGTCCTTACCCCTGAAGAGCTGTGTTCAGCGTGTTCAGGTGCGCTGTCATGTCTACCATGAAGTGTAGCTTTTCCAGCCACTCTGGCTGTTCCAGCTCAGGAAAGGTGAGCCCTTTGCTGCCCAGGAAAGTTTTCACTTCTTCCAGACACGCGACAAAGCGTTTCAGCACCTTGCGTCTGGACAGCCAGCGATAAAAACACGTTGTAGCGGTGTCAGTAAACTGCAGTCAAAGATAGCTTTATTCGAACTAAACAGCCTTGCTTTTAAGCCTCTCTCAACCCAGCCCCCATGGACGCAGATGCTGCAAAAGACGCGTACTCACAAACCCCCGTAGGCTATCTCCCTTAGCCGGAATGCTGGCTAATTGTGAGCCGTTTCGGATGTCGCCACACTTAGATTGTACAAGATCACCATAATCTTCAAATTTAGAATTACATTTCAAAAGCTAACAAACTAACATAAAATACATTTTAATTAAATACTGACCAATTATTTCCCAAAGCCACAGGGAGCCGCAGCACAGAGGTGAAAGAGCCACAAATGGCTCGGGAGCCGCAGGTTGCCGACCCCCGGCCTAGATAGAGTAGATGTGGAAAGGATGTTTCCCATGGTGGGGAAGTCAAGGAAAAGAGGGCACAGACTCAGGAAAGAGGGGCATCCATTTAAAATAGAGATGTGGAGAAATTTCTTTAGCCAAAGGGTGGTGAATTTGTGGAATTTGTTACCACAGGCAGCTGTAGAGGCTAGGTTGCTGGGTGTATTTAAGGCAGAGCCTGATACGTTCTTGATTGGACACGGCATCAAAGGTTACAAGGAAAAGGCTGGGGAGTGGGGCTGAGGAAGGGAAAAAAAGATCAGCCATGATTGAATGGCGGAGCAGACTTGATGGGCCAAATGGACTAATTCTGCTCCTGTGTCTCATGGTTTTATGGTCTTGATGGCAGAGGCTGATATAACAACTATAATCCTGTCTAATTATGGGATTGACGTAAGGGATTTGAAATTTGTACCGCAGGAAATGTATCCTTATGTCTTTTTACCTCTATTCAAAATTTTCCTTAAAATCTGCCTTAATATCTAAAGTTGTGGTCACTTACTCAACCACCTGATGTAACTTTGTTTGATTGTGCTTCTGTGAAGCCTCGAGACCTTTTGCTATGATGAAGGTGCTGTTTAAGTACAAATTGTTATTATCAAGATATTGGTATTCATACTTCTCATTCACAGCAAACTGCCAGGCCTAAGTTGTAAAGTTAAGATTTGTATTAATTCATCTGAATGTTAAATGATCATTTTTGTCATTATGGTTGAATCTTATGACCGAATGTTTTTTTCTCTCTTTAGAGATACACGAAAGCCATTGGTGTCATTGTCAGCTGTAGGTGAGTTTTCTGTACTGATGCACCAACAAGATGGAAACATGGGAGATTTCAGATGCTGGGATCTGGAACAAGGAAAATAAATTGCTGGAGGATCTCAGAAAATTAGGGAATGTCTGTGGAGGGAATGGAGTGCTTGACATTTCAGATTGAGAGCCTCCATTAGCCCAGTTGGAGTCATATGGAGGAGGGGGATAAAACTGGATGAAGGGAGGTGAGAGTAAGGTATAGAAAAATGAAGGGTGCAGGACCAAAATGGGTTAGTAGGAAAGGGAAGGAAATGTGGGGAGCAATGTGTAAGGGTTAAACAAAATTGGATAATTCCATGTTCGTGGAATATGAGATTTCCTTCAGTTGTACCTTTGGCCTGACCCATGCCAAGTGGAGAAAGTCAAGAATGGACAGGTCAGTGTGGGAATATGAAGGGAAGTTGCAGTGGCATGTGACCAGCAGCTCAGATGACCGTTATGAACAGAACATAAGTGAACCAGTGGCTGAGTCTCTGCTTGTTATCAGTGATGTAGAGAAGGCCACACCCAGAGCACTAAACACAGGTGTATGCTGGGAAGGTGGATTTATCATATGATGCAGAGGAGCATAAAATAAGAGGAAAGGGACAAATAGTTAAACAGGAACATTTGTATTTGAATATGGGTTAAATGATCAACTAGATCAAGATAGGTCAATATCATTTCATATAGAATGTTGGAGGAAGACAGCATGCCTACAGAGAGGAATAAACAGTTGATGTTTTGGGCTGAGAACCTTTACCACAGCATTGACTGTTATTCCTTACCATTGATGCTGCCTGACTTGCTGAGTTCCTCCAGCATTTTTTGTTTATTGCTCTGGATTTACAACATCTGCACAAGCTCTTGTGTTTAATATCTATTCATTATAGGCATGAAATAATCGAATGGCATGTTCAAGTGCAAAAAAGGTTTAAAAATAATTTAATATTAACTGACTACCTGTCTCTCATAATTCCCCTGCAGCTGGAAGAGAGTTTCTCTTTATTTGGGCTATCAAATTCTGTATGACTTAATATTTCTATTAAATCTCTTGTACCTTCTGTGCTGTGTGGGAAAATAATGTCAGCTGATTTAGTTTTTAATATAACTGAAAAATGGTCTGAAGGAGGAGCTGTGCTGAAAATTGGATACAATACTTCAGCTTAGTCCTAACCTATCACAAACTGCCATGTATATAATTCTGTGGTTTTATTTTTAAAGGAAAGGATCTCCCAATTTTTTTGAGTAGCCCTTGATTTGTTTCCTATCTTCAATAATTTCAATGTGTAACTGAGATATTCTACTTCATTTTCCCAGCTTAATTACTCGTCTTATTATTGTTCTGTAATTATTTTTTCAAAGTGTAGGTAAACTGATTATGTACAAAGAGAATTTGGTCATCAAAGTTTAGTTCAATCTTTGGAGAAAGTAATCTCTAATCATTGTTAATTCTGTGAACCAGAAATGATGTTTGTGTTCCCCAAGTGATTGTGCAGTAGAGTTTTCTCCATTAGATAAGGTAGTGTGGTTAAATCCTTCAAGGTGTTTTTATCGGTTATACGTGTGGGCCTCACTTTGCCAGTGGTGGTCTGTGCAGGGTTGATGCAATGGCTGTTGCATTGTGAGAAGGATGAATATTCTTGTGTGTTGGGTTAAATGATATAGGTGAAGAAGAATTGTTTGTGATTTAGTTCTGTAATTGGCTATTTAGGTCTCCTTTTGTCTTTTCCATATTATACAGCTGGAGCCTCTCAGGTGAAATGGAACAAAAAAAACTCCTGCTGCTTGGCAACAAGCCATGATGGAGATGTCAGAATCTGGGACAAACGGGTGAGTGATGTGAAAGGTAAAAGTCTAGTTTTAGTGCTGTTAAATTTGAGAGACATTGAGCTTGTGTGCATGAGTAGATTTATTGTAGAAAACCACGTGCTGTTTGAATTACATTTCTTGATAACCCTTGATAGACCCCTGTGACTGATAGAGTTCACAAGTGCAGTGACTTTGTTCTGGTATAGCCCATTTGCCAATGGAGGAAAATTCTACAGCACAAGATTGATTGGTCTTAATTAATCTAGAAGTTGCAGCCTGAGAACTTTGTTTAAAGGCATTTCTTAGTGAAAGGATTAGAAATACATCCTAACCCTAACTCTGCACTGCACTGCATGGCTTCTATGGTATATATGATTCATCCTCAGAGTAAACAGTATCATGACTAAAATTTGGATGGCAATTCTCAAGTGTTTCCAGTCTCCTATTTGTGAGTTTGTGAACTGAAAAGAGGTCCAAAAATTAAAACAAAGAAGTAACTACTTTAGAAATAGACCTAGTTGTTGAGAATATAGGGTTTTGGTGGACTTTACATCTGAAGTTTTAACCATTGGAGGAAATGTTTCTAACTTGTCACAATTATGTGCTTTTTATGTTGATGATTTGATTGGAGCAGCTAAATAGTGCAGAACAGGACAATGAATGAATTTACCTGCAGGTAAGATTATGGATCTTGAGGACTTAAGCAAACTTTAAGGAAAATTAATAATTGACTGATTTCAAAGGAAAAAGAGGGAAAAACCTTTTTACCTTTTTACCTGTGGCAAAATCATCCATTTGTGATATTGTTGGTGGAAGCGACCACGGCATTATCTTTGTGGGGGTCAAAGTTCTGTCTTCACATCAGTGATGCTCTCTGTCAATCCATGTGGCAGTGTAGACATGTTAAATAGCATGTAATCATAGTATATGTAGCAACTCAACAGTGAGGTGTTGAGGACCATCAGAAGCTTTATAAATATAGATCACCATCATCTGAGACTGAAGGCTCACTTGCTTTTACTCTTAAGCCAGGGGGTCAGTGTGGTTCAATGAGTATGGCATTCTGGGAACAATGCCAGGCAAAGCTGAAAATGAAAAGTGAAGCTGCAGTAAAGGACTACCTGTGTGCTGAATGGCGAAAGCAACGAGCAACAGACAAAACTAAGGAGACTAAGAACCAATAGATCATTTCTACCACATTTAGTTATGAATTGTAGTGACAGTTATGCAGCTTTAAGAGGAGGAGGCTGTACTAAAATCCCTATCATAAACCAGTGCTGAAGAACAAGATGAAGCATTCCCAACCATAATCAGCCAAAGCAATTGAATTAAATTGTAATTAGTTTGATTCACTCCTCACTGAGCTGCAGCTTGATGACTTTTGGCTCATACAGGAAAATGAGAGGTGATAGATAGGAGCTGCAGGGTCGTAGTCACCCCTCAGTTGCAGGAGGCAGGTGACTGTCAGGAGAAAGAAATGAAATGGGCAGTCAGTGCAGAGTACCCCTTATTATCGTTTCCCTCAATATTAAGTATACCACTTTGGATACTGCTGAGGGGACGGCTTACCTGGGGCAGCCACAGTGACCAGGTCTCTGGCACTGAGTCTAGTGCTGTAGCTCAGAAGAGAGGTAAAGAGGATTTCAGTGGTGATAGGAAATTCTGTAGCCAGAGGCAAGATTTTGTGGACAGGATAGAAACACCCAGATGGTATGTGCCTCTCAGGTGTCACATCAAGGATGTTTCAGATTGGGTCCATGGCATCCTATGGGGGGGGGGGGGTGGGTTGGAGAGGGGGAACAGCCAAAATACTTGGTACATATTGGCAGCAATGCCAAAGATAAGAAAGGTGAGAAGGTCCTGAAGATCAAATTTAGGGAGCTAGGTAGAAAGCTGAAAAACAGGACCTCCAGGGTAGCAATCTTGATTGCTGTCCGTGCCATGTGCCAGTGAGGGTAAGAATTGTATAATTTGGCAGATGAATGCACGGCTGAGAGTCTGGTGCAGGGGAAGGGGTGCAGAGTTCTCGATCATTGAGGTCTCTTCTGGGGAAGGTAAGACCTGTGCAAAAGGGATGCATTAGATCTGAACCCAAGAGGGATCAATATCCTTGTGGGCAGGTTTGCTAGAGCTGTTCAGGAGGGTTTAAACTAATTTGGCAGGTGGATGGGAACTGGAGTGATAGTGCTAATGATGAGATAGTTTACAAACAGTGGAAGTGTGTAGTGAGTCTGCTAGCAAGGAGAGGTTGATGGTAGCGCAAAATTGCAGTCAACAGGATGAGTTGCAAAGTAAAAGGCAGACAAAATTGAAATGGGAGAATACAGGACTGAAGGTGTTATTTTAATGCGTTCAGTATATGGAATAAGGTAGATGAACTTGTAGTACAGTTACAGATAGGCATATATAATGTTGTGGGCATCACTAAAGCATGGCTGAAGTATTATAGCAGGAGATCACAGGTTAAGGATGCACATTGTATCAAAAGGATAGGCAGGTAGGCGGGAGGAGGCATAGCTCTGTTGATAAAACATGAAATCAAATCATTAGAAACAGATGACGTAGGGTCAGGGTATTGAGTCATTGTGGATAGAACTAAGAAACTGCAAGGGTAAAAAAGACCCTGAAAGGAGTTATATACAGACCCTCAAACAGTAGTAAAGATGTGGTCTACAAATTACAGTGGGAGATATAAAATGCATGCCAAAGGCACAATGTTACGATAGTCATGGGGGATTTCAATAAGCAGATACATTGGGAAAATCAGGTTGGTGCTGGATCCCAAGAAGGTGAATTTGTGGAAAGCTTATGAGATGGCTATTTAGAGCAGCTCATGGTTGAGCCCACTAGGGGACCAGCAATTCTAGATTGGGTGATGTGCTGTGAGCTGAAATTGAATAAGAGAGCTTAAGGTATAGGATCCCTTAAGGTAAGGTGATCATGATATGATAGAATTCATCTTGTAATTTGAGAAGGAGAAGTTGATGTATCAGTATTACAGTGAAGTACAGGGAATTGCAGAGACATAAAAGAGAAACTGGCTAAAATTGATTGGAAACAGACACTGGCAGGGATGATGGCAGAGTAGCAATGGCTGTAATTTCTGAGAGCAATTCGGAAAGCGCAGGATATATACTTCCCAAAAGGAAGAAATATTCTAGTTAGGAAGATATAACTGTGGCTGACAAGAGAAGTGAAAGCCAACATAAAAGCCAAAGAGAGCAAAATAAATTAAAAATTAGTGGGATGTTAGAGGATTGGGAAGTTTTTAAAAACCAACAGAAGGCAACTAAAAAAGTCACAACAAAGGAAAAGACAGATTATGAAGGTAAGCTAGCCAATAATATTAAAGAGGATACCAAAAGTTTCTTCAGAAGCATATGTGTAAAAGAGAGGTAAGAGTAGATATCAGACCCTTGGAAAATTATTCTGGAAAGGTAGTAATGAGGGGCAAGGAAATGGCAGATGAACTGAATAAATATTTTTCATCAGTCTTCACGGTGGAAAACACAAGCAGTATGCCGGAAGTTCGAGAGTGTCGGGCCAGAAGCGTTTGAAGTTGCCATTACTATGGAGCAGGTTGGTCTGAAGGTAGATAAGCCACCTGGACCAGATGGTAAGCACTCAAGGATTCTGAAAGAGGTGGTTGAAGAGATTGTAATTATCTTTAAAGAATCAATTGATTTTTGGCATGGTTTCTGAAGAATAGAATATTGCAATTTTTATCTGCTCTTCACGTTGGAATTGATTGTTAAGGATGTGGTTTCAGGATACTTGAAGGCACATGATAAAATAGGCCAAGGTCAGCATGGTTTCCTTAGGGTTTTCGAAGCTTGCAGAAGGATTTGGACCAGCTGGAAAAATGGGCTGAAAAATTGCAGATGGAATTTAATACAGATAAGTGTGAGGTATTGCACTTTGGAAGGAAAAACCAAGGTAGAACATACAAGGTAAATGGTAGGGCACTGAGGGGTACAGTAGAACAGAGGGATCTAGGAATACAGATACAAAATTCCCTAAAAGTGGCATCACAGGCAGATAGGGTAGTAAAGAGAGCCTTTGGTACATTGGCCTTTATAAATCAAAGTATTGAGTATAAGAGTTGGAATGTTGTGATGAGGTTGTATAAAACATTGGTGAGGCCAAATTTGGAGTATTGTGTGCAGTTTTGGTCACCAAATTACAGGAAGGATATTAATAAGCTTGAAAGAGTGCAGAGAAGGTTTACAAGGATGTTGCCAGGACTTGAGAAACTGAGTTACAGAGAAAGGTTGAATAGATTAGGACTTTATTCCCTGGAGCGTAGAAGAATGAGGGGTGATTTGATAGAGGTGTATAAAATTATGATGGGTATACATAGAGTGAATGCAAGCAGGCTTTTTCCATTGAGGCTAGGGGAGAAAAAAACCAGAGGACATGGGTTAAAGGTGAAGGGGGAAAAGTTTAAAGGGAGTGTGGAATGAACTGCCAGATGAAGTGGTAAATGCTTATGAAAAACTTGGACAGGTACATGGATGAGAGGTGTATGGAGGGATATGGTCCAGGTGAGGGTCAGTGAGACTAGGCAGAAAAATGGTTCGGCACAGCCAAAAAGGGCCAAAATGCATGTTTCTGTGCTGTAATGTTTCTATGGAAAATCTTGCCTGACAAATCTGTTGGAATTCTTTGAAGAAATAACAAGCAGGATAGACAGAGGAAGATGTTGTGTACTTGGATTTTCAGGAAGCCTTTGACAAGGTGCCACACACGAGTTTGCTTAACAAGTTAAGAGCCCATGGTTTCACAGTAAAGGTGCTAGCATTGATAAAGCATAGGCTGATTGGCAGGAGGCAAAGAATGCAAATGGAGGGAGCCTTTTCTGGTTGGCTGCTGGTGAATAGTGGTGTTCCACAAGGTTCTGTGTTGAGACTGATTCTTTTTACATTATATGTCAATGACTTGGGTGATGGAATTGATTGCTTTCTGGCTAATTTTGTGGATGATGTGAAGATAGGTGGAGTGCAGGTAGTTTTGAGAAAGTAGAGAAACTATAGAAGGATTAGACAGATTAGGAGAATGTGCAAAGAAGTGGCAGATGGAATACAGTGTCAGGAAATGCATTTTGGTAGAAGAAGTAAAAGGGTAGACGATTTTCTAAATGGAGAGAAAGTTCAAAAATCTGTGGTGCAAAGGGTTCCCCTAAAGGTTAATTTGCAGATTGAATTGATGGTGAGGAACATGAATGTGACGTTAGTAATCATTTTGAGAGGATTAGAGTATAAAAGCAAGGGCATAATGTTGAGGCTTTATAAACCACTAGTGAGGCCTTACTTGGAGTATTGTGATCAGTTATGGCGCCTTAACTAAGAAAGGATATACTGACATTGAAGAGAGTTCAAAAGAGGTTCACAAAAATGATTCTGTCTTGTCATTTGAGGAGTGTTTGATGGCTCTGGATCTCTACTCACTGAAATTCATAAGTATAAGAAGCCTATCGAATGGTGAAAGGCCTTGATAGAGAGGATGTGGAGAAGATGTTTCCTATAGTGGTGAAGTCTAAGACCAGAGGACCGGTCTCGAATTGAGCTGCGTCCTGCTAGAACGGAGATGAGAAATTTCTTCAGCCAGAGAGTGATGAATCTGTAGAACTCGTCACAGGGAGATGTAGATTCCAAGTCATTGGGAATATTTAAGGCAGAGGTTGATAGATTCTTGATTGGTCAAGGCATGAAAGGATAGAAGGACAAAGCTAGAGATTAGGGCTGAAAGGGAAAATGGATCAGCCATGATAAAATGGTGGAGCAAACTCAATGGGCCAAATGGCCTAATTCTGCTCCTAGATCTTATGGATATCATGAAATTGCTTAAAGCACCAGATACAGTAGAGACTTATAGAACCAGACAACATTACAGCGCTGCTATTGAAGAGTTGCATTCCAGGACTATTTGTATCTCTAAATGAGGGTGTTCCCAACCTGGGGTTCATGGACTCCTCGGTTAATGATAAGGGTCTGTGACATAAAAAAGGTTTGGAATCACTGCTCTAGACAAACTCCAGTACAGTTGTAACTTTTGCATCGATATAATTGGAAAATTGTTCTTGTTGATATGTCGGATATATCTTGCTCAAAGAGCTTCACTGTTTTCTCAAATTACTTTCCTTTGATAATAAGATCAGAAGGAGAGAGTTTACTGATGACTGCACCATATTCAATCCCTTTTGTAAGTCTTCAACAAGTGTCTGCATACAGTAAGCTTTAGACAGTATTCAGACATGGACTAATAAATGGCAAGTGACATTTGTGTCACAGAAGTGCAAAGCAGTAAGTTTCTCAGATGAAAGTGTCCAATCACTTTTTAACATTCATTACCATTGCTAATATACCTTCATCAATACTGTGGGGATCGCCTTTAATTAGAAGTCCTATGGACCAAGCATATAAATACCTTTGCTACAAGAGCTGCTCAGAAGTTGAATCTCCTACACTGAGTGATTCATCTGATTCACCAGGACCATGATGAAATACTCAATTGTCTTGATGACTGCAGTGCCAACAATTGAAAAGAAGCTCCACATTGTGCAGAAGAAAGGAGGGTGCTTGATTGGGATTGCATCAACCACATTAATGAAAAGATTACCAGAAGCAAATATTATTATTAATACTGATTGAGGGGAAGAAATGTACAGGTGTACAGCAGGGGATGAATGTTGCCGACTACTCTTTGTACTGGAAAATATGATCTCTGCTGATCAGTCTGCTTCTCCAGAACAGAGAGAGTGTGTAGAGAATGCTAAGGGAAAGATCCAAAACTGGCAAAAGGTTATGTAAAACCTTTTGAAGATTTCTGTCTGAAACACAAGCTTTATCAGTTACTTCAAGCAAAATTTATACAGTGCCACCTTTATTGCTTTTCCCTAGAAACCTAACACAGCCGTAGAATATATAGCTGCTCACTTATCAAAAATCCATGGGCTGGATTGGCACCCAGAGAATGAACACATCTTTGCTACTTCAAGCCAAGACAACTCAGTCAGGGTAAGTCCTGAATCCTTTAAGTTCTTGGTTTTTATTCCATATGTTAACACAGTGGTACATAAGTCATTTTCTCTCTTTTTTCTGATCTGCAGTTCTGGGATTATCGCCAGCCACGGAAATACCTAAACATCCTCTCATGCCAAGTACCAGTGTGGAAGGCTCGTTACACAGTAAGGAATTTTCCCAATTTGATGTCAGTGTTTGAAAGGTGGATACCTGTAGATCTCTTCCCTATTAATTTTGATATTAATTATATTAAGATTAATTGCGTATTTAGAACGTTAATGAATTTGCATTAGATTTTAGCGGTCAGTGATAAGCTGTTAAGGTATAAAAAAATCATTCCAGTCATGGGTAACAAGCATTGGTGGAATATAAATTCATTGAAAAATTCAATTGTGATTTTTGGTTTGTTGCTCTTTTCGTACCTTTTTAATCTATCTAATTTAGATAATAGCTTACAGTGATGACAGCTGCTTGGAGATTTTTTTTATTCAAAAGCAGCTGTGGTAGCTTTTAATTCCTCTTGCCTTCTCTCTGTTGAGAACAAGTTACTAATTAATACTTCCCTTTCATAACACAACAGAAAGCACAACTTGCCAAGTTTCCTGGAGATATTTTACTCAAGTCTTAATAGAAGACTGAAAAGAATAAACTTAACTAATAACAGAAATTTCATTGCTGCCAAATGTTATGGTAGATACTGAAGAGATTTCTGTGTGTGAATGTTAAGAATGCCATTTTCCTTTTAGAATTAACTGTAGTTTATAGCTAATAAAATTCTCATTAGAATTGCTTTCTATCCTTGGTAGCCTTTCACCAATGGCTTAGTGACAGTGATGGTCCCACAATTACGTCGTGGTGAGAACAGCCTTCTACTTTGGAACATATTAGATTTAAATGTTCCAGTCCATACCTTTGTTGGGCATGATGATGTGGTACTTGAATTTCAGTGGCGTAAACAGATGGAAGGTAAGAGCTCCAATGCAAAAACAAATGGCTCTTAATCCTCAGGAGATTTGGTCATTTAATTTGTAAGATACCTTTGATATTTTGTTTATTAATCATTTAACTGTTTCCACCATGATCTATTTTGCTTTATGTCTCTTTTATCATTGAGCTTGGTGGAAGCTTACAATTCAATCCAGCAAAATAATCTGCATCAAGCCTCTTGTGTACACTGAAGACATTTCTCTCTTTTGATTCCTCTACTGCTCTTATGCAATTAGATTTACTTCTCTATTGCTGAGTATTCGATGAGGAGTAGTTCTTCTAGCTTACCACAAATCTACAACCTTCATCCAAGAAGCAAAATACTGCCGATTCTGGAAATCTGCTCTAAATACCACAAATACTTAGCAAGTATGGTGGTATTTGTTCAGAAATAAAAAGAATCAATGTTTCTCACGATTAACCTTTATTCAGTAATACCGTCACCAAAAAAGGCCTATTCTACACCCAGACTATTTGCAACCTGTGGATCTCACTGAATGTTCTCTATTGTGATTCCCTCATCCTCAATCTACTGCGCCGATGCAAAAGACCTCTCCAGTCTTGCTTATTCCTGTGACATTCTGGCCACCTTTTTATCTCATTTTATTTGTTTAAAAATCAGATGCCCACTTCCTAGTCTACCCCAAGTCATATTCACTCTAAACCTTCTCAGTGAACTTCAACACTTCAGGTTTACTAATTCCTTTTTTGTACTATGTGTGCACAATATTTTAGTAATCTCCTAAATCCCCATTTAAGCTTGCTTTCTTTTGACTTCTATTTCAATGGCCATTATGCAAGAATTCCAACACTGAACTATTGCTCTTCTGCTTACTGTCCTTTTACCCGTATACTTTTGAAAAATCCCACAATGTAAAAACATCACTAGATAAATGCAAACTGGTATAGTTTTCCTAGGTTTATGTATTTCTACAGCTAGTGAGTTGCTTGTCTACAATTAAAATAAAAATAGTTTTATGTTGGGGCTCAATTTATGTTGTTTTACTTAAGACGAGGCTCCATTTTTTCTATTTCATGTACTTTAATAATATTAAATACTTTTAGGCTGGATATAGTATAGTCAGCAGGGACAAAAAACTTCATTTATTATATAACCTAAATCTAGAAGAATTATCATTGAAGTTCATGAGTAAGATTGTTCATGTTGTGTAACTTGATTCTTGTATAGCAATTTGCTATACACTCGCTTTACTTGAGAACAACTGTAGTCGTTATCAAAAGTACTTTGTTAGGATTATTTACCTTTAATGAATTTACTGTTAAGGTTTTAATTTGGGTAAAATTGGGTGGTCATTAGAGAGAACAATAGGATTTGAGAGTCCAATAAAATACAATCTTAATGAACAACATGATTCTCTAACTCATTGTCTTAGAAAAAGAAACTAGGATAAATCCATGAATGTATGTTCTAGCACTGTTAACATTTGAACAGTTTTAAAATCTGAACTTTCATTTGGGGTCATGTAATGTCTTTGTGCAATTTTAAAGATTTGCACTTTGAGCATTGTACTACCTAAAAAACCCATTTCCAGAAAAGTTGGGATATTTTCAAAATCCAATAAAAACAAAACTCTGTGATACGTTAATTCACGTGAACCTTTATTTAACTGACAAAAGTACAAAGAAAAGATTTTCAATAGCTTTACTGACCAACTTAATTGTATTTTGTAAATATACACAAATTTAGAATTTGATGGCTGCAACACACTCAACAAAAGTTGGGGCAGAGTTAAAATAAGATTGAAAAGTGCACAGAATATTCAAGTAGCACCAGTTTGGAAGACTCCACATTGGCTAATTGGTAGCAGGTGAGGTATCATGACTGGGTATAAAAATAGTATCCATCAAAGGCTCAGTCTTTGCAAGCAAGAATGGGTCGTAGCTCACCCCTTTGTGCCAAAATTCGTGAGAGAATTGTTAGTCAGATCAAAGGGAACATTTCCCAATAAAAGATTGCAGAGAATTTAGGCCTTTCAACATTTACAGTACATAATATTGTGAAAAGATTCAGAGAATTCAGAGACATCTCAGTGCGTAAAGGGCAAGGTCAGAAACCACTGTTGAATGCGCGTGATCTTCGAGCCCTCAGGCGGCACTGCCTAAGAAACCGTCATGCTACTGTGACAATTATTGCCACCTGGGCTCGGGAGTACTTCGGAAAACCATTGTCACTTAACACAGTCCGTCGCTGCATCCAGAAATGCAACTTGAAACTGTATTATGCAAGGAGGAAGCCATCCATCAACTCTATGCAGAAACGCTGGCGAGTTCTCTGGGCCTGAGCTCATCTCAGATGGACTGAAAGACTGTGGAACTGTGTGCTGTGGTCAGATGAGTCCACATTTCAGCTAGTTTTCGGGAAAAACGGGCGTCGAGTTTTCCGTGCCAAAGATGAAAACGACCATCCTGATTGTTATCAGCCAAAGGTGCAAAAGCCAGCATCTGTGATGGTATGGAGGTACATCAGTGCCCATGGCATGGGTGAGTTGCATGTATGTGAAGGTACCATTGACTCTGAGCTTTATATTAGGATTTTAGAGGGACATATGTTGCCATCAAGGTAACGTCTCTTCCTGGGACGTCCATGCTTATTTCAGCAGGACAATGCCAGACCACATTCTGCACGGGCTACAACAGCGTGGCTTTGTAGACACAGAGTGCATGTGCTTGACTGGCCTGCTGCCAGTCCAGATCTATCTCCTATTGAAAATGTATGGCGCATCATGAAGAGGAGAATCAGACAACGGAGACCACGGACTGCTGAGCAGCTGAAATCTTATATCAAGCAAGAATGGACAAAATTTCCAATTGCAAATCTACTACGATTAGTATCCTCAGTTCCAAAACCATTAAAAAGTGTTATTAAAAGGAAAGGTGATGTAACACAATGGTAAACATGCCTCTGTCCCAACTTTTGTTGAGTGTGTTGCAGCCATCAAATTCTAAATTTTTGTATTTACAAAATACAATTAAGTTGGTCAGTAAAACTATTGAAAATCTTTTCTTTCTACTTTTGTCAGTTAAATAAAGGTTCACGTGAATTAACATATCACAGATTTTTGTTTTTACTGCATTTTGGAAAATATCCTAACTTTTCTGGAAATGGGGTTTGTATATGCAAACACTATTCTACGAGTTTGTGCAATTCATCTTCTGTCAAAATGAGAATTTTTGGTTATTCATGATAGTTATAGATACATGGAATATTTTTGATGGATTTGGATCAAACTCTATTCTCTGATCTGCTGTAGATATGAAGGACTATCAGCTAGTTACCTGGTCACGTGACCAGACACTACGGATGTGGCGGATTGATACGCAGTTACACAAGGTAGGTGGTGTTGCACTTATTCAGATAGGGTAAATTGACGCAGTCACCACTGTCAACTATTCCTTTAACTTAACAATAATTGGCAGCTCCCTTAGTGTAGAAAGTGTTCAGAAAGTAGTTTTACAAAGGTTAAAGGGTCATATTAGATTTCTCTATTGACAAGATTGACATTTTGATCTTGACTTTATAATGCATTTCTGTGCTTCACTGGAGGGAAAAAAAAATCATAGGTGATAGTAGGCAAGCAAATTCCATTTTAGGTTCAGTTGTTACTTCATTACTAACGAGACATGAAGTCACAGACTGAAATTGAAATTGGTTGTATATAGTAAACTAAGATATCACTCAATGCTTATGCATTAGGTTATATTGAGCATACTATGTGGCTTATTTAATAGTTGGAATGTAACAGCACATTTAAGTGATGTTAATACTTGTATAAAGGAAATCTTGAGTGATTATGCTTATTAAAGCTTTCCTCATAAACATAAGGATGGAGTAACATATAACTATAAAGTATCATCTGTCTTTAATGGTATCGCCCATGCCTCTGCTAGTTGCTGGTAAGTTCATGTCCCACTTCAAGGACTTGAGCACAATTGAGGCAGACACTACCGTTCAGTACTGACACAATTCTACATTTTTGGAGGTGCAATCTCTGAATGGGGTAATAAATCATAACTACAAGTGCTTCCTTAAGTAGACATAAAACATCACATAACACTACTTCGAATAAGAGTTAAGGGAATTATTTCAGATGTCTTGGCCAAAATTTATTCAATATAAGTATTTGGCTGTTGTTAGATAGTTGTTCATTGGGGATTTCGCAATTGAAATGGGGTAGATGGTGGGTTGGCAGGGTTTGATAGTGTGGCATTTGTAATGTGGAGTCTATACATTCGGCCCTCTTTATCTGTGATGGATTGGTTCCGGGACCCTCACAGATACCAAAAAATGTGGATGCTCAAGTCCTTTATTCTACCTGTCTCAATCGGTACAGCTTAGGATCCAGCAGAACCCTAGACCTTATTTAACCTGTTTCAGTGCGGTGGACATTAGGATCCAGTGGTAGAGCTCTGAATCTGCAGTGTTTCTGTTCACGAAAATAATCACAATCAGGATTGAAAATAAAGTGGAAATAATAAATTGATCTGAAAGAGGTGAAATGCCATCGGTCATTGGAAAAGCATTAGGCTACCGTCGGTCAACGATCGGAACAATTTTAAAGGATAACGTGAGAAAGGCCCTGCCCCAATGAAAGCTACAATTATTACTAAGCAACGCAGTGGTTTAATTTTTGGGTTTTTGGGTTTTTGATCCTCCACATCAACCCGGCACGGTGGAGAGTGCACCAGGGAGCGATCTGTCACTGGATTGAACTCGGGAGCTTCCGTTCCCAAGCCCGGTGCTGACACATACATTTTAACTTTTTTATATGCATAGAAAGGTAAAATATATACTCTGTACTAAGACAAACATTTGACAACTGACGCTAAATAATACTGGATGTACTTGTTCTGACTTACTTAGTAAGAGAACTTCCGAGTTTTTCGATCCCAATTTGCGATAACCTACGCACATCCTCCCGTATACTTTAAATCATCTCTAGATTACTTATAATACCTAATACAATGTAAATGCTATGTAAAATAGTTGTTATGCTGCATTGTTTAAGGAATAATGACAAGAAAAAAAGTCTGTACATGCTTGAACAACAAGTGCTGGAAGAGCACTTCAGGGTTTTGTTGCTTAGCTGTTGGTTGAATTTGTGCATGTGGAACTCGCTAAGGAGGGCCGACTGTAGTTGTTTGTTTTACTGGTTGAGTTTTCAATGCAACTTCCACAGAATGAGGTCTTGATCAGCTATTTTGTTCCAGCTCTGTGCAAATGATATGTTGGATGGGGAAGAATTAATTGATGGTGTTTCCCTGCTCCCAGAGACAGACAAATCCCTTCATTCACAGGATACAGATTCTCATCCAACAATAAATCATGTGAACGAGGAGGATGAAGGTAAAGTAATTGCTAACTTCTAATTGGACTTTTCAATTCTATGCCTGTTTCTCTGAACCACAGCCTCACAAATTGGAAAATGGAAAGATGAAAACTAAAAGTTGACACTGAAACTGGTTAAGAATATTAGAAGCTAGCCTGTATAATTTCCTGTTCCTATTTGAACTATTCTTGATCTTCAATTATTTGCCATTGTTCAATTGTCATTCGGATGTGTCCTTTGTACACTATCAATTGGAAGTACAAATGTCTTGCTTTGTATTGGAAGGACAGCAGAATGTGAGATTTAAAAATATTTGTCTTATTTTGCTGTAGTTTAATCATCTTCTCGCCTTTGGCTATCTTGAGTCTGGCTCAGGTTGCTGGCCAGTGATAATATAAAACTGAGGAAGAAATACCAGCTAACTTAGTAGATAATATTGTTGAATTAGAGTGTTTTTTTTATCTGATATTTTACTGTGCACACGTCTGCATTGTTGGCCTTCCAATAAACTCAGCATGCATACATATATCAGTCTCTAAACCTGCAGGGGCATCATGTTTGGAATTTTAAAAGTGATAGATCTTTGCTGCAGTGATTAATTTACAATGTGGTCAAATGCAGTGGCTTACTAAAAGTTCTTGATAATGAGCTGACATAGTAGCAGCTATGATAATGAGCAATAGTCATGTTGGGGTTTTATAATCTGTATTGTAGTTTTAACATTTAGAGGGTGGAAAAGCTGATCTAGGTACACTCTCTTCTCAGCCTTTTTTGATCAGTGCATTTTACATGTTTTAAAATTTGAAAGCCAAATTAGGAAAAGGAAAACTTAACCATGGATTACTGCGGATATTTTATTTCTTGACCATGTCCTGAGCATCATTCTCCTGCACTGTGTACTTTGAAGATTTGTAACTATATTGGGTACTTGTTTCTTTTTCCAGTATTTAGAATGTTAATTTTATACTTAATATTTGGTTTTGGTGGCCATTTTAAGCATCTATATAAGGATTTACCTGTGAATTTGAGAGGTAGGAATATTTCGGTAATAAAATTTACCAATTAAATTTCTATTTTATGTTTATGGGCCGTCTACCATAGGCATTCATTGTTTATCTTCCTTTCAAATTAAGCCACATGTCTTGCTCACATCTCTCTTCCACTGCTTTTTTTGAGTGAGGCATAACTGTTCCATGTTGTTGGTCACCATTTTTGTTCTCAGCCTTTAATGAGTTATATACATTGTTTTGGACTATAGTAACTCTCCATATCCCTTTACTTCAGCACTGAGGGAAGATTTTCATAACCATGCAACCATCAATTCTAAACCAGATTACCTTGGACTACCGCAGACATTGCAACAAGAATTCTCATTGGTTAATCTGCAAATCCGCAATGTGATGGTAGATGAGGTATGATTGAAAGCGTTGATTCATTGCAGTAGTGATTGGGCTGACCTCTAATCTTCCCATGCCCAACTCAATCTCAAGTAATAGTTCTTAAAATCTCATTTGACAAGGATATATCTATTTTTAAAGAAGTTGAAGAGTTTTAAATTTTTATTTTCCTTTTATTCTGAAATGTATGTGTTGTTGTACAAAATATGTAAGACACTAATGGAAGTACATCTTATTAGACATACCTGCAGAGAGCACTGTTTTAAAGAATAAGTCAGTGGACAGTTCTTTTTAAGAATTAGATTTTGAATTTAGAAGTTTAGACTTTGGGAAATAGGTCAAGGTTTAGAGGAAGTTTATGTTCATTTACATTCTCCTTTTTCTTCACCGCCACATTCTGATCCACTGACTCTTTTGTTATGGATAGCCAGTTATTTTAATCAAATGGCTTTTGGAAATAAGGATATAGAATGTGCTGTGCCCTTTGTATATCCACATATAGGCTTCTTCAAGTACTGAGTTTACTATTTCCAATTTTAATGAAAATTTTCCCTTCAAGAGTGGTGTAAGATATATTCCATTTTAGGTATTAAAATTTTCACAAACACTGTTTTTTGATTGTTACAATTTTAATCTTTATGTTGGGCAAATAATACAGTGTTACAATGTTTCTTGTGGGTACAGATGGATGCTATAAATCGCAATTGCACAGTCTCAGTGCATTGTGGAAATTTACGAGTGAAGATGGTTGTGATATTTCCAGTACAGTACCCAAACAACGCTGCACCTTCTTTCCAGTTTGTCAACCCCACCACCATCAGTTCCAGCATGAAGACTAAACTCCTAAAGGTAAGTCAAGGGTGAAATTAGTTAATCTCATAACGACTGAAAGTAGGTGTCTATATTCCACGCCACCCACTTTTAAATGAAAAATATCTTGTGAAACAGTTGTAAATACATGCTTTAGCTTGTATACCATTCAAGTACAAAGCTAAGTTTCTGTCTCTGCCATTTCTGATGGATTAGATGAAGTGTATGGAGCTTTCCTGGTATTCTATCATCACAAAACAGCTTCATCTCTGCACTTTTTTTGGAGGCTTTGTTAATCACCAGATGGCTGTTTTTGCATATAAGCAATCAAGGTAATTAATTGTGAGTAAAATAGAGTCCAAGAGCCACAGAAAAGTACAGCACAGAAACAGGCCCTTCAGCTCATCTAGACCACACCAAATGATTTAAACTCTCTGCTCCCTTCGACCTGCAACAGGACCAAAGCCTATCATCATGTACCTATATTCAAACTCCTATCCTCATGTACCTATCCAAACTCCTACCATCATGTACCTATCCAAACTCCTACCATCATGTACCTATCCAAACTCCTACCATCATGTACCTATCCAAACTCCTATCATCATGTACCTATCCAAACTCCTACCATCATGTACCTATCCAAACTCCTACCATCATGTACCTATATTCAAACTCCTATCCTCATGTACCTATCCAAACTCCTACCATCATGTACCTATCCAAACTCCTACCATCATGTACCTATCCAAACTCCTATCCTCATGTACCTATCCAAACTCCTACCGTCATGTACCTATCCAAACTCCTATCCTCATGTACCTATCCAAACTCCTACCATCATGTACCTATCCAAACTCCTATCCTCATGTACCTATCCAAACTCCTACCATCATGTACCTATCCAAACTCCTACCATCATGTACCTATCCAAACTCCTACCATCATGTACCTATCCAAACTCCTATCATCATGTACCTATCCAAACTCCTACCATCATGTACCTATCCAAACTCCTACCATCATGTACCTATATTCAAACTCCTATCCTCATGTACCTATCCAAACTCCTACCATCATGTACCTATCCAAACTCCTACCATCATGTACCTATCCAAACTCCTACCATCATGTACCTATCCAAACTCCTATCCTCATGTACCTATCCAAACTCCTACCATCATGTACCTATCCAAACTCCTACCATCATGTACCTATCCAAACTCCTACCATCATGTACCTATCCAAACTCCTACCATCATGTACCTATCCAAACTCCTACCATCATGTACCTATCCAAACTCCTATCATCATGTACCTATCCAAACTCCTACCATCATGAACCTATCCAAACTCCTATCCTCATGTACCTATCCAAACTCCTATCATCATGAACCTACCCAAACTCCTATCCTCATGTACCTATCCAAACTCCTACCGTCATGTACCTATCCAAACTCCTATCGTCATGTACCTATCCAAACTCCAATCATCATGAACCTACCCAAACTCCTACCATCACGAACCTATCCAAACTTCTATCATCATGTACCTATCCAAACTCCTATCATCATGTACCTATCCAAACTCCTACCATCATGTACCTATCCAAACTCCTATCATCATGTACCTATCCAAACTCCTACCATCATGTACCTATCCAAACTCCTATCATCATGTACCTATCCAAACTCCTACCATCATGTACCTATCCAAACTCCTATCATCATGTACCTATCCAAACTCCTACCATCATGTACCTATCCAAACTCCTACCATCATGTACCTATCCAAACTCCTACCATCATGTACCTATCCAAACTCCTACCATCATGTACCTATCCAAACTCCTACCATCATGTACCTATCCAAACTCCTACCGTCATGTACCTATCCAAACTCCTATCATCATGTACCTATCCAAACTCCAATCATCATGAACCTACCCAAACTCCTACCATCACGAACCTATCCAAACTTCTATCATCATGTACCTATCCAAACTCCTATCATCATGTACCTATCCAAACTCCAATCATCATGAACCTACCCAAACTCCTACCATCACGAACCTATCCAAACTTCTATCATCATGTACCTATCCAAATTTCTCTTAAATACTGAATTTGAGCTCATATGTACCACTTTTCTGGCAGCTCATTTAACAATTTCTCAGCCCTCTGGGTGAAGAAGTTTCCCCTCAAGTTCCCCTTTTCACCTTTCACCCTTAACCCATGACCTTTAGTTGTAGTTCCAACCAACCTGAGTGGAAAAAGGCTGCTTGCATTTGCCCTATCTCTACCCCCCGTTATTTTGTATACCTCTATCTAATCTGTCAATCTTCTACATTCCAAGGAATAAAGTCTTAACCTATTCAATCTTTCCTTTTAACTCAGGTCTTCCAGCCCTAGCAACACAGCAACATCCTTGTAAATTTTCTCTGTGCTCTTTCAACCGTATTTACATATTTTATGTAGGTAGGTGACCAAAACTGCACACGATGCTCCAAATTAGTCCTTTCTCATGTCTTGTTACAGCTTCAACATAACAACACACCTCCTGTACTCGTACTTTGATTTATGAAGTACAATATGCCAGAAGATTTCTTTATGACCCTGTGGTGCCACCTTCATTGAATTATGGACCTGTATTCCCAGATCCCGTTGTTCTACCACACTCATCAGTGCCCTACCCTTCTCTGTGAAAGACCTACCCAGGTTGGTCCTATCGAAGTGCAATACCTCACACTAGCCTGAATTAAATTCCATCTGTCATTTTGCAGCCCAGTTTTCCAGTTGGTCCAGATCCCGTTGCAAGCCATGTTAGCCTTTCTCACTGTCCACTACACCCCCAGTCTTGCTGTCACCTGCGAATTTGCTGATCCAATTAACCGCATTATCATCCAGATCGTTGATATAGATGACAAATATCAGCGGACCCAACACTGATCCCTGTGGCACACCACTAGTCACAGGCCTCTAGTCAGAGAGGGAGCCATTTACCACAACCCTCTAACTTCTCCAACAAAGCCAATGTCTAGTACAATTTACTACCTCATCTTGAATGCCGAGCAGCTGAACTTCTTGACCAACCTCCCATATGGGACTTTGTCAAATGCTTTGGTAAAGTCCATGTAGACAACATCCACTGCCCTGCCTTCATCCAGTTTCCTGGTAACTTCCTTGATAAACTATAAGATTTGTTGGACATGACCTACCATGTATGAAGTCATACTGACTATCCTTGATCAGTCCATGTCTCTGAATACTTATATGTCACCTTCCAATAACTTTACCACTACTGATGTCAGGCTCTAGTTTATTTTCTGAACCTTTCTTAAATAGTGGAATAACATTGGCTTTCTGCCACTCCTCTGATACCTCACTTGTTGCTAAGGGTAATGTCTTTGCTGGGGCTCCGGCAATTTCTGCATTTGCCTCCCAAAGGGTCCGAGGGAACACCTTGTCAAGCCCTTGGGATTTAACCACCCTAAGTTGCCTCAGGACAGAAGCCCCTCCTCCCCTGAAATCTGTTTAGGGTCCATGACATTGATGCCGCTTTGCCTCACTTCTATAGACTGTGCTCTTAACAAATCTATAGAATCCCTTTAGATTATGCTTTACCTTGTTGCTAGAGCAGCCTCATGTCTTCTTTTAGGCCTCCTGGTTTCTTTCTTAAGTGTTCTCTTGCATTTCTTGTACTTCATAAGCGCCTCATTTGTTCCCACCTGCTTATTCCTGCTATGTACTTCCTTTTTTTTATTAACTTCTTGAAAACCAAGGTTTCCCGCACCTATTCAATTTACCTTTTATTCTGACAGGTACATACAAGCTTTGTACTCTCAAAATTTCACTTTTGAAGACCTTCCACTTACCAAGTACACCTTAGTCAGAATATTGTCTGTCCCAATCCACACTTGCCAGATCTTTTCTGATACCAACAAAATTAGCCTTACTTCAATTTAGAATCTCAATCGGTGGCCCAGACCTATCTTTTTGCCTCACTGGACGAGATCTCCAGTTTCCTGTATCCCACAACTTAGTTGTAACTACCTCTCTTTGTGTCCTGTTTATAACCACCTCAGCCTCCCGAATGATCTGCAGTTCATCTAGTTCCAGCTCTCAACTCCTGAATGTAGTTTGTTAGAAGCTACATTTGGATGCACTTCTCACAGGTGTAGTCATCCATCTTAAGTAGACAATAATGTGTTATATAAATACTTGTAAGTGTATGTACATTACTGGCCGTGCATCTTAGACGACTGAAGTGGCTTATCTCTGGTTGATTTCATGTGTGAGTGTTTTCATCCATCTTGTCTGTGTACCTCTACCATTTTCTTTCTTTATTTTTGTCACTATTACTGATGATTAAGTTGTGTATTTTGTGTGTTTCTAGGAACTACACAACAAAGTATGTTTTTCTGTGTAAGTTAGTATCTGTGTTTTTGTCTTGTATGTCATAGGCATGGTCTACACAGTTCTTTTGCTTCACTGTGAATTTTATAAGCATGTTAATTTTTGCGAC